>NC_092875.1:92039334-93239334 GCF_028372415.1 Notamacropus eugenii | reverse complement strand
TCTCATTTTATAGAAAAGGAAAAGGAGATAAAGAGAAGGTGAGTGACTTGCCCAAGCTCAAAGAGGTGGCAAATATTTGAAGAAAGATTTGAACTTATGTCCCCTATGGGCCAGGACTCTTTCCATAATATCATGTTGCCATCAAAGCCTCTCTGTGTTCCTTGTAATTTCTTTTAATCATAATGCTGACAGCAACTTCCATATCTCCACCACTTTAGAGTTTACAATTTATTTCAAAACAACTTGATGAAATAGGCAATGTAAGCATATATATATGTATATATATATACATATATATATATATACATATATAATCCATACATACATAACATTTATCTATCTGTTGATATCTATGCTTGTACCTACCTATATCTGTTTCTGTATCTATCTCTATCTCTATTTATCCAGCTCTCTCTATTGATAACTCTACCTTTATCTATATCAGTATCTATATCTATCTCTATTCATTTATCATATATCTATATCTATATCTATCTGTATCTCTACCTATCCCTCTATCTGCATGCATATTCTCCCCACTCCCCATCCTTTGCACCAAATCCAATCCGAATCACTCTTGCCTTAATTTAGACTAATTCTTCTTGCTAAGTATAATCTCAAGCAAAATCAAAAGGAAGGTAATATGATACTACGAAAAAACTGGACTTGGAATTAGAAGCCTTGGATTTCACTCCAGGTTCTCTTACTATTTGTGTGACCTTAGGCAAATTATTTAACTGAAGTAGGTTTCAATTTCCTTTTCTGTACCACATGGGAATTGGAGTCATTGACATCTAAGATCCCCACAACTCTAAATCTCTTAGTCTATGACTAAATTGCTTAGAATAAAGATTCCTTTTCAGGCATGGGATAGATTAGATTGCTGCTTTGGTTGCTTAAAACTGTATGTGTCAGATAGCCAATGCAGTGGATCAAAAGCTGGACATGGAGTCAAGAAGAACTGGATTCAAATTCAGCTTTTCACACTTACCAGCTGTGTGAGCTTGGGCAAATCATTTACTCTCTATCTTAGTTTCCCCATCTGTAAAATGAAGGTAATAATAGCACCTACCTCCCAGGGTTGTGGTGAAGATCAAATGAGAAAATAATTGTTAAGCACTTAGCAGAGTACCTGGAATATAGTAAGCATAAAATAAATGTTAAATATCATTAATATTATTATTATTATTGTTAGCCATTTATTTAGGGATTTGGTTACTTCTAGTTCTGACATTCTGTGATTCTATTATTGTTTTAGGATTACTAGACACAATGTCACAGAGTACTTAGGACTAGAAGGGATCTTAGCCCATATAATTTTAGAACTCATATCTGAGAAATTATCTGGTCTTCCCCATTCATTTGACTGAGGACAAAACAGACTCAGAGAGTCAAAGTTTCCATAATGTATGAGCTGCAGACACTCCTGTGTCACCTGACTCCCAGACCAGCTCTTTTTATACCCTCATGACTCTCATGCTGCTCTCAGTGTAGGATGGCATGCCTACTCTGACCTGTATACATAAAGACTTAATTTCACCATCAGTTATTGGCCCCTGTAGTACAAGCTCTGTAATGGGCCTGCTGGCATTAACAAGGCTGCCCAGGAGAGTACAGATTGATTTCCTTTCACCAGCCTTAATGTGGAAAAGGAATTTATTTTAAAAGGGGTTGATGAATGACTAAACACAGGAAGGGCAAAGGGCCTTCCAGAGGAGAGGGGGTCAGAATGCCAATCAGGGAGTCAGTAGGCTCAACTTCCCTTTCTTCTGAAAGCAATTTAAAAAAAATTCTTCCACTGAGCAGGGTTTTAAATCTTAGTAACTGTCTTAGCTTACAGTTGTCAGCAGGAACAGTTAACAATGTATATCCTGCTGGTTACTGAGTCCACTGGGCCTGTGAGACCCCAGAACAGTGTAATGTAAATGGGTCAAAGAAAGAGTCCTGGGTTGGGAGGCAGAAAAGGGTGAGTTCTTGGCCAAGCTCTACCAGTGACTGTCAGTATGACTCACATTAATTCCCTCTTCCCCTCTGTATTTGGAAAAGGCACAGTGAAATGAGCATGAGGGAATTTCCTCTTCAGCATCTCTGAATAGTGATTATTCAGCCTCGGTTTGACTACCTCCAGTGAGCAGATATCCCCCTTCTCCAAAAGCAGTACATTTTACTTTTGATTTGCTCTAATTTCTGGAAAGTTTCCCTTATACTTGGTTGAAATTTGCCTCTCAGTGCCTTTCTCTCATAGTTGCTAGTTCTGCCCTCTGGAACTAAGCAGCACTCATCTAATCCTTCTTGAACATGACAACCTTTCAAATATTTGAAGACAGCTATTATGTCTTCCCCTACCCCTAGTCCCACAATCAATATCTTCTCTTCTTCAGGCTAAACATACTCTCTACTTCAAACAATTCTCATATGGCATATTCTCCTTTCAGCTCTTCAACCGGTTGTTTTCCTCCAGACATATTCCAGTATATCTACAATCTTCCCAAAATACAGCACATGATTCTCCAGAGAAAATAATAATCATATTTATATTTACATCATGCTTTAAAGTTTACAAAATGCTATGTATATAATCTCATTTGATCCTCACAATAACTCTGTAAAATTGGTGCTATTATTTTTTTCACTTTACATGGTGAGGGGCCTGGGAATGAGATTGGTTAAGTGACTTATTGAGCATCACACAGTTAGTAAATGACTCAGGATTCAAACTCAGACCTTCTTGACTTCAAATTTGACACTTCAGTTCCTACTACCTATACCTAATGCTCAATCTGGACATTATGCCTCTTAATTCTTGTTTTTTCCTTTCCTGGAATACATTATTAGATTCTATTGCTATTTCAGTCAATTAAATGCAAAGATCTCCATTTTCTAGTCATCTGTCTTCTCTCTTGTACTTTTGCAGTTGAATTTTTGAACCACTTTATAGGAACCTATAGGTTTCACAATGGCATCTAATTACCCAAACTTGAAAGACTGAAATACCTCAAATTTCCATGAAAACTCCTTTGAAATAAGACACTTGAAGCCTCTCTGTGATGGCAAAAATATGCTACTTCACATTTTTAAACATTCACTCATTCATCCATCCATGCAATCAATTGTTCATCGATTTTATGCATCCATATCTTTCTTTGCTTTCACTAGTATTGTCTCTAAAAAGTATTTTATACTCCTATGACCACTTCCTTTCACCTTGCACGCTTTTCAGTCCCTTACAACTGGCTTCTGATTATCTTCCCCTCATCTTGCAACCATTTCCTGAAACTGTTCTCTGAAGAGTTACTGATAGCCTCTCATTTGATTAATCTGAGATTGTCTTTCTCAATCAATTCTCATTCTTCTTGAACAGTCAGGAGTTTATGACATTGCCAATCACTCTTATCTTGGATACCATCTCTTCTATTGGCTTCTATGAGACAGCTCCTCATTCTCTCACACATATGATTGCTCTTTCTCAACTTCCCACAGTCTCAGCATGGGAAGTGTACCGAGAAACTCTAGCCTGGGACTTTTTCTCTTCTGTTTCTATACTTTCTTCCTCAGTGATCTCATCTGCTCCCATAGGTTTAATTATTCTCAACATATAGTTAACTCCAAATTAAGAAAATATTCAAATCTGATCTTTCTTTTGTGGGACATTTTTACTTGGAAGTACCATCTTAAAATTAATATGTCTCAAACTGAACACTGCCCATCTCAACATGTTCCTTCTTTCTTGGTGAGTGAAGTACTTGGATCATTTTTTCTCTCCTTCCTAACCCTTGCCTCATACTAGGTGATTTTAACATATATATTTCTATTCTCTCAAACATCCTAACCTTCCCAATCAATGAATTAATGAACACTTATTATGTGTCTGTTTCAGGAAAAAAAAAAAAAAACAACAGCAGCAATCTCTACCCTCAAGAAGCAAACAATCTAAAACAAACATACATACATATATGATAAATAGAAATAATTAACAGAAAGAAGAATCTGGAGTTAAGAAAGGTTAAGAAAACATTTCTGTAGAAGATAAAACTTTAGATTGATTTTAAAGGACACCAGGGAAGCCAAACAGGAAGAAGAATCAGGGCATTTCAGGCATGGAGTCAGCCAATGAAAATCCCCACATCTGAGAGATAGAGAATCTTGTTGGAGGACAGCAGAGAGGTCAATACCACTGGATCAAAGAGTATGTTTTGGGGATTAAGGTTTAAGAAAAAAATGTAAGAAGAGGTTAGGTTCTGGAGGATTTTGAATGCTAAGCACATGATTTTGTGTCTGATCCTGGAGGTGATAGGAAGTCACTAGAGTTTATTGAGGAGAGGGCATAATAAGGTTGGATCCATACTTTAGGAAAAAGTCTCTTCAGTGGCTGAATGTAAGATGGACTGGATGAGGGAGAGACTTGAAACAGGCAGATCTACCAGCAGGCTACCGTCATCGTTTACATATGAGGTGATGAGGATCATCATAACAGTGGTGGCAATGTCAGAAGAGAAAAGGGGCATATTTGAGAGATGTAAAGATAAACTCTATAGGCATTGGCACCATCTTGGATATAGGGGGTGAGATATAGTGAGAAGTTGAGGACATCTCCTAGGTTTTGAGCCTAAGGGACTGGAACGATGATGTTGCCCATCATTGAAAAAGGAAAAGTAGGAGGAGGTTGAGGGTTTAAGGGGAAAGACCATGAGTTCAGTTTTGGACATGTTGAGTTTTAGATGTCTACTGGATATCCAATTCAAGGTATCTGAAAGGCAGTTGGATATACAATATTGAGAGCAGAGAGGTTGGGGAAGGATAGGTAGACTTAGGGATTATTATCTTAGTGGTGGTAATTAAATCCACTGGAGCTAAGGAAATCACCAAGTTAAGTAATATATAGAAGAGAGGAGAAAGCAGGACAGAAATCTATGAAACATCTATAATTAGTGCCCTTGATTAAGATGAAGATCCAGCAAAGGAGACTAAAGAGCAGTCATCCAAGAAGAAGAAGAACAAAGAGAGTGACCTAAAAACCTAAAGAGAAGAGTATATTGAGGAGGAGAAGGTGACCAACAGCATCAGAGGCTACAGAAAGGTCAAGAACAATGAGAACTGAGAAAAGGCCATTGAGACAGAGCCAATACATCAGAGTAGAGAAGCACTCAGCTGAGCTGTCCTAACATGTCCCTCCAAACAACTTTTTTAAAAAAATATTTTATTTGTTTTCAGTGTTCTGCAATCATTTTCAAATGTCTTAGATATTTTCTCCTCTCTGCTCCTTCTTCCCCCCTCCTTCCCCACACTCTCCCCAAGATTGTATGCAATCTTATAGAGGTTCTACACATATATTCTCTTAGATACATTTTCACCTTAGTTGAATAGAAGGTGTCAGAAACCATAAAACAAAACAAAACATAACACAAAAGAAAATGTTCTGCTTCATTCTACGATACAATTCCATAGTTCTTTCTCTGGATGTAAAAGGTGTTTTGCCTAAAAAGTCCACTGGGAATTTTTTAGGTCCTTGCATTCCTAAGAAGGTCTAAGTCTATCAGAAAAATTCCTCACACACTGCAGTTGTTACTGTGTACAAAGTTCTCCTAGCTCTGCTCCTTTCACTCAGCATCACTTCATATGAATTGTTCCAGGCCTCTCTGAAGTCTTCCTCTTCATCATTTCTTAAAGCACAATAGTATTCCATTATATTCATATACCACAACTTGTTCAGCCATTCCCCAATTGATGGGCATTCCCTTGATTTCCAGTTTTTGGCCACCACAAAGAGAGCTGCTATAAATATTTTTGTACATGTGGGACCCTTTCCCATTTTTATGATCTCTTGGGGATATAGTCCTAGTAGCGATATTGCTGGGTCAAAGGGTATGCACATTTTTGTAGCCCTTTGGGCGTAGTTCCAAATTGCTCTCCAGAATGGTTGGATGCGCTCACAGCTCCACCAACAATGAATTAGTGTTCCAACTCTCCCACATCCTCTCCAGCATTTATCCTTTTCTTGTTCTGTCATGTTTGCCAATCTTATAGGTGTGATGTGGTACCTCAGAGTTGTTTTGATTTGCATCTCTCTAACCAATAGTGATTTAGAGCATTTTTTCATATGATTATAGATAGCTTTAATTTCTTCCTCTGAAAATTGCCTGTTCATATCCTTTGACCATTTTTCAATTGGGGATCTTCTGGATAAATTTTGATATTTTTTTCTAGCTCTAGAAAATAATTATCTGGTAGTTTGATTGGTATGACACCGAATAAGTAAATTAATTTAGGTAGAATTGTCATTTTTATTATATTGACTCAGTCTACCCACGAGCAACTGATGTTTTTCCACTTATTTAGATCTGACTTTATTTGTGTAAAAAGTGTTTTGTAATTGTGTTCATATAGTCCCTGGGTTTGTTTTGGCAGGTAGATCCCCAGATATTTTACAGTGCCTACTGCAGGTTTAAATGGGATTTTTCTTTCTATCTCTTGCTGTTGGGCTTTGTTAGTAATATAAGGAATGCAGATGATTTACATGGATTTATTTTGCAACCTGCAACTTTGCCAATGTTGTTTATTTTTTCAAATAGTTTTTTACTTGATTCTCTGGGATTCCTTAAGTATATCATCATATCATCTGCAAAGAATGATAATTTAGTTTCTTCTTTGCCTATTCTAGTTCCTTCAATTTCTTCTTCTACTCTTATTGCTACATCTATCATTGCTAGTACCATATTGAATAACAGTTGTGATAATGGACATCCTTGTTTCATCCCTGATCTTATTGGAAATGCATCTATCTTCATTTCATATAATACTTGCTGATGGTTTTAGGTAGATACTGCTTATTGTTTTATGGAAAATTTCATTTATTCCTATGCTCTCCAGGGTTTTTAATAGGAATGGGTGTTGTATTTTGTCAAAAGCTTTTTCTGCATCTATTGAGATAATCATGTGGGTTCTGTAAATTTTGTTGTTGATATGATCAATAATACCAATAGATTTCCTAATATTGAATCAGTCCTGCATTCCTGGTATAAATCCTACCTGATCATAATTGTCATGATAAGTTGCTGTATGCTTTTTGCTAATATCTTATTTAAAATTTTTGCATCTATATTCATTAGATAAATTGGTCTATAATTTTCCTTCTCTGTTTTGGCTCTTCCTGCTTTAGGTATCAGAACCTTATTTGTATCCTTCTTCTCCAATTTTCCCAGTAGCCTATATAGTATTGCAATTAATTTTTCTTTAAATGTTTGATAGAATTTACTTGTAAATCTATCTAGCCCAGGAGATTTTTGTTCCATGAGAGTTCATTGATGGCTTGTTCAATTTCTTTTTCAGAGATGGGGTTATTTAAGTATTGAAATTCCTCTTCTGTAAATCTAGGCAATTTATATATATATATATATATATAATCATCCATGTCATTTACATTGTTGAATTTATGGGCATATAGTTGGGCAAGTAATTCCTAATTATTGTTTTAATTTCCTCCTCACTGGAGGTTAGTTCACACTTTTCATTTTTGATATTGGTAATTTGGTTTTCTTCTTTCTTTTTTTTTAAATCAATTGACCAAAGATTTATCAATTTTATTAATTTTCTTTCATAAAACCTAATCTTAATTTTATTTATTAGTTCTGGGATTTTCTTAATTTCAGTTTTATTAATTTTTCCTTTGGTTTTCAGTATTTCTCATTTGGTATTTACTTGGGGATTTTCAATGTGTTCTTTTTGAACTTTTTCAGCTGCATGCCCAAGTCATTGATCTCCTCTTTCTCTATTTTGTTTATGAAGGCATTCAAAGATATAAAACTTCCCCTAAGAACTGCCTTTGCAGTATCCCATAAGATTTGGTAGGTTGTCTCATTATTGTCATTCTCTTGAATGAAATTGTTGATTTCTTCTATAATTTATTGTTTAACTCATTCATTCTTTAGGATTAGATTGCTTAGTTTACGATTAATTTTTGGTTTATATTTTCATGGCCTTTGATTACATATAATTTTTATTACATTTTGATCTGGGAAGGATGCATTGACTATCTCTGCCTTTCTATACTGGATTGTGAGGTTTTTATGCTCTAGTACATGGGTTAATTTTTGTATGTGTATATGTGCCATGTACCACTGAGAAAAAGCTATATTCCTTTCTATCCCCATTCAATTTTCTCCAGAGATCTATCATAGCTACCTTATAGAAATTTTTATTCACCTCCTTCTTTCTTGATTGTTATGAGGTTAGATTTATCAAGTTCAGAGAGGGGGAGGTTGAGATCTCCCACTAGTATAGTTTTGCTGTCTGTTTCTTCATGTAACTCCCTTAACTATTCCTCTAAGAATTTGGGTGCTATCCCATTTGGAGCATATATGTTTAGCAATGAAATTGCTTCATTGCCTATGTTAACAGGATATACTTTCTTTCCTTATCTCTTCTGATCATATCTGCTTCTGCTTTGTTTTGTCTGAGATTAGAATTACTACCCCTGCTTTTTTTACATCAGTTGAAGCACAATATATTCTGCTCCGACCTTTTACCTTTACCTTGTGTGCTCCATCCCATTTAAAATGTGTTTCTTGTAAACAACATATTGCTAGATTATAGTTTTTAATCCATTCTGCTATACATCTCCATTTTATGAGAGACTTCATCCCATTCACATTCACAGTTATGACTATTATCTGTATCTTTCCCTCCATCCTCTTTCCCCCATTTATGCTTTTAGTTCTCCCTTCCCTTCCACAATAAAGTTTTAATTTTTGGTCACCACCTTCCTCAGTCTTCCCTCCCTTCTTTCAGCCTCCTTCCTTTTATCCTGCTTTTGCTTTACTACTTGTTCCCTTCCTTTTAGCTTCCCCTACCTTTTCTTCCCCCCTTCTCTTCCTACTGCCTATAGAACTACTTAGATTTTTATACTTAACTGAATTTGTTCTTCTCTCCTTGAACCAAACCAAATAGAGTAAATCTCAAACAATGCTCAAGTCCCTCCCATCTTTCCTTCACCTGTAATATAATTTTGTGCCTCTTCCTGTGATGTAATTTACCTTTTTCTGCTGCTTCCTTTTCACATCTCCCACTACAATCCCTTTGCATCCTTAAATCACATTTTTGTCATCACATCATTTACTTTATACAAGCTCCCTCTAGCTATGTATATCCCTTTTACATATCATAATAAATGTACAATTCTTAATATTAGTAAGTATCATCTTTCCTTATAGAGATATAAACAGTTTGCCCATATAGAATAACAAGCCTTTTTTTTCTCTGTTTACCTTTTTATGCCTTTCTTGATACTTGCGTTTGAAGATAAAATTATCTATTGAGCTTTGGTCTTTTCATCAGAAAGGTCTGGAAATTCCTTATTTCATTGAATGTCCATCTCTTTTCCTGAAATAGTATGTTCATCTTTGCTGGGTAATTGATCCTAGTTTGTAGTCCCAGCTCCTTTGCCTTATGGATTATCATATTCCAATCTTTTCAATCTTCTAACATAGAAGCTGCAAGGTCCTGTGTGATCTTTACTGTAGCTCCTCAATATTTGAATTGTTTCTTTCTATCTGCCTGCATTATTTTCTCTTTCATTTTATTGTTCTGGAATTTCACAACAATATTCCTTGATGTTTTTAGTTTGTGATCCTTTTCAGAAGGTTAATGGTGGATTCTTTCCATGACTATTTTGCCCTCTGGATCTAGGACTTCTGGGCAGTTTTCCTTGATGATTTCTTGGAAGATATTGTCCAGACTCTTTTATTTCATCATGACTTTCTGGTAGACCAATAATTCTTAGATTTTCTTTCCTGGATCTATTTTCCAGTAAGATATTTTACATTTTCTACTGTATTTTCATTGTTTATATTCTGTTTGAATGATTCTTGATATCTCATAGAGTCATTTGCTTCTACTTGCCCTATTCTAATCTTTATCAAATTGTTTTCTTCACTTAATTTTTGTATCTCCTTTTCCATCCGTTGAATTATTTCTTTCAAGGAGTTACTTTCTCCAGTTAGGTTTTGTACTTCCTTTTTATTTGTACAATTTTCCTTTCTGAGGAGCTGTTCTCTTCAGTGAATTCCTTTTCTCATATTTTCAAAATCATTGGCCAATTTTTCTTCTATTTCTCTAATTTGGTTTTTAAAATCTTTCTTGAGCTCCTCCAAGAATGCTTTTTGGGCTGAGACCAGTTCATATTCCCTTGTGAAGTTTCAGATGGGAGTACAGTCTCAATGCTGACGTCTTTGGTATTTGTGCTTTTATCCTTGCCCCCGTAGAAATATTCTATGGTCTTTTATGGTTTGCTTCTTACTAATTATGATCACCCTTTTCCTGTTTTTTAAAGTAGATCTCTGATTCTGGGGCACAGGGGCCTCTGTTCCATAGTTCTTGTGCCTAGATCTTGAGGCTTTGTGTGTTGTGACCTCTGGTTCTTTCAACTGGAAGTTAAAATGCTGCAGTGTACCTGGTGCTGAGCTGGCTGGTGTTCAAAAGCAGAGGCCAGATGAGATCTTCTGGATTTCCCCAGAATTACCCTGGAATTAGCTGGGTTAAGTGTAGGGGAAGGGTGGTCTTGCCACAGGAGGTCTCCTGTACTGAGCCAGAGCATAGGTGTGCTCAGCAACTGGTGAACCTATCTGCACTAGTATCTTCCTAATTCCCTTGGGGTGCTGAGGCACACCTGGGGTCCTGGTATTGGCAGTTGCAGGCTCCACACCTCTGAGGCTCAGGATCTCTGGGACAGTTCCGGTCCTGCATTGTTCCCCTTCAGCCACAGCAAGAGAGACCCTCCCCAACCTTGAGATTTTCCTAGACTCGTGGACTAAGAAATTGCTTGCCCCTCAGCTGATCTCACTGTTCCATGATTTTTCCTCAGAAATATTTTATGAGTTTTTCAAGGTCTATGAGGGGAGGAGTAGAGCATTTACTGGTCACTCCAACATCTTGGCTCCCAGAAGTTCAAGCTGGTGATTTACAGGCATTTAATCTGCGGGCTGATAATCTCAGGAGTGGCTACTGCAGTTACCCGGGGCTGTGGGCTTTATTTCACTTGCTTCCACTGGACTCCCATACTGGGATGATATACCCAATATTCCTCAGTGCAGCAGCTGCCTCAGATCTCCCTTCTCCCTGCCTTCCTGCTTGGCCCTGCTACACTGGGAGCTGCCTAAATGCACTGGTACAGCTTGTGCACTTTGCACTGTGAACTTCTCCAGTCCTGCACAACAGATCCTTCCTATCAACTTTCCAGTCTGTCCTGGGCTGGAATTCTTCCACAGTCTGTCTCTATTGGATTCTACCACTCCAAAATCCATTCAGATTCTCTTTTTAGAGATATCTAAAGGAGTTTGTCTTAGAGCCCAGGGGAGTAGTTGCTCTTACTCCATCATCTTGGTTCTGCCTCCCCTCTAAGTAACTTTAAAATAACACCTCAAATTGAATGGCAGAGACAATAAAAGGTCA
This sequence comes from Notamacropus eugenii, assembly GCF_028372415.1. Taxonomy (NCBI): domain Eukaryota; kingdom Metazoa; phylum Chordata; class Mammalia; order Diprotodontia; family Macropodidae; genus Notamacropus; species Notamacropus eugenii. Next base: position 93,227,892 of record NC_092875.1, on the reverse strand, counting down.
GAGTGAAACTCTCAGCCCAAGACACCACAGGAGATTGAGAAGAGAGACATGTGACACAGTGGAAGAGGCTGTCCCAGAGTCCACATGGATGAAACATTAGTAATGATGATAAATTAGATTACCAGATAGTAAAGCCAGAAGTAGCAGCTAAGAGGCCCAAAGACAGATGGTAGGAGACCTGGCAAGACAGATGGTAAGACTACCCTTGACTAGCACTGGATGCAGGACTAGATACTGTGGCAACTTCATTACCTAGTCAAGGTCATAGTTCAAGGTCAGAGAGGAGCACTTTCAGTCAAGAAGAACTGGAAACCCTGAAGGCAGTGTCACTTCAAATCCTAAGAGATCAGGGACCTTGAAGAACAGTATCACTTTCAGTCTCAAGGAAGGAGGGGGCCTAGGGAGCAGTATCAATCGAAATTCCAAGGTATTAGGGATCCTTCCTGGGTAAGTACCTGAGTGTAGAGAAAGAGAGCACTGCACATACCTCTCCTTATATCACATCACTTTGAAAGCACTGAGCACTTTAAAAAACTCAGGACTACTTCTAAAAGAACTACTTGAGAAAGCCTAAAGCTTAAAACAGAGCCTCTATACCTTCCAAACCAGGAACAGAGCCCAACATTAACATAAATTTTCAAATCAAGAAATATAGTGGAGAAATGAAAAAAGAAACTGATAAAACAACCTTACCAAAAAGATCTACTATGATGCTAGGGAAGATCAAGATACAAACTCATAAGACAATGAAGTCAAAATATCTATGAGCAAAACCTCAAAGAAAAATGTGAATCAGATACAAACCAAACAAGAATTCCTGGAAAAGCCCCTGCCCCCCTGAAAAATATTGCCAAAATCAAATAATAGTGATAAAGGAAAAAAAAAAAAACATTAGGCAACGAAAGCAAAAGAAGAGAATTACTAAAGAATGACAACTTGGTGAAAGAGGAACAAAAGAATACTGAAGAAAACAATACAAAAAACCCAGAATTGGCCAAATAGAAAAAGAGGCACATAAGCTCACTGAAGAAAGCAATTCCTTAAAAATTACAATTGGTCAAATGGAAGCTGATGACTCTATGAGACATCAAGACACAATCAAACAAAGTCAAAAGAATGAAAAAAAAGAATATGTAAAATATCTCATTTAAAAAATCACTAACCTGGAAAATAGATTGAGGAGACATAATTTAAGAATTATTGGATTACCTGAAAGCCATGATCAAAAAAACAGCCTAGACATCATATTTCAAGAAGTTATCAAGGAAAGCTGCCCCAATATGCTAGAATTCGAGGGTAATATAAAAATTGAAAGAACCCACTTTTTACTTCCTGAAACAGATCTGAAAATAAAATCTCTCAGTAATATTATAGCCAAAGTACAGATCTCCAGGTCAAAGAGAAAATTCTTCAAGCAGCAAGGAAGAAAACACTGAAGTATCATGGAGTCACAGTCAGAATCACTCAAGATTTAACAGCTACCACATTAAAATATCACATATTCCAAAAGGTGAAAAAGTTGGGATTAAAATCAAAAATAACTTACCAAGTAAAGCTGAATAAAATCCTTCAAGAAAAAATATAGATATTTAATGAAATACAGGAATTTCACACATTCCTGATGAAAAGACCAGAGCCGAATAGAAAATTTGACTTTCAAATAACAACTCAAAGAAAACATAAAGCAGTAAAATGAAAGAGGGACTCCATTAGGTTAATCATGTACCTTTCTACATAGAAAGATGATGCATGTATTTTCTAAGATAGTTTTCATTATTAGAATGTTAGAAGGATTCTACTTAGAAGGAGGGTGTAAGAATGAGTTGGTCATTTTGGAATGTTGTAAAATTAGTGGATAGGTGAAAAAGGAATTGTCCTAAGAGAAGGGGAAAGGGAGAGGAAAAATGGGAAAAATTATCTCACATTAAAGGTTCAAAAGAAGAGAAACTATACAGACATACTCAATTAGTAAGAGACATCTCTTACTTTCCCTCAACAAGGAAGTAGGAGGGGAAAAGGGTAAGAGAAAAAAAAAGAATTGATAAGAGTGAGGGCAGATAAAAGAGGATAGTGGCAGAAGAAAACAGACTTTAGAGGAGAAACAGAATAAAGTAGACCAAGAAGAAGAAATAGAAGACATTAGGATAGAGGGAAATGCACAATTAGTAGTGAAAACTGTGAATATGAATGGAGTGAAGTCACCCATAAAATAGAAAATAGCAGATAGCAGAAGAGATTAGAAAGACACATCCCACACTATGTTATTTACAACAAACACACTTCACACACACACACAGAGTTGAAGTAGAGGGCTGGAACAGAAGTTATTATGTTTGAATTGAAACAAACAAAAAAGATAGTTAACAATCATGATCTCAGACAAAGTGAAAGCAAAAATACACCTAATTAAAGGGGATAAGCATGGAAACTACACCTCACTAAAAGGAACCATACAATGAAGTAATATCAATACTAAACATATACATACTAAATAGCATAGAATCCAAATTCTCAAAAGGAAAAGTTAAATGAATTACAGGAGAAATTACAGGAGAAAATAATAAAACTTTACTAATGCAGGACCTCTTTTTTTTCCTTTCTGAGCTGGATAAATCCTACCATAAAATAAATAAGAAAGATGTTACAGAGAGGAATGATAGATCTTTGAAGAAAACTGAATGGGACTAGAAAGGAGTACATTTTTTTTCTGATTTTCCTAAATGTTTATTAGTTCAACCATGCCATTTCCTTACTCAATAAAGTACAGTGGTTCTCTACCAAATACAAAATCCTCTGGCATTCAAAGTCTTTTATAACCTAGCTAGCTCCTACCTTTCCAGTCATCTTACACCCTACTCTCCACCACATAATCTTTGAGCAAATGACACCATCCTTGTGGCTGTTCCAGGAACAAGACTATACATCTCTCCACACCAGGCATTCCCTCTTGCTGCCCCCATGCCTAGAATGCTCTCCCTCCTTAACTCAATCTCCTGACTTCCCTAGTTTAAGTCCCAACTAAAATTTCATCTTTTACAGGAAGCCTTTCCCAACATTTATAAATTCTACTGCCTTTACTCTTAATTATTTCCTCTTTATCCTGTGTCTACTTGTTCTGTATATATTTGTTTGCATGCTATCTCTCCCATTAGATTGCAGTCTAATATTCTAATATATATTTTATTTATTTTTCAGTTCTTAATGTTCACTTACACAAGAATTTGAATTCAAAATTTTCTCCCCTTCTCTCTCTACCCCCTACCCCAGGACAGCATGCACCCCATGCATCCCATGCACCCCTTCCTCCAGTCTTTCCTCCCTTCTATTACCCACCCTTCTTCCATCCCCCTTCCCCTCTATTTTCTTGTAGGACAAAATATATTTCTATATTCCATTGCCTTTATGGCTTAATTTCCAGTTGAATGCCAAAACAATGTTTAACATACATTCTTAAAGCTTTGAGTTCCATATTTTCTCCCTCCCTTCCCACCTACCCTCATTGAGCAAACAAGCAATTCAGTATAGGTCATATATGTGTAACAATGCAAAGCACTTCCATAATATTTTGGTTGTAAAAGACTAACCACAGTTTTCTCTGTCCTATCCTGCCCTTCATTTATTCCATTCTCTCCCTTAACCTGTCCTCCCACAATAGTGTTTACTTCTGATTACTCCTTTCCCCAATTTCCTGTCCCTTCTATTCCCCTTCCTCCTTGCCTTCCTGCAAGGTAAAATAGATTTTCGTATCCAGTTGAGTATGTTATTCCCTCCTTAAGCCAAATCCCATGAGAGTAAGGCTCAATTATTTCCTTTCATCTCCCCCCTCTTTGCCTCCATTGTAGAAGCTCTTTCTTCCTTCTTTTACGTGAGATGATTTGCTACATCCTATCTCTCCCTTTCTCTTGCTCCTACTACATTCCATTCAACAGTAAATTTTACTTTTTTAAAGTATTCTGCTTTCATATTTATCTCGCCTTGTGCCCTCTGTCTATGAATATATGTATATGTATATATGTACACATACATGCACACATATATACACATATACATACATATGCACATATATGCTTACACAAATCTATCTATATACATAGACATGTAAATATACACACCTACATATATACAATATACACATACATACATACCTATACACACCTACATATCTACATTCCCTCTAACTACCCTAATACTGAAAAAGGTCTCATGAGTTACAAGTAACATCTTTCCATGTAGGAATGTAAACAGTTCAACTTTAATGAGTTCCTTAGGGCTTCTCTTTCCTCTTTACCTTTTCATGTTTCTCTTGATTCTTGTATTTAAAAGTCAAATTTTCTATTCAACTCTGGTCTTTTCAACAAGAATGCTTCAAAGCCCTCTATTTCATTGAAATTCCATTTTTTCCCCTGAAATTATACTCAGTTTTGCTGGGTAGGTGATTCTAGGTTTTAATATTATCTCCTTTGATCTCTGAAATATCATATTCCAAGCCCTTCAATACCTTAATGTAGAAGCTGCTAAATCCTGTGTTATCCTGATTGTATTTCCACAGTACGTGAATTGTTTCTTTCTGTACCTACTCATATAATTAGATGATTTTTTGTTGCTATTGTTATTGATATGGTCAAATATGCCAATAGTTTTCCTAATGCTGAAGCAGTTCAGTATTCTTGCATTCTATAAATTCTATCTGGTCACAGTGTATAATCTTTGTAAATTATTGTGGCAATCACCTTGCTAGTATTTCATTTTAAAACTTTGCAGCAATATTCATTAGATAAATTGATCTATAATTTTATTTCTCTGTTTTTGCTTTTCCTGGTTTAGATATCAGCATCATATTGATGTCATAAAAAATTAGGAAGGACACCTTTCATTTATACCTTTTTAATAGTTTATATAATATTGTAGGTAATTGCTAACTTAAATATTTGGTAGAATTCACTGGTAAATCCATCTGATTGTGGGGATATTTATTTATGCAGCTAAATGATGGCTTATTCAATTATTTTTTTTCTAAGATAGAACAACTTAAGTATTCTATTTCCTTTTGTGTTAATCTGGGCAGTTTATATTTTTGCCAATATTTATCCATTTCACTTAGATTGTTAGTTTTGCTAGTATATAGTTGGGCAGAAGAACTCCTATAATTGCTTTAATTTCATTTTCATTCATGGCTCATTCACCCTTTTCCTATTTGATGCTAGCAATTTGCTTTTTTCCTTTCCTTTTCAAAAATAAAATTAACCAATTTTTTTATCTGTTTTTCATACAACCATCTTCTCATTTTATTTATTCATTCATTTATAATTTTCAATTTTGTTAATGTCTCCTTTGATTTTTATGATTTCCATTCTGATATTTTATTGGCTGATTTGTAATTGGTTCTTTTTCTAGGTTTTTTAGTTACATGTCCAGTTCATTGATCTGGTCTTTCTTTCTTTAATTAATGTATATATTTACAGATTTAAATTTTCACCCAAGCATCTCACAAATTTAGAAATTGTTTCATCATTGTCTTTCTTTTTCATGAAATTATTTATGATTTCTAAGATTTATTCTTTGACAAAACACAATGCCCGTTCCTACTAAAAAAACATTCAAAAGCATAGATATCAACTGAACCTTGTTTAAAATTATAAGTAGTAGCTATATAAAACCAAGAGCAAGCATTTCTGTAATGGCATAAACCTGAAGCCTTTCCAATAAGATCAGGAGGGAATCAAGGATGTCCATTATCACTATTATAATTCAATATTGTACTAGAAATACTTGCTGTGACAATAAGACAAGAAAAATAAATTGGAAGAATAAAAATAGGCAATAAGGAAGCAAAACTATCATTCTTTGCTGCGGATATGACTGTATATTTAAAGGACCCTAGAGAATTAACTAAAATACTAGTTGGAACAATGAATGATTTTAGTCAAGTTTTAGGACATAAAATAAACCCATAGAAATCATCAGAATTTTTTTTATTAAATAAGAACAAAATATAGAGCCAAAAGTTAGAGAAATTTCATTTAAAATAACTGCAGACAATATAAAATACTCAGTAGTGTGTATGCCAAGACAAACCCAGGGATAATATGAACACAGTTACACATTTTTTTCATACAAATGCAGATAGATATAAACAATTGAATAAACATTAATCATTTATGGGTAGGTTGAGCCAAAATAATTTTAAAAATGACACTTTTACTTTATTTAAGTGATTTAAAAAGGACTCTTCTGGCTTTAAAAAGCCAGAAAAATCATAACAAATTTATCTAGAAGGACAAAAGTTCACAAACTTGAAAGGAATCAATGAAAAAAAATTGTGTTAAGGAAGACAGCCTAGTAGTTCTAGATCTCAAAATGAATTACAAAGTGCTAATTATTAAAACAAACTGATACTGACTAAGAAATACAGTGGTGGATTAGTGAAACAGATTAGGGACACAGTACATAGTAGTAAATGACCATAGTAATCTAATGTTTGATAAACTCAAAGATCTAAGATTTGGGGGTAACCCATTTGACAAAAATTTCTTGGAAAACCAGAATGTAGTTTAGCAGAAACTAGTCATAGACCAATATCTCACACCATATACCAAGAGGTCAAAATAGATAAATGATTTAGACATTAAGGGTGATATCATAAGCAAATCAGGAGAGCATGGCATATTTTACCTTTAATATCTATGGATAAGTGAAGATTTTATGACCAAACAAGAGAGAGAGGAGATTATAGGAAATAAAATAGACAATTTTGATTATGTGAAATTAAAAAGCTTTTGCACAAACAAAACTAATGCAGCTAAAACTAGAAGGAACACAGGAAGCTGGGAAAAATCTTTAGAACGTTTCTCTGATAAAGACTTCATTTCTCAAATATATAGGTAACTGAGCATAACTTATAAAAATAAGAACCATTGTTCAGTTAATAAATGGTGAAAGAATATGAATAAGCAGCTGCAGAAAAAGAAATCAAAACTATCAATAGTCACATTACCCATTCTAAATCACCACTGAGTATAGAAATGCAAATTCAAATAACTCTGAGATACCACCTCAAACCTAGTAGATTGGCTAATGTGACAGAAAAGGAAAAGGACAAAAGTCAGGGGATGTGGAAAAATTGAAACACTAATGCACTGTTGGTGGAGTTGTAAACTGATCCAATCATTTTGAAGAACAATTTGGAACTATTCTCAAAGGCAAACTATGCATACCCTTTGACACAGCAATGACATTTCTAGGTCTGTATCCCAAAGAGATCAAAGAAGAAGAAGAGATGCTATATCACAAAAAGACTTATAGCTGCTTTTTTGTGGTGTCAAAGAATTGAAAATTGGTGGGATGTTAATCATTTGGGGAGTGGTTGAATAAGTTGTGGTATAAGACTGTGATGGAATATTATTTTGCTATAAGAAATGGCAAGCAGGATGGTTTCAGAAAAGTCTGGGAAGTCTTAAATGAACTGATACAAAGCAAAATAAGCTGAATCAGCAGTATATTGTATGCAGTAACAACAATACTTTAAGGATGATCAACTGTGAGAGACTTTGTTACTCTGTTCAGGGTTATGATCCAAGACTATTCTAAAGGACCCATCATAAAAAATGCTGTCTGTCTCCGAGAGAAACTTTTTGCAACATAGCTAGTATGGAAATGTGCTTTGCATGACTTCACATGCGTAATCAATATCATATTGCCTGCCTTCTCAAGGGGAGAATGTTAGGGATAGAATTTGGAACTCAAAATTAAAAAAAAATGAATGTTAAAAATTTTAAAATGTAATATTTAACACAATAAGTAAAATATATTTTTAAAATGCTTTTAAAATGTTATCTCATTTTATTGTCACAATTACTTTGGGAGTTCTATTATTATCCCTATTTTACAGATGAGAACAGAGGTAGACAAAGGCTAAATCACTGAGGATCACACAGATAGTAAGTGTCTTGAGGCTGGATTTGAAGTCAAGTATTATTGACTCCAAGTCCAGTGCTCTATCCACCAAAGAACCTAGATGTCTAATATCCATGCATTTATTTTTATTTTTTTTTAGTTTTATGGATTCAGTTTTAAATACTTCATTTCTGTATTCATTCAAAAATAATTGACTGTCCTGCATATTCTGTGCAGGGTCCAGTGGTAAACACTGTTAGCGAGGAACATAAAAAAGAGATACTTCCTGTCTCCAATGAGTTTAAGATATAGTCAGGCAAGAACACCCATCAACCATTAAAGATGTAAAAAAAATAATTGCTTAGATAATCCCTGGAAGACTTTGAAATTTTGGGAAATGAACCTGGCATTTTGAAATGATATTAAATTCCCTTTTGGTATCCAACACCAGGCCAGCCACATGGTAGTCATTTAAGAAGTAGTTGTTCACTCAAACTGAAGGTGGATGTAAAGTAATTGATTGCTCTAGGAGCTGGAAATGATCTTAGAACTTAGGCTTTTAGAATGTCGACTAGGGTCTGCCAGAGCAGAAAAAGACCTTAGAGCAAAGAATATAGATGGTCAGAGTTGGAAGAGGTCTTGGAGATCATTTAATTTAAGTTGTTCATTCTACAGAGAAGAAAATTGAATTGTAGAAAGGGGAAGGGGGCAGCTGTTATCATAAAACTATTTAGTGGCAAACCTGGGAATATCCATTTTGATTTTATTCAACAAACATTAATTAGACTAGAATCTCATCTCCTGACTCCTGATTCAGCTTCTTTCCAATGATATCTTGGGTAAAGATTGGAACTTAGCCAGAAAGTTTTTGCTCATTTCGAGCAAAAATGATTGTTCTTTAGTAGGTGTGATTCAGGTAGTTATAAGGGAGTACTGGATTCACCTAGGTTACGAGTATTCTTGCTCTGATTGGAACAAAGAATGCAATGAGTCCCATGTTTTCAGATATACTGTCAACTCTTTCCAAGAAAGCTAAAAATAGTTTATAGCTTATTTTAGATGGAGGAATAAAACTGACTGGCCTAGGAAGAACTGGGAGGAGATATGAAAGCCTCTTGTCTCTTAGAGAAAATTCTCCATCTGTCCAAGCGACTCTGTTGGAGGGAAGGAAAATTCTTGACTCTTCTCTATTTTTAACAGTATTGATCTTCAGATCTGTGAGACTCCAAGAAATAGGCAGGGATAAATATGCACTCGTTACCTGACCTGCTTTTTAATTGAAGATTTATCCTATTCCGCAGCTCCCTGAATGAGGACTTATGAACCATCAAATTAAAGACAGTGAATGAAGTCTTTTCAATATGCAAATAGCAGGATGAAGAATTAACCATCATTTTTATTATAATTAGCACCATCATCCCACTGTTATCACCATTAGCAATATCACCATCACCATCTTCATCACAATCACTTTTATCATCGTCAATGTTACTACTGCCACAGAAATCATTGACTCTTCGATTGAAAGTGGGATGGGATTCTTGAGGTCATCTAGTATATTCCTCTCCTTATACAATTAAGAAAACTGAAACCCAAAGAAATTATATGATTTGCTCAAAGTCACAGAAGTAGCAAGTGGCAGATAAAAATATCTATGATTCAGTTTAACTCCCGCTATGTGTAAGATACTGACTGAGGAGTTAGGGGTACAAAGACAAAAAGTCAAAAAAGACTTCAGGAAATTTATAAGTGACAAAAGTGTTGCTTCTTTGGTCCTTGGTTTCCTCATTTGTAAAATGAGGGAACTGAATTATATGACTTACGAGGGACCTCTCATTTCTAAATATATGCTGTTTTGGTGGTATTCTTTTAATGTGTACGCAGTTAAATAGAGGATGAAGGAAAAAAGAGAAGAGCATAGGCAAGAACCCAGTTCTCTTGAACAGTCTAGTCCTATTTCAGCCAAGTTGTTGAAATCTTTCCTCCCTTGGGAGCTCTTTACAGAGCACTGAATTCTTGTCTATTAATTCAAGACAATCATCTGGGCAGGAAAGGTAACCACTTGTTCCCTCTACCCTCTACTCCTACCCCAAGTCTGTTCTTTCATAAAGTTTGAAAAGAATGAGAGAGTAAATCTTCCAGGGAGAGATAAAGCTCTCTACAATGGGAGGCAGAGTCTCTAGATTTCCAGGAATATTTGAAGGACCAACTTCTTACCCTGTCTGGTCCCACCTGAAATATTGCTAATTTTTCTGAGTAGATAATAAAGAAAAGAAACAAGGAGAGGCAAATTCTCAACTTAGTGAAATGTCCACCACTCACTAGGACAATCCCATTTCTTTCCAGTACCTCACTAGGAATTCACAGGGTAGTCTATACTTTCACCTCAGGCTTCTTCCACATATTTTGGTTCCTTGCTACAAAGAAGTTTGAAGAACTAAGAAGGCAAAACTTTGAAGGAAAGAAAATGTATGTGAGGTTAGGAAGGCAGAGGAATTCCTGAGAAATCATGGTCCTCCAGCAACTATGAAACTGTCTTTCTTATATGGCCTTGGTTTACTTCCTTTATTTTAGGGTACCATCATGGATGGGGGTTTATTTTCCAGCCCGCTTTTGGGCCTTGAGCTTTCCCCACTAAGAAAATTGTAAAACATGCTACAAAGCTTCTTCTATAGGAGCACTACTGTTAGCAGTAAAGGGGCTAGATGTTGGACCAGCACAGAACAGGGATCCTACCTGACCTCTCTTTCCCTTTGTCCAAGAAACCCAAGGATAGTCAAATTTTCCTCCAAGTAGGAGCCCACTCCATCCTCTACTTTTACCAATTTTCTACAGGCATCAGGGCTCTATCTTGCAAAAGTTCTACCACAGTTTCTTCCTTAGAGGAGTGTTAAGAGCTAGGGAAAGCCTTTTATATTACCCTGTGGGGAAAGTTATCCACATTTGGACAAATGTCCACCCTGGAGTAAAACCCTGATTCCCTCACCTTAATTTTGGCTTAGCAAAAGGCCAATTTTCTCAGCTCTAATTGTTGTAAAATTATTCCTTGGGTTGAGCTGAAATTTGCCCCAAGTGGTACCTGGTTGTCTAAAGCAGATAAAACCTTGTTCCTAGGGATTTTCATCTGTAGTCATGTACAATTAATGGATACATCTATGCTGAGTTGTTAGGGAAAGTGTTAATAATGATACACATATGTATACATATATACCCACATGATATCTACCTGCAGCTATATAAATTTAAGGTTTGCCAGACACTTTACAGATGTTATCTCATTTGATCTTTATAACAACCTGGGAAGTTGTTGCTCAGTCATTTTCAGTCATGTTCTATTCTTTGTGGCTCCTTTTTGGGGAGCTTTCTTGGTAAAGAGACAAGAGTAAGTTCAATTTCCTTTCCTCGATCATTTTATGGGTTAGGAAACTGAGGTAAATAGGGTTAAGTGACTTGTTCAGGGTAACAGCTGGTAAATTTGACTAGATTTAAACACACATCTTCCTGACTCCAGGTTCAGTGTTCCATCCAATTTTTCATGTAGATTTCTGTCTAACCACATCCCCTTGTATCTTTCCGGGAAGGAGGGTAACCTTGCCGCATGTGATTTGATTGAAAGAAATGGGGATGTTTAGCCTAGGAAGAGATGCCAAAATGTAATAAAATGATAAAATCTATTACTGAAGGGGACAATAGAAATGAAGTCCAATGATTCTTAATCTGGGATCCCTGAACTTGTTTTCATCATTGAAATTTAATATAATTAGTTGCCTTTATTATCGTATTTTTTGCATGAAACAAAACAAAACAAAACAGTGTTCTGAGAAGGGCTTGTTAGGTTTCCTCACACTGCCAAAGGGACCCATTACACTCATACAAAGGTTTAAGAACCCCCTGAATAGGAACTTAAAAAAGTGTTAGAAATAAATAACAAAATTTAAAACATAGCTTCTAGAGTAGTCTGACCCCCTGCTGTAAAACTCTTTAAATTCTGATTTAAATTGCAACAATTCATTTCATCATATCTGGTTTGTGGTTTCTCTGACTTTTCTTATAGTGTGTATAAGGATATGTTTTCTTCTCAGAATTTTATAGCTGCAAGCATCATTCTTCCTCTGGGGAATGTAAATAAATTGATGTTACTTGCTGGAAAATGCATGAAAGCATACACACATTTATATACAACCATATCAACAATCAAGGTCTTTTTTTCTTTTTATTGGGATCCTTGTGTATTGAAAGTTCATACTTCCCACTCCCCTCTATCTAAAGAAATATGAGTTTGTACTGACATGTAGGAATACAAAGGAACAATTCCCAGGTCTATGAGCCAAGCCTTACTTAAAAGAACTTCAAGCCATCCTCCTGGCACTTGTTAGGGAATATAGAGTCCGAACCCTTGGGAAGTAGGCTCATGCTTGTATTAATTGGACACAATCTTATATATCTGTGATATTTTTATTGCTTCTTAATTTTCTTTACTTTCACCTCTAAAAGCAGTGAAGAAGGTCTCCCCCAACTTCCTAATTATATACACATAGAAAAATACCTTTCTGAACCCAAACAGCTCCATAGCAAGTGGGATGCTATGTACAACTTGCCACAGATCACTTGTTAACTATTCTTAAGTAAATTGGGAAGAATCTTATAAGTGTGTGAGGAGCCCACTGAAGTCCACCATTTGTCAGTCCTATCAAAACTCTGTCCCCATGTTCTCATTCCCTTTATATAGTGACTGTACTCAAAGTATAATCGGGAAGTTGAAGTTAACAGATGAATTCTTGATCCCAGTTAATTGCTATGCTGGGACTTCTGAGAAGTCTCTAACACGTCTTTGTGCAGTTTAAATCTATTAGAGCTTCACTTTAATTCTTTTAAAGATTACAATTATTGTATTTATTTTGTATTAGAGATGTTTATAAAATGCTGTATATCAGAAATGAAATTTTTCCCATATAAGAAGGGAAAGCTGCTGAGCCTTCTTTAGAGTAGACACACAGCTCACTCAAAGTGACTTCAGATTTGGAGGACCAGAGTATCCCACTCTAATCTGCAACTCGCTGAAAGGTGTAGAAGGAGAGATAGATGAACAGAAAGATAAATATATGTATATATATATGTATATATACACACACATATATATGTGTCTCTGTCTCTCTCTGTCTCTGTCTCTGTCTCTCTCTGTCTCTTTCTCTGTCTCTGTCTCTCTCTGTCTCTGTCTGTCTCTGTCTCTGTCTCTGTCTCTCTCTGTCTCTCTCTCTCTCTCTCTGTCTCTCTCTCTCTCTCTCTCTCTCTTTCTCTCTCTCTCTCTCTGTCTCTCTCTCTCTATCTCTTTCTCTCTCCCTTTCAGCAAGTTGCAGATGGTAATGTGATGCCATGGTTCTCCACATCCTCATCCATACTGAATGAGTTGTGTGACTGCTCCAAAATTGGCTTTATATAACATGTAAGTGCATACATACACCTGTATTTATATACATATATAATCATATATATCCACATATATCCACATTGCTATTTATCTGTCTTATTTATCAAATTGCTTCTGGACACATAAGTCTTATGCATAGAGTTTCTCTTTTTTTCCCTTCCCTTACTTAATAATAATGATTATATTTAACATTTCCATATTATTTTAAAGTTTGCAAAGTACCTTATATAAGTTATTTCAGTTGATTCTCATAATAACTCTGTGAGGTAGATGCTACTATTTCCCCCATTTTATGGTTGAGAAAACTGAGGCAGATTAAGTGATTTGCCTAGGGTCACATAGTTAGTAAATATCTAAGACAGGTTTCCAACTCAGATCTATCCTGACTCCAAGTCCAATGCCCTATTGCCTGCAGAACTTAGATTCCCAGGTACCAGCAAATCATTTATTTGAAGAGACTTTTGCTGCCAAATGTGGGAAGTTATACCAAGCATCCTCAGCTGCTGTGGAGTTGCCTTAGTTTACCCCGTCACTGTACAGATAAAATGTGTCATGAGGTGCAGTGTTGTTTAATGACTTGTCTGTGAGTGATAGCTGTCTTCAAGTATCTGAAAGTCTACCATAGAGATCAAGGATTAGATCTGCTCCCATTTTGACCTCAGAAGGCATCAATTGGACTAATAGCTAGAAGTTACAAGAAGGAAGATCAAAAGCTTATAGATTGAGGGCTTTGAGGTCATTGAGTCCAACCTTTTCATTTTGCAGATGAGGGAATGGAGCTCAGAGAGGTTAAGTGATTTGCCCCAGGTCACACAGCTAGTAAGAGTCTAAGCCTTTCAAAGACTGCAGCTATGAATAAAACAAAAGAAAACCAAAAACTTACTAGCATTTCATGCCATCCTCAAGTGAAATGGCCTGCCCTTTGAGATAATAAGTTTCTCATCATTGGAACTCTTCAAGTAGAAAGGCTGGAAGACCACTTATTGAGTATATTATAAAGGGATTCCTGCTTAGGTATGCATTAGACTAGATGTCCTCTAAGGTCTCATCTGACTTTAAACTTTTTTAATTTGATCGGTTCTCACAGCTGAGTGTGACTCCTCCGTAGAGCCCTGTCTTCTCTATGCTTGGAGTAAATTACGCTGTTACCAGCAGCCTTTGTACCCTTCTTCTGCCTGGATTCAGAGAGGGACTTATATGTATTATACTTCAGTAAATAACGCCATTCAGATCAGAAAGATCACTGTGCTCAGAGAGGCATTCTGGACCTTAATAAAAAGGAACTAGCTTTATTCTGGAGGAGGCCTGGGTGGCAGGGGCAGTCCCTGAATCAGATTGTAGATGATAACTAAGACCATAAAAAATTTATCTCTGCTCTTTGTAGAGAGCCACGGACTTTGGAGTGTGAATGGAAGCTGCGTTAGTATTGGTATCTCTTACCTTTCTTCTTAAAGGTGAGCTTGACATCCAAATTACCAAAGGAAGAACTAAATCTTTAGGAAATTCCATTCAGCTCAGGGCTTCTGTTTGGGCAGCACTGGATTCAGCTAAGAGTGAACAGGATATGTTCAATAGAGAGCATTTACTGAAAGGGTACTATAAACAGAATGCTATATTAGGCACCTGAGTGTATGTGGTGTGTATATATATGTGTGTGTGTATGCATGCATGCATGCATGTATATACACATAGATGTACATAAATATAAACACACATATATTTGCATGCATGTACATGCATATTATATACATATAAGTGTATAAATATGCAAAAACATGTGCACATATACATAAATACATGTACAAATGTGTATATGTACATATATGTGTATATTTGCTGAGATATCATCATAAATGTTGAAGTAACTAAGCAACAGAGTGGAGAAAGGACAAGGTTCAGCATCAGGGAAGGCCCAAGTTTAAATGTTGACTTTGATACTTACCGGTTGTGTGACCTGGACAAATTACTAAATTTCTCTCTGTCTCAGTTTCCTCATCTGTGAAATGGGGGTTTTCGTAGTACTTCCCTCAGAATATGATTATGTAGATCAACTGCAATAACATAAAGGTTTTCTTCGAAAACCTTAAAACACTGTACTTTCTCTAGTGAAATGGAAGTGTCTTGAGGGGAAGCACTTTTTTTTTTTGCCTTTTCATAGGTTCCACCATGCAGTGACTAACACAGGGTAAGTTTTAATAAATGCTTATTGATTGATTGATTGGTATGGCACTGAGCCTGCTCTTAATAGAGCTTGCCATCTCATAGGGGAATGGGATGCAAAGGGGTATAACTGTAATTGTACAATACTACCTGACAAATGCACCAGAGAATTACAGAGCCAAGGGTGTGAAGCAGTATGATGTGGTAGAAAAATAACTGGGCGTAGAACTGGGAGTTATGAAGACAAGGGTTTGAATCCCCTACTTTTACTCGTTGATGAGCCAGAATCTCTGAATCAGTTTTCTCTTACATCTCTTAGTGTCCGTCTCCAGATAAATTATACATTGTGCTCTCCCCACCTCTTCACCCCCATCACCATACCTACTCTGAGCCCTGCCAGCTATAGTATCCCTCCAAGTCTCTGCCATCACAATACCCACTCTGAACTCTTCCATCTATGATGTTCCCTATGCTTGGAATGACCTTCTGTCAATGCCTCCTATCAAATGTTTGCTGATTTTATAAAACTAAACTAAAATGCAACCTCCCTGGTTGCCTCCATCAGTGATTACTTTCCCTCTGCCAATCTGGGGAGAGCTCACCCAGCATGTTGCACCTCTTTCATTTGCTCATGGTATTTCATTGACTATTCATTCTAGTGATCAATGTGCACCTTGTATCCTTGTACTTGCACTTTAAGGTCCATAAGCGCAAGGTACTTGTTTCTTAAACTCTGAATGCTTCCCACAATTTGTACAACACTCTACAGCTAGTAGGAATATAGGACATTTAGTAAGTATCTCATATGAACCTTTTTGTTTACATGCTGTCCACTTAAGTAGACCATAAGTCTCTTCAAGTCAGGGATGTTTTTTTTTTTTCATTCTTTTTGTCTCTCCAAGCTTATCCCAGTGCCTGGCACATAGCAGCCACTTAATACAAAAAAAAAAAAAAAATTGTGTGTTACCTGGATGAATTCAGAAAATACAGAGACTTTCTGTCATCTAGGAAAGAGTTCCATGGGCTTGAAATTGGGAGATTGCTAGTTGAATTCTAGCTCTTTCACTGCCTTGCTATCTGAACTTTAGCAAGAATCTTTCCTTCCCTGGAACCCTCTCTAGTCCTCACATATCCTATGTAAACAAAGGGTAGAATGATAATTTAAATGGGAAGATCTTTCCCATTATTAATAGGCCTATGTGACCTGCTTAAGTCACATGGAAGCCTAAATCACATGAATTTGAATCACATAAAGCCTGTGGTGGGAGGAATTTGCTGAAGGGGTGGAGCAAGAAGGGTGAAACAAGAAAAGGCAGATCTAGAGCAGAGCTGAGAGGAAATTTGCTTATGAATCTAGTCAGAGCTAGAACGAATACAGGCAGCTGGCTAGAGTGAATGAGAGAACTTGTTTGTGATTTGTTTAATGGAGATAGTTTGTGGGAAGCCTAGCAGGGGATGGCTTGGGGATGGTGGTGTCCTCTGCACTGTTGTTGTGTGTAGATTATGATGGATTTGACTATCTGGTGTCTGAATAAATGTTTTGGTTTTGTCTTCCATGTGGAGAGTCTGTTGTATTTCCTGATTCAGAATTACACTGGGATATTCATGGTCATCGTAGGTGTTGTGAATATCGCATTAGCACTACAAAGGGGTAGAAACATGGCTGGAAATATGTTTTGCATGACCTTTACAATTAATATCACTGCTTGCCTT
Source organism: Notamacropus eugenii (assembly GCF_028372415.1). NCBI lineage: Eukaryota > Metazoa > Chordata > Mammalia > Diprotodontia > Macropodidae > Notamacropus > Notamacropus eugenii. Next base: position 93,210,698 of record NC_092875.1, on the reverse strand, counting down.
CTCAATGAATGGTGAATGGGTTGGAGGGAGACAATTTGGAACTCAAATAAAAATGAATATTAAAAATGTTTTACATGTAAGTGGAAAATGTTTTTTTTTTTTGTTGTTGTTTTGTTTTTTTTTTATGAGGAAGCAAAGGAGATGACTTGACTGGTGTAGTCCCTTCTGTCTCTGACGTGTTTCCATTCTAATTCTGTAAATTGGTTCTGGAAGGTCCATTGCAGGGACCTGAAGAACTGGGGCAAGAGAATTGAGCTGGAAACTGATGAGTCAGTCTCATCAAACACTCTCCCTATTTTCAGCCCTCCAAATAGGTGGGGAATGAGGCCACTCTGTGGTGGGGTTCTCTATCTTGTTATTGAACAGAGTTGCTGCATGAGCCTTGGGTTTTCTCCATGCTGACTCAGGGTTACTAGAGGGAAGAATGATGTTGTCTCGTGTGTGTGTGTGTGTGTGTGTGTGTGTGTGTGTGTGTGTGAGAGAGAGAGAGAGAGAGAGAGAGAGAGAAGAGAGAGAGAGAGAGAGAGAGAGAGAGAGAGAGAAAGAGAGAGAGAGAGAGAGAGAGAGAAAGAGAGAGAGAGAGAGAGAGAGAGAGAGAGAGAGAGAGAGAGAGAGAGAGAGAGAGAGAGAGAGAGAGAGAGAACAAGTTTCCAGAGAGCTAATGGGCTCCAGGATACCTGGGGCTATAGATTCTAACTACAATCCAAGGCTCTTTCCAGCATACTGGTTTAAATCTCAAGGAAATTTAGGTAAATCTCAACTATCCCTTGGAACCCCTAATCATTTGCTCTCTGAAAAGCATGACACATTTTTACTGCACAGAGAAGACATGCTAAGGGGTTTGAACAACTTCCAGGGAAGACAGAAGACACTCCCTTCTTTTGGCCCCTGATCCTGCTCCTTTTATGGGGCTCAGCTTAAAAGTCTATTTCTATTAAGTGTAACTAATAACTTTTATCTACCTCTCAGGCCTCTCACTCCTGTCTTGGGAGCACTTGAAGATAAACAACAGGTGTGATTTCCTACTCTTTTTTTTCTGGGAACTTTAGCTTATGTCAAGAATGATTAGAATACCCAGGGATAATAGTAGAGTTACTAGAAATCCTTGGGATGAGGAAAGGAAAGGGAAATGATTATACCTCTCTTGGTCAAGACCACATATAATTCCAGAGAACAGTGTAGGCATCAACAAAAGGGGCAGAGGAGAATCACTGTAATAAGCCTTGGTCAGTTCTAATTACTTAATAAGCTACAAGTTCCCCAAGGGCAGGATGTTTGTTTCACTCATGGGCACATCACAGAGCTCTGAACACAAAAGGTAATAACAATTTGTTGAATAAATGAATGATTTTTTCTTTTTTCCTTTTTCTATTCCTTTTCTTTTTTTTAAACCTCTCTGAATTATATGATGCAGAAAGTACTATATTGAGAGTCAGAAGATTTAGTTTGAACTCTAGACCTTACCTTTGTGGGTTTTGGTGAAGCACCTTCCCTCCCTAAGGCTAAATTTCCTCCTGCATAAAATTTGCAGCTTCATCTATATGATTTTTAATGTCTCTGGTTGCTCCAAAGCCTGTGGATCCATTGGCTTTCTTCTCAAAACTGCTGATGCAGAAAACAGTTATTTAAGCACCCTGTGATTGTTCCTGTGCTGGGTACAGTGAATGCAAAGGTGAAAAATGACAGTTCTTATCATCAGAGAGTTATAGTCTAATAGCAGAGGAAAACAAACAAACAACAACAAAAAACAAACCTGTGTCTAACTAACTAGAATGCAGGTTTCAATGTAATCAAATCAGAGTATATGTCCCCATCATGTGCAATGGGGGATTTGAGAAGGGTGAGAGCATTTATGCCTGGGTCATCAGGGAAGACATCATAGAAGTAGTGTATATGAGCTGGGCATTGAAGGAAAGACAAATCTGTATAGGCTGAAAAGATAGTAGGAGTGAAGAGAAGACCATGTCAGATGTGGAATATAGTCTCTTCAAACTTTTGCACTGAGGAAAGGGATCAGAACAGGCAAAGGCAATCAATTAATCAAAAGACATTTACTGAGTTTATTTTGTGCCAGGCATTGTGTCATCGTTATTGTTCAGTCCATTGGTCATGTCTGACTCATTATGACCCCATGGACCATACTCATCATGGGGATTTTCTTCTCAAAAATATTGGAGTGGTTTGCCCATTCATTCTCTGGTGGTTGTGCTACATATTGGAAATAGAAAGATGAAATGGAAAGGTTGCCTTCACTCAAGGAGCTTACAATCTAAGAGTCAAACAACATAGATATATATATATATATATATATATATATATATAGGTATATGCAAAATAGAAGCAAAGTGATGAGGAGGTGAAAATGGGCACTAGCAGCTGGGAAGAGGGGGATAAAGGAAAAGGTATCATTTACAAGAGAGTATTTCAAATTATCCTTGAAACAAACTGTGGGTTCCTAAAGACAGTAGCATATATTGAAATTACTTTCTTCTTTCTTTACTTCCTTCCTTCCTTCCTTTCTCCTTCCCTCCCTCCCTCTCTCTCTCTCTCTCTCTCTCTCTCTCTCTCTCTCTCTGTTATAAAATGACAGCAATGTTTTGAAAGCAACTCTATTACATCCAGACAAGCTGATTCAAGTAAACATTATACTGTTGTGTGTCAAAGTGTCATCGAACATTTTTTTATTTATTACTGAAATGACATTGTACAACTGTGTTGAGGTGTTCTGTATAATTGTGTATGTTAAAGTGACATTTTTTGAACTGATATTACACATTGCATACTTGAGTCCTGGGCTGAATAATCACCATAGCCATTCAATTATTGAAGAACAGGTGGACAGAACACAATTTGACCCTCACAAAGAACTCTTCATTTGTGTCGTCATGTTGATTGCAGTCACCATGTTGATAATGAAGTTTTTATACCATGGTGTGAGTATCTGGGATTGCAGAAGGGGCAGGGCATATCAAATATTAACTAAGAATGTCAAGTATTGGCTAAGGTATACCAGAAGGAAGAAGCAGCAGTAGTCTTATTATGAGGTATTCCTGACATTGTGGGATAACCCAGCATCCCCAAAGGGTTAATTGTTGATGGACTTACTTGTGAATTAATTTAAAAATATTATTGATGACCAAGGGCTGGTAACCACCTTTACAGTGACAGAAAGATGATCTGAGGATGATGGAAAAGGCTTATTGCATGGAGGGATTCCATCTCTACTATGCTATAAACCAATGGCAGCTAATGATCACAACTTCCTCAGAAATCATCAATTCTATGGCAAGATATAGTTGAGGAGGGAGGGGCAGAGTGTCAGTCTACCATTACTATTATAAGGAACTGCAGACATGATCTTTCTCAAGGAGCATCCCCACTAACCAGGTAAGGGTGTCTGAAAGAGGGAGTGGACATGCTGCTGAATTAATGGAGGAGAGGCAAGGGACAGATACAAAGAAAATTTAGATGACTAATAGGTTCAGGTTATCAACTTTTAACCTCTGCTCCCAAAAAATGCAAAACTCTGAAATCTCAGTACCCAATTGCTTATAGAGGTCAGACAGACATTTGGCAGGTAGAGATGATGAGGGCTGGAGAAACAGAGGTACAGGAACTCTAAAACTGGAGTTCCTTGGGTAGGCAATCTGGTAAAGAATTCACGGACTCAAGCATTGTTGAGGTCAAGGTGGTAAAGATTTACTGTGCTTTTCAGTGGGCAAGAGTTCTTAGGGAATCTGTGATTTCAGTGGAGTACAGGTAAAGTTTATGTAGGATATTCTATAGTAAGACATGTGCTAAGTGTGATGACTAGGTGATTCAGGGAGGGATTAGGGAGTGGTTAGTTCTTAAAGGAACATTCACTTTTAGTACCGACTGAGCAGGCATTTTACCAAGTTCATCAGGAAAGAGCCCAAGAAAGGGGCTACATGGAGGTATGATTTTTAGGCCTGAAATGTCACTAAGTCACATAACATTCAGGACTGACTAAAGAATACCAGGCTGCTCTCATCTTGTTAGATAAGATACATGTAAGGTAGTATATGTATATTTAAGTCTAGGTTACATATGATTGACCAGTGAGTACGAAATGTCATTATGACCCAGTACACAGCCAGTTCAGCCAGTACACAGCTGGTTCAAACTAACAAATTCTAGAGGTGCAACTGGTTACTGTAGCAGGAAGGGAGATAAAAGTTTTGCTAGGGCAGGCTGTGTCCTTGGACTAGGGAGAAACTGCCTGGGATAGTGGTCTAAGCCTAGGGAGAAATGTGACTTTTAGAAAGAAATGTGATTTTAGAATTAGGGTCCAAGCACATGCACCCAAGCACCCCATCAGAGAGGTTGTACAAAGAAATATGCTGTGGATCTAGTTTATGAGTAACTTCCAATGAGAGAATCATTCTGACTTTGTGGTCTTTCTTTTTGCAGAGGCTGCTTCAGACGGTGGAAATCAGACAGGCAGTCGCCGTAGGTCAGACAGACAATTCAAGAATTTGTGTTGTTGTTCAGTCCTATCTGACTCTTTGTGACCCTCATGAACCACAGCATGACAATGTTGTTTGTGGGGTTTTCTTGGCAAAGATACTGGAGTGATTTGCCATTTCCTTCTCCAGTGGATTAAGGCAAACAGAGGTTAAGTAACTTGCCCAGAGTCACACAACAAGTCAGTGTTAGAGGGTGGATTTGAACTCAGGTCTTCCTGACTCCAAGCCCAGTGGTCTATTCACTTAGCCATCCAGCTATCTCAGCTTGAGGTTGAAAAAACCCAAAGAGTTTTTGACCAGGTTTTGAAAAGAGGAAATTAAGGTAGGTCAAACTACCAAAATACATGGTTAAAATTCTCTTGTCTGTTATTTTCAGTGTTTTTACAATTAGATCCTCACAGGGAGGGGAAGGGATAACGAAAAGATAAGAAAAAGTCAGCCTTTATCATTCCAATACTCTTGCTCCCAATATATTTCTAGACCTACCCCCCATTTTTAATGTCTCATGTCAAAAGGTTGTTGATGATATGAGCTATTTGAAGGCATTCATGCTTCTTGGATGATTTAATTATATTTACAAAGTTTGAGGAGATTCAAGGGAAGTGACATACATTTTATGTATAGATCTAGAGAAAGTTTATTACCTGAGTTACATTTTTGGTAACTAAGCTTCCCATTCTGTCTTAATTAAATGCCTTTTTCTTTTGTATTTGCTTTCCCATCACATAAGCTGTCATACAGATGGAAGTGTTGGGGGCTCAGGCAGGGATTAGAATAATTGATAACTATAAACTCTATTTGTGGGGGCCCAGAGCTACGACAGCAACACTAACAACAAATAAGAACCTTAAGATTGGCAAAGCACTTTACAATATCAGCTCATTTTATCCTCAAACTATCCTGGGAAGTATGTACTGCTATTATTCCTATTGTATAGGTGATGAGACTGAGGTTGACAGCCTCTTAACAAAGAGAGGTTAAGCTCAAATTCTCACCACCAATTGAGAATTGTTGTTTTTGTTCAGTCCTGTCAGGACTCAACAACAACAAGAAATCACAAATTGTTTATCTGACCCACAAGCAACTCAGGCCAAATATAAACTCAAGTCTACCTGTTTCCTAATCCAACACTCTATCAATTCAACCTCCTATCTGCCTTTGTATTTTTAATATTATTATTATTTTCTAAGGGGAAAAGCTCATTGGATTAGGAGTCAAGAGACATGCCAGTTCTGTCTCACATTAGATGTGTGATCCTGGGCAACCCTTTTAGCTGGAATTACTGTGACAGGTGTGTGTGTGTGTGTGTGTGTGTGTAGAAGTGAGGTCATAGAGCAGGGGTAGAGAGTGGGGAAGACCCATAAGGAGAATAGCCTTGCAGAGTAGAAGGGGATATATTGGGGGCAGAGGGGAGGGTAGTCCATTCTTCTTACTACCTGTAATTAAAAAATAAAACAAAAATAAAAACACTCCTTTGGGATTGATGCCAACAGCATGTGTGAGGTGTGACACTTCTCGGGGAATTGAAAAAGTACCACACTGGAGCCCTTACAAGTCAGCCTTTCAGAAAAAAGCAATCAATTCTGAGATTGGCATCTAATTGGTGGCAGGTAGCTATGGTCTTGGAAAAAGTTCCCTTTGATGCTGAAGTTAGTGGGGGATGTGTAGCCTATAATTCCAAAGCACCTTTCCTTTAAAATCCCTCTAGGCTGGAAACCACTGATTAGATATGAAAATACCCAGAATTTACATAGCAGGTGAGGGAGGTGAGAATCTTATTCATAGAAACTGCTTGGCTGAGTGGTTAAGAGTGAGGGACTTAGAACTTGGCAACTCTGAATTCTCTGTCACTGACCCACTGTGTAACCATAGGGAAATCACTTCATCTCCCTAGGCCTCAGTTCCTGTCAAATCAGGATTGTGCTTGTGCTACTTACCTTACTGTATTATTGGGAGGATGAAAGAGCTTATGTATACATAGAGCTTTCTAACTGTGAATAACTATAGACATGTTACCATTGGACACAGATGTGGGGGGAGCCATAGAACACATGTGGAGAGCTGGCAGTGGAAAGACCTTGAAATAGAATGCTGGGGTAGAAGAACTTTGGAACAGACATCCTTAGGATGACAGAGTTGGGAAGAGCTAGTGGTGTCCCATCAGCTGGATGATGAAATAAAACTCCTTCCCTTGAATTCTGAAATCCTCCAAAATCCAGACGTTCTATCTTCTGAATCTCAGCATTCAATGACTGGTTGCCCATGTTCTCCCTCCTCATCTGCACCTCCTGGCTTCTCTGTTTTTTTCGAGTCTCAGCTAAAATCCTACCTTCTAGAGAAAGACTTTTCTGATCCCTTTTAAGTCTATTTTCTTCCCTCTGAAATTATTCCCAGTTTATCCTGTATTTGGCTTGTCTGTCACTCTCTACATCTCTATGTTTGCAAGTTGTCTCCCCCATTAGATTGGGAGCTCTTTGAGGGCATGGTCTATCTTTTGCCTTTCTTTTTATCTTCAATGCTTAACACAATGCCTGACATATATTAGGAACCTTATAAATGCTAGCTGACTGATTGAATCTGTATTATTCTTTCCAGATTTTCCTCTACATACTATATACCATTCAAACTGGGATGCCTTCTTTTCTCAATACATGACATTCTGTCTCCCGTCTCCATAATAATATCTTGCATTTATATAGTGCTAATATGTGCCAGACACTGTGTTAAGCTAAGGCCTTCTCAATTATCATATCATTTGATCTTGACAGCAACCCTGGCAGGCAATGCTATTGCGCCTGTTTTACAGATGTGGAAAATGAGCGTAACAAAGTGACTTGTCCAAGGTCACACAGCTAGTAAGTATGAAGTCAAGTTTGAACTCAGGTCTTCTTGACTCCAGGTCCAGCATTTTGTTTACTGTGTCTCCCAGCTCGTGCCTTTTTGCAAACTGTCCTTTATGTCTCTGTCTCATAAACATCCTAGCTTCCTTCAAAATTCACATCCTACAGAAAGTCTATCCTGATTTCTCCCTGCCCTCTGTTGCTAGTGTCTTCACACTAAAATTATTTTGTTAATATTTTGAATTCTTTTATGTTGATGCTGAATTCTCCCAATAGAACTTAATTTTCTAAAGGGAGTTGTTGAATGTTTTTGTTTTGTTTCTGTTTTTTTACTTTGTTTCCTCGGTACCTAGCATGACGCGTGGTAGTAGTAATCACTAGTAGTCAATAAAATGCTTGTATGTGAATGCATGAAATTTAGAATTTGGAACCTAGAATGCTAGAGCTAGCAGGAAGTTTAGAACAGGAGACGTGGAATGTTGCAACTCTAAGTGACTTTATTACACAAAACACAGAATGTTAGAGCTTGTACAACTTTATCATACAAATCAGAGAATGTCAGACAATTCACTGGAATAGAAGCATGTTAGAATAAAGAACAAAGGATGTTGGCACTACAAGGGTCATTTGAACAGAAGAAGTTAGACCATAGAAAGTTTAGAGCCAGAAGTCAATTTAGAGGTCAAAGCTAGTTCAAACCCTCACTCACTCTTCCTTCATTTCCCCTGGAGGTAAAATGAGTTAAATTAGGTGAGATGACAAGTAGGAGACAGAGTTACAACATCAGTCCTGGTTTCCTGATTCCTGATTATATGGCTCTTTTATCCAAACTGTGTTAATAGTAGGTTTCTCTAAACCTTAGGCTGCCTTTTAAGCTGGTCATGGCCTCTACTTCCTAGTCCTATAATGAAACCTGGTTTCTAATACCATATAGACATAATGCTCCATCAGCAAAGTCTCCTGCAGGATGCCTTAGTGACCTTCTGGGTGAATTTTTCTGCTGAGTTGTCAATCATGCTATTACTTGTAGTAATATTTTTGTGCCAAACCTATGTGTTATATCTCTGTATCAGCAAAATAAACAATGGGGATTCATCCATTATTAATTTGGGAGAGATGTGTAAGTGATTGATTCCAAAATGTTTTGTCCTCTTCAGGGAAACTACTTCCTCTTGTTTTCCCTCAAGGGCTCCTGTGTTGAAGAAATAATTTTCTACCAATCACAGTTATTGAATAGCAGAGGTGTTAAACCTGATGAGGTGGTGAGCCTCCCATGACTGACTGTACTTAAGCAGATGCTAGCTGACTTTCTGTCAGGCAGGCTTTGGGGAAAATTCGACCATGAAGTGAAAAATTGGAAGAGAGAATTTATATGGTCCTTTCCAGCTCTCACATTCCATGGTTCTTCCTATTCAAGCCCCTAAGAAAAGTTTGTTCAAGGCAAAAGTCTTAGGTAGGTGAAGTTTATCTTTACTATACTACCTTCCTATATATCTGACCTTATATTGGTCACCTAAAGATTCAGGATCTACCCTGAGAATTCTATGTCTTTCCCATTCTACCAGACTCATGCTGCCTTCTGTCTTCTCAACCACTGCCTTTCTCCCTCCCCAAAATACACACACTTGACAATATCTTGTTCTATCCCATTCAAATGTGGACAGAAATTCAGATCGAATCACTCCTTTGCTCAGTCACCTTGAGTGGTTTCTCCTGGCTTACAGGGTGGTGTCCCAAATCTTTAGCCTGGCATTCAAGGTCTTGTCTTTAGAACAGTTCAGTAGAGTGGAAATAATACTGCAGAAACTTGGGCTTATATTTGTTACTCTGCCATTTATTACTGCTGGCATGTGACCCTGGGAAAGCTTCACTTGTCTTGAGTCTCAGTCTCCTGATTTGTAAAATGACAATAATGATGCTTGGAGTATCCTCCTCATCCAGTTCTGAGGAAAATGATTCTCACCTATAAAAGACTATAGAGATATAAATTGTTCTTTTTTCAGTTTAATTTGACAGACACTTATTCAAGTACCTGCAACACAAAGTCCTATGAGAGGTACTAGGGATCCCGTGATGAAAAACAAACAAACAAAAAGCAAAACCCAGCATCACCCTCTTCTAGGTCAATGGAGGACATACAACAGATAAATTTCAGTGTCTGACTTTATCGATTTTACAAAGAAGCAGAGATATTAGACAAGACAGCTAGATAGTGTAGTTTGCTGGCTCAGAAGTCAGAAAGATATGGGTTCAAATCTGACTTCAGACACTTACTAGCCATGTGACCCTGGGTAAGTAACTTAACTCTGTTTGTATCATCTGTAAAATGAGCTGGAGAAGGAAATGGCAAGACATTCCAGTATCTTTTTCATGAAAACTCCAAATGGGATCACTAAGAGTCAGACAAGGCTAATTGACTAAAGTGCAACAACAAAGAGAGGTAAAACACAAACATAGGTGACTGTAATACAAAGTATGTCATGATAAATATATCAGATAGTTGTGAGATATCTCAGTGATGGAGTAGAATGTCATCTGATGGTAGGGTCAAAGAGCTAGGTGGCACAGTGGATAGAACTTACAGCCTAGAATCAGGAATATCTGAGTTCACATCTGAACTCTGACAATTAATAGTTGTGTGACCCTGAGCAAGTCACTTAACCATGGTTTTCTTAATTTCTTATCTGCAAAAATGAGCTGGAGAAGGAAATGGCAAACAATTCCAGTACATTGGCCAAGGAAACTTCCAGAGGGTTCATGAAGAGTCAGACATGACTGAAAAATAACTAAATAACAATAACAACAAAAAAAGGTCAAAGAAAGCTTCCTGGAAGAGGTAGCATTTGAGTTATGTTTGAAGGGTGGGTGACAATTTAACAGACAAAGATAAGGAAGGAGTATTTTCTAGGAGGAAGGAGCCCTTTAAGAAAAAAAAATGCAGAGAGTCAAAAGAATTCAGGGCATGCTCAGGGGACAGAGAATCACATAATATGGAATAGGAAATAAAGACAGAAGGGACAGGTAAATGCAGGCTCTGAACAGCTTTTACCAGATTTAGGGGTCCTCATTTGAGTTGGAAAGCAATAGGATGTTACTAGAGGATTCTGAGCAGAAGAACCGAATAGCCAGAGCTATATAATATTTATAGTCTTCCTTAAAGGACATTTATTTGTACTTTCCAAAGGACCTTCTTGAGACAACAGCCTCCTCTTTTGCCATATAACCCAGCAGAGTCAAACTCAAATGGAATCACTGAATCATACGTAAAGCTGCCCATGGGCTGGATATTGATTTAGAAAACCACATATTAACATTATCTATGTTTTATTGTATTTCCATTCCTTCTGTTAAATATTTCTCAATTACATTTTAATCTGCTTTGGGTCTACTGGGGAATATTGAAATGTGATCCTCAGGCCTCCTGTTTTTTGATGCCTCTTATCTAATCCAATCATTAGGTTACATAAAAACTGTGAAGATTTCCTGTCACAGAGGAAAGGAAACCGTGGAATAGGAATGGAATATTTTGAACCAGGCATAACTTTAAGGTGGCCTTCTGATCACAAATTGTAGGCAATAGACTGTCTTTCCTATGCATATGACTGACCCAGCTAGACACTAAGGAAATTTACCTAGGCTGGTAGGCCATCTGTGACCTAGCTTTGAATGCAGGTGTGCAATACCTCCCTTCTGGCCAGTGCTGTCTGAAGATGCCACAGGGTGGAAATAATTAAACAGCTCCATGAGTGTCCCAGAAGCAATTAATGGTAGGATTGGAGAGGTAGGGCCCAGGCAATTATGTCCTGACAAACACTATTCTGGGAGGTGAGGATAATAACTTCATGGGTCAGAGTTCACCTGCATTAATAAGTGTTTGGCATTTGGACAGCATGCCTGGGTTTCAGACTGCTCTACACGCTGGAGTTCCTATCCTCAGAGAAATTACCTGGGCATAGGTCAATATGACCCTATTTATTGGTAGATCCATCCTTTCTGCTTATATTCTGCAGCTAGGTAGCAGCTGTGGGTGGGAGAGAAAGGAGAGTGGTAATCTGGGAATACAGACCAAGCCAATGCAGGGTCAGGGTTGCAAGGGGCCTGGCCCCCATATTACTCTCATCTTCAGCTCTGAAATAGCCTAAAACAGATCATTATAGAATGTGAAAAGGACTAATGTGAAACAGGGAGGAAAAGTAGGTTAGAGACAGATTGGGTGGGCCTTGAATACTAATAAAAACATTTCTATCTTATCCTAGAGGAAACAAGAGGAAATTAAGGTATTTGAGCCAAGGTGAGACACCAGCAAACCTTTGCCTTAGAAAGATTATCCCAACCCTTGTATGAAGGATGGGAAGGAGAGAGAAGAGGCTGGAGCAGGGAGGCCATACAGAGGCTATAGTTCAAAAAAGACATGATAAGATAAAGATATTAACCAGAGTGGTAGCAATGTGAATGAAAAGAATGAGAGATATTGTGAAGTTAGAACTGACAAATCCTGGCAACCAGTCAGACATAGAAATGAGAGGTTAGCTGCAAAAGATCCCCAGGTTTTGAAACTGAGTTTCTGGGAAGATTCTCATGTCACCAAAAACATCAGGATATTTGGGGAAATGGTGGATTTTGCTGGTAGGATGCTGAATGTGCTTTTGGATGTTTTGGATTTGAGTTATGAATGGCGTATATGTCATTCACTTGAAGAGGTGGAAGTGGAGCTCAATGGGAATTTAGGGTAGGGTTTACAAATCATAAAATCATCAGCATAGGCCAGCTCCTAAGGGAGAATGAAGGAAAGGAAATTATAAGGAGAGTGATGGAACTGGGTCTTTGTATATTTTGGTAATGGAACAATTCTGTGGCTGTGGAATGGGTTGAAGAGAGATAGTCACTGACTTAGGAATGACCTCACCCTTTGTGGGCTATGAAATGAATGAAGAGAGATGGCTTTTCTTGAGATGGCATCTCACCACCTTTTGCCGCTATGGTGGCTTTAAGCTTGAGCATACAGCAATGGTAATCTACATATGCTTGTCTATGTGAACCTGAGATAGGACCTCAAGTCCCCAGAACCTCTTCTACTTTTTGTTTCTTTCCCTGAGTATAGGTTACCTAATCGTGATCTTGAGAAACTAAGGTTTTCATTCTGTATAACTGTCTCATAAGTTTTAGGGTTTGAATTGAATGTGGCTTATTTAGTGGGAGGGCCTTCCTGTAACCAAATCCTTGTCAAAGAAGAAAAGGACTATTAACAGATATATACCTTATGTATAAGCATGAACTAATAAAAACTTTGAGCATTATCTACAACTCATCACCTCTATTATACTCTCCTTGGTGATAAAGTCTTTCCAGAGATTTATAAAACTGTTGGATAAATACTTTGCATTCACTATGGATCAGGATTGTCAAGCTAAAATATTAATCCTTCCCAATTATCAATTGAATTTTCTTGTTCTTTTCAATTGTATTGTATGCCTTTGAATATAGTCTTAGGGGATTGTGTCTCCAAAGAAAGGGAACCAAACATGTCTCACAATCTCTGGGTCACTATCCTCTCATTGTATAATTTTGTAGAAATTTTCTTCAAACAAATCTTAAGTATGGCTCAGGTCAAGGTCTACCCCAAAAAGGGATGAACAGAGTCATTTTTAGACAGGTACTCATTATATAAAATGATAGGTACCAAATATAGCATAGCTACTTATTTCTTTTTCCTCCACCAAAGTCTTCACCAAGACTGAACATGGTAAGCATGAGTTCAGAATAGCAATTCCCATATGGGAGTGGAATGAGTCTTGGGTTTCAAGTGACAGAATCATGTAGAAAAATTGAGCCTTGGCAAAGGAGAAGGATCTATTAATCCTAAAAGTAAAGAAGAGAGGGAAGCAGTTGGGGGAGGAATAGAGGGAAGGGGTGATGAGGGAGCTCACAAAAGATGACTTTAATTTTCTCCATTAATTAGAAGGTGAGACCAGTAGCCCATGGAAGGGAGATGTAGTTTGGAGGTCTAAGGAGATACAGTTTGGAAGAGCCAGTATGACAGAAAGTCAGGGAGTAAAATTAGAGTCATCATGTGGCAGTGAAGGCATGATTGAGGTTAGCTAATATGAATTTGTAGTAGATAGAGTTGGCATGGGTTTGTGATATTTTTAGTGCTGTTTGGCAGCTTGGGAGTAGTAATACAGAAAGCAGATGGCAAGGTGGTCTAGGGATTAGGATTGGAAGGGAGGGAGTAGTGGAAAGGCAAGAGGTCAAGAGCCTCAGGGTTGGGAGGATAGTGTCTTGTCTAAACTGATTAGCTACAGGAATATGTCCAAGGAAGGACAATGATCCCAGAAAGGAATGACAGACTAGGAAGCATGGGAAGAATGGGGGGGCTAGAATATAGATAATTTACCTATTCCTGATCATGGACCACTTTGTTGGTCTGGTAAAGTCTTTCACCAGATTTCTATCCCCAATAAAGTTTTTAAATGAATGAAATAAAATATTTAAGATTGTGATGGAAACTAATTTTATTGACATGCATTAATCCAAACATAAATTTTCAAATATACCCTCTGCCCCAAATTTAAGAACTCTTAGAGAGGTTGCTAGCATGTTAGAACTGTGAGTATAAAATGCAGATTTGAGGGGGGGGAGTCAAGACAGCAGAGTAAATGCAGGGACTTCCCTGAGCTTTCCCCCAAAGGCTTCCAAATACCTGTAAAAATGACTCTAAACAAACTATAGAGCTATAGCATCCATAAAATGACAGCGTGAAACAAATCGCCAAACCAAGACAACCTGAAAAGTCAAGTGGAAGAGTCTATTACATCAGGCAGAGAGTGGAGCTCAGCATCCCCATAGATGAGAGGAGTAGGCCTCAGGGTAGTGAATCTTTGGCACCTGTAGCAGTTTCCAGATATTTCAACCCACAAACACCAAAACTGTCAGTGGGAAAACTCCTTGGGACTTGGATGAAAGAGAAACATGCTGTATGGCCAGGTCTGGCCCTAGTCCCGGGGTTGTTGGGAGTAGGGGTGGTGGTTGCAGTGACCAGCAGCAGCAGCAACAGCAGCAGAGGCTGCTTCCAGAGATCTGGGCCTATAGACAGTAGGGGATTGAGGAACTGATACAAAATCCTTGAAGTCTGGGACAGTACACCCACTCCTATTTATACTCCCCACTAGAAACAAAGTTCTACCTTAATAAAGAGTTAGAAAGTCAAGTGCTTGACTGGGACAATGAGTAAACATCCCATTGTTGTTGGGATGTACAATCTTACTCTGGTGACAAGGAAGATCAGAGCATACAACCAGAGGAGGACAGCAGGGTCAAAATTCCTGCATCAAAAGCCTCTGAGAGGAATATGAATTGGTTGCAGGCCATGGAGGATCCCAAAAAGGATTTTGAAAATCAAGTAAGAGAAGTGGAGGGAAAATTGTGAAGAGAAATGAGAATGATGCAAGAAAATCATGAAAATCAAATCAGCAGCTTGCTAAAGAGACCCCCAAAATACTGAAGAAAATAATACCTTAAAATAGTTTAACCCAGGCAAAAGAAGTCCAAAAAGTCAATGAGAAGAATGCCTTAAAAAGTAAAATCAGACAAATGGAAAAGGTGGGCCAAAAGCTCACTGAAGAAAGTAATTCCTTCAGAATTAGAAGGGAGCAAATAGAAGTGAATGATTTAATGAGAAATCAAGAAATCACAAGACAGAATCAAAAGCATGAAAAAAAAAACAGAAGACAATGTGAAATATCTCACTGGAAAAACAAATGACCTGGAAAATAGATGCAGGATAGATCATTTAAAACTTCTTGGATTACCTGAAAAAAATGATCAAAAACAAACCTAGAAATCATCTTTCAAGAAACTATCAAGAAAACTGCTCTGATATGCTAAAACCAGAGGATAAAATAGAAATTCAAAGAATCATCTGATCATCTCTGGAAAGACATTCTAATAAGAAAACTCCTGGGAATATTGTAGCCAAATTCCAGAGTTCCTAGATCAAGGAGAAAATATTACAAGCAGCCAGAAAGAAACAATTCGAATATTGTGGAAGTACAATATAACACGAGATTTATCAGCTTCAATATTATGGCATCGAAGGGCTTGGGATATGATATTCCAGAGGTCAGAGGAACCAGAATTTAAACTAAGAATCACGTACCCAGAAAAACTGAGTATAATTCTTCAGGGCAAAACATAGACATTCAATGAAATAGAGAACTTTCAAGCATTCTTGATGAAGAGACTAGAACTGGATAGAAAATTTGACTTTCAAATGCAACAAGCAAGAGAAACATGAAAAGGTAAACAAGAAAGAAATCAAAAGTGAGTTATTAAAACTGAACTGTTTACATTCCTACATTGAAAGATGATATTTGTAACTCATGAGACATTGCTCAATTATTAGGGTAGTTGGAGGAAATTAGACAGACAGACAGACAGATAGATAGATAGATAGATAGATAGATAGATAGATAGATAGATAGATAGACAGATAGATAGACAGAGGTCATATGGTGAGTTGAATATGAATATGATATGCAAAAATAAAATTAAAGAGTGAGAGAGGAATATAATGAGAGAAGAAGAAAGGGAGAGATAAATGGGGAAAATTGTCTCATAGAAGAATCAAGAAAAAGGTTTTACAATGGAGGGGAAGACAGGGGAGGTGAGAAGGAATGAGTGAAACTTATTCTCATCGGAGTTGGCTTAATGAGGGAATAACATAGACACTCAACTGGGTATTTTAATCCACAGGAAAGTAGGGAGAAAGGAATAAGAGGAGGATGATAGAAGGGAAGACATATTGGGGGAGGTGGTAGTCAGAAGCAAACACTTCAGAAAAGGGACATGGTCAAAGGCGAAAAGAGAATAATTGGGGGGGTGGGATAGAACGGAGGGAAATATAGTTAATCGTTCACAACATGAGTATTACAGAGGTGTTTTGTATAACTACACACTTATAACCTATATTAAATTGCTTGACATCTCAGTGGGGGTGGGAGAGGAGGGAATAAGAGAGAGAATTTGGAACTCAAAGTTTTAAAAACAAATGTTAAAAAAATTGCTTTTAAATGCAACTGGGAATGGAGTATAGAAATCTATGTTGCCCTTCAAAAATTTAAATCTTAAAAAAGTAAAATAGATTTAAGAGATGCAAAGACACAGAGGTACAATTGTGTGGAAAGGGGGAGCAGGGAGGAAGAGAGAGAGACAGACAGACAGACAGACAAACAGACAGACAGAAAGAGGCAGGCAGACAGACAAGAAGAGAGAGAGACAGAGAAAGACGGAGACATAAGGAGAGACAAGCAGAGATAGACTGAGACATAAAGAGACAGACAGAGAGACAGAGTCATAGACAGAGACAAAGACAAGGAGATAAAGACAGAGAAATTTCTGAGTTCAAAATAATGGAGGTAGAAGAGTTCAGGAAGATGGGGAAGTCTAAGAAATTAACTGCTTTGCGAGTTGTTGAGGTAGAGAGGAGGAAGTATGAGAATCAAGAAAAACTGAGGCACTTGGAGGTCAGGGTGTTTGAGAAAGAATAAAAAGAACATTGGAAATTCTAAGGATGAAGGCAGTTTAGGGCAGAAAAAATGTTTTTGCTCAGGGAGTTGGGATTCGAGCAATCATTCTGATTCTGTGGATTTGTTTCCTGGGACCTAGACTCAAATCAGGTTTGACATAAGTTCTGTAGCCTCATTCCAAGTTGGGCAGGGGAAGAAGCATGTCCAAAGACACCTTGAACTTGGAGTAAGTACTTGTCTCCCAATCTCCAAGTCTGTGGCAGCACAGACCATCTAGTGCCTTCAGTTCCCTGAGATTTAGGAGCTCTTGTAAATCTACAGAGCTCCAGGAGGATGTGGAATCCCTTATTTGAAGGCCCTCAGTATTCCCTACATGCTCACGCTTTATAGGTTTCCCTCTCTTTCAGATCTGTTGATAACCATGACAATCATTACTGATTCACAGACTCTGAGAACTGGAAGGGACCCAAGTGACTATCTAGTCCACTCATACATGAAAGAATAAGAAAAATATTATTTTTCCATATGGAATACTTAAGTAAGAATGGGGTTGAAACCACCCCATTTGGGTTCTGGTGAGTTGATATTAAGGATGATGAATATAATAGTAATAAAAATATAATTTATTGACATATAACAATAGATTTTAGGTTTGCAAAGTACAAATATCATCTCATTTTATTTTCACAACAACATTGGGAGGTGGAGTTTATTATTATCTCCATTAAATTGAGAAGATTCAGATTGATCCTGTATCATTTATATTGATCCTATTTGTAATTAATTGATTTTATCCTGTAACTGCTTATGTCATGATGTTTGTTTCCAAACATGATTCAGACTTTAGCTGGTCTATAAATATGTTAAGTTTAAAACATCCAGATGTTTTGATAATCACTGATCTATTCTTGCTTTCAGAAATTACCTGATCTTGGAAGATGCTTGTGAACACAAAAGAGTTGGGTCTAATATCTTTACACCACCAAGCTATCATGGATGTCTTATTTGCTGTCCAAAAGTCTGGACCACTATCTTGTACTTGAACTCAAACAATGAGTACTTCTTAACCATGGGGAAGAAGGAAAAGGCCACTGATATCCTCTCATTACCAAATTTCTGACCAATCATATTGTTTCCCATGCCTCAGCTATGCCATGATATTGCTTACCTTGTTTTGTTCTTTGTCCTATCCTCTCCAAAACCTATAAAAGAAAACTGTCTCTCTCATGTGCAGTCTTTCAGCTTACTGAAGAAACTGAGCTCCTATTTATTGGTAGGTTCACTCTTTGGGAATAAATTGAGCATATCAAGAACTTTGTGCCTCAGTTTACCTTACTTCAACTGCATAGTAGGAAAGCAAGGCAAACAAGTGAAATTACTTTCCTAGGATCACACAGCTAGTAGCTATCTAAGTGAGTAATTTGAACTCAGGACCCTACTCACTGTACCACCTAGCTGAAGTGGTGCAAACACAATTTCTAAAAGACATGGAAAAGAAAGCTTTCAAAATATAGAGATATAAAAGAGAAAAACATAATCAAATGGGAATAGGATGAAATACACAGCATCTATGCTGCCTGTCTGCTACTGATGAATTATATCAAGGATGTTTTCAGTGAGCCTAAAGATAAACTTACATCTTGATCCTTTTTTTCAACTACAAATAATTGGTTCTTTTATTTTTCTGACCTTTGTATCATCCTTGAAAATTCACTCTAACTCACTCCATGTATACAGTAAGTCAGTAACCACATCCTGTCATTTCTATCCCCAAGACATCTTTCACACATACTCTTCCTCTCACCCCTACCCTCAATCATACAACCACCAATTTGGCTCATAATTTTATCATCTCTTACCTGGATTCCTGAAATAGTCTCCTATTTTATATCATTGCCTTGTCTGTCTTCTCTTCTCATCATCCACACAACTGCCAACATGATTTTCCTAAATTATAAGTCCAATTATGTCACTCCCCAATTCATTAAGCTTCAATAGTTCCCTATGACTTTTAACATCAAATTTATACTCTGTTAGGTATTTGGATATCTGTGTAATCTGGTCCCTCCCCTTTCTCCTAATCTTTTCACACGTTATTGCTTTTCATGCATTCTATGATCCTTCCATATTGGATTAGTGGTTGTTCCACTAACAGGAAACTTTATCATCTCTATGCCTTTCTGTTGGCATTGACTTTAAGTCTAGCCCACTATCCATTACACCACAATACCCTCCGATGTCCCTTCCAACTCTAAGAAATAGGATTTTATGGTGTAGAGAGGCTGAGTTGAACAGACAAAACCTTGCCAGATTGCAATGAAATTGTTTTTTGAGGAAAATGGATCTCACTTTCCTTCATGGGCAGTTCTAAATAGGTACAGTTACCCAGATAATTCAGCAAATCTGCAAATTTTCTCAAATATGGATACCTAGGATCTAGCCATAGCCTGTCACTGAGTTGTTATGATACCTGGGACAAGTCCATTGACATTACTGGGATTGACTTTCCCTGCCTTCCAAATGAGAGACTTGGACTTTCTGGTCTCTGTGGTCCCTTTTAGCTCTGTCATTCTGTGAATCTATGCATCTATAGGGAAAATTATAAATATGGATTCTTCCCTTCCAGGTATTGAGTCTGAATAATATCTGACTAGCAACAGAGAATGGGAAATTTGAAAAATCCCATTCTAATGGGATGGGCATCCCATCCTCCATCTGGGCTCCAAACATTGGCTCTTGATTCCTGGCCTCAATTTTCACGAGCCGTCGTAGAGTCTATAAAATGTATCACTTCCCTATTGTCGTAATATGCAGACATTCAAAATCGATCACCATCTGCTTCTCCTTTGGCCTGATTATGGGTGGAATAAAGTACCAGTGGTTTATTTGAGGCAGGCAGCATTCAATAATATCTGTGCATTGATATAGACGTATCAGACATATTCATGGCTCAGAATCAGTAATTTTTTTTATCTAATCATGCATTAGAAAAACTCCACTCCAGATCAGGATATGAAACACCATAAAACCTCAATCAATACAGTTCTGAGAGAGAGAACTCTTTCAAATATAAGCTGAGCAAGATCAATACGGTGGACATCTCACAAAGTATTCATGAACTACAATTTGCAAGTGTTCCTGTTTCAAGGTGTAGCAATTGCCATCTCTGTTTTTCTTCTTGGGGAAAATTAGCTCCTCATTCTTTACCACCCTCCTTCTCCCTATCATTGCCACCAAAGCAGCATAGTATAGTGGAGAGTACACAAGATCTGGAATCAAAAAGACTTTGGATCAAATTTGATTTACCTTTACTCTTTGTGTTGCCATGGACAAGTCACATCAACTCTTTTAACCTGAATGTCCCTGTAAAGTGAGAATAATTATCTCCATTACTTCAAAGGGTTGTTATGAGGCACAGACAAGATTCCTAAAATTCTAGTGCTAGAAGGAGACTTTGATGTCATCTTATCTTTCCCCATGGAATGAAATTCAGTAAAAACAAAAGAAAATCCACAACTGATTTCTCCAGAGTGACTCGGAAAGTTGACAGTGAGCTAGGCTTAGAACTCAGGTCTCCTGAGTAAAGAAGAGGTCTTTCATCACACTAGACTCTTGTCTCCTTTTAGTTTTACTCAGACTTAAGGCTTTATTAGAATAGGAAACTCCCTCTACCAACGCAGATTACCAACAGCTCTACGATTTGGAGTCTTAGAGAATTTCCAGAGTAAGTGACTTGTCTCATAGTCACATAGTAACATGTTACAGAGACAGATGAATCTTGAACTCTGGTCTACCTGACTCTGAGGCCAGCTCAATACCCATTCATTTTGTCATGCTAACTTTCTGTGTTGTCTCCTTTTAGTGTAATTCTAGTGCTCAGAACGTTCTATGGTATAGTGACTCTATTTTTCTAAGGATAAAGTCCAACAACTTCACCTCCATCTTCCAAGTTTTCCATAATTTAGCTGCCAACTTGTCCCCCATGTTCCTCTAATTTAATGTCTCCACTATGGTCTTTCCTCTGTCTCTCATCCAGCTAGTGATTTAAGGAGCATTTATTGAGGATCTCATAGCTGTTTGAGTGGTTTCTTCACCTATTAGTCTGTGAGGTCCTTGAGGAAGGAACTGTTTTTTTCCTTACATTGTATCCCCAGTAGTTAACGCTGTCTGACACATAGTAGGTGCTTAATAAATGCTGGTGGACTTGATTTGTTGACAGCTAAAATGAATGAATTAGAAGAGATGAACTTTAAGGTCTATCATCTCAATTATCCTACATTCTGTGTCTTAGATCTCTTTTAACTCTGACATTCTATTTACCAAGGTCCTTTCCAGTCAAAGACCATCTAAATCTATTTCAATTCACATTATATTGGGGAAAAGAATAAGAACAAACTAAATGTAACACCTATCGTATGATCATAGGACCATCAAGATACTTCTAGTCTAGTACAGTAGGTAAGTTGTTAGCTAGAGTAATAAAATTGGATTGTGCACAAGAGGATTACACATTTCTATCAAGTCAGATTAGAGAGAGATCATTTTCAAAAGACAGAGGGATCAATGAAGGAAAGTTAATGTTAATGACTGATATTTATGTAGTACTCTTACATTCTACAAAGGATTTTACCTGTTACCTGATTTGATTGTTACAACACTCTTGTGTGGTAAGGTACTTATCGACATTGGCCCCATTTTCCAGATGAGGAAACTGAGGACTAGAAAGATAGTATCAGAAGTGGGAGGCTCATGACAGGAGATCATATTAGAGCTGGACTTTGAAGAACTGAGGAAGTAGGTAGGAGGATTATGTCATACCCATTTCCCTCCTCTTTACCACCCAATAAATTTCACTGGCTGTCTCTTACTTCCAGGGTCAAATATAAAATTCTCTGCTTGGCATTCAAAAGACACTCCATCTTCTGACTCAATGCATTTTCCCTGGATGTGCCCAATGACTGGAATGCTCTAAGTGTCTAATATGCCCCACCTCCTGGCTGCCCTGGCTTCCTTTAAGTCCTTTTTAAAATATCACTTTCTACCAGAAGCTCTTCTCAATTCCTTTTAATTCTAATGCTTTCTCTCTATTGATTATTTCCAATTTATTCCATATATAGCTCATTTGTTCATAGTTATCTGCATATTGTCTCCCCATTAGATTTGAGTTTCTCCAGAGAAGGGCTTGGTTTTTGCCTTTCTTTGTATTTGCAGTGCTTAATAAAGTGCCTAGCCCATCAAAATCACTTAATAAATGTTATTTATTGATTAACTTCCCAGGAAAATCCTTGACTAGACAGAGTTTATTCCAACAGTCACTTAAACATATAAAATAGATCTGTTGGAAACTTTTGGGTTCAAGTCCTGGTCCTGGTAGATATTATCTGGATGACATAGGGTGGACCTATTGTGCCCTTTAGTCCTCAGTTTTCTCATTTGTAAAACTGTAAAATTTGCATAACTGTAAAATTGTGGATTGGGTGATTTATAAGGGCTCTTCTTGCTGAAAATACTATTGTCCCATGATCCTTTCAAAGGCTTACACAGACCACATTGATCTCTTTTTTCCCTCCACTTCCAAAAACCTTAGATGGATCTCATAAAGATGAAATCACATTGTAGATTGCAAAAAAGGGGAAATGCAGACCTATATAAAAAGAAGTAATTACTGCTAATAATTTATAATTATATAGGGCTTTTGTCTCATTTTATATCCACAACATTTAGCACAGCACCTAGCACACATTAGACACTTAATAAATATTCATTAATTATTTTAGCAATTGATTGTTTGACTGGTAAAATTGATTATTGATCAATTGATTGCTTATTGCTTATTGATTGCTTTAGTAATAACAAATAAGAGCATTATTTTCCATTCATTCATTATCTCATGTGTTTGCTTTTGTATTCTCTATCAGCAATTATGATTTTCAAATCCAATAGGAAAGAATAGGAATGATTAGTGGGGAGTTAAACTCCACAATAAATTGGAGAATTCCAATCTACTCTTGATGAGTTCTAGTTACCTGGCCCATTCCATCCTCTGATACTGAAAGTATTGGTGGATATAATTGCTGAGTCATTGTCAATGATTTTAGAAAGATGATAGAGAATTGTAGGGAGCCACAGTAACTAGAAAAGAACAAAGGTCCCAATTTCCAATATATCCATGAGTTTACCAATTCTAGAGATTAATTTTGATCCATATTTCCTCACAATTCTTCTATCACCCTGAATCACTCCTTCACGCGTCTTACTCTTCCTTGTTATTTACATATATGGTTTTTCTTTGTTACCTTTAAGAACAAAACTTTTGCAGTAGATGCCTCAATTTCCTTAGAGTCAACACCGTGTTTTGCACATAAGTAATGATGTGAAGGATCTGTAATTTTGTCAACGTGGACAACGGCATTTCTGGGAACTCCCTCTACTACAAGTCCTAAGGAATTGCTTGAGACATTTAGAGGTTAAGTATCTTTCCCAGGGTCACACTGCTAGCAGGTGTCAGCAGCCTTCTTGATTCCAAGTCCAGTCCTCTATCCACTGTAGCATACTGTTTTTTTAATATTGTTTTTCAGTGATTTTAGTCATGTCTGACTCTTTATAACCCCATTTGGGGTTTCCTTGGCCGAGATATTGGAGTGACTTGACATTTTCTTCCCAAGCTCATTTTACAGATGAGGAAACTGAGGCAAACAGGGTTCAGTGATTTGCTCAGGGTCACACAGCTAGCAACTGCCTGAGGCCAGATTTGATTTCAAGCCCAGTGTTTTATCCACTGCACCATCTGAGTTCCCACTGTGTTTAATACATTAATATAGTATAATATAATATTGTATAGTATAATATAATATATAACATAATATGATAGTGTGATATGATATGACATGATATATAATATGAAATATGATTGATATAATATTATATGATGTAATATGATGATGTAATATATAATATGATATAACATAAGAACATAATATAATGGAATGGAATGCAATATAATGTAATGCAATATAAGATGACTGAATGAGTTAATCAATTAATGACTTTATATAAAGTTCTGACATTTATAAGTTGGTGGTGCATCAGAAGTGGAGTCAGGAGAACTTGAATCCAAATTCTTCCTCTGTCACTTATTAGCTATGTGACCCTGGGCAAGTCACTTAGGCACTCTTACCCTTAGTTTTCTCATCTGTAAAATGAGAGGGTTAGACTTGATGACACCTGACATCCCTTCCAGCTCTGCTCTTATTCTAAGTACTTTCTTCACAAAATTCTGTAAGGATGTTAGCTGAAATATACTTATCCCCATTTTACATGTGAAAAAACAAAACAAAAACTGACTTTAAGAGGTAAAAAGAGTTGTCCTACATCTTTTACCTAACAAATCAAGGGCCTCATAAAAGAAAAGCAATTTTCAAGTGTGAATGGACAGTTAAGAATGTGATCTCTATAAATATTATTTGGATTTCTGGATCAGGGCTGATGATATGGGAATGATGATCTCTTGCCCAAGATGGAATACATATAATAATGGCCAATAAAATTATAGCTTTGGAGACTTGAATTCAAGATGACTTTAAATTGAAAAGGCAGGAGGAAAGATAAAAATGTTGGAATATGTCAGTAAAGTTAGTTTCCACAAAGAGTAGCAGGTATAACGGAGAGAGAAGAAGAGAGAGTGGCAAGAAGAAAAAATAAGTCCTTGGTCTCAGATATCTATCAAAAGGCAATTTTGATCTGATTGGTATCAACAAGACTGGAAGGAGGAAGGATATGACTAATGACTGGAATATGACAATAAAAGTCTATTTTTTGGACCAAACCTATAATTTAATTGGTATGGGAACTGTCAACCAGGAAAACTCATTGTGGCCTTCTAAGTCCTTGGGTGTAGCCTTTTAACTGAGTCCAAATTATACAGAACAAATCCTTTTATTAAGGGGATTTATTCGGTGAAGTTGGAATTCAAAGAGCCATACTTGAGGGCCACAAGTGACCTTGAGGATGCAGGTTCCTCACCCCTGTCCTATACCAATACAGATCTGCAACTAGTTGGCAACTATATCCTTTAAAAGTTCCCAGTATTCATAAATAGGTCAAGTGAATTGCTCAAGTACATATTACCATACCTAGGGAGAGCTAGTAAATGTTAGTGCACTTGGGGACTTGAACCCAGGTTTCAAACTTGAAGTCAGGTGTTCTGAACTCTGAAGTTCGCTCTCTTTGCAGTTCTTCTCACATCATCTCATGGAAGTGTGTATCTTATTCCAAAGGAACAGATTTGATAAAAGGGAAGATTAGAGTGTGATATCTGAAGATCTATTCATCACGTTACATCTGTGAATGAGAGGTGAAAAAGCAAGATATAAAATATCTAGGAGAAGAATATTGGTGGGAATAAACTAAAAGCCACCTGAACAAGAGGAAGAAATAGACCATAAGTTTAGGAAATTTAATGCAAAATCATAAACTGATTATAAAGACAAGCTTTATTAGTAATGGGAAATTTCAACCATCTAGATGTTTATTGGAGCTCTCGCGGAAAGCAGAGAAACTGATAACTTCTTGTCTTATTTTAAGGATAGCTTCATTCTTCAAAATTGGGAAGAAGCAATAACCCATAAGGAGGAACTATTTTTCAAAGCAGAATTGATGGGAACTTGACACAAAAGTACTCAGTCACAGAACTCTTGATAGATAAGGTGGACAGGGTCTGATACACAGCCTCAATTTTAAGATAGTTAATTTCAGAGTTCTCAGAAAGGAGGAGGAATATGTTTGGACCTAAAATTCTATTGAGGAAATAGACCCAAAAGGGATAGAGCATTTTCAAAAATAGAGTTGTGACAACACAATCAGAAACAATTCTAATAAGGAAGAAAACCGTGGAGTGCTT
The DNA here is from genome assembly GCF_028372415.1 of Notamacropus eugenii. Taxonomy (NCBI): domain Eukaryota; kingdom Metazoa; phylum Chordata; class Mammalia; order Diprotodontia; family Macropodidae; genus Notamacropus; species Notamacropus eugenii. The sequence continues at coordinate 93,184,948 of NC_092875.1, read as the reverse complement.
AAAAAGATAAATATAGATGTCGAGAAAACTCATCAAACATTTAATATTGTGTGAGTGTGTATGTGTGTGTGAGGAAAACAAGACAAAGTAACTAAGTACACACAAACACACAGAAAAAGACACATACATACACACAAGGTAAGGTCAGAATAAACTGTTGATGATTGCTAAGAACAAAAAAGGAACCTATTTTCATTGTCTTGAGGGCAAACAAGATCGAAGAGAGAATGAGATTGATGCTTTGGGACTGGATACAAACATGGATAAAATGACAGAAATAAATCAGCACCATTCAACTTATTTTTTTCTTTTTTATTGTAAGAATAATGATTTTTTTGGAATTGTGGGATAGATTCAAAAATGTTTAACAGAGTGTTTAAATGCAACATATCTAAGAGGAACTTCGAGATAAATTTGATGTCCTCAATGAATTCACATCATAAAGAGTGGACAGACTAAATTCTAGGGTACAGAAAAACAAACAAAAATTAGTGGTTGGAATTGCTGAGCTACTGCTGCTTTGAAAGATTTGAAAGTTTGTGGCAACTGGAAATAGAGGAAAGAGGTCTAGAAAACGGAGTCTAAAGGGGTCTAAAGGGGTCATGTTTTTATTTTGTGTTTTTTCTTCAAAGATGGAAATTTTTAGCTAGAATCTCCTCAGCTTCACTTAAAATCCTGGAAAACTTCAAATTACGTTATTAAAAGGATAATTTGTTATCGTTTAGAAAGGGAGGTGTTCATCACTAATTGACAGGAGAGCTTCCTCTTGAATAGGTCATATCAAACTACAACTGTCCCTCGTACATCACAGGAATTAAGGGTGTGGTAACCCCATTACCTGGAAAATCAGCATAACATTTTTGGCCCTCCCTTCATACTTAGAGAAGTCTGAATTATTATGGTAGTAAAAGATAAAATATGTTGATATTTTACAACATTATGCACATATGTTACTCATTTCTGAGTTTCTAAACTTTTTCTGTGTCATCTACTAGCCTTCACAAGTCATCTCCAGCTTTGACAATTCTCCCTACCCTCTAAATATTCCCATTTAATTTCTTATGCCTATCCACAATATATCAAAACCATGAGGGAAAATCATGATGTGGAATGGATAACTGTGATCTCTTTTCCCTTGCAGAGAAGTCACTAGATGAGCTGATCAGGGAAATTCAGGAGATATAATATGTCTTGATTTCAATACAACATTAGACAATATCTCTGGCACTTTAAGTGACATTGTGAACATAGCTCTGGACTTGGAATCAAGAAGACCTGAATTCAAAACCTTGAATTTCAAGTACTTGAAAGTTATATTTTTCTGAGCAAGTCATTTAATCTTTGCCTTAGGTTCCTCATGTATAAAATGGGGGAAAAAATAGCACCTACCTCCCAGAATTGTTGTGAAGATCAAATGAGATAATATTTGGAAAACCCTTTACCAACCTTAAAGTGCTAAATATTAGCTAGTATTCTTCTCCTTTCCCTGTGGATGAAATGGAAAGATTATACCTTCATGAAAGTGTCATTAGTTGAATTAAGGAACTGATTGAATGATATAGTGGTTAGAATGATATTGTGTAGTTTGGGATGAGGAAGACCTGAATTGTAATTCCACCTTCAATACTTACTAACTGTGGGACCACCATTTGCTTTCTCTGATTTTGCTTCTTTGACATCTGAAGCACCTACTTTACCATGTTGTTGTGAGACTTAAATGAGATAACATATATAAAGTAGTCTCTAAAGATTAAACTATTATTATTATTATTAAATTCCCAAAGAGATCATTTATTAGAAGGAGTTCTCTAGTACATAATCCAGAGGCTGCTCCTTGGCCATGAGCTGCTCAACATTTTTTATCGATGATTTATATGACATCATATATCAAACATGCAGGTGATAAAACTAGGAGGGATAGCTAATGTTATTGACAGACAGAATCCTAAGTGGTCCTGATAGACTAGAATATGTACAGAGCCTGGTAAGTCAAAATCTGATAGAAATTAATGCAAAATCCTATACTTGGGTTGGAAAACTTAAATGAACAGGAACAAGACAAGGGAGGTAGGCCTAGACAACAGTTCTGAAGAAAAAGAACTAGACTGCTTGAAGGTCAGTGGGAGTCAACAGTAAACATAGTGAGCATCAAGTAAACTTGATATGTCATGTATTTATTATATCTATATTATATCTATAATGGGCAGCTAGGTGACTCAGGGGATAGAGCACTGGTGTTGGAATTAGGAAGAATCATCCTCATGAATTCAAATTTGGTCTCAAACACTTACTCAAACACTGTGTGACTCTGGACAAATAACTTAAACCTATTTGCCTCAGTTTCTTTATCTGTGCAATGATCCGGAGAAGTAAATGGCAAATCATTACAGTATCTTTGCCAGGATAATTGAAATGAAACAACAACAAAAAAAGTATATGTGATATGAATATACTATATTCATCATAGTATGATTAGTATATCATTGAACTATAATAAGAGAGAAATGACATTCAGAAAAAGGGCATAACAATCTAAATTCTCTCTGTCCCAGTTAGAAACTACTTGGAGCACTAAACTCAATTCCAGGTACAATTTTTCATCTTTTTTTAAAATTATATTTTATTACACATTCATGTTTAAAAAAATTGAGTTTCCAATACTCTTACTCCTTCTAGTCCCTTCCCTCCATTGAAAAGGCAAATAATATCTCACTTATACAAGTAAAGTCACACAAAACACATTTCCATATTAACTATATTGCAGGAGAAAATGGTAAGAAAAACATAGAAGTGAAAACATTATACTTCAATCTGCACTCAGAGTTTGCCATTTCCCTCTTTGGTTATAGATAATACTTTTCTTCAAAAGTTCTTTGGAATCATCTTGGATTATTGTATTGATCAGAGTAGCTGAATCTTTCACAGTTTATAATATGGCTTACTGTACATATTATTCTTTTGGTTTGGCTCACTTCACTTTCCATCAGTTCATGTAAGTTTCCCTGGTTTTTCTGAAATCATTCTCCTCATTTCTTATACTATATAGTATTCCATCACAATTATTTACCACAATTTCTTCAAACATTACCCAATTTATAGATATTTTTTTCCCACCACAAAAGAGCTGTTATAAATATTTTTGTGAGGTTCCACCTCCAGAATCCAAGATGGTGAAGTAAGAAGTAAGTCACTCTCACCTTCACTTACTAATTTCTGAAAGCTCAGGAAATATCACCCCAGGAAAACCCAGGAAGAGCTGAGTAGCAGAAAGATGGGGTGTAGTATTCTTGTAGCCCAGGAAGCTTGGAGGATTAACAGGAAAGGTCCATCATGCTCTGGGGAAGGAGGAGCAGTACAGGAAGGGAGGCATCCAAGCAAGCCAGCAACAAGTCCCACGTCAGAATACCAGAAGGAGATCCTAAATTCCAGGATGGTAGATCAGGCAAGTGCCAATACCAGGACCTCTCAAACACCTCAGCACACGCAGAGGAACTGGTAGACACCACCTTCAAAAACCACCATGTGCACCATTGTTCTCCAGCAGCCAAATCTCCTGATGCTTCATCACAACTTCAGGAAGCACAACTCCAGGAAGCACAACTCTAGGAGGCACAGCTCCAGGCTGACAGACATCCTCCAGCAGCCAAACAATTGAATGCAAAGTCCTTGTTAGCAGGCATGCCCCAGGGGTCAGACTCCCCATTCTCACCCTGAGAGCTCCATTTTTGCTGACCCTAGTTCAGCAAACCTGCCAAGTAAACTGCCAGAACCCTATAGCCTCCAACTGCCAGCACCTGAAGCCCCAGCACACAATCATGCCCTAAGCTCCTAGCACAACAAACTTTTGTGAGTGCTCCCTGTGCCCTGGGAGGAGAGCTCAACTTCAAAAGAACCAGAAAATAAGAAAACATCATGAACAAAAGACAGAAACGGACAATGACCATAGATTCTTATTGTGGGACAGGTAAGATCAAGGCACAAATTTAGAAGAGGACAATATTGTCAATATATCCACATTTGAAAACTCAAATTGTAATATAAACTAGTCTCAAGCCAAAAAAGTTTTCTTAGAAGAGCTCAAAAGGCATTTTAAAAGTCAAATAAGAGAAATAGAAGAAAAATTGGGAATAGAAATGAGATGTATGCAAGAAAGAGACAATTACTTAGGAAAAGAAGGATTAAAATTGACTGTAGAAAACAAGTCCTTAAAAGATACAATTGGCCAAATGGAAAAAATAGTACACCAAAGAAAATAACTCCTTAAAAAGTAGAATTGGAAAATGGCAAAGGAGACACAAAAAACTTACTGAAGAGAAGAACTTAAAAAGTAAAATGGGCCAAATGGAAAAGGAAGTACAAAATTCAATAGTAGAAGACAATTCTTTAAAAATTAGAATTGGGTAAGAGAAAGCTAAAGATTCTACAAGATATCATGAATATATCAAACAGAAATAAAAGAATGAAAAAATAGAAGAAAACATAAAATACCTCATTAATAAAAAAACTGACCCAAAAAATAGATTCAGGAGAGAAAATTTTAAAATTATTGATCTACCTGAAAACCATGATGGAAAGAAGAGCCTGGATAGCATCTTTCAGGAAATCATCAAGGAAAACTGCCCCAAGTTCCTAGAATCGGAAGGTAAACTAGTCATCAAAAGAATTGACTGATCACCTCTTAAAAAATATCCCAAATTGAAAATGACAATGGCTGTTGGAGACAAATTCCAAAATTACCAGGTAAAAGAGAAAATACTGCAAGCAGCCAGAAAGAAAAAATTTAAATATCATGGAACCACAGGCAGAATTATGCAGGGCCTTGCAGCTTCTATATTAAAATATCAGAGGGCATAGAATACAATATTCCATAAGGCAAAGGAAACTGGATTACACTTAAAAAAGCAACTACATAGTGAAACTGAGCATAATCTTTTGGGGGCGAAAATTCAATACAGTAAGGGACTTTTAAACCTTCCTGATGAAAAGCACAGAATTCAACAGAAAATTTGATATTCAAATAAAAGATGCAAGGGAGGCATTAAAAGGTAAACAGGAAAGAAAACAGCATCATGTTATTAATAAGGGCAAACTGTCTACACTCCTACAAAGGAAGATGGTGCTTGTAACTCTTGAGAACTATGTTGTTATTGCAACATTTAAAAAGGGTGTACATAGACAGAGGGAGTGGGTATAATCTGAGTTTCATGAGATGATAAAAATAATCTAACTGAGTAATGAGAATGGATTTTACTGGGAGAAGAGGAAAAAAGGAAGCAGACAAGCATAAATTATATCACATGAAAATTATTACAGTAGAGGGAAAGAAGGGAGGGAGATGAGCATTGCTTTAACCTTAATCTCACATATTTGGCTCAAAGAGGTCATAACATAACCAGTTAGGTATAGAAATCTAACTTACCCTATAGGGAGTAGGGAGGGATAGGTAAATGGAAAAGGAGGGGGTGGATAGAACAGAGGGAAGAAATAGTAAGGGTAAAGGGAAAAGAAATGGAGGGGACTGATAGAAAGGAAGGCAGCCTGAGGGAGGCAATGGTTGAAAGCAAAACTCTACAGAGGAGGAAAAGGGAGAAAGGAGAGAGAAAAGCATGAACAGAGGAGAAAATAGGATGGAGAGAAAAACACAGATAGTTATCATAATTGTGAATGTGAATGTGATGAATTCTCCTATAAAATGAAAGCAGATAGCTGAAAGGATTAAGAACCATAATCCTACAATATGTTGTTTATGAGAAGCATATTTGAAGCAGAGGGATATACACAAGGTAAAGGTGAAAGACTGGGGCAGAATATATAGTGCTTCAGTTGAAGTTTAAAAAAAAAAACAGGGCTAGCAATTCTGATTTCAGACAAAGCAAAAACAAAAGTATATCTAATTAAAAGAGATGAAGAAAACTACATTCTGCTAAAAAGTACCATAGACAATGAACTATTATCATTTCTACACTTACATACACCAAGTGAGGTAGTATCCAAATTCTCAGGGAAGTTAAGGGAGTTACAGGAAGAAACAAATAATAAAAATATTGTAGTGAAGGACCTCAACCTCCTCCTCTCAGAATTAGATAAATTTAATCACAAAATAAACAAGAAAAAACTTAAGGAGATGAATAGAAATTTAGAAAAGTAAGATATGGTTGACTTCTGGTGAAAACTGAACAAGGATAGAAAGGAATACAGCTTTTTCTAGGCAGTACATCACACCTACACAAAAATTGATGATGTATTAGGGCATAAAAATCTCATAGTTCAATGCAGAAAATCAGAAATATTAAATGTATCCTTTTCAGATTAGAATGCAATAAAAATTACATGCAATAAAGGGCCATGGAAAGATAGATTAAAATTAATTGGGAATAATCTAATAGTAAAGAAAGTGTGGTCAAATAACAAATCATAGAAACAATCAATAGTTACATTCAAGAAAATGGCAATAATGAGACAACATATCAAAATTTATGGGGTGCAGCCAAAGTCATTCTTAGAGAAAGTTTTATATCTCTAAATACTTACATTAATTAAATGGAGAAAGAAGAGGTCACTGAATCAGGCATGCAAGTTAAAAATCTAGGAAAAGAACAAATTAAATATCCTCAATTAAATACCATATTATAAATTGTGAAAGCAAAAGGAGATACTAATAAAACTGAAATTAAAAGGACTATTAGACCATTAAAATAAAACTAAGAGCTGGATTTATGAAAAAAAAACAATGAAATAGGGAGGTTAATTTGATTTTTTAACTTTCTTTTTTAATTTTAATTTATTCATTTATTGTTAGTTTTCAGCATTCATTTCCACAAGATATTTTTCTCCCCATCTCTCCCATCCTACACCCTAAAACATCATGCATTCTGATTGTCACATCCCCTAATCTGCCTTTCCTTCTATCACATCCCTCCCTTCCCTTATCCCCATCTTCTCTCTTTTCTTGTAGGGCAAGATAGATTTCTGTACCCCATTACCTGCATTTCTTATTTCCCAGCTTCATGTAAAAACAATTGTCAACATTCGTTCCTAAAACTTTGAGTTCCAACTTCCTCTCTCCCCACCCATCCTCACCGAGAAGACAAGCAATTCAATATAGGCTATATATGTGTAGTTTTGCAAGATTTCCATAACAGTCATGTTGTGAACAACTAACTACACTTCCCTTCATCCTATCCTGCCCCCATTTATTCTACTCTCTCTTTTGACCTTATCCCTCCCTTAAAGTGTTTACTTCTAATTACTCCCTCCTCCCATTTGCCCTCCCTTCTATCATCCCCTCCATACCCCACTTATCCCTTTCTCCCCTACTTTACTGTAATGTAAGATAAATTGTCATACCAAATTGAGTGTGCATGTTATTTCCCCCTTTAAGCCAAATGTGATGAGAGTAAGCTTCACTTTTTACCTCTCACCTCCCTACTTTTCCCCTCCATTGAAAAAGCTTCTTCTTGTCTTTTTTTTGAGAAATAATTTGCCCCATTCCATGTCTCCCTTTCTCCTCCCAATATATTCCTCTCTCACCACTTAATTTTATTTATTTAGACATCATTCCTTCCTATTCAACACACCCTGTGTTCTCTGTCCATGTGTGTGTGTGTGTGTGTGTGTGTGTGTGTGTGTGTGTGTGTGCATTATCCCTCCAATTACCCAAATACTGAGAAAAATTTCAAGAGTTACAAATATTATCTTTCCATGTAGGAATGTAAACAGTTTGACTTTGGTTAGTCCCTTATGATTTCTCTTTCTTGTTTACCTTTGCATACTTCTCTTGATTCTTGTGTTTGAAAAGCAAATTTTCTATTCAGCTCTGGTATTTTCATCAAGAATGCTTGAAAATCCTCTATTTCATTGAATGGCCACTTTTTCCCCTGAAGTATTATACTGAGTTTTGATGGGAGGTGATTCTTGATTTTAATCCTAGTTCCTTTGACTTCTGGAATATCATATTCCAAGTTCTCCAAAACTGCTAGATCTTGTGTTATACCGATTGTATTTCTAGAATACTAAAATTGTTTCTTACTGACTGCTTGCAATATTTTCTCCTTGACCTGGGAACTCTAGAATTTGGCTACAATATTCTTAAGAGTTGTTCTTTTTGGATCAGTGGATTCTTTCAATATTTATTTTACTGTCTGGTTCTAGAATATCAGGGCAGTTTTTCTTGGTAATTTCAGGAAAGATGATGTCTAGGCTCTTTTGTTTGATCATGACTTTCAGGTAGTGCCATAATTTTTAAATTGTCTCTCCTGGATCTATTTTCCAGGTCAGTTGCTTTTCCTTTTTTTGTTGTTGTTTATTCATTTATTTTTTGTTTTCAACATTCATTTCCACAAAATCTCTTTTCTCTTCCCAATTTTTCCTCCACTTCTCTTACTTGATTTTCAAAATTCTTTTTGAGCTCTTCCACGGCCTGAGACCATTGCATTTTTATTTTTGAGATTTTGGATGCTGAAACCTTGACTTTGATGTCTTCCTCTGATGGTATGCATTGTTCTTTCTCATCCAGAAGGATGGAAAAAAATACCTGCTACAAGTACCCTTCTATAGTCTTATTTTTTCCCCTTTTTGGGGCATTTTCTCCAGTCTGTTACTTGACTTTTGAGTCCTTTGTCAAGAAGAGCTCTTGGGACCTGTAAGTTCTCAGTTTTTCCAATGTGGCACAATCAAGGGAGAAGGGTTTGCTCCTCTCCTGGTCTGTGCTCTGGTCTGGGAGCTACTGCAAATTTTTCTGCCCAGAATCTTCAAGTAGAGTGCCCTCTTCAGAGCCTCTACCAGCTCCACCACACCAGTCAGTACTCCTCACCCCCAGGCTGCCACTGAAGGTTGATATCCAGATCAGTGACTCAATTTCTTCAGGGTCTTTAAGCCAATGGCTCCCAAAATGGACTCTGCCATCGCAGCTGCTGCTGGTGGTTGGGCCAGATGGTATTCTCTGCTCCCCCACATAAAAGAGCTTTTTCACTGATCTTTGAAGCAGTCTTTAGTTTTGTGGGTTCAGCAATCTGGGAACCACAGCTGCTACCTGAGATTCCACATCCCAGCCTGCTCTGGTCCTATCCCTGCCATGTGGCCAATGCTGGGCTGTACTCCTTTCCATGCCCGGTGTGATAGAACTTTCCTGTCAGCCTTCCTGGATGCTTTGGCCTGGAAATCTCTTTCACCCTGTCGTTTTGTGGCTTCTGTTGCTCTAGAATTTGTTTGGAGTCATTTTTTTCAAGTATTTTGTGGGCCATGGAGGGGAGCTTCTCTAGGAGCATCCTTTCAGTCAGCCATCTTGGCTCCACCCCCCAGCTGTTTTTTTAATGAGATATTTCACATTGTCTTCTATTTTTTCATTCTTTTGGTTTTGTTTTGTAATTTCTGGGATTCTCATAAACTCATTAGCTTCTATCTGCTCCATTCTAACGTTTAAAGAACTATTTTCTTCAGTGAGCTTTTGAACCTCCTTTTCCATTTGGCCAATTCGGCTTTTTAAAGCATTCTTTTCCTCATTGACTTTTTGGACCTCTTTTGCCATTTGAGTTAGTCTATTTTTAAAGGTGTTATTTTCCTCAGCATTTTTTTGGTTCTCCTTGAGCAAGCTGTTGACTTGCTTTTCATGATTTTCTTGCATTGCTCTCATTTATCTTCCCAATTTTTCTTCCACCTCTCTTCCTTGGTTTTCAAAATCGCTTTTGAGCTCTTCCATGGCCTGAGACCATTATATATTTACTTTGGAGATTTTGGATGCAGAAGCCTTGATTTTGATGTTGTCCTTTAATGGTATGCATTGTTCTTTTTCATCTGAAAGGATGGAAGAAAATACCTGTTCACCAAGAAAGTAAACTTCTATAGCCTTATTTTTCCCTTTTTTGGGCATTTTCCCAGCCAATTATTTGCCTTTGAGTCCTTGTCAAGAGAAGGGTATACTCTAGGGACCTATAAGTTCTCAATTCCTCCAAGGTAGCACAATCAAGGGAGAGGAGAGTTTACTTCTCTCCTGGCTTATGCTTTGCTCTGGGAGCAACCATAAGCACTCTTCTGACCGGGATCTGTGAGTAGGATTCCCTGTCCAGAACCTCCACCAGCCAGTGTTTCTCCTCACCCTAGGGTCACCACTCAGGGCTGAGACCCAGATCAGGTGCTCGATTCCCTCAGGGTTTTGTGGCTGAGGGTTACAAAAATGGACACTGCTGCCACCTGGGACCAGGGGTAGATCATGTTCCCTTCTCTCCCAGGTGAAAGAGCTTTCTCACTGACCTTTGAAGCTGCCTTTGGCATTTGTAGGTTGAATAATCCTGTAATCCATAGCTGCTCCCTCTGATTCCACCCCCTGAGGCCTGCACCAGTCTGTTTCTGCCATGCTGCTCAGTCAAGGCTGGGCTGGGTTTCATGGACTGTGCTCCACTCTGAGACCAGTGCAATATACCTATTCTGTCAGCCTTCCAGGCTGCCTTGGACTGGAAATCTCTTTCACTTTGTCGTTTTGTGGCTTCTGCTACTCTAGAATTTGTTTAGAGTCATTTTTTGCAGCTATTTAATGGACTGTGGGGGGAGAGCTTTTACAGGCCTGTCCTTCTACTCTGCCATCTTGGCTCCATCCTTGGGTTAATTTGATTTAAAAAAAAGAAATAAAAAACAAATTCCCAGCATCAGAAGTCAAAAGGGTGAATTCACCACCAATGATTAGGAAATCAAAGCAATAATTAGAAGCTATTTTCCCAACTGTAAGCCCACAAATTTGACAATCTTAATGAAACATTTGAATATTTACAAAATATATAAATTTCCCAGATTAAATGAAGAGGAAATAAAATATTTTAACAACCCAATTTCAGAAAAAAAAATGAATAATCCATCAATGAATTCCCTAAGAAAAAGTCTTCAGTTTCAGATGGATTTATAAGTTAATTCTATCAAACTTTTAATGAACAACTAATTCCAATACTATACACACTATTTGGGAAAATGGTTGAAAGAGTCCTATCAAATTCTTTTGATGGTACAAATAAGATATTGATACCTAAGCTGGGAAGAGCCAAAAGAGAAAAAAGAAAATTATAGACCCACTTCCCTAATGAATATAGATGCAAAAATTTTTAGACAAAATGTTAGCAAAGAGATTACAGCACTATCTTAAGGATGATACACTATGACCAGCTAGGATTTATACCAGTATTGCTCAAATGGTACAATATTATGAAAACTGTCAGCATAATTGACTATATCAATGCCAAAACTAACAGAAATCTTATGTTTTTCTCAATAGATGCAGAAAAAGCATTTGACAAAATATAATATCTATTCCTACTAAAAGCACTAGAAAGCATAGGAATCAATGGAGTCTTCCTTGAAATGATAGGTAGCATCTATCTAAAACCATCAGCAAGTATTATATGTAATGGGTATAAGCTAGGAGCATTTGCAAAAAATTTGGGGGTAAAACAAGGATGTCCATTATCACCACTGCTATTCAATTGTGTACTAGAAATGTTAGCTTTAATAATAAGAGAATAAAAAGAAATGGATGGAATCATAACTGGCAAAGAAGAAATAAAGCTATCACTCTTTGAGATGATATGATGATATATAGAGAATTCTGGAGAATCAAGTAATAAACTACTTGAAATAGTAAACATCTTTTATGAAGTTACAAGATATAAAATATACTCACATAAATCATCAGAGTTACTATATATTACTAACAAAGTCCAACAGCAAAATATGAAAAGAGAAATTTCATTTAAAGGTACTATACACATTGTAAAATATTTGGGAGTCTACCTGACAAAGCAAACCCATGGACTGTATGGACACAATTACAAAATACTTTTCATACAAATAAAGTCAAATCTAAATAATTGGAAAAAACAAATTTCTCATGGGTAGGCTGAGCTAATATAATAAAAATGACTCTACTAACCCAAATTAAATTACTTATTCAGTGTCATACCAATCAAATTGCCAAAAATTATTTTGTAGTGCTAGAAGAAAAAAAAACAATAATAAAATGGATTTGGGAAAAGAAAAGTCCAGATTATCAAGAGAATTAATGAAAAGAAATGCAAGGGAAAGTGGCCTCGCTATACAGGATCTTTAATTGTATTATGAGGTAGCAATCATTAAAACTACTTGGTATGGGCCTAAAAATAGAATGGTTGACTAGTGGAATGGGCTAGGTACGCAAGACACAATACTCAATGACTATAGAAATAGACTGTTTGATAAAGCCAAAGACTCCAGCTCCTGGGATAAGAACTCACTATTTAAGTAAAACTGCTGGGAAAGCCAAAAAATAGTTTAACATAAATTAGGCATAGACCAATATCTTATACACTATACCAAGATAAAGTTAAAATGGGAATGTGATTTGGACAAAAAGATTGATACTTCAAGCAAACTAGGAGAGGAAGGAATAGTTTGCCTATCAGATCTGTGGAGAAGGGAAGGATTTATACTAAAAAAAGATAGAGAACACTATGAAATGCAAAATGGATGCTTCTGATTACATTAAATTGATAAGTTTTTGTACAAACAAAGCTAATGCAACCACGATTAGAAAGGAAGCAGAAAGCTGAGAAACATTTTTTACAGCTAGTGTTTCTAGTACAGGCCTCATTTCCAAAATATATAGAGGGAATTGAGTCAAATTTATAAGAATACATGTCATTCCCCAACTGATGAATGGTCAAAGGAAATGAACAGGCAGTTTTCAGTTGAGGAAATTAAAGCTATCTATATTCATATGAAAAAAATGCTCTAAATCACTATTGATTAGAGAAATGCAAATCAAAACAGTTCTGAGGTACCACATAACACCTATGTTGGAGAAGATGTAGGAAAATTGGAACACTAATGCATTGTTGGTCGAGTTGTGAATTGATGCAATGATCCTAGAGAGCAATTTGAAACTGTGCACAAAGGGCTATAAAACTGTGCATACCCTTTCACCCAGCGTTATCACTTCTAGGTCTGTATCCAAAATAAATGATAAAAATGGGAAAAGGACTCACATGTACAAAAATATTAATGGAGCTTTTTTTTGGTGGCAAAGAATTGGAAATTGAGGGGATGCCCATCAATTTTGAAATAACTGAACAAGTGGTGGCATATGAATGTAATGCAATACTATTGTGCTATAAGAAATGATGAGCAGGCAGACTTCAGAAAAACCTGGAAAGACTTAAATGAATTGATGCTGAGTGAAATGAGCAGAACCAGGAGAACACTGTACACAGTAACAGCCACATTGTGATGACTGACTTTGAAAGACTTAGCTCTTCTCAGCAATACAAGAATCTAAGACAAGTCTAAAAGACTCATGATAGAAAATGTCATCCACATCCAGAGAAAGAATTTTGGAATCTGAATGCAGAGGGAAGCCTATTTGCTCTCCTTTTATTTTGTTTTGTTTCTTCTTTCTTGTGATTCCTCTCATTAGTTCTAATTCTTCTTTACATCATGAGTAATATGAAACTATATTTACTATGAATGTATAAGTCGAGTCTATATCAGATTGCATGCTGTCTCAGGAAGGGAGGAGGAGATGGAGGAAGAAAAATTTAAAACTCAAAATCTTATGGAAGTCAATGGTGAAAACTAAAAATAAATAAATTAGTTATATTAAATTATTTTTGTACACTTAGTTCCTTTTCCTTGTATTTCTTTGGGATATAGACCCCTTCATGTTATTGCTACAAGGGTATGCGCAGTTTTATAGTCCTTTGAATGTAGTTCCAGAATATTTAGACTCATTTACAATTCCACCAATAGTGCATTAATGTGCCTGTTTTACCACATACATTCCAGCATCTGACTGCCATTTTTAGAGATGGACCTTGACAAACTCATGCATATCCTGAGGAAAGCAAGCAGAATGATGAAGGGACTGAGTCTCTGGATGAAAGAATTGCTCAAAGAAATAGGGGGTGTTTATCTTGAAACCAAGAAAACATGTGGGACATGATGCTTGTCTCAGAATATTTGTGGAAGAGGAATTAAATGTGTTCTGAATATGACAGTAAAAATATTAACAGTTAAAGGTCTCCAAATGTGCAGTGGTCCTGCATGGTCAGATGGGAGAAGTTTTTCAGCTCTGAAAGTCCTCATCTGTATGCTTGATTGCCCTTGCTCAGAGATGCTATGGTAAGATTCTTGAACAGGTACCTATGTTTAACTAGATCACAGCCAAGGTTCTTTTCAAGATTGATATGCTGGAATTTTGTCATTCTTCCAAATAACATTTTGCAGCAGCTTAGAAACAGACTCTTACAACATTAATATTATAGACTATTTGAATGACAGAATCTTAGAATTGTCTAATCATAGATTCACTAAATATTAGAACTTTATAATTAAATAAATTCCAAAGCATAGATGCTTAAAATCAGAATATTAACAACATAACATTTTAAAATAGACTCACTGTAGAGTTGGGAGGGATGTTAGAGATATTTTAATCCAACCCCTTCATTTTACATAAGAGGAAAAGAAGTCCAGAGAGGATAAATGACTAATCCACTATCACACAGGTAGCAAGTGACTGAGAAAAGGTTTAAAACTGGGTCTTCTGTCTCCCAATTCAGTACCCTTTCTAAGAGGTCATACAACACTTCTTGAATGAAATGGTAGATTTTTGAAGATCATCAATGCCTTTCCTGAAAGGAAGGACTCTAGTATTATGAACTTTAAGCCACTTACAGGGTTTTTATAGAAGCTTTCATGTGAATGAATGGGAAAAGTGATAGAATCAAGCTTTCCTCAGAAGGAAGAGGTTGTTTCCTATCCTCCATGTTGGTTGTCCCCACGGTGGTGGTCTACAACCAGAAAACAACCTGATTTATGGGGCTGTGAGCTTGGAGTGGGCATTTATTCCCTCTGCCAGTCCCGTTCCTCCTGTTTTGAACACACGACAAAAATATTCTATGGCAGAAGCAATACCAGGTACAGTGGAATGAGGCCAAACTCCAAGACTGGTGGGGTCAAAGGTTTATTTTGGAAAAGGTTACCTAGCCCTAGGCTTAGAGGTAAAAGAGAGAAATAGGTAAAGAACTCATGGCATGGTTTCCTACTCTAATCCATAGGCTACTTTCTCCAGGGTGGGAAAGCAACACTATTGTCTTTTCCAAAGAGCATCAGGCCAGTTTTTCAGGTGTTTATGTTTTTCCTGAAGCAAAATCTCCCAGTCCTTCCTAAACACAGAGCCTCAAGGAAAGCTCAAAAAAGAAGGAGGGATAATGTCTTACTTTGTTTTTCAGGAACAAGGTCTGATTTGTTTTTAACCACCTGGAGTCAGTGGATTCCAGCAGGTTTTCAAGGCTATTCAAAGAGGAAAATAGAAAAATGGTCAATTAGCACATGGTAGAAAGAACTCTGGGGTAGGAGTCAGGAATCTAAATCTGCTACTGACTCACTGTATAAACCTGGGCAAACCCCATACCCTTTCTGCAATCTGGCTTTTCACTCCATACAATGAAAGCGATTGTCCTAGGTAATCTCTAAGGGCTTTGCCAGCTCTGGCACTACAACATTCTGGGATACTGGGATTTGTGGGCAGCAAAGGAGACCTCCCTTGGTTAGATGAGCTTGGAGGAGCTGGAAATGGGATATAATTTTTTTAAAGTACCATAATGTTAGAGTCAGAGGCTACTGGCAACACAATTTAGTGGGTTCAGTAATGAGAGTTTGATGAGCTCTGTGTGGGGCTGGGTGAAGGCCAGGCCCTCAGCACCTGGCACTACTCAAATGCCAGCCCTGCAATTAGTAAATATTGGTGGCTCCAAGAGGAATTGGCAAACATGACTTGCCCAGGATGCTTTGCGTGGAGGCCTCTCTGGTCAAAGCTTTGGGGTATGCTTTCCTGCACTTGTGTAAGCATGTTCAACTACCAAGACCAGGTATATAGCCAAGTTGAGATGCAGTTGTTGTTTTCAAATAAGTAAGCAACAAGAACTTATCAAGTACTTACTATGTGCCAGGAAGTGTGTTGAGAGCTATGGATACAAATAAAAGTAAATGAAAGCTAGTCCCTAGCTTCAAGGAGCTTACATTCTAATTGGGAAAGATAATTCACAAAAGAGATCTTAAAAGGGTGTTTGTGTGTGTGTGTGTGTGTGTGTGTGTGTGTGTGTGTGTGTGTGTGTGTGTGTGTGTGTGTGAAGTTTGGGGGTGGGATGAGGATGGTATCAAAATGAGAAATATGGAGCTGAGAAGAGAAAGAAGGTTGGCCAGTCTGGACTCCTCTTCAAAGGTTCTCCAAAGGAGGTAAAAAAGGAAAACCTAGGATAAAGTTACCAATAGGAGAAGGTGGCTTCCATGGTAGAGGCATCAGACTTCAAAATACTTGGAAAAGACCGTCACACCCACTCAACTGTAGGTCTTCTTGCCAAACGTTCCTCCTTCTTTCAACAAATTCTCACACAATAATTTCTCCAATCCTTTTCTTGCCTCTCTGGTTGTTGTCTCTGATACATCCTCCAATTTGTCTATGATTTTCATGAAAAGTAATGCCTAGAATTGAACTCAGCCCTCCTGATATGGTCTGATCAAAGAAAAGAACAAAGGAATAATCTCACCCCTTTGCAAACTAAACCTCTCATTGAAGTCTAGGCAAACGTTTAGTTTGGTTTTTTCCCTAGCAAAGGCTACTACAGAGCACTGGCCCTTACTGATTCTGGAATCTACTAAAATTTCCATGTTTTTTTTTTTTTTTGTTGTTGTTGTTTTGTTTCTTTGTTTGTTTTGTTTTATGGCCATAGGAACTGCTGTCTCATCACGCTTTCTGCTACTCTCTGAGGGTGCTATTTTTAGAACCCCACTGGAAAATTTTCCATTTAACTCCTAACAATTTTCCACTTGTTGAGTTCTACTTGGGTCCTATGAGGAAAGTGGATGTGTGTGTGTGTGTGTGTGTTTGTATTGTTTTTGTGTTTAGGAAGAGAAATTGAGTTAGAAGTCTTTTCTTTGCTTCTTCCAATTTAAAGACCCTGTGGACATCAAATGCTCTCTTTGTTTCTCAGTATCAGATCGTCTTGTCTGGGCTATTCACTTCTATTATTGATACACTGACTTCAGCCAGAGTTATTCTTTGTCTAGGTCCTTTATGGCCTGAGATACATGGCTTCCTATGATTGCTTTTAGAATACATAGGGAAACACTCAGGAATTTTACCTCTTTATCATTACTTGCTCTCAAAGGACAGCTGCCAAGTCAGAGTACAGATGATTGCTTTTCTACTATTGACTCTCATGTCTTTCTTTAATCGTTAGTTCTATATAAACACTTCCCAAATCTTCATATCCAACTCCAGTCTTTCCCTTGGAGTGCCAAATTGATCTCTCCAAATACTGGCCAAATATTTCTATCTGGAAGTCCCATCAAAACCTCAAACTCAATGATTCCAAAGCCAAATTTATTTTATCCCATATCCCCCACTCACCCCCTCCACCACAAACTTTCCTCCCTTTAGCTTCAAATTTCCCCAGTCTGATGCCTCATCCTTCTTCCTGTTGTTGATTCTTCCTATACTCTCACCCCTACGTCCAATCAGTCACAAAGTAATCCCCAATATTTCTCATATAATCACTTTCTCTGTATCACCATGAACACAATCCCAGATGTGATTCTCATCACCTCTTTTCTGATGGCTAGAATAGCCTCCTAATTGGTCTCTTCACTCCCACTCCCTTCATTTTCTAATTCAATCACCACACCTTCCTAATTCAAGACTCTAGTTATGTAACTATTCTACTTGAAAATTCTCACTGGTTCCTTATTGCTTAAAATAAAATATTGTCTCCTTGTTTTCCCCCCTAGCATTGGAGTCCTCCTACAATTTATGTTCTATTTATAGGAGACTATAAGGGGTCCCCTTTCTTGTCTACCTTCTCCTCTCTTGATAACTTTGCTCATATGTTGCCTCTATTCCAGAGACAGTCTCTCCCATTCCCACACATCTATAGTTTTAAAATTCTATAATTATTCCCAAACATAGCTGAAGTGCTACCCTTCACATGAAGTCTTCTATGATTCCCTCTACATTAACCTAATATTCCTCTACTCAAAATTCTTTTACCACTTTTTAGGCATTGATTTTTTTTTCTTCCTCAAGGATTTTGAGCTGAAAATGATCATAGAGATCTTATCCTCCAGCTTCCTTAATTTATAGATAAAGTTCTTTCTAAGAGAGCTGAAATGTCTTTTGAAAGATCAGACACAGTGAGCAGGCTAGAGTGTAATCTGAGGCCTATTGACTTCAAATTTAATGTTATTCTTCCTGTCTGAATAGTTGGGATGTTCAATATCACTTCATCCTTCCCCATCCTTCTCTGGTAATGAGACCTAATTTCCAAATTTTGAAAATGAAAATAAGCCTAATCATGGTTCATCTACTTTTCCCCACCCTATCTTAAATTATAGTATGTTGAGTACATCTTCTCTCCACCATTAATTTGCCAGCACCTCAAAGACAGTCTGTGTCTAATTTTATTTTTGTATGTCTAGCAACATATTGTAATAGACAGAAAGTCAGCCTCAAAGCAGGAAGACCCAGGTTCAAGACCTACTTCTGACACATCACAACCTCAAGCAGGTTTTAAAACTAGAAGATGCAGAGAAAGTGCCAATCTGCATTGGTACAAAGAGTTTTTTGACCTGAGATTCTCCACACCAATGCAACTGGAAGGTCAGTTCCTATCCCTACCTGTACTACGGTGCCTTAGATAGAACAGGCAATAAATGATGTTTATTAAATTGAACTGGAACACAAAGACTAAATAAATTCATCAGTACAAGGCAGAATGGTAAATCAGAATGGTCCTTGCTCTGGGCAACAGTAAGAAGTCCTCAAAGGAGGGCAGAACATCAGTGGCATATGTCAAGAAGCAACTGAAAATCATTTTTGGTATCATCGAAGTAGAGGTGGACAGGATGATATAAATGAATCTGGTGAGAATAGCATCATATGAACAGGACAACAAGAGAGGGAGAGCAGGGTTCTAGGCAGTCAGGCAGGCATCAACGCACTATGGGAATCTATGTCTATCACAACTCAGAGGAGAACATTGTCAGAGTCTAGACAATGACTTGATGGACCTCAAGGATATCTAAGAAAAAGTGATTCCTCATGATATAGTGGGAAGGAGACTAGGCTTTGACTCAGATGGCCTTAGTTCAAGTACCAGCTGTCCTCCTCTTCCTCCAGTTCCCTGGCCAGTCTTACTGTTTGACTTGGGAAAAGTCTCTAAACCTCTTCAGGCTTCAGTTCTCACACCTGTACAATGAGGTTGTTGGACCAGCTCTAATGGCCCCTGATTCTATTAGAGACTGGAGTGTGAGCAGTGGAATGTTGACAATAGCAAGTCAAGGGCACCAGTGCTCAGGAAGCCAGACACACAGCTCTCTAGAACAGTCTTACTTACTGGGAATGGGTGATAATCTGGGGATTTGGTCTCAAAGAACAAGATAAAAGGCTGCCTTCAGAAAAAATCATTGGACTTAGGTCTCAATTTCCTTAGACATGAGTTGCTCCACTTGGACTTAATACTTTGTTTTTCTCTATGGGACTTCCTCCTCCCTTTTCATCACCCCACATACCTTTTGTATTTGATCTATGATTTCATCTGTTCGAGGAGATACTGATAAAGACCTTTCTCTATTACTGATGATGAGCATTTTCTCTGCAATTTGTAATCTTACAGAGTTCCCTAGGGCAGAAAGAGGTTAAATGATTTACTCAAGGTCACATAGCTGATATGTGCAAGAGGGGAAAATTAAATCTAAGTCTCCCTGACTGTGATGCCACCTTTCTCTGTTCCACCATGCCATCTCTCATGTTTTATTGCTTTCCTTGATCCCTGCACACCCAACAAAGAGCCTCAAGCCTCCTGAGATTCATGAGTCCTGAGTCTAGTTGTCTGCTTTAGGTCAGAGAGCTGGAATACCCAAATCCTAATGACCTTTTACTGTTGTCACTGTATTTAATTACCCAATTCTAGCTTCTATATCCTTTTGACGATTTGGGTCCTCTGGATTACTTATTACTTCATCTGGTCCACTGTTTCAGATGGGCACTAATCATGGTTTTCTCCATAGATTCACCAGCAGCCTTCACTCAATTCTTCCTCTTCAGTTCTGGATCCATGATCAAATCACTTCTCCTGGTTCCTGGAAGGGGCATGTCAATTTATTCCCCTGTGACCCTACTAAAAATCTCTATAACTTGAAAGACCAAAGTACCGAGTCCTATATTATTTCATCCTATTAGAATATAAACTTGAGTTCCTCAGTTTTTGCATTTGTACTTCAAATGCTTAACAAAGTGTTTTTTTCCCTTTTTTCCTTCTCTCTCTCTTTCCTTCCTTCCTTTCCTCCTTCCTTCCTTCTTTCCCTCCTTCCTTCCTTCTTCCATCCTTTCTCTCATTTAACTTCTATCACTATATATTTGAGACCATAGCAATATATCTTCTAGGATTAAAAAGAAAAAGACTAGACAAACTCAGAATAGAGCTTAGGAAAACCATTCAAAATCAGTGTGAAATAAAAGTATTCACTCACAGATTTTGGAACACTTAACCTCTATTCTAATTAGCTACAGTTCCTCAGGCCTGGCTTAGCCTACAGTCAGCTCCAAGAGAGAATGGCCCTAAGCCCATTTGTGGATTTGCCCATCTGGGCTCACTGCACAAAGCACATTCATCTATTCCATCATCACAGGCTTGCTTTCACTCAATCAGCAAGTTTCCTGATTGCCTGGTGGGATGTGGGTGTTCTACTCATATTCCTATACAAATTTTGAGCTTCATTTCTACTTCTATTCTCCACCCTCACCTTCCCATTAGCACTGTAGTGAGTCATTCAGTCAGTTAGCTTTTACTAAGTGCCTATTAAGAACCAGGAACTGGCTAAGTATAAAGGAAGCAAAGAAAGACAAGGCACTTATGAAGCAAATAGAATACAGAATACTAACACTGGGAAAGGGCTTCAGGGAGTTGCCAATCTAAATCCCTAATCCTGTTTCATAGATAGAGTGAGCTCATAGAGGGGCAGTGACTGGCAGAGATCACACAGCTGGTGAGAGAGATTCAAAACTCAAATCCAGGCCTTTGAGACATGTTATCCCTATCTATGCTAACTCATGCTGCTTTACTTCTTGAAACCTACTTGGCCTCCATGATGTATTTCCTCAGCTGTATATACAAGGAGAAAGAAATTCATTGCAGTCATTGTATGAGTCCAGCCAAGAGGTGTGAGAAGGTAAAAGGAGGTCTGGGAAATGTATTAGGTCCTATTTATGTAGCATCCCATCCAGGGTCACTTCCCAGACCCAATTTGTGTTAGTGGGCTTCATGACCAGAGATCAATGTTTACTGCTCACCTCATGGTTCTAGGTGTAACTCTGAGGGCTTGGGGAGTGTATCAAGCTGCAGCTCACAAATCCCCATCCAGGGGCTTCACACTGATTATTAATCAGGCACAGCTACTTTAAGCTTTTAGAAAGAAACATTTACTAAGTAGGTATTGCATGGATAGTTATTACAGAAACACATTCTCCAAAGGCTTGGGAATACTTTTCCATGAGAACACACAAGTTTAGTAGGGACAGTATGTATAAATTTAGAATTGCTGGTTACTGGAAGTTCTTTTCCCCTCTTTTGTGGAGTTCTTCTGAAGAGGTGTAGCTCTCAGTTAGATGTGGAGGGTCAATGCCTTTCTGGAGTCTATAGCTGTCTTTTTCTCCACTCTAAAGAGGTCACCTGGGCAGATAGGTGGTGCAGTGGATACAGTGCCTGACCTGGAGTCAGGGACACCTGATTTCAAATCAGGCCTCAGACCCTAGTGGTATGACCTTGGGCAAGTCACTTAAGCCTGTTTGCCTCAGTTTTCTGATATGTAAAATGAGCTCTAGAAGGAAATGGAAAACTTCTCTGATATCTTTGCCTGAAAAACTCCAAATGAGGTCACAAAGAGTTGGATACAACTGAAAAAGAACAACAAAGAGGTCACATGCCTAGAAGTTGCCTTTTCTTGGTATATCGCATCCATCCTCTCAACTTCTGGCTGAATGCCTTATTTGTTCCTTCCTGATAATATAGTCAGTTGCGGGAGAAGGGAGGAGAAGGGGATGTTATACGATATTTCTGTACTCATTCTCTCACCTACTCCCTTGCTTTCTTTTGATCCAAACCTTGACTGACTTTCCTATTCAAATCCTTCTCTGACAAACAAGCCCAAAGCTGTGTCTAATTATTTCTACCAATCCCGCTACATCTCCTGTATGTTATTAACTGTTTTTATCCGGTCTTCCAAAGTATTTCACTCCTCCAAAATTGACTATGGGCTTGTTTGCACCCAGTTTATGCCTCTAATTGATTGATTCGATAAAGATGTCTAGGCCCTCTGTGTCCACATTAGAGAGGAAGGAGTGATTGATTGGTTCAATAAAGAAATCTGGGTCATTTGCAATAACTGCAGTGAGGGTGGGAAACATCCTCATTATACTTCTCTTACCTTTGATCTAGAATAGATTCTAAATCTGTTCTATCAACATTGCTCTCAAGAAAGACTGATATATTCCTTGATGATGAGGTGCCAAGGCTTATGCCTGACCCTGTGACAGAAAGGGATATCTCTTAAGGAGTACTTTCAAATAAGAAAAGATGTGAACTTTATCTTAGTCTGTTTGCTTTTGCTAGTCTTTCTCTGTATTGAGAGAGAGGGTAGGGAGGATAGACATTACATCATTCATTGGTTAGAAATGTGGGCAGAACACTCCCCTTACCTTTCTCAACCTGCTACAGAAGCAGGAATTTTCCTGACTGGCTGAGAGTGAGTTGAGTGTTATAGAATGGATCAATGAGCTCCATTCAGAGGACCAAAGAGGAAGAATTATGCATAAGGGTTAGGAGGAGAGAGACGATTTGGAGCCATGAAGGAATCTGTGGATACATTTCAAGGGGTCCACATACTTGGAAAGGGGGAAAAAATTCTACTTTTTATTTTCCCTAACCTTTAGTTTCTTTTGTGATCCTATATATTTTATTTTATGCATTTAAAAATATCAAGAGAATGAGTCTCCAGGTTTCACCAGTCTGCCAATGAGGCCTATGACACACAAAATGGTTAAGAACCCCTGTGCAACATCTTGATTTTACAGATGAGAAAACTGAAACTCAAAGAGGTTAAGTTACTCGCCCCAACTTATTTATTTAAATTAATCTGTGATTTCATTGACTTAGAAATTCCCTCCTAATGTAGCAAATCACAACTCATCTTTGCTTGCCCATCCTATACAACTCCAGTTCATATCTTCCTACTCTAAGGGTCCATTCAACATGCTGGGGTCTTCATCTGTCTTTTCTGAAATTAAGATGGCACTACTGGAACATGTGCCACTTGTGGCCACATGACCATCTTCTCTTCCTATAATACAATTCCTTGATGTCATCTTTGACTTTTGGTCTTCAAATTTGCATTCCATTCATATATATCATGTGCTTTTCATTGTCCACTGCCTTCTGAGTAATACAAGTAGTAAATGGTGGATTGAAGATTTGAACCAGGGTTTTCTGATTCCAGAAGCCTTCTTTCTACTATACCATCTCACCTGTAAAATAAGGGATCCATACTATTAGAGAGTTTGGTGTTTCCCATACTCCTTCCCTCCCCCTTCTGAGACATTTTCCTTTATAAATACAGTGATGATTTTCAGGGACTTTGAAATGTCCAACTGGAAGTGTTCTCTCAGCCAGTATCAAGTCCAATCTCCCCCTCCAAGGATTCCTCCCTTCCACAGCATTCTGGATGGGTGATCATCTGATCCCCCCCTCTTGCATATCTCTAGTTATAAAAATCTCATTTTTTGTTTGAGGTAGCCCATTCTATAGTGGGGCAGCATACTAGAGTAAATAGACAGCTGGCCATAAAGCCAGAAAGATTTGTGTTTGAATTCTGCCATTGATATACATTACCTATGGGACCATGAGTAAGTCTTTCTACCCCTCAGTGTCTCCAGTCTATTTTCAAAGACTAAGTTGCAGAGTAGATGTTGATCTAAATTAGTGATGGGTGTTTCTCTCCCTGGGAATTTCCCATGCATATGAAATCAGGGGCAGGTTCGTGTTTTAATGAATGAATAATTCAATAAATAAATAAATAGAAATTCTCATCCCTCTAATTTCAACCATCCTTTATTTTCCTACCCTGCGGCCATATGGAAAGTTCTTTTCTCTGGCCCCATGACAGCCCTTCAGATATCTGAAGGTGAAATATGGTGAAAAGACTGGACTGGGACCAGGAGTGGGGAATCCTTTGTTTCTATATGGAGGTAAATTATTTCCTTCTGTGGGGCTCAGTTTGCTCAAAAGTAAGATAAGGTAAGACTAGATTTTTTTTTTCTAGGCTAATCCCTCCCATCTCTATTAAAATGTCCCTCAACATACATAAATATATTGCCCCCACTTCCCAACAACAAGGGCCAGATTCATTGTGGATTTTTTCCCCTTTATTTCTTACCGTCCTCTTTTTTCCCTTAGAGATTCCCTGGCTTCTTCCTGTCCTCTCTGGAGCCTGAGAAGAAACCTTTCAATGTATTTCATGTATCTGCCTTCCCCAGCGGGAGACGGTAGGAGGGGAGGGGAAAATACCATTTCCTTGTACACTCATATCTCTGAGAAGCAGGCACAGAGCTTGCTTTTAAACAGTAAATGGAAAGCCTTGTACTGCTGGGCTTTTGCCTTTAACTCTTAATTCTGTGCACCCTTCTCCACCCCAAACCCCCCTCCACCCCATCATCCTTTCCCCACTGGCTGAGCCCTCTGTTTAATTAGGGGATAGAGAAAATTGTCACATCAAGGGAAGGGCATCGTCTTTTCCTACTTGGCAAAAAAGTGCAAATTTAATCCAAGGGTCCAGCCTCCTCCCTCCCTCCCCCCGCCAAAAAATCTGTTTTCAGATTTGCAGAGACTGAGATAAGAGGAATTCAATGGCTGGGGTTGTGGGGAGGGGGGCAGATGGGGAAAAGTCAGTCACATTCTTGAGCCAAATTGAAAGATGAAGGGAATCAGTGAATTGTTAGCAGCTGCCTTGGGAATGGGGAGAGGGAGTGAGGCCCCTTAAATCATCCAGACCTGAATGAAATGGAAAGATAGAGTCAAACGTTTGTTCTTGTCTCTTGAATTGGAGAAGAGAGCACTCAACCCCTTTTAAATTAATGCCAGCTAGGGGTCTGAATAATGAAGGGAATCAGTGACATTTTAGAACGTGGAGTTCAGTCTCCACCTCCCTTGGCTGGAATGCCTGTCCTCCTTATCTCCACCAGTAGAAATCTTGCTCTGTCTTCAAGAAACAGAGACAATACCACTTTATCTGAGAAGTCTTCCCTGATTATTTCACTGACCCATGGGAAAATGAGCTCTCCCTTTCAGAAGGTTTTGCCCATGTCTCTACATTGTTTTCATTACATTCTAGGTTATAGCCTTTTTTTTACTTCAAGCTCTTTGTGAGTCTTAGAGTTCTACATCAATGCAAACTGTTATTAATTATTATTATTTAAAATATTATTATGAGTCAGGAAGCACTGTGGAGGAGTAGAGAGTGCAGTTTACTCAAAGGAAAAGAGATTGAGTTTCCCTGTCTCAGAGTTTCCCTGTCCCTTGCCATCTGTAGGACCCTGAGCAAGTCACTTAAGCTCTCTGTGACTCAGTTTCCTTATCTGTGAAATGAAATTGACTTGATGACTCCTAAGGTCCTTTTTAGCTCTAAATCTATGATCCTATTACCAGTAGTGTCATTATTATTCATTCTCATGTGCATCCCATAGTAGATTGTAAGTTTATTGAGGACAGGGACTGTGCTGTTTTTCATTTCTATATTATTATGATTCACCACGAGACCTTAGACAGAATGATCACTTAATAAGATTTTATTGGATTGAATTGATTTGAAATGCTTGTTACTGCCTCTACAAATGAGAACTAAAAACCAAAATCCCTTAAATTTCTGAGCACAAATGACCCAACTCTACTCAAGCAGTAATGAAAATGAGAGCCTCAATCTGACTGGGAACCACATAGTTCAACATCATAATTTTCAGAACAAAAAGTCCTCAAGAGGGGAAGAAACTCTCCAAGTTTTGCTACACCATCCTGTCCTTCCATTCTCTATTACTTTGTCTATTTACCTAATAATTTGAGCCTTTAGTGAGACACAGAGGAGAGGTGGAATATGTTCTTAGCTCTTGGAGAGAGGAAATATACAGAGGTAAAAGGAAAAGGGTCAGCTTAATGAGGGTAGGGAATGGTGGTAAGTGAGGACATATCCAAAGTTGGACTGGGAATTTGGAGACCTAGATGCTAGTTCTACATCTGATACCGATGCACTGGTCCTTAGTTTCCACCACTGTACATAGAATGAATGGTCTCTAAGGTCCTTTCAGATTCTATCATCTCATTTTCTTCTCTGGTGAATAGTTTCCCCCTTCTGTTCTCTTCTCAAGTCTTCAATGCTTCTACTCCTCATCCTGAAAAGATAACCTTGCCTATCATTTTTCCCATTTAATAGTATTTTATTTTTTTCAAATTACATGTAAAGGTAATTTTCAACATTTACTTTTATAAGATTTTGAGTTTTACATTTATTTCTCTCTCTCTACTTCCTCTCCCTCCTCCGTAAGACAGCAAGAAATCTGATATGTGCTATACATGTACAATCATATTAAACATATTTCCACATGAGTCATGTTGTATAAGAAGAATCAGAATGAAAGGGAAAACCTACAAGAAAGAAAAAATGTAAAATAGTATGCTTCTGTCTGCATTCAATCTCCACTGTTCTTTCTCTGAAGGTGGATAGCATGAGTCTTTTGAAGTTTTCTTAGATTCTTGAACTGCTGAGAAGAGCTAAGCCTATCAAAGTTGGTTATTGCACAATGTTGCTATTACTGTGTACAGTGTTCTCCTAGTTCTGTTCACTTCACTCAGCATCAGTTAATGTGAGTCCACGTTTTTTTTCTGAAATCCACTTATTCATTATTTCTTATAGCACAATAGCATTCCATCACATTCATGTACCACAACTTGTTCAGCCATTGTCTCTTAATTTATAGAAAAAGTGATAACCATCCATCCTCAGTTCCCTCTTCTTTTTTATTCAGTACTTTAAAACTGCTCTCCCTCCTCATCTTCTCTTTTGTTTTTGTCTTTGAAGATGAAGGGAGGTGTTTTCCTCCCTATCCAAGAATAACCACTATATCTGGTGTTTTTGTTTTATTCTCTCCTTTTCCTTTTATTAATGTTTATTTACTTATTTATTTTTAGTTTTCAACATGCATTTCCAAAAAATGTTGAGTTCCAAATTTTCTCTCCATCTCTCCGCTTCCCCTCCCTGTAACACCTAACATTCTGATTACCCCTTCCCTTAATATGCCCTCCCTTCTATGACACCCCTTCCTTCTTTTATCACCATCTTCTATCTTTTCAAGTAGGGCAAGATAGATTTCTATACCCCATTACCTGTATTTCTTATGTCCCAGTTGTATGCAAAAACAATTCTCAACATTCATTCTTAATAGTTTGAATTCCAACTGCTCTCTCTTCCTCCCTCCCCACACATATCCACTGAGAAGGCAAGTTATTCAATATAGGCTATGTATGTGTAGTTTTGCAAAAGACTTCCACAATAATCAGGTTGTGAAAAGCTATTTCCTTCCATTCTATCCTGCCCCCCATTTATTCTATTCTTTCCTTTGACCTTGTCCCTCCCCAAAAGTGTTTACCTCTAATTACTCCCTCCTCCCCTTTTCCCTCCCTTCTATCATCCCACTCACCCTACTTGTCCCCTTCTCCCCTACTTTCCAGTAGTATAGGATAGATTTTCATACCAAACTGAGTGAGCATGTTATTCCCTCCTTAAACCAAATGTGAAGAGAGTAAGATTCATTTTTTCCCTCTTACCTTCTCCCTTTTCTTCTCCACTGAAAATTTTTTTTGCCTCTTTTTCTTGCCTCTTTTATTGCCCCATTCCACTTCTCCCTTTCTCCTCTCAATATGTTCTTCTCCCACCCCTTAATTTTACGTTTTTAGATATTATCCCTTCTTATTCAACTCACCCTGTGCTCTCTGTCTATATATACCTATATGTATATATTTATATATGCACATATATATGTGTGTATATACATATACATATGCATATATATACATATATATGTATGTATGTGTATGTATGTAATCCCTCCAACACCCAAATACTGAGAAAAGTTTCAAGAATTATAAATACTACCTTTTCATGTAGGAATTTAAGGAGTTCAGCTTTAGAAAGTCCTTCATGATTTCTCTTTCCTGTTTACCTTTTCATTCTTCTTTTGATTCTTGTGTTTGAAAGTCAAATTTTCTTTTCAACTCTGGTCTATTCATCAAGAATGCTTGAAAGTCCCCAATTTCATTGAATGACCATTTTTTCCCCTGAAGTATTATACTCTGTTCTGTTAGGTAGGTGATTCTTGGCTTTAATCATAGTTCCTTTGACTTTTGGAACATCATATTCCAAGCCCTTCAATCCATTAATGTAGAAGCTGCTAGGTCTTGTGTTATCCTGATTGTATTTCCACAATACTAGAATTGTGTCTTTCTGGCTGCTTGCAATATTTTCTCCTTGACCTGAAACTCTGAAATTTGGCTACAATATTGCTAGGATTTTCTCTTTTTGATCTCTTTCAGGAGGTGATCAGTGGGTTCTTTCAGTATTTATTTTGCCCTCTAGTTCTAGAATATCAGGGCAGTTTTCCTTGATAATTTCATAAAAGATGATGTCTAGGCTCTTTTTTGATCATGATTTTCAGGCAGTGCCATAATTTTTAAATTTTCTCTCCTGGATTAACTTTCCAGGTCAGTTGTTTTTCCAAAGAGATACTTCACATAATCTTCTATTTTTTCATTCTTTTGGTTTTGTTTTGTAATTTCTTGGTTTCTCATAAAGTCATTAGCTTCCATCTGCTCCATTATATATATATTTTTTAATTCTTTTTTTATGCTTTGATCTGTATTCAGGGTCCATCAGTTCTTTTTTTAATTGCATTTATTTATTTATTTTCAGACTTCAACATTCATTTCCACAAAATTTTGAGTTCCAGTTTCTCTCCTTATCTCTCCCCTCCCCCACCCCATAATACCTTGCATTCTTATTACCCCTTCCCTCAATGTACCCTCCCTTCTATCACACCCCACCCTTCCCTTATCCCCATCTTCTCTCATTTCTTGTATGGCAAGATAAATTTCTATACCTCATTACCTGTGTTTCTTATTTTCCAGTTATATACAATAATAATTCTCAACAGTTGTTTCTAATACTTTGAATTTCAACTTCTCTCCCTCCCTTCTGCTCTACCCTTCCCCACTGAGAAGGCAAGCAATTCAATAGAGGCTATATACGTGTCATTTTGCAAAAGACTTCCATAATAATCATATTGTGTAATACTAACTATATTTCCCTCTATCCTACCCTGTCCCACCTTTTTTTAAATTTTTAATTCTAATTTTTAAAGAACTATTTTCTTCAGTGAGCTTTTGAACCTCCTTTTCCATTTGGCTAATTCTGCTTTTTTAAAGCATTCTTCTCCTCATTGCCTTTTGGACCTCTTTTGCGAAGGTATTTTAAAGGTATTATTTTCTTCAGCATTTTTTGAGTCTCCTTTAGCAAACTGTTGACTTGTTTTTCATGATTTTCTTGCATTGCTCTCATTTCTCTTCCCCATTTTGCATCTACTTCTCTTACTTGATTTTCAAAATCCTTTTTAAGCTCTTCCATGACCTGAGACCATTGCATATTTATTTTGGAGGTTTTGGATACAGAAACCTTGACTTCCTGATGGTATGGGTATGCATTGTTCTTCCTCATCCAAAAGGATGGAAGAAAATATCTGTTCACCAAGAAAGTAGCTTTCTATAATCTTATTTTTTTCTTCCTATCTTAGGCATTTTCCCAGCCATTTACTAGACTTTTGAGTCCTTTGTCAAGGGGAGGGTATACTCTGGGGACCTGTACGTTCTCAGTTCCTCCAAGGTGGCACAATCAAGGGAGAGGAGTTTACTCTTCTCCTGGCCTGCGCACTGGTCTGGGAGCAACCAAAAACTTTTCTGCCCAGGATCTGAGAGTAGAATTCCTCACCACAATCACCTCCAGTTCCATGTCACCAGCACTCTTCCTCACCCCAGGGCAGTGCTCAAGGCTGACATTGAGATCAACTGCTCAATTCCTCCAGGGACTTTAGGTAGAGGGCAGGGCCTCCATTAAGGACTGAGATTCAAATCAGCTGCTAATTTCCTCCAGCAGCTCTACATGGAGGGCTCCAAAAATGGGTGCTGCTGCTGCAGTGGCTGCTGCATGCAGTCCAGACCATACTCTCCTCTCCTGGGTAAAGGATCACTCCCACTGACTTTTGAAGCTGCCTGTGGTATTTGTTGGTTGAGCAGTCTAGGAACTGCTGCTGCCAGTGGTGCCCAGAAGCCTGTTCCAGGTCCTGTCCCTGCTACATCATGTGGCCAATGCTGTGCTGCACTTCACTCCATGCCTGGTGCAATAGACCCTTCCTGTTGGCCTTCCAGGCTGTCCTGGGCTATAAATCTTCTTCACTCTGTTGTCTTGTGACTTCTGTTGCTTTAGAATTTGTTTATACTCATTTTTACAGGTATTTTATGGGCTATGTGGGTTAGCTTCTACAGGTTCATCTTTCTACTCCACCATCTTGGCTCTGTCCATTCTCTCCTTTTTCTTACTAGAGTTTGTCCAGGGTCATTTTGTTAATTTGTCCCATCCTCAATATCTCCTTATCTACTGATTCCTTGTACAAATCTGCTCCAAACTTAATGCAACCTTCTTTTGACTCTATCATCCACTCAAGTTTTCGTCCTATATCTTTCCTTTTCAATGCGAAACTCTGAGACAAAATCATTTGCACTTCTACCTCCATTTCTCCATAACTGACTCATTTCTCAGTCCCTTGGGATGTAGTTTCTGATCTGCTCGCTTGCTCTCTCTCTCTCTCTCTCTCTTTCTCTCTCTCTCATTGCTTGCCAAATCTGGTTAATTTTATTTTCACTTCTCTCAGATCCACCTCCTTCTCACTATTCATATGGACATCAACTTACTTTAGATTCTCATCACTCTTCTCCTAGAGTTATATAATGTGATATGGTATAATATAATAATAGCTTATTGCTCCTGCTAGTGTCTCTCCTCTTTAAAAAAACCTTCACTGGCTCCCCACTTTCTATAAGATAAAACACAAACTTCTAAGTCTGGCACTCATGGGACCAGCCCTACAACTGTTCTATTCTTATATCATGAACCATAGCTTCATGCTTCATCTCCTGCCATTATGTACTTGCATAATCTATTCTTCAAAACAAAAATGAGGTTCAGCAAAGAGCAATATATTGAGGTTCATGCTTCCAACTAGTACAATTGTTGTTCTGACATTTCTGTCATGTCCAATGCTTTGTGACCCCAATAGGGGTTTTTGTGGCAAAGTTAGTGGTTTGCCATTTGCCATTTCCTTCTCCTGATCATTTTCCAGTTGAGGAAAATGAGAAAACAGGGTTACATCATTCAGTAAATGTCTGAGGCCAGATTTGAATTCTTGAAGATAAATCTTTATTGACTTCACATCTGGAACTCTATCCAGTTAAACAACTAGCTACTCTAGACAGTACACAGCAAGCTAGATCTAAAACCTAACTCAGCTCACACTTCCATCAAAATGAGATAGAGGTGAGGTAGAGATAGGAACAGGGGCTGGACCTTTGGTTTCATTGACTAAGACTCCCAGGTAAGGAACTTGACACTACCAATACAGGGTTACATCTTCTATGAAAGTTAGAATCTTAGAGAATTGTTTAGATGACTAGTCAAATCCAGCCTGCAGTTATTTTTTCAATAAAGTTTTATTTTATGTAAAATGTAAAACCCATTCTTAGCTCCATAGGCCATAAAGAATCAGATGGTCCTGGATTTGGCCCTCAACTATAGTTTGATAGATCCTGGTCTAGAATATTGAAAGTTTAAATTACATAGCCATTATCTGTCAGGGGTAGAACTACAAACCAAGTCTTACTGGTTCTGAAGCCACCTCTCTATCAACTAACATGATGCTGCTGTTAATGATGAGATGCTGGTGATTTTTAATTTCTACTCCAATAAAGCCAGTAATATATTAAAACACCACCAAAAATTGTTAGAATCCACTCTGAACAAGTATCTGATTAATTCCTTTGGACATTTTTATAGATCTTATGTCTGAGTCCTTTTCTTTCTCCTGACTCGAATGTCTATCAGCAGGGTTTTCGTTTTTCTTCTAAATTTCTTATGAATTCTTGTCTTTTGCCTCTGAGAGACAGAGATGTCCTGACACACTCTCCCAGTGGAGGTAAGGGAAAATTTTCTGGAGAATAAAATATCTTTTCTTTGACAATAATCCCAGTCCTGCATATTTGGGGACCCACGGACAGTTTTTCATCTTTTGTCAAAAAGAGACAGGGCATCCAGGAGTGAGAGGAATCTTTATTGTTTCCAAGTCCTCATGAAGAAAAATGTACATGCGATAATAAATTTGGATATGGCATCTACTCTCAGAAAGAGCATTCTGGAGATAGGTGGTGGGAGCCAATTTACTGAGAGCAGAGCTAAGGCTACATCAGCCATAGGGTTTGGCTCCAGCAGGGGAAAGAACTGCATTGCACTATCTGAATATCCTCCCATGGTTAGCCTTATGACCCCTGGCCAGGGTTTATGATAAAATAGTGAGTTTCTTCTGTAATCAGGGTCAGTGCTAAGCTCATGCTTGGAGTTAGGGCTCAGCATGAGGACAGATATAATTACAATTGTTGGTACCTACAGAGGCCCAAGTTAATCTCTTTCTTCTTTTAACTAAAATTATACTTACCATTTGCACCACTCAATTTAGTACTTACTGACACTAATAATACCTTGCATATATATGGTACTTCCCCACCCCCCCATACTTTTCAAAGAACTCTCTCACCTACTCTCTTATTTTAACTTCAGAAAAGTCCTGTGAAACAATAAAGGCACATAGGGAAACTGAAGTCAGTAGTGATGGAGTGAGCTGCCCAAGGTCAGATGGAAAGTCAGCATCAAATCTGGCACTAATCCAGGACTCTCAACTCTCAACTTTCAACTCAAAACAATGTTTATTGTCCATTGTTCCCCTTCATGCCCTCTCTGGTCCCTGCAAACTGACCTTCTTGGATGTCTTTACACATCTCAAATCTCCCCTCTGGGTGTTGTGGAACAGACTGTTGTCCATGTCTAAAAAGCTCTCCCTCTTATCTTTGCCTCTTGCAATCAAATCCACAATTACCTCCAAAGCTCAGATCAAAGGCTACCCTTCTTTATCAGAGGCAGGTCTCCCTATCTTGGCCCAGACTAGAAGTACAGCAGTTCCTCATTGACTTCACCGATTGTCACAGGAACTTTGACCTATTAAGTTTCCAACCTGGGCCAACCTCCCCTCCCCTGAATTCAGCTCAGTGGCACCACTATTTCATGAGTTCACCTCATGAATGCCAGACTGAATGAGAATACCTGATCTGTTTAGACCACTACAGCTCAGAACTTCAGAGCTCAAGCAGCCCACTAGCCTCAGTCTTCCCTGCAGATGGAATTTTAGGCAAGTATTACCAAGTGCCACATTCTACATGAGGCCTTTCCTGATCCACCCAGATGCCCCTACTTTGATCTCTCTTCACCCCCAATTATTTTTATGTGCATGCTATAGGAACTCACTATACATATGTATGCATATACATGTACATGTGTTTATACACACATGTATAAATATATATGTATATATGTGGTGATAACAGAGATGGCAATATACACATGCAAAAATGGAGTATAATGCATATATCATACAGTATGTTAATATATTTATATAGACACATGTATGTTCATATACATATACATTGTCTATTTATACATACACCTTTAACTTGTGTATATAAAACTTCTCTATATAAACACATAAATCATGTATGCATATATATGCTCTCTCAAAATGTACACATGTATGTACACACATAAATAATATACATGCATGGACATGTATACATACATGGGCATACATACATATATACATAATATAATACATATATATGCACATACATACATTCTGGTCTAAGAGAGATCAGTGAATCAGGAAACATTTATGAAGGATCTTCTATATACTAGGCAAGGAAATACATAGCTATAGGTAGTTACATATATAGTATATTAAAAAGCATGTAACATATAGAGCTATTAATATATTAATGCTATTACTATATACTATTATACACAATAGTATATATCGTATTGCTGAAGTTGTTCAGTTGTGTCTGACCCTTCATGACCCCATTTGGGACTTTCTTGATAAAGATACTGGAGTAATTTGTCATATTCTTCTCTAGCTCATTTTACAGATGAGGAAACTGAGGCTGACAGGTTAAGGGTAGGTACTTACCTAGAGTCACACAGTTACAAAATATATTAGGATAGATTTGAACTCAGGAAGATGAGTATTCTTGATTCTAATCCTGGAGCTCAATCTACTGAACCACTTAGCTCCTCTAAAATATCATATACTATATATCACACATATAATTATGGTATATGCTAAAACACAAACCTATCATTTCATATATGGGTTCTCTATATACTATGTTACATATATTACTAAATACTGTAGTATATAATATATGTGATTATATATAATATGTGAGATAAACACATATATACACTAAGGCATATATGAATGTATACTACATAGTGGATGTATACAATATTATATATAGTCTATAGCAACAGTATTAACATAAAACAGTACCGTATAAATGATATATAATAACATATAGTATATGGTACCTAGCATAGTATGATATATACTATTATATGGTATATGTACCATACAGAAGTTTATAGTAATAGTACTATGTAATAGATACATGCTATATAATAGAAAATGTACTGTTAAACGTATTATACTCTATATAATATGTAGCATATGCTATATAAATAGGATTAAGTATTATTTATATATTTACCGTATTGTAAATATTATAGCAATGTTAAGTTAGTAATATATATGTAGTATTACATATAATCTATAATAGTATTAAGTAAAAATAATAATGTATCTATATGTGCATACATGTAATCACTCCTAATAGAAGGTAAGTTCTTTGAGGACAAGGACAGTTTCCTCTTTGCCTAGAATATAGATCTTCCATAAATGTTTGCTGATGCAATGATTTTTTTTTCTAAATAAGGTCATCTCTGTCCATAGATTTGTTTATTTGTAATCTCATCTTGGCCTTTGTTTCCATGACCCATGTTCACCCAGCCACATAAAGAAGCTCTTTCTTCCCCAGATCTACTGTATGACACAGGACAAGGTCTATAGTCTTGCTCATGTTGTGGGAAAAACCTGGGTCTAGAGGAGGATATAAATTTTATACTCAACTTTGTTATAAACTCATTCTGTAACCTTGCCTCTCTGGGTATTATTTTATCATCTGTTAATTAGAGAGGTTAAATTAAATGTTTTCTAAGGGCCTTTCTAGCTCCAAAATTATTCAATATTTTTGTAGCTATTTACAATAAATGCTCTCTTTCCTAGTCTTGTTGAGGAAATGTTTAGTTGACAATTCTAATTAATTGAGAGATTCTTTGGTGTGTTCTGCCTGGCTGCCTTGACATATCTAGGAACAGGCAGGGATACATTTTAGAAAAATAAATTTAGGTTCCTCTGCTTCTGATTCTCTGGAGTTTGCTACCATATCTCAACTGCCTTTAGCTTCTGACTCTGGAACATACCTCTCTGGTCCACTTTCCCCACTGGTGTTTCCCATCTGTCCCATCTGTCCCATCTCCATTTTGGGGAAGGAATCGAACTATTTAGCTTTCATTTTTCTCTCATTTCTACTTCTGACTCTACACTAACTCCCTCTACACACACACACACATATACAACCCCCCAAGTACTTACTTTTCAGCTCCTTCTTATATATTACTTTTCTCCATTAGAATGAGAGGCATTAAAATG
The DNA here is from genome assembly GCF_028372415.1 of Notamacropus eugenii. Taxonomy (NCBI): domain Eukaryota; kingdom Metazoa; phylum Chordata; class Mammalia; order Diprotodontia; family Macropodidae; genus Notamacropus; species Notamacropus eugenii. The sequence continues at coordinate 93,148,869 of NC_092875.1, read as the reverse complement.
CCCCTCAAAGGTAGGCACTGCCATTCTTTTTTCTTGAATTTGTATTCTCAGTGATGAGCGCAATGCCTGGAACATAGTGGGTGCTTGCTAAATGCTTGTTTCCTGCCTCCTTCCTGTAAGGTAAAGTTTCTTGATAATTATAGCTGTCCAAAACAATGGTATGGGCTGCCTTAGATAGGTGGTGATCTCCTTGTCACAGAGAATGTTCAGGAAGAAGCTGAATGAACACTTGTTGGAATCAGATAGCAAGGATTCCTACTCACAACTGGTTTGTGCAAGCTATACTTGGATTCATCTTAGCTCAGAGATTATTTGATTCTGGTGCCATGTGCAGACCTGCAATTTCCAAAGATTTCAAATAAAGTGAAAACTAAAATTATACTTTACATAATTGGCTCTTTGAGAATTGAAAAACGCACTTAGAAAAGAAAGCCTCGAGTCATAAACTTGGAATGGACCCAATAGATCATCTTTGCATCTTCCAGATGGGGGTAACTGTGACCTACAGAGAGGAAATGACTTGCCATCATTCCCTTGAGCTATTATTTTATGTCTCTCCTCACATTCATCACCAAATTCTCTGAAAAAAAAAAGCTGTCTGCACACCTTGTCTCCACTTTCTCACTTCCCACTAACTTCTCAAACTTATGCAATCTGGCTTCCCACCCAAAGCAAATTGCTCTCTCCAAGGCCACTAATGTTCTCCTAGCCAAATTCAAAGATTGTTTTCTAAGTCTCCATCCTTCTTGACCTCCCTGGAGTGTTCATCACCATGAACCATCACCGCCTCCTTCTCAAATCTTTCTGCACTTTGAGTTTTACTGACACTTCTCTATTTTGGTTCCCCTAATTTGTCTGACTGATCCTTCATTGACTCCTTTGAAGGCTTATCAGCCATGGTCAGCCCCTAAGTGTAGGTGTCCCTCAGTCTTTATCATGGATATGCTTCTTCTTCCCTCTCTATACTATCTCTCTCAGTGATCTCATCCACTCTCATGGGCCCAATTATTATCTACACATATGACTCTGAAATCCATAGGAGACAATGCATAGAACACTGGACCTAGAGAGTCAGGAAGACTTGAGTTCAAATCTAGCCTCAGGCATTTACTAGTTGTGTTACCTTGGGCTAATAATTTAACCTCTGTTTGCTTCAGTTGCCTCAACTGTAAAATGGAGATTACAGCAGCGTTTACCTTCCAGGATTTTTGTGAGAATTAAATGAGATAATACTTGGAAAGGGCCCAACACAATGTCTGTAACATAGTAAGAATCATATAAATCCTAGCTCTTATTATACATCCAACTTTTGTCTCTTCCCTGAGTCCAAGTCCCATATCTCTGTTTATTGGAAATCTCAACTTGATACGCAATATTCATCTAAAACTCAACATATCCAAAACTGAATATATTATTTTTCTCCCTAAACCTACTCTTTTTCCTGTGTTCCCTATTTTTGTTGAAGATACCATTAGATTTCCAGAAACTCAGGAGTCATCCTTGACTCCTCTCTTATGCTCCTATATTGGTCACTAATTCCTCTTGGTTTCATCTCCATAATAACCCTTGCATTGATCCTTGCTCTTCTCATACCACAATCACTCTACTTTGGGCCTTCACCACCAATTGCCTGGATTGCCACAATAACCTCCTACTTGTTTTTCCTTTTTCTATTGTCCCCTCCATACTCCACACAGCTACCAAATTAATATTCCTAAAGCATAGACCTGACCATGTCACATCTATACCCTAGAAACTTCACTGCCTCCATATTGACTCTAAAATAAGGTTTAAACTGTACTATTTGAAAAATAAAATCCTTTCTAATCTGTCTCCATCTTATGTTTCCAGACTAATTTTTGTAAATTGATGAGAAATTTTTTTTAAAAAATGTGTTAAAATCCTGACTGAAAATTATATGCCATGTGAGTTTGGGCAAGTCATTTTCCCCCTCTCTGCCACACTTGTCCATCTACAAGGAGCTGAGCATCTATCAGTCTTTCCTGGTAGGACTACTATGAAGTTCCAATGAGATTTCAAAATACTTTGCCATCCAAAGCCTTCCGAATATGAGTTAGCATCACTGTAGTCTAGCTGAGACTGGCCCTTTATTTATAAAGAACTTGATGAATCTGGGATTCCATTCCAGCTTCTTTGAGGGCAGTCTCATGAATGAGTATCAGCTCAGTGACCAAAATACATTCTAAATGCTCTAAAGTGCTATATAAATGTTGAAAAATTATACAAAGCTACAATAAATGCCCCAGAATAGAATTATAGAAATAGAATCCAAAATGTTTTCTCTCTCCATCTCTCCCCATCTCTCTCTCTCTCTCTCTCTCTCTCTCTCTCTCTCTCTCTCTCTCTCTCTCTCTCTCTCTCTCTCTCACACACACACACACACACACACACACACACACACACACACACACACACACACACATCTCAGAGATTGAAATGGTCCAAGATGGCAGCCCAGTTTAACCCTTACTTGAAGAGGAAGTTTGTCTCCATCTTTGATAAGTATTCATTCTACTTCTTTTGAATGGTTTGAGGCAAATTTAGAGGTTTACAGTGAAGTGGATCGTTGATCTGTGCCAGACTGTATTCTATTTAATATTTTTATCAATAACATGTATAGAGAGGTAGATAATCATTAGATTTACAGACAATACTAAGGTGGGAAGGATAGATAACATAGTGGATGACAGTTAATGTGCACAAGAGCTACATCGGGTAGAATATTGAACCAGATCTAATAATATATAAAGTACATTGATGATAATACATAATAATATATAATACATGATGTATATTTGGGAATAAATGTAAAGTCTTTCACCTATGTGGTGATGAATAAATCATTTAATCTTTCTGAGTGTCTGAATAAGTCACTTAACCTCCTCATGTGTGTGACATTTGGGTCAGAAGCTACTTCTTGACAAGAAGTCCCTGTGTACCTTGTGGGAAACTTTTCATTTCTGTGACTGGTTACTTTCTCTTGAATAATATGGGGATTTCAGAAGTTCTACATTTGGCAATATCCCTTAACATTTTAAATGTGGTGGGACTTTCTTCTAAAGTCCTCTTTCTGTATCCTTTATGGATCTGTGGCTATGCTATCCTCCTTATCCTCCAGTAGAGATTACTTGTTTCCTTTCCCAGGGGACCAGACCTCTCTCTCTCTCTCTCTCTCTCTCTCTCTCTCTCTCTCTCTCTCTCTCTCTCTCTCTCTCTCTTTATATATATATATATATATATATATATATATATATATATATATATATATATGACATATGTATATGTATGTATATATGTATATATATGCATATGTGTGTATACATATATACGTGTGTGTATATGTATATAGATAGATAGATAGATAGATAGATAGATAGATAGATAGATAGATATTTAGATAGATAGGTATAGATATCTAAAGCTCTCTTTTTTTTGATCTCATAGGCCAGGCTTTAAACACAAGTGACTTTTTAGGTACTATCTTTTATCCCTTCTAATAAGGGAGTTCTCTCCCCAACATCATAAAATGTGTATTGATTAATCATTCTTTCCTTCTATGCTTGCCCATAACATAGGTGGTACATCTCCAATTTGCCTCAACACTTTTTACCGTGTTTAAAGTCTTTAGATACGGGCATGAAGAAGCATCAAACTCTCTCCCTGACAATCTCTCTATTTCCATTTCCACCTTTCCCTTAATAAGTTGTACAGGATTATTCAAATTACCTAGCTTAAAATTTCAATATATGTAGGAAAGAAAAGTGGAAAAGGACCTGACTCCAACTGATGTTTATTGCCAATGATTCATGATATATCTGCAAAGTGAAGATGATAATAACTGATCCATTCTCTGACTCACAGAGTTTTTGTGAGAAAAGTACTCTGTAAACTATAAAATACTATAGAATTATTATTATTATTATTATTATATCTGTCTTATATTACATTATTATTATATCACTTATTTTGTCAGTGTAGAGAGCTTTAGATAAGGAACCTATGCAGTAAATAAGGATTATCACTTTCTCTGCAACTTGTCATCTTAGACAGTTGCCTGGGTGGCACTGAGTGGGTCATACAGGTGTCAGAAGTGGGACTTAAACCTCAATCTTTCTGACTTAGAGTCCAACTCTCTATTTACTATACTATGCAATTATTCACTAATGAGAGTCACAGCTAATTCTCTTCCTCAGTTGGAGGCTTCTAAGATAGAGCTGAATGACTAGAGTTAATGAGGAGAATGAATCAAAGATTCTGTCTCTCCAAGTTGAAATTGGGCAGATGCTCAAGGAGGAGCAAACCCCAGAGCAGGTGTGGTGGGGGACTATTCTGTCCTGCCTATGTAGGGTTGAAATTGGAGCCAGTCTGAGGAACTTATGTATTTCTTCCATATCTAGGTGAAAAAGAGGTCCTTTTCCTAGACATGTGTCTTATCCATCATTTTATGTAATGTCTTCGCTTCCTACAGATATAGCATGGCAAAACGGAAAATGTAGTGGGGAGAGGAGAGACCAAAGTTTGAATCCTAGGTACAAAAGCTAACTTCTGTGTGAACAAGGTGATGTCATGTTCTGTCTTGGAGAGTCACCTTCCTAATCTGTCAAATTGCATCCTACCTTCCTCATAAAATTGTTGTGAAGAGAAGTTTTATTTTTCTAAAGGAAAAGCAAAAGACATTAGAGAAATGCAATTGATTATTGTGTAATTGACTCCAACTTTGTTTCACCTAGTCGAGTTGGTGGTGGTGAGAAAGCTGCATCAATGAAAGGAAAACATAAAGAGTAAAACCAACAAAAGTAATAACTCATATTTTAATAATACTATGTTAGTCTGAAATATGCCAGTTATTTCTTATGGACCTCATTTTCCTCATCTGACAGTCATTCAACAAGCACTTATTAAGCCCTTACTAAGAGTAATATACTGCTCTAAGCAGTGGGAATACAGATACAAGTAAAAAGATAGTCCTGTCCTCAAGGAGTTTACGTTGTAACAGGGCAAGACAACATATTAAGGAAGAGATGAAAGAGGGGAGGCAGGGTATGGATGATGGTTGCAGGAGTTGGAGCATGGTAGAGATAGTCCAGAGTCCAGCCTGGAGTGGAATTTAAAGAAATTCAAGGAAAAATAAGATTCAGTCAGAGAAGGCAGATCAGAGGAATGTGTCTTAGGAGTGTCCTGAAGATCATCTCATCATTTTACAGTTAAGGAAACTATGACCCAGAGTGATAAGGTAACTTATCTAAGGTTACCCAGCTAGTCAATATCACACTGAGACTTTAAGCCAGGTCTTCTGACTTCAGGTGCAACTCTCATTCCATTATAATATAAAGCCCATCCAATACTGCCTCAAGTCCTCAAAAAAAAAAAAAAAAAAGAACCAAAAACCAAGTACTTTGCACATTTTAGGTAAATGATAAATGTGTATTGAATATAATCATCATCACAGTTTAGGCTACAGAGCTCTATAACATACATTATTGCTGAAGACCATGCTTGGCAACAGTTTGGATGTTGAGCTCTGCCCTCCCTGGTACACTGTAACCCTTTTTTTCACAATGGCCATTTTCCATCCTGTCATTAGCCCCTTGCCCCCACTTCCACCCCCTACAAACACATTCCCACCTCCTTGCTCTGAGTCACCATTGTCTCTGGAAAGAACATATCATGCTTACTGTTCATGTCAACATCTCCGTGACCTATCAAACCCCAAATCCCTTCCTGGTCACAACTTCCCTGGATGTGGTATCTCCTCCATTAAAAAGTAACCTTTGTGAGTGTGGAGATATGGTTTTTGTATTTGTGTCTCTATCACTTTAAGCAGTAATTGGCACTTGGCAAAAGTTTTGCATTCATTCCTCCATTCATTCATGCATTCATTCATACATCTGAACTCTTCTAAGTGGTTAATTCTAAAAAGGAAAGGATCATGCAATATCTTCCCTAACACAATGCCCTGAACACAGTAGACATCTAATTCTTATGTTTTAGATTTGTATACGTAGTTATTGAGCAGGTATAATAATAACTCACATTTATGTAACTCATTGAGACTTATTAATCACTTCCTTCACAATGATCCTGTAAGATGAGTAGTTCAAATTTTACTATTCCCATTTTAAAGAGAAAGAAACCTGAGCATCAGAGAAAGTACTTACCATAGTCATCTAATTACTTAATTAATAATTAAATCTGTATATCCCTATAGTTGGCAAACTCAAGCCTTTTAAAAAAATATGCCGCATCACCTTTGACTAGGTGTTCCCTCTTTTCTCCCATCTGTTAGGGTATCCTGAGTTCTTGGAGCTGGAGGTCCCTGTGCTGGAATGAAGGTCTCCCAGGCCCCAGTGATGCTGGACCCAGGTAGCTTAGCAATGGGGAATACAGCTGCCTACAGACACTGAATTGACATCCCCTCCTGTGAAACCATCTGATGAAACCAAATTGGAAAGCTAATGACCCTTGTGGAGTACTTCCTACAAAATGTGGGCTTCTACTTTCAGCATGCACAAACTTTCTGGGACAGGGTGAGGAGATACAGGAATAGATCTCATTTTCTCACTGTACCTCAGGGAATCATGACTGGAAATACACAAGTTTCTAACTCCTGGTTAGGCACTTTGTAGATGAAGTGCTGTGTGTTATGTTTTTAGCTGTGGGGATGGACTGCAAAGTGAACACTCTCTTTGCTGGTCCCTATCATGACCATAGAAGTCTGTGGCCAGGATTCTGGTTCAGACTGTGTAACAGATTGGGAGGACTGGTAGTGAGCGCAGAGCCTTTCGGATTAGGAATAAGGTTCAATCTGTTGACATTACTACAGGTAAACCTGTGGTCAGAATTAAGGATTGCAGCTCATCTGTGACCAGTCTCAGAAATTAGCTTGAGGCAGAGGTTACAGCTTTGTGTGAGCTGAGTTCTTTTTTGAGCTAAATTGTAACTCAGAAACAACTCTATTATGCAGGATTTCATTCTTAACATGTGCTTTCTCAATATCATAATACAACCCTAACCCTAACTGGTTTTGCTTTATGCAACTAGCCTCTAGAGGCATAGCAAGGGAAGACACTTCCCATTATGATCTTTCAACGGAATAATGGGGATGTGGGGAAGACAAATGCTGTGAGCTAACACACTCGTACATCCAATTTTACTTTTGTCCAAAGCAGTGATGTCAAATTCAAATAAAGACAGAATCTTGTAATATGTAGAAAGCTATAAATTAACCTTATCTATATTGTATAATATTTTTGTTAAACATTTCTCAATTATATTCTAATGTGGTTTGGGTAGCACTTAGCCACTTTCTGGACCACGTATTGGCATAAAAGTCTGGGAAACAAACAAACTGGAGAACAAGAGGTATTCCTATTTCCCCTAGGATTGACTCTCTCTTTCTGCCATAGGCATTGTGGGAAAATAGAACCCATAATATCTCGTCTTTAAAAATATTCATACACAAAATCATAAAGACAGAGAGAGATAAAGAAATACTGACAAATAGAAGTAGATATACAGAGGATGACAAGACAGAGACAAACACAGCTAGACACTGAGAGACAGGGCAAGAGACAGGTAGAGACACAGACAGAAACAGTAACAGAGATAGAACAGGGAGAGGGGGAGAGAGGGAGGAAGAGGAGAGAGATAGAGACTGAAAGAGAGAGAGAAATAGAACAGGAAAAGGGAGAGAGAGGGTAGAAGAGGAGGAGAGACAGACAGAGAGAAAGAGAGGAGACAGAGAGATAGAGACAGAGAGAAAGGGAGGAGAGACAGACAGAGAGAGAGAAACAGAGGACAGAAACAGAGAGAAACAGAGATATAGAACAAGGAGAGGGAAAAGAAGGAAGAGGAGGAGGAGAGACAGAGAGAGACAGAAAGAGAAGAGAGAGAGAGACACAGAGAGAAAGAGAAACAGATACAGAGACAGTCAGAAAGAGAGAAAAAAGAGAAAGAGAGAGACAAAGAGAAAGAGAAGAGGGACAAAGACAGAGGGAATGAGAGGAGAAATAGAGACAGAGAGATATAGAACAGGGAGAGAGAGAGAGAGAGAGGAAGACGAGGAACAGAGATGGATACACAGACAGAGAGAGATGCAGAGATAGAGAAAGACAGTGAGAGAGAAGACAGAGACAGGAGATACAAAGAGACAGAAAGAGAGGAAAGAGACAGAAAGAGAGACAGACACAGACAGAGGAAGACACACAGAGAGACAGAGAGAAGGGACAGAGATACACAGGGACAGACACACAGAGAGAGACAGAAAGAAATGGGGGGGATGGGAGACAGAGGAGAGAGAGAGAGAGAGAGAGAGAGAGAGAGAGAGAGAGAGAGAGAGAGAGAGAGAGAGAGAGAGAGAGAGAGAGAGAGAGCGCATAGGCTCAGAGTCCTAAGGGCAACTCATGAATAAGAGCCAGAATGCCTGGAAGGAGGCAGGGGAAGGGAAGGATACAAGGTTATGATTGTTCAGCTTTTCTGTCAGTTGATCAGCCTGACAGGCTGTGATCAGGACTTTAAACACTCTTTGAATTAGGAAGCATTTTGGAAATTGTCTTCTAAGAACTACAACATTAATCCCAGTTGAGAGAAAGAGAGAGAGAGAGAGAGAAGGAGAGGGAGAGAGCAAGGATGACTGGTTCCCTTGTGGATTTGAGTCATTAGATTTGCATAATAGGAGAAAGTCTGTTAGCAGAATCCTAGAATGTTAGAGGTGGCAGGGACTTAAAAGCATGTTTTAGGGGATATTTGGGCTGACAGTGATATTAGAACATAGGATGTTAGAGCTGAAGCAGGGAAAAACTTCCATGAAGTGATGCAGGATGATATAAGCTGTGCCAAGAAAACAATATACATAATAACTACAGCAATGAAAATGGAAAGAATAACAACCACCAAATAACTGAAAGTGGCCATTGTAAAATAACAAAAGATGAACATGGCCCATAGAACAATAAGAAGGAGGCAGCTCCCTCCCTACTCTTATGCAGAGGTTGGGAATGTGTGTGTATAATCCATTGGGGTGAAACATTGCATTGGTTGTCAGATGTTCTTCTATGAATTGGTTTTGCTGATTTTTCCCCTTCTGTTATTCTTTTTTTCTTTAAAAGAATCTTTGTTAAATAAAAAGCCTATCTGGAAGGAGAGTGAGATAAAAGGTGGAAAGGAAAGAAGGAAGGCAGAAAACAAGCCTGTTTTGAGCTCCTACAATGTTCCAGGCACTGTGCTAAGCACCTTGTGATTATCATCTCATTTGAACCTCACAACAATCCTGGGAGGTAGATGCTACTATTATCCTCATTTTATAGAGGTTTCCTAACTGTTAGTTTTCTAACTGAGGCAGACAGAAGTTAAGTGATGTGTTCAGGGTTGTACAAGCTACAAAATATCTGAGACTGGTTTTGAACTCAGGCTTTCCTCACTTCAGACTCAGTTCCACTGCCTTAACTTGTTGCCTAGAAGAAACTTTGGTGATGTAAAACAACATATATCAGCACAAACTTGTCTAAAAAGAATTTTAGAGTCAACAGGAATTTTAAAGTATAAGATATCAAATGCTAAGAGATGGAAGTGATACACGCAATGAAACAGAGGACTTTCAAGCATTCCTGATGAAAAGACCACAGCTGAATCGAAAATTTGACTTTCAGATACAAGAGTCAAGAGAAGCATAAAAAGGGAAATAGGAAAGGGAAATCATAAGGGACTCAATAAGGTTAGACTGTTTACATTTCTACATGGGAAGATGATACTTATAATTCCTGAAAACTTTTTTTTACTAGGGCAGTTAGAAAGAGAATACATAGAGAGAAGGCATGGGTGTGAATTGAATATGATGGGATGATTATCTAAAGAAAAACAAAATAAGAGGTGAGAAAGGAGAATTAGCTGGGAGAAGGGTAAAGGCAGAGATAGACTGGGGTAAATAATCTGACATAAAAGAGATGCAAAATAAATTTTCCCATGTAGGGAAAGATAGGGGAAGTGGAGGAGGAAACGTGAACCTTACCATCATCAGAATTGCCTCAAAGAAGGAGTACCATACATATTCAATTGGATGTAGAAATCTATCTTACTATACATAAATGTAGTAAGGAAAGGGGATAAGACAAGGTGGGGCTGATAGAAGGAAGGGCAGGTAAATGTCAGAAGTAAAACGCTTGAGAATGTACAAGGGGAAAGGAAAAAGTAGGATAAAAAGGAAAATTAGGATGGAGGGAAATAATGTAGTTAATAATCATAATTGTGGGAAAAAAAGTTACAGTAAGTTTCTCTGATGAAGACCTCATTTCTCAAATATATAAAGAACTGAGTCAAATTTTTAGAAATAAGAGTCATTCCTCAAATGATAAATGATGAAAGGATATGAACAGGAAGTTTTTAGATGATGTAATCAAAATTGTCTATAGTCATATGAAAAAATATTTTAATTCACAATTGATTAGAGAAATTCAAATTGAAACAACTCTGAGGCATCACCCCATAGATTGGCTAATATGAGAGATTATCAGATTGGCTAATATGACAGAAAAGGAAAATGATAAATGTTGAAGAGGATATGGGAAAATTAAGACACTAATGCTCTCTTGATGAAGTTGCATACTGATTCAACCATTTTAGAAAGCAATTGGGAACTATGCCCCAAGGGCTATAAAACTATGCATACTCTTTGACCAAGAAATACCGCTACTATGTGTGTATTACAAAGACATAAACAAAGAAGGAAAAGGACCTCTATGTACAAAAATATTTATAGCAATTCTTTTAGTGGTGACAAAGTATTGAAAATTGAGGGAATAAGCATCAATTGGGAAATGACTGAACAAGCTATTGTATATAATTGTAGTGAAAGACTATTGTGTTGAAAGAAATGACAAACAAGGTGTTCTCAGAAAAACCTGAAAAGACTTACATGAGCTGATGTGAAGTGAAATGAGCTGAAACAGGAGAGCATTGTACACATTAACAACATCGTATGAAGATTAACTGTGAATAACTTAGCTATTCTGAACAATATGATTATCCAATATAATTCTGAAAGACTTATGATGAAAGGTGCTGTCTATCTCCAGAGAAAGAACTGGTAGAATTTGAAGGTAGATTGAAGAATACTTTTCTTTTACTTTTTTCTTTTTTTTCGTTTGTGTTTTCTTTCACAGTACGACTTCCATCAAAATATGGTTTGCTTGACTACACAACCTATACATACAACCTATGTCAAATTGGTTGCCTTGTCAATGTGGGGGAGGGCAGAGAATGTAGGGAGGGAAAGAGAGAATTTGGAAGTCAAAAATGTAAAAAAAAAATGTTAAAATTATTTTTTCTTGTAATTGGTGAAAAATAAAAAAAATACTAACTCATAAAGAGAAGGCAGTAATGCTAGAACATAGGACATTAGATCTAGAAAGAATCTTAAGCTTCATCCATTCTGAGGGCCACTGAAAGGTGCTGATTACTGGAGAAATTCCTGGGGCCAAGTTTAATTTTCAGTCTGAACAGACATGCCAAATCTATGATGAATTGCTCAAGGTCCATCACACAGCTCATTGAACTTGAACTGGGATGGAATGTCAACACTTATCTGATTCATATTCAGATCTCTTTTCATTATGCCACAGATGCCTTACATTGACCATCTAGTGAATCCCTTCTAGGTTCAAATTCAAACAGAGCATTGGTTCAGAAAAAAAAGAAAGAAGAAAAGAAAAAAGAAGAAAAGACCTACCCACCAACCAATAAAATAAACAAACAGAAAAAGAAACAACAAGAAAAACTAAAACCAACAAAACCAAGCTCTCAGTTCAAATCTAGCCTCTGGCAATAGCTGTGCAATTCTGGGCAAGTCACTTAAATTGTGCTTGCCTCAGTTTCCTCATCTGCAAAATGGTGATAATAATAGCACCTACCTCTCAGGATTGTTGTGAGGATAATTGCAAAGTGCTTAGCATGATACCTGAAATAGCATGAGTGCTCTATGGCTGTTAGCTAATACAAAATACAACAGAGATTTTATGTGCATTCCAGACAAGTTTTGCTGACAATAAGGGAATCATCCCCAAATTTCTAAGGGTCTATCCTGATCGAGGTTGCTGATATTCACTGTTTGTTCTGGCTCATCACTAGGCTTCCCTTCTCCTTTCACGAGATGCTCACTGTTCAGCTTAAGCCTTAGTCAGCAATCTTTATTTGGTTCCACACATGGTCTCAGAAAGGATTTATTTTTATGTTCCTGGTCAAATGCTAATAAATAAAACCCAATTTTCCTTTGAAGAAAGTCAAGTGCCTAGTAGTGATTTATTTCTTTATCTGTTTAGACACTTTCCAAAGGCACAGAGTTGCCTAATTTATTAAAGATCTCATCTTCAAAATAGCTAAATGTTAGAGCTGGAAGGATTCTTGGAATGAAGAGACCCAAGACTATAGAACTATTGGGGGCCTTAGAATGAATAATATCCCAACCTAGAACATGGATGAGGCAGTGTGCTACCATAGGAAGAGTGATGGATGTGGAGTCAAAGACAGGGTTTCATCCCCAGGCTCTGTTACTATTATCTGTATGATTTGGAGCAATTAGTCCCTAGTTTCTCATTGGTAAAATGAGAGGGTTGGAAGAAATGACCTTAAAGTTCCCTTCCAGTTTTTCTTCCATGATCCTATAATTTTATGAATGTCATGCTTAGATAAGATCTAATGTATGTAATGGATGTAATCCATGCCCCTCAGTAAACAAATGAAGAAATAGAAATCTAGAAGCAATATTTTAATCACTTCAAAGTTGTTTACTGAAAAGGGAAAAATATGAATCAGGGCAGAATGAAGGTTTTTTTAATATTGGGGCAGAAAGGGACTGTGGATCAATTTCATTGAGTGAACTTGAATACCTTTCTACGTACTTCTGAAATATAACATTTCCTTCAGTTACTCAGAAAACTTAACTGTACTAAGGGGATCCCAAGCCTTCCTTGGTCTGCCAAAGGTATCCCAGAATACATATGAAAAAGTTTATATACTCCTGGTCAGTAAAAGCATTGGAATACATGTGACTGGAAAAGATTTAGAGTGATTATAAACAAAGAACTCAGACTCATACACTAGCAAAATGCTATTCAGTCTTTTTCAGTTGTGTCCAACTCTTCATGACCCCACTTGGGGTTCACTTGGTGAAGATCCTAGAGTGGTTAGCCATTTCCTTCTCTGGCTCATTTTACACATGAAGAAGTTGAATCAAACAGGATTTGGTGACTTGCCCAGGGTCACCCAGTTAGTAAATGCCTGAGACCACATTTGAACTCATGTCCTTCTGACTCTGGGCCTGGCACTTTCCTGTGCCATCTAGTTGCCCAAACTAGCTGACTATACATACTAGCTAACTAACATGCTAACACACTATACAAAAAATGTTAGTGGAATGGAAGAGACCTTAAGAAAACAGAAACTAGTCAGATCTAGGAAGGAATTTAAAAGCTCATTTAATCCACCCCCCATTTTAAAGGTGGTACAACTGAGGCTAAAAAGTAAAGTCACTTGTCTAAGACTGTATAATGAATTAATAGTTACCATTTACATAACACTTCAATTTTACAAAGCAATTTATAAGTATTTTCTCATTTGATCCTTATAATAACCCCAGGAAGTAAGTGCTATTATTATTATCATCCTCATTTTGCAGATGAGCACAGAGACAGACTGAGGTTGTCAATTGCCAAGGGTTACACAGCTACTAAGTGTCTGAGCATGGATTTGAACTCAGATCTCCCAGATTTCAGGACTACTGCTTTATCTACCATCGGATCTAGAAGAGGAAATCCAACCTGAGTTTCCTGCAACAAGTCCAGGGTTCTTTCTATTACTTCTCAATTAACTGGCAGTTTGGGGTTCATTGTGAGTCAGACTGGCTTCAAATGGATTAGGTTACTACAGTCCATGGGGAAGGTGACACACAGGGGCTTCACTATTATCCTTTGGTGCATTTTAATCTTCAAGATTGGCTTGCCAGGTCTTGACTAGGGATGATCCCTAGAGCTTGCTAACAGTTGATAGTATCAATTCAGAAGCAAGGCTGGAGCACAGATGTAGCCAGGGCAGGTACTCACCAGGCTCCTGTGAATACTTAGATAAGCAAGACATCAACACTCATGAGAAAAACTCAGTGAAACTGCTGGCAGTCTGTAGTGTCAATGAGATATTCATAGCACCAATGGTGGCCATGAATATCCTGGTGCAATTCTGAATCCTAAAATACCATAGACTCTCCCTATGGAAGACAGAACCAAAACATTTATTCAGACACCAGAAAGCCAAATCCATCATAGTAAAATTTATGCACAATAACAATGCAGAGAATAACACCATACCCAAGCCATCCCCCTGCTAAGCTTCCCACAAACCAGCTCCCTTAAACAAAATCACAAACAAGCTCTCTCATTCACACTAGCTGGCTGCCTGCTTCCCTGCATCCTTCCTAGCTCTGACTGCTTTCATGACTAACTTCCTCTCAGCTCTGCTTTAGTTCTTCCTCTTCCTGTTCTACCTCTCAAGCAAACTCCTCCCACCACAGGCTCCATGTGACTCAGACTCATGTGACTCAGCTTCCATGTGACCCAGGCAGGTCACATGGGCCTATTAATGAATGAGAAAGATCTTCCCATTTTAAATTTCCATTACAGGGTCAGAGGAGTGGATGGAGATGTGTGATCAATAGATATAGTGGAATCAGAGAAGTCAGAGAGTAGGAATAGACTAATAGCATTTAAAGCTGGAATAGACCACAGAGCTCATCTAAGACCCACATTTTAGAGTGAAAATTGAGACTCAGAAAGAATAAGTCACATGTTCAAGGTCAAATGTAGTAAATAATAGTACTAGGCCCTCTGATTCCATATCCATAGCTCTATTCACTATATGGTACTATACCCATTAGATTGTAGGTTCCTTGAGAGCAGAGACTGTCTTGTGCTTCTTTTTGTATCCACAGAGCTTGGGAAAGAGCTTGGCCTATAGTAGACACTTAATAGATGCTTATTGACTGAATGAGTCCAGGTCTATCCCATATAACAAGAAGACTGGTGGATTTAAAAGCACTAAGACATGAGTGTGAATCCCAGCTCTTCTAAGCACTTCCTGTGTGAACTAGACATATAATTAATTCTTCAGGCCCTGGTCTCCTCTCTACAAGGAAGCAGTAGTACTTGACTATTTTCAAGAGGTCTTTTAATTCTTAATCATGTTTGCATGTTCTCTCCTCCACTGGAATGTGAATGAACGAAGAGATCATGTTACTGTCTTGCTTTGTATTCCTGGAAAATAGTAAGAGCTTACTAAATGCTCATTATTCAATGTTCTCTGGCCATTTTGGAAGCAATGTGACCTGAGTTTCTTTGAGGAAGGAGAATGGTTCTAAGACAGTTGCTTTATGAAGAGTTTTCTCTTAATGGACAATTTGGATTCTTCTTATCAGTCTTACTCTTGAAGATGAGAAGTGGCTTCCATTCTCTGGGACTCAGTTTCCATATCTATAAAATAGTAGTAATTGGAATATTGCTTTCCTCCCAGAGTATGCAGGTTTAAATTGGGTAAGAGGAAGCAGTATACTATAGTGGAAAGCCTGAATACCTGGGTTCTATTCCCAGCCCTGTAGGAATCTCAGCTGCTATTATTCTCCTCTGTCTTCTCATTTTATATTCAATGGAATCCAGATAGAAATGGTCCTGAGATAAGCAGTTATTCTACCATTGCCATTATCCTTTTATATCATCATCATTATCATCATAACCACCACCACTATCACCATCATTACCATCACCACAACCACCATCATCATCACCATTATCCTCCCTCAATAGAGTGAAAGAACTTTGTAAGCTGCATAATTTCCAATTGTTTTGTGTTGCACAGAGTAGGTACTTAATAAATACTTTCTGATTTGGTCCCCAAAGTTCCATACAGATGAAAGGGTTATCATTACAGTGGTGTCTGTCCTTATTCTCATTCTCATTATCACTTCAGGCTGACACTATGCTAATTAATGACTGCTTTGCTAGCAAAGCTGGGCTCAGAGCTATTCCTACCAACAGAAAAGTCAACTTGCTCATCTAAGTTCTCCCTGCTGCTGCTTCTCTCACCTGTATTTAAAACAAACAAATGGGAAAATAAACCTTTTCAAAATAGAGAATGAGGAGGCATGGTTAGATTACAGATTTTCTGAAAGATATTAGGGATTTTAGTGGAATGTAATCCTAAAATGAATCAACAGGATGATGTGGAAATTGAAAAAAATCCATGTGATCTGGAGATGCATTATTAGACATCCCCAGATGACACCTAAGTCCCAAGATTAAGGAGGTGATAGTCCCATTGTAATCAACCCTGGTCAGATCTCATCTAGAGCATACTGCATTCAGTTGAAGGCATTGCATTTGAGGAGGGGTGTGAACAAACTGGTGGGGACCTAGGGGATAGCAGCCAGAATGATGACAAGGCTTGGGTCCATGGCATAGGAGGATTACTTCCAGAGTGGGGATGATTAGCCTGCAGAAGAGAAGCATCAGGCAGGGCACATGGTAGCTGTCCTCAAATTTATGAAGGGTTGTGAAGAGGAAGATAGATTGATTAATCTTGCTCTGTCAGACCCCAGAAGGCAGAACCAGGAGCACTGTGTGAGAAAGTTTCAAAGAAGTTTGATGTTGCCAAAACAAAAACACTTCCTAAGAATTAGAACTGCTCCCAAAGTGTCATGAATGGAATGTTCAGGAGGTCATGGGTGCCCAGTTTGGGTGAATGAGTTAGACTAAAAATGACCACTGAGGTGCCTTCCAGCTCTCAAATTCTGTGATAGGTTGGATCAGAGACAAGATCACTGCTCACATTCTTGGGACTCTTTTCTGCCAGATCAGAGAACTCATCCTAAAGCAGAAGGAAAATTCCCCTTTCTTCAGTCTCCCCCCTTTCTGAGACCCCCTTTCCCAACAGCCTGCCAACCTCCATTTGCACCGGCCTGGTTTGAAGAGGCTCAGCTTGCCACACAATAGGGAAGTTAATTGCTCCCTTTGTTGCTGGCAGACAAGTTTGTTGCCTGGAAACTCAACAATGACTTCTCCTTGACAGAAGCCTCCTCCCCTGTTTCTTATGACAACAAGTATACAAACTGAGGACTGTATCTTGCACAAATAATAATGGAATTTACCCCATAAGTTCTTGCTTAGAATAGGATGTCAGAGCTGGAAGGGGTCTTATAATACTGAACACTAGAGAGGGAAGAAACCTTAAAGTATAGCATGTCAATGCTGGAAGGGATGCTAGAGCACAGTATGTCAGTGGTAGAAGGGGCTTCAAAACATAGAATGTTAGAGCTGTAAGTATCTTTTGTTTATTGATAGGAAGATGGAAAGGAGAGGGTACCTGTGCTTTAATTAGGGTAGAAAGCTCCCATGAGGAAATCCTATCCATCACTGCAGATTGGAGAATGTATAGGAACTCAGTCTCAGAGTTTTCTGGATCTTTGAGAAACTAGTGGCTTGCCCAGGATCACATAGCAAGCATGTAACAGCAGAGGGATTTAAACTTACATTTTTCTTACTCAGAACCTCCTTCTTATATGTTTCCTTTTCTCCATTCATAGGGCCAGAAGCACCAAAACAAAAACCCCAAACGAATACAAACACAAACAATCAACCCTGAGTTTGGTCCTTTGTGACCTTTTTTTTTTTTTTTTTGCCTGGTCTCCCTGCCTTAATTCTCTCTTCACTTCAGTCTGTCCTTTCATTGGTTGCCAAGGTGATTTTTCTAAAGAGTAGGTCTGACCACGTAACTCTACTGATGTGGATACAAATGGTACCCTATAAGGGTCACTTTCCAAAGCTCTCTTAGAGTTTTAAGGATCATTCTATAGTCCACCTTGTAACTTGAGGGTGTCCTAAAATATCATGCAACTTATACCAAAATAATTGCTTTTGTCTCCCTTATCCTATGTTCCCTATCCTGTCATTCATCTTCCTCACCCTGCCCCTAAAATATGCACCCACCCCCAAGAAACCCTAAAATTACATCGCTTTCTGTGTATGTTCGGTTCTATTTCTATATCAGTGCCTTTGTTTAGCTTCTTGCTAAATCTCAGGCCCACTGCTTTTTTGTCAATAAAGCTCCCCATGGCTACAGAGAAGGTCTAAGTGAATTCTTTCACACCTGAACCAGCTGTAAGAATTCTAAACCTCATTACTATTTTGCACCAGTGAGTTTCAGTGGTTCTCTGTGATATGCAGAATTGGGGGTAAGATGTGTTCAGGGAAGACTAGTACTTCTGGTGTGAAGACTGCTGAACCTTTTTCAGGGCTGTTTTCCACCTTTGGTGTCCTCCTGTTCCACCTGTAACTCCAAGAAGCTATATGTAGCACGTGCAGTAGCCATACCCCACAGTAAGCCCTTTTGGCAGCCAGCCTAAACCATGTTGAGGGTAACTGAAGGTGTTTCAAAAACATTGGGGAGTTAGTGGGCTCTCTGCCTCAAACATGTGAAGACTTCCCCTGGTAGAATGGGTAGACAAGAACAATTTGTTCCAACAGCCATGAAGCAGCTGAAGTAGGCACTGTAGAGTGCTTAGAGCTTGGTTAGACATTGAAGTTGCCTGGATCATTCATTTCATCCAGCCATCATCAGTCATCTTGACTCTGTCCTGCCACTGGACCTTGATGATTCTGGGGAAGAGAGTGAGGCTGATAATTTTATGTAACTCTGCCTCACTTAAATTCAGTTTATGCATGAATCAAAAGATATTACCCCTACCATTTTAACCTTTTTGCCTGTCTCAAAATCCTGTAGCATCAGGTTCAGATACACTGGGAGCTATAGTCACAATCATGCACACAGGTGGCCCAGGCCATAGGGTCACCTTCTCACTGAAAGCAGCAGTGGGATTTGGCAGCCCTTGGGTATCTGAGCAGCCTTTTCAGCCTCCTGATGAGAGGTGCCCTAAAAATTGTCAGCTTCAACATTGGCTTAATTTCTGCAGCAGACCAGGATCCCAACCTGTGGTCAAAACACAAAAAAAAATGTACAAAAATTTCTGCAAAGATGATTCCATTCACTATCAGTACATGGGATGTGCACACATTTATAGACAACACAAAATCCAGGAGACCTGAAAGATGAACAGCTCTTGTTGTGATAGAACTCAGCAAGTATTGCATTCAAAAAGCATCCCTGAGTGAAAACAAGACTGACAAATGAAGGTCAGTTTACTGGAGTCAGAGTTGGATACACATTTTTCTGGAGTGGCTGCAGTGAAAGAGAGTGTCATGAAGCTGGTGTAGGTTTTACAATCAAAACTAATCTAGTCATCATGCTTGTATGCCTACCAA
This sequence comes from Notamacropus eugenii, assembly GCF_028372415.1. Lineage (NCBI taxonomy): Eukaryota > Metazoa > Chordata > Mammalia > Diprotodontia > Macropodidae > Notamacropus > Notamacropus eugenii. The sequence goes on along the minus strand of NC_092875.1, from coordinate 93,129,499 downwards.
AAGGAGTGAATGACAGACTCATGACAATGTGATTGTCACTTTCAGGAAAACACCACCCCACCATCATCAATACCTATACTGCTATCATGACGAACCCTGATGAGGTCAAAGAAAAATTTTAGGAAGAGCTGGAGATCCTTATCATTAATGTGCCAAAAGAGGACAGGCTTATAATTCTGGGCGACTTTAGTGCTTGAGTAAGCTCAGACTACCAGATTTGTCAGGGAGTCCTAGGGAGGAATGAAGTTGGAAATAGCAACAGAAATGGTCACTTACTACTGAAGACTTTCTCATCAGCAATACTGTCTTCTGTTTACCTAAATGCAATAAAGTTTTGTGGATGCACCCTCACAGAAAACACTGACATTTAAGACTGTAATTGTAAGGAGAAGATACAGGTAGAATGTGAGAGTAAAGAAGGCAATGCATGGTGCAGAGTACTGGACTGATAATACACTTATCATCTCCAAGCTGACTTGCATTCAAGAAAAGTGCCCTCCCCAAGGCAAAATGACTACTTGAAGAATTAATATCAACAATTAGAGCTCTTTTCTCAGAAGGAACAACTTGTTGCTAACTTAGAAGGAAAGTTGAGTTTTTGACAACAGTGGAGAAGAAAAGGAGTGAGCAACTTACAGAGATTTTGATGTATAGTCCTGCAACTCTCAAATTCTGTCTGTCTGTCTGTCTGTCTGTCTGTCTGTCTGTCTGTCTGTCTGTCTCTCTCTCTCTCTCTCTCTCTCTCTCTCTCTCTCTCTCTCTCCCGGAACTAAAGGGCACCTCACAGCTATTTAGTGATGGGCAAGTGATGGGCAAGTGATGGGAAGGTGATAAACACCTTCCTTTTCCCCCAGGTTAGGTAAGAAATACTGAATGGGGTTATTGACATTGCTTTTATTTACCCAGAATAAAAGTAGGTAGTAGAAAGTGGCGTGCTAGATTATGCTACGCATTTTACCTCTGTTCCCAGACATATCTCCAGTTTTCTCTGCAGATCATCTCTTTTTCCCTTTCCACTGTAATTGTCTCTTCCTCCTATCTCTGTTTGTTCTTTAATTACTTCAACCTCTTCTAGGTTTCTGGTGTTCAAAGATGTCCTCTACATCTATATGATAATTTCTAAGAGGCCTTGCCCTGACAAGTGTAGACTGACACTCTTTTTTAGAGCATAGCTGAAACTGTAAGCCACTCATGCAAATAGGTAGTAAACAAAAGTCATCTGAATCCACTGATTGGGTCAAACAGTTAAAATGTTAATGGAATGTAAGATCATGCCAGCCCATTAATAGGCTGCACATGGAGTTGTATTAAGGCAAGCTTAACAAAGAAAAGCTTGCTTAAAGGAAGGCTTTCACACTTCTTGCTAATTTCTAATTAGGCACTGAGTCAGGAGGGTTGTTGATGCCTTCTAGCTCTGAGAAGTATATATACTCTGAGGTGAGGTTTTGCTTTGAGGGGCTCACTTATGAGAAGGGTCATCTGAGACTCCGAATAACCTTATATTCAGACTCCCTGACATTTCAGATGTAAAGGCTCTATCAATCCAGGGATGTATGTAAAGTGTAGAGCAATATTGCTTTGATTCAAGCAGTAGAGTCTTATCTGCTGGTCTTTATTTCCGTTTGTATTTTCTCTGAAGTTCAGGGTGCTATCTTTTCCCTCTGAATTAATGAAAGTAATTAAAAAAGATTGTTGACCCCTTAATCAGCTACCTTTCCTAGTGAAGTAGATCTAAGAACCTGTGCCAGCAGCTATCTTGGGTATGCCAGCATGGTTGCTGTTATAATAGTGTATGTAGTCTTCCATAGACACACAACCGTCATCGCCATATGTTCCCCAACTCCAAAAAAAGAGGGAAATTAATTTACTCATCTCTTTTGTTTTAGTGAGCCTTATTTCTAACATATGAATTGACTTGGATTACCTTTGAGGTCTCTTCCAAGTCAGAAATTGTTGATTCTCTCATTTTTAGATTCTTGGTTCCCTATGGCTGAAAGTGTTTAAGCTCATTCCTATCTGAGTAAACCAGTTGTCTGGGGAAAAGGTAGATCTAGACTTACTTAATACCAGAACCCAGGAATCGTATCACAGAGTACTTGAATGTATGCCAGATTAACAAATTTTACTCCTAGGGAAAGTACCACAAAATGTTCCTGGAGAAAATGTAATGTACTGTCAAAATTGCTCAGATAGAGAAGGGACAGGGACAAGGGAACTGGAACAGTGTGCTGAGAAGAAGACCACTTGGGCTAGGTCTCCTGGGAGTAGAAAGCTTGACAATGTTTTCAACTAATATTTCTTGCTCACTAGCTAGTACTTTCTGAATCTTTTTAGTCCCTGGATCATGGGGCATAAAACCAGTCATCATGCCCATGTTACTACTTTATCACTCAACAATTTTTGTCTCTCATCTTCTGCTTTGTGTCGATATTTAATGAGCAAAGTCTTTTAGAAGGTCTCAGCCTCTGTGAGAGGGGGTGAAGGAAGGAATCTACCTGAAAGCCATGTGAATGAAGAAAATAATTATGATCCTAAGAAGAATTGTGGCAATGACAGAAAGACAGGCAGAGCCTCACCCTCAGCAGCTGAACCTTACTCCAAAATCTCTTTACCACCATTCCATCCCTTTTCCCTTTCCATCTGGCTACTTCTCAGTGTACTGAGCAGCTGAGTGGGCAGTTCCCATAGTGATGAGAACTGACTCAGGACTTGTTTCCTGACTATTTCCATGACTCCACAGGCATCCCAGATAACCCCAATTCTCCCAGGAATCACATAGGCAGCCTTCAACCCTTGGGGTTTTGATTCCATAATCTTCAACATTCATATAACCTGGGAACCAGGTACCTTAGAAGGACAGGGTCATCATTTCGAACCTACAATCATGTTCCAAATTCCCATTCCTATGTAAGCATCACATAGAGGTTTCCATATTCTCTGCCTAAGTAGAACCACTGTAGCTATTTCCATCATCACTAGTGTCCATGGACTAATATGCATCACTTTAATGTCATGGTAAATAGCCAAAGATTCCCTGAAACTCTCTTACTTATGCCAACTGACACTGGGTGGGGTCCCTAGTTCTGAGGCTCTCCTTCTAGTAGATCTAGGGAACTCAATATTTATCTAAGTTTTTTGGAAAGCAGAATCTCAGAGTTGAAAAGGAGAGATCTAAGGGGTCATCAATGAACATATGCATAAATTAATAAATTAATTAATTAAAAGGCATTTATTTTAGGCTTTCACTCTGTGCTAATCACTTCAGCGTGACCATGGGATATAAATACATGAGCAGAGGGTCCTTCCCCTCAAGGAATTAACATTCTAATAAGGAGAGATAAACCTAGCCAAGGAGGGCTATTGTGTTATAGAAAGTGATAAGTATGATGAGTAGAGACCTACGGGAGAAGCCTATCTACAGCTTTCTCCCTCTTTCTTTTACCCAAGAGGGAGAAAAGATTTAACTAAATATGAAAGGGGTGGAGAAAACTTCATTTCCTTTTTGACAGATGAGGAGGACTAACCTTTCTCATCCCTCCTTTCAATGAAATATCCAGGAAAAATATGATTTTTGTGCTCATCAAAATGTAGCAGTAATGGATGTCTTTGCTAGGTTTATGACCAGTAAAGTGGAGAGATAAGACGAGGCAAAATGGGAAAGACAGTCAATAAGTAATTGCTGAGTAATGTCTAACGTAAACCAAGCTAAGACATTCATGGAGATGAGTTGTCTAGGGATCATGAAGAACAAGACAGGTTTCTGATTAGGCATATCTCAGCCTATTAATAAGGAAAGCAGGGAATCCTAGACTCAGATTATATACTATATTACAGTCTAAAGACCAATCATAGAAAAAGACAGTCTCTGCCTTCCTTTCTCAGAACCATAAGTCTTGGAGGAATTAATTTTCCAAGCTACCTTGGAGGGCTGGAGGGGAGAGAGAGGAAGCAGAACAACCCTTGACTCATTTGGGAATGTGACTGATTTTCTTGTTGTTGTTGTTGCCTTATTATTCATTTCGGGACTAATTAAATGTTTTGCTTTTTCGACAATGTCCTTTGCCTGGGTCTATTAGCTTAACGAGTGACTTACCAGATGAAAATCAACTTCACATATTTGCAATGTTAGTTCTTGGGGTGGATGAGCAAATCAGATAGGAAAATTACCTTTGAAGGTCTCTTTTATTTGAGCTCCTCTCTCTGAGAGAGCCCAGGAGTGGTGGGAACCATGGCCTACATATAAGTTTTCTGTAATCATTCCTTAGAGGGACAAGAAGCTGATCCCATATTTCTGACATGGATTTCCTTGCATCTGCACATATACCCTTTTCATTGATAGCTGCCATGTTAGTAGAGAATATGTGACTTCCTCAGACTCCCTGGAGCTTCCTTACCTACAGACTGTTTGACAATAGGATGGACACAACTCTGAACTACTCCTTCAGTAAATCTAAGGAATATGATATTTATCTACACTTTGTACTACATAGGACAGCCTAGTGGTACAGTGATACAGTAGGGCTTGGAGACAGGAACTTATTTTTGTTAGTTCAAATCTGGCCTCAGACATTCACTAGCTATGTGACTCTGGGCAAGTCACTTAACCAAGTTTGTCTCAGTTTCCTCATCTGGAAAATGGTCTGGAGAAGGAAATGGCAAACCATTTCAGTATCTTTGCCAAGAAAACCCCAAATGGCATCATGAAGAGTCAGAAGCAACTGAACAACAACAACTTCTACATTTGTCTTTCCTAATAGAATTTAAACTCCATTTTATTTGGAATTGCTTCATTCTTATATTTGTATTCTCAAATTCTCACCAACTGCTATAATTCCTGATACATAGTAGGTAAATTAAGAAATGCTTATTGCTTGATTTTATTTTTTTAAAGCAAGCTTAAGAAGTATTCTCACTGGTTAGGACAAGACACGCATATTAGTAGCAAAACCACTCTATTCCCTTGGTAAGAGATTTCATTTGAAAGATGTCTTAATTAGAATTTGGTTTTGATTCACCTCCCCAGGGTTATCTAAGCAGATAAATGTTTGAAGATGCCAAGTCTCAGACACTGTCTGCTATCACCAAAATCATCCTTGCTAAAGGAGAGATATTCTCTACTGGTAGGCTGGCCATTATGTGACTAAGTCCTTGGCCATGAAAAACTGTTCAATGCAGGAAAGAACAAAATGACCTTCAGTATTGTGTAACCCACTTTTATTTCTGTGACGATGGTAGCAGAGTTGTAGAAAAGAGAGGGAGGGTAAGAAGAGTCATAAAAACCAGAATATCTGTTGTTATTCCAAACATGAGATTCTCTTCCAATAACAAATAAGTTGTCCTGACACTGGAGGTGCTATATCACACCAATTTTGACACTCTCATTGAAAATGAATCCAGAATACAATACGAATTTTATTCCAGGTTCTTTTTGGATAAACAAATTTAAGAACTGGAATACTTTATGTCATGATGTTCCCAAAGTGTCCAAAGGTTAAACAAAGACCATTTTTATTGGTCTTGATCATGTTTTATTGCAGGGTTAAAAAAAAAGTTTGCAAAAGAAACACAACGACGAAAAGTAAACCTATGTTTCTATTCTTCTTGGGGATGTTGGGGAGGAAAAAGCATTCTATGAAGCAATAAAATTAAACTAAAATGACATATATTCTAATACTAAAAGTTGCAGAGGGGTGATGATCTACATTGGTAGAGAGAATTCCTTCACTTCACATGACCAGTCCCCCATTGCCTATCACTACTGCTACTGTAATACTAATTTTAATACTAAGTCACATCAATGTAAATGTGGACATCAGAAAGGATAACAATAGATATGTTAGAAAAATATGGCTAGGGAGTAAGAAATGAACCAAAGGCTGATAGACTATGTAGCCTCACCATTTGTTGAGTGCCATTTCCAGAGCTCCAGGATTCCATGTTATGAATACTTTCTTGGAGGAAAAAATTCTGGAATCTCTGGGCATGGTGAGGAATAAATAATACCTCACATTCACATACAGGAAGAACTTAATTATATCTTGATAGAGAACAGCTGGTTTCCAACATGAGAGTCATTTGTGAATCAGCCCTTTGTGTACACTCAGGCAATCAACTTGTTATAGCAAAGATCAAAATCAATACCAAATTAGAAGAAGGAAAAAATGAAATATATGACATACAATTAAACTACCTATAATTTAACATATTTTAAAAAGCTATTGATGTCTCAAACTATGAAATGGAGAACAGAATTAAACAGATTATCAGCATTTCCTAAGGATGTTAAACTAATGTGAACCAATTGCCACAATAAGGAGGACAAAAGGGTCTAGCAACTATAACTGAAAACAAATGGTTAATTTCTTAGGAAAGGGAATAGAAATGATGGTTAAAAGGAAGACAAGTTTAGAACATAAAACTGACTAGTCAAATCTTAAAGAGGAAGAATAAGGAAGATCAAGCAGAGCTGACTCATAAAATAATAAACAAATAGGTTTATAGAAAGCTAAGTTCAAAAATCAGTTGGGATAATTGTCTGAAGAGTATTTAACAATGAGAATTGAAGGAAAATATATGAACAAGAAAAAAATGTGCATGTGGAAGCCAATTTAGATTATTATAACAAACAATATTCTCCATGAATGACCACAGAACCAGAGCATTTTATGACACTAATACTAGCATCACAGTGCCCAATGCGCTGTACCAGAAAATGGAATCACAAAATCATATACTTGAGTACTGAAAGAGCATTAATGGTCATGCAATCCAACCCATCTAAAAATAGTGTCCAGGACAGGACTGACCCAATCTCTGTTGGAAACTCTCTAATGGCAGAAAGCTTACTACTTCCTGGGTCAGCCTATTTCATTTATGGGTAGCTTCAGCTGTTAGAAAGTTTACCTTTTTGCAAACTTGGAGCAGTTACTCTTAGTTCTGCCTTCTCAGATTGACAAAACAGGTTTAGTCCCTTTCCCTTGGGAAAGTCAAGTTCTGGACAAAAGTAATCATGTCTAATCCTAGTCTTCTCTTCTCCATTATAAACATCTCTATTTCTTTTGATGGATCTTAATATGTCATGGAGTCAAGAATTTTTTACTCTCCTAAATCCTTTTCTCTGAACCTACTACAGCTCATCAATGGTTTTCGTAAATTGTGGTACCTAGAACTGAAAAGTTGTTGAATTGTTTCAGTTGTGTCCAACTATTTTCAATTGCATTTGCAGTTTTTGTGGCAAAGATACTGGAATAGTTTGCCATTTCCTTCTCCAGCTCATTTTCCAGATGAGGAAACTGAAGAAAACAGGGTTAAGTGACTTGCCCAGGGTCACACAGCTAGTAAATATGTGAGTTTGGATTTGAGCTCAGGTGCTTCTGATTCCTGGCCTGACATTCTATATATTGTGCTACCTAGTTGCCCGCCTGAAAAATTAGTCAGTAGTAAAGCTTGTTTCCAAACCCAAGTCTTAAAGATTCCAAATACAGCATTCTCCCTAATATACCAACTCCCTCAATAACAAAAAAAACCAGTTCCTTATTCAACTAACTGCATTATCATCTTGTTCACATAGCTCTACTCATACTTCATGATAAACTTTGCTAAAAATTTTAGACATCATTCCCCTGACCTACCAGTTTTTATTACCTACCAAGGACATTTAGTGACTTGTGACATATTTCAATGCAACCAATGTATAAACTGGTAAGAGATAGAATCTTGAGATATCTTTTAGAGAGGAATATCCCAAATTCTTGGGAAAATATTAACATGCAAAGGTAATTGAGAGAATATAAGAAATTAAACTTTCCTGTATTCCTGCTTTACCAGTACTACAAAATCTTTATAAGAACAATCTGTACATATCTAAAGACTGACCTTGATGATGCTATAAGAAGGAAATAAACAAGCTTTTCTAAACAATATTCTGTAATAGACTACATCATTATAGACACACAGTTGCCTGAATTCAAGGTAAAGAGAAGATCACATTTTTCTGAGTTTGTTGTTTCTTGTCTATAAAAAAAACACACATATTTGATTTCCTAAAATAAACTGCTGTTTTAGAGGTTCTCCTCTCACAGGGAGTCTCTTTTTCATGTACTAAAATCAGACAAGATTCCTTGGTAGATAAGCTAACAGAAATACCTATGTTTGTTAATTTTCTGATGATGAATTTTATGTGAAGCATAAAAATGGGAGATACAAGTTCACCCAAGCTATTTGTTATTATTGAGGAGGGAGTACAATGCAGATCCCAAATGGAAGAGAGACTGATACCCTTTAGATGAAAAAGTTCCCAAGATGTTCCTAGTCATAGATGCTCCAATTTGACACTGATTTCCAACTCTTACAGGCCCATTCTCTAAATGGAGATGTCTTCTCAGAGCCTCCATTTTAAGGAAGCTCTAGACCAGCCTCCCTTATTCTCCAGACTATGCCACCAGGCCTTAGTGTCTCCTGACTGCACTTCATCCCACTGAAGGATTCTTTTTAGGAACCTCTCTTTAAAGAATTGGCTCATATCAACTATTCCCCCCATGCCCCTGTTCAGGTCCCTTGTTTTTTGCTGAACTCCATCATATACCATTTTGGCTTTTTTGGAAGTCAGGGACTGTCTCTCTTTTCCTGATATTTGTAATCCTAGCACTTATCATTGTTATTGGCACAAAATAAATGCTTAATAAATGACTATCGTTCACAGACCAACATTGTTATGATTACATTGAGGACTATAGAGTCTCTTAAGAGAAAAGTTTAACCTTTCAAAATACTTTGACCTAATTTATCTAAGCTGAGAAAAAATAAATTAATGCAGAATATTTATTGTCCAGACTACAACAGTCAGTTAAAGGGACAGATTAGAAAGCTAGACCATCAGTGCCTCCATCTTGGATGGGAACTGGAGATGGATAGAATTAAATAAGAAGGGGTAGTGTAGACTATATTACTTCTGATAAATTATGCAGCACTTTCTTTTTTTAAATATGTATTTTATTTTCCCCCCAATTATATGTTAAAACATCTTTTAGCATTTTTTAAGTTTGAATTCCCAATTCTATCACTCCCTCCCTTCCCTCACCCACCCCCAAGATGGCAAACGATCAGATACAGACTATAGTTGTACAATCATGCAAAACATTCATATTACTCATTTTGTACAAGACTCAAATAAAAGAAAAAGAATGAAAGTCAAAAACAGCATGCTTCAATCTGCATTCAAGCAATATCAGTTCTTTCTCTGGAGGTGAATAGTATGCTTAATCATAAGTCCTTTGGGATTGTCTTCTATCACTGTATTGCTGCAAATAGTTAAGTCATTCAACATTCTTCATCATATACTACTGCTCTTACTGTTACAACATTTTCCTGGTTCTGTTCACTTCACTTTGTATCAGTTTATATAAGTCATTCCAGGTTTTTTCTGAAATCATCCTCCTTGTTATTTCTTATGGCATGATAATATTCCATTACAATCATATGCCATTTGTTTAGCAATTTCCCAATTTATGGATATCTCTTAATTTCCAGGTCCTAGCCACCACATAAAGAACTGTTATAAATATTTTTGTAAACATAGGTTCTTCTCCTCTCTCTCTCTCTCTTCCTCCCTTCTTCCCTCCCTCCATCTCCCTCGGTCTCTCTCTGTGTCTTTGTCTCTGTCTCTGTCTCTCTCTGTCTCTATCTCTGTCTGTCTCTGTCTCTCTCTCTCTCTCTGTCTCTCTCTCTTTCTCTTTCAATCTCTTTGGGCTCTAGACCTAGCAGCAGTACTGCTGGATCAAAGGATATGCACAGTTTTATAGCCTTTTGAACATAGTTTGAAATTATGTAGTACTTTCAATGACATTAAGCTTCACTCTGGAAAAAAAATCTTCTTTAACATCAATATTCTTCTGGTGATGATGTTATATGGCTGAGAATCGTGGGAATAGAGAAATTTTTGAATAATCAAAATTGTAGATCACCTAAAGAGCAACAGAGAGGTGCATTATGGGTATGACTAGGCCATAACCTCTTTCCAATTGTATCTTATGCAGGAGAAATGGCTTAAAAGAAGTGAAAAATGATCTTTGACTACAAAAATTAGTGAGAAATGATCTAGGCTGGGTCAGACTGAGCCCAGTCCAATTGTTCATTCTCAAGAATGGAATAAGTTGAGATACTCATTGACCATATAACATATAACAAACACAGTTTGCTTAATATTAGCAAGAGAAAGACATTCAGCAAATATACGACATTGATTCACTTTGGCAATGTTCATATCACTTACACACATACCATTGGTCATAAGTGAGTGTTATTGGCTTGCATGAAAGGCTTTAAGTTTGAAGAACCGCAACTTTTCAAGCAGTGAGTGTTTTTATGACTTAGGCAACTAGAAAACTGTGTCAATTGTTTGAGCCTTGCTTCCTTGGACCAATCAAGTCTTGACAATAGTTTCATGTGCAAAAGATGCTGCTCCAACCATAGCTGACATTTACTGTTCATCCTCTGTTTTCAAAGGCTAGCAATGACATTTTAGAATGATGTCTTGACTTGCATATGAATTGGATTTAAGTGAGTCAGAGTCACACAAAGTCTTCAGTCTCACTCTCTTTTCCAGAGTCATCAAAGTCCAGTGACAAGACAAAAGTAAAGATGATTTGTAATCGTTCAGGATACAGTAGATGACCTTGGCATCTTTGATGTCTGACAAAGTTCCAAGTGCTCCACAGTGCCTGCTTTTGGCCATTGGATATTCTATTGTTTAGCATTTATGGAAAGATGTATAAGAATCATACAAGATGAGAAGGCAGAAATAGGTCGCAATCTTCACTTCTCAACTTGGAAGTTGAGAATACTCACATCAGTGAGATTATGGACATTTAGTTTGGAGTTTATTTCACATCTCTGCTGGTTTTTAAGCTTCTTGAGGGCAGGACTATTTTTTACATCTCCCCTATTTAATAGAATATATTTCAGTGCATGGTATCCATAATCATTCAGTCAATTGAATTTCATTTCCAGAATTTTTGGTTTTATAATATTGTGCAGTCACCAAGTGTTTTATTGAATTTTGCCCAAAACAACTCCATGATATAGGCAAAATAAATAATATTATGCCCATTTAACATATAAAGAAACTGACACTTAGAGGTGACATAGTATGACAAGATTGATATATGGCAAAATGAAGACTGGAAGTCAGGTCTTCTGATGCCAAGCCCAATCAGGAAATAAATATTAAGTAACTAATATGTGCCAGAATGATAGCTGGGTGGAGAAATGGATAGAAGGCTGGGCCTGTAATCAGGAAGACTCATTTTCCTGAGTTCAAATCTGGTTTCAGACACTTACTGGTCATGTGGCCTGGGCAAGTCATTTTCCACTATTTGCCTCATTCCTCATCTATAAAATGAACTAAAGAAGGAAATGCCAAACAACTCCAGTATCTTTATCAAGAAAACCTCCCATCGAGTCATGAAGAATTGGACACAACTAAAAACAACTCATTAACAACAACAAACCATGCCAGGAACTGTGCAAAAAGCTAAAGATGTAAAAAAGGTCAAAAATATCCCTGCCCTCAAGGAGCACACAATTTAATGAGGGCAAGGACTATCTTTTGCCTCTTTCCAATTGTGTCTGACTTGTCATGACCCTGTTGGGGATTTATTTGACAAAGATACCAGAGTACTTTGCCATTTATTTCTTTAGTTTCACCTGACCCACATGTTTTCTGAAAGATCATAGACTCCCTTATTCTGTTTGCATTCTGTGTGACTGACCCTTGTGTTAACTCCTCACTGTCTGTCTCTGTCATCTGGGACCAGAAACTTCCCGCAGAAAGCAATTGGGTTTGCTTGTTTGCTTCTTCTATTGCACCCTGAATGCCATCCCTCCATCTCCTCCTCACTGGAGGCCAACATTGGACCAATCCTATAATCATGGCTCAGTAAATACTAGTTGAATGGAATTGTGCATGAAAATAGAGTGACAGATGGAAAGGCCATGGAGACAGACTTTGGAGACAAATTGGGCAGGATCTTCTACTCACTGCCAACAGGGTAATGGATTCAATTGACGCCTATTACATTTGGCACTTTTTAATCACAACTTTCTTGGGCCAAAGAGGAAAAGCCTCCCTGCCCAGTCATGTCTGGACCAATGTGTTTATTTGACTGTCTTGTATCATCTAACATTCAAGTTAGAAAGTATCTCTCCTGCTTTGAACCTCAGTTTTTGCCTCAGTAAAATAAGGGAGTGAGACTTGATGTTTTTGAAGTCCACTCCAGTTATGTTCTCTTTTCTAAGACCATTTCCAACTCTGGCATAATTTGACCTAAGGCCCCTTCCATCTTTGCTTCTATCTAACTAGGATAATCTCTAGCTCTGGTGTCCTTTGGCCTATGATCCCTTCCAAGGTCAGGAAGACCTGACATCCAAATGCTCTTTCATTTTTCAGATGGGGAAATTGAAGATCAGGCTGATATAGGGACTTACCCAAACCTTCCTAGTGAATAAGGGCTGAATAAGAGAGGAAAATTTTTTGTACCTATGTATCTAGGTATCTACCATCATTTATGGTAACCTTGCCATGGGGAGGTGGGTCAAGTTTGTAACATGACAGAGAAGCATAATATTAATAACAAAAATAACCCTCTAGTAAATTTCTTCTCTAATTTTTCATGCCCATTCACGTGGCATGCAAGCTCTGGTATATTTCACTTAGGTGAAGAGATATTGAATAGTATCCTGATACCTCATTAAACATCAAATTTTCAAAGCATTTTGTAAATGTTATTTCATTTTATCTTCACAAACACAAGGAGAAGTAGCTGCTATTATTATCCCCGTTTTACAGATTAGGAAACCTGTCTAAAGACCAGCATAACTGAATTCAGAGGGCCAATCTCTGAACTTGTCAGGCAGATAATAGACAATTATTAAGCACTCACTTTGCTCCAGGCACTGGGAAAAGTACTGAGGATACAAAAGAGGGGAAAGACAGTCCCTACTCACAAAGAGCTCAGTATCTAATGAGAAACAACAACCAAACAACTAATTATGTACAAAAATGCTATATAAAGGATAAATAGTAAATAATTAAGAGAGGGAAGGCACTAGATTTAAGAAGGATTGGGAAAGGCTTACTGTAGAAGATGAAATTTTAGATGGGACTTAAAGGCAGGGAGCTAAGTTATAAAGAGTTTGGAACACTAAACAGAGGAATTTGTTATTTGATCCTGGAGACAATAGAGATCTACTGGAGTTTACTGAGTAGGGTTAAGGGATGCCTCACAGTACTTTAGGGAGCTCACTTTGATATCTGAGTGGAGAATGGATGGGAGTGGGGAGAAACTTGAAGCAGGCAGATATTCTAAGATTCTAGTTAGGAGCAGAAAGAGGGCAGTTGTTATTAGCCCTTGGCAAAATCTTACCCTTTCACATTTTACCCTTCTGTCTCACTTGCCTTTTCCCTGTTGAGGCATAATCTTGCTCCAAGAAGATTCCAGCTAATCCCATTGAGTTAAACTAGTGAAGTGGAGTGCACATAGCATGGGACTTACATTTAAATGTCATATGGTTGAACCTAAGGTCTGCTACCATTAACCACCTACTAATTTGGGCACCACTCTTATACTCACTGATTCTTAATCTCTTCATTTGAAAAATGGGAGAATTGGAGTAGATGATCCCCTAAGATACTAAGGATCTAAATTCCTCTTCAGTTCAAAGGTTCAAGGTACCCTCTTGCCTAACTCAATGGGTACAGTCAAAGGAGTCCTGCCTCTGCAGTTGGAAGTTGTTGTTCAGTCATGTTTGACCCTTTCTCAGCCCATTTGGGGTTTTCTTGACAAAGATACTAAAGTAGTTAGCCATTTCCTTTTCCTACTCATTTTATAGATGAGGAAATTGAGGCAAACAGGGTTAAGTGACTTGCCCAAGTTCACACAGCTAAGTATCTGAGATTGGATTTGAACTCAGGCCTTCCTGATTCCAGGCCCCAGCATTCACTTTGTCACCTACCTATAACTAGAAGACCTATGTTTAAATCCTACCTCTGATGTTTACTACCTGTGTGACTTACTAGTCTGTTTGGACTAGATGTCTTTTGAGGTCTCTTTCAACATTAGAGGTATGATTGACTGATTCCCTTGAGCAAACATCATGTAAGTAACTTTCATACTGAAAGCTGTATGGATTAGGAACATGGTGATAATACACTAGGTAATGCCTTCCCTCAGTGAGTTTGTAGGCTATTACAGGGGACTCAGACATAAGCAGGAAAGACTAGACAGTGAGGCCTTAGTGATTTAGAGAGGGAAGGGTAACTTCCTGGTGGGAAGGTAAGAAAAGGTCTCTTGGAGAAAATCATAGTTGAATTAATTGATAAAAAGAGGAGAAAGAGATTTTAGTCATGGTGGATTGCTCGGGCAATATGGAAAAAAAAAAAAACAAAACTGTGGAACACTTACAAAGGAGACCAGTCTGTCCAGATCATAAAGTATGTGAAAAAGGATACAATGAAATAAGACTGGAGCTAGTTTAACTAGTTTGAAAGGAAGGTTGAGAAAATAGGGAGCCATCAAGAGTTTAGGAGGAAAAAGGAAAATGGTTGGATCTTGGCTTTAGGAGGATTATTTTGGCACCAATGTGCATGTGGAAGTGTAATGGGGATGATAGATGATAGTGTGACTGGAGGCAGGTGTAATGGTAATTAGAATTGGAAAGTCTTTCCAATTCATCAATAGGCCAATTAAGTCACATGGAGCCTGTGGTGGGAGGACTTTGATGAACAGGCAGAATAGGACTGGTGGAGCAGAATCAGAAGGAAGTGAGTGAGCATGGTCTGGACAGAGGAGAGACAGGCAGGCAGGTAGGCATAGCTTAGGCCTGTAAGTGGTTCTTTGTTTATGAGAAGGCCCTGGCCGAAGGGGGGAAGCTTGGGAATGGCTTTGCCCCCTGCTGTGATCATGGTTCATGACTACAATGACAAATACAACTTTCTGGTTCTGGTATTTAGCTCTCTGGTGTCTGAATAAATGTTTTTCTTCTGCCTTCGATAAGGAGAGTCTGTTATACTTTGTGAATGAGAGCTACAACGGTATGTTCATAGTCACCACCAGATCTACGAATATTGCCTTGGCAATAATGCAGGGTGGCCAGTTAGGTAAGGGGTGATGAGAGGATAAATTAGAACGGTGACAAAGAAGCAGAAAGAAAAGGAATATAACTGAGTTGGATAGGTGTTGGAGGGAAAAGGGGCTAAAAGGAATAAAGGAGCTTATTTAGACAGAGGAAGCTGCAAATATAAACCTGATTGATGCTATTTCAGTTCTCTAGTACCTCTATAATCTAAAGGTGAAGGCAATTAACTTTTCCACCTAAAAGTAAAGGTAGCTGGGGGTCATTACTTTCTAAAAAGAATTGAGGAGGGTAGAGCCAAGATGGCAGAGAAAAGCCAGGAAGTTGCCTGAACTCTCTCCAGTTTCCTTCAGAAATAACATTAAATCAAGTCTCTAAATGAATTCTGGAGTGACAGAACCTACAAAAAGACAGAGTGAAATAATTTTTCAGCTTAGGATAACTCATAAGGACTTCAGGAAAGGTTTGTCTCACTCAGGTAAAAGTGGAGTGTAGCCCAGCAAAAAGGGTGTCTGGGCAAGCCACCAGGAGGCTCTTAGTCATAGCATATATCAGAGGTCAATGTCCTGTGGTCCTGGCTCAGCAAACCAGTGGCACAGGAGGCTAGCTCTGAGGCCTCCAGTCCTAGCACAGAAGGCAAACACCCAGCCGCAGAAAAACAGGCAAAATTGCACTGGGTCACCACAGCAAGTGGACAAGCCATCAGCACTTGAGGTTCCAGTGCAGAAAGCCAGTGACCAGGCCCCTGTCATTCTCCAGTACTCCAGGAATAGAGATCAACTTTAAAAATCATGAAATAAGCTAAAGTGAGTAAAAAAAAAAAAAAAAAAAAAAAAAAGCTCTGACCATAGAAAACCGCTGTGGCAACAGAGAAGATCAAAACACAAACTCAGAAGAGGACAACAATGTCAAAATATCTACATGAAAAGCTTCAAAAGGGAATATGAATTGGTCTCAAGTCCAAAAAAAAACTATTTTGAACTCCTTAAAAAGTATAATTAGACAAATGGAAAAGAAAGAATAAAAATTAACTGAAGGAAATAGTTCCTTAAAAAGTAAAACTGAGCAAGTAGAAGCTAATACTCTATGAGCCATCAAGAATCTGTTCAACAAAATCAAAAGAATGAAAAAATATAGAAGATGTAAAATATCTCATTTGAATAACTGACTTGGAAAATATGTCTAGGAGAGATGATTTAAGAACTATTGGACTACCTGAAATCTATGATCAAAAAAAAAAGATCCTGTGCTCTTTTTTTATCAAGGAAAACCACCCTGATATCCTAGAATCAGAGGGTAAAGTAGGCATTGAAAGAATCTATTGATCACCTCTTAAATGAGATCCCCAAATGAAAATTCCAAGGAATATTATAGTCAAATTCCAGAATTCTCAGGTCAAGGAGAAAATACTGTAAGCAGCCAGAAAGAAACAATTCAAATATAAAGGAGCCACAATCAGGATTACAGAGAATTTAGCAGCTCCTACATTAAAGGATGAAAGGACTTGGAATATGATATTTCAGAAAGCAAAGGAGCTTAGAATACAGCCAAAGATCAATTACCCAGCAAAACAGAGAATAATTTTTCAGGGAAAAAGATGGATATGTAATGAAAACGGGAACCTTCAAACTTGCCTGATGAAAAAACCCAATCTGAACAGAAAATTCAATCCTCAAATACAAGACTCAAGAGTAGCATAAAAAGATAAACAGGAAAGAAAAACAAAACATGTTATTCAATAAAGTTAAAAATGTTTACATCCCTACACAGAACAATGACACTTGTAACTATTGAGAATTGTATCTCTATTAGGGCAGTTAGATAGACTGAAATAGACAGAGGGTGTGGATATAATTTGACTTTATATGACAATATAAAAAAATAAGGGGTAAAAAAAAAAGATTGTACTGGGAGAAGACAAAAGAAGGAGGCAGAATAAGATAAATTATATCACATGAAAAGGTGCAAAAGACATATTATAGTAGAGGAAAAGAAGAGAGGTGGTGAGCATTGTTTGAACCTTACTCTTATCGTGTTTGGCTCAAAGAGGAAATAATATACACATTCAGTTGGGTATAGAATTTTATTTTACCATATAGAGAAGTAGAAGGGGAAAGGGGAAAGGAAAAAGGGTAATAGAGGGAAAGGCAGAAGTGGGAGGGACAAAGGTAAAGAAAAAAGAGGGGAACTGATAAAAGGGAGGGCAGATTGAAAGAGGTAGTAGTCAGCAGCAAAACATTGGTGAAAAGGAACATGGTGAAAGAAGAGAGGAAAGTATAAGCAGGGTATAAAACAGATTGGAAAGTAGAGCTCTGCTTCCATAGTGGAGGGTGCACTCTCCCAAGCTTCAGAGGTTTTGTGCATTTGATGTGATCTAAGAAGAGGTGTTTATTACTCTACTGGTATATACTGTCTTCTGTGAGCAAACATCAACACTCTCTTCTGCCATGTAATTGTGAAGAGGATCGCTGTTCCACAGTGGCCACAAGCTCTGCTGTGCTAGTGTTCTTCCTTACCCTGAGACTACCACCCAGCACTTTGTCTTTTATCCGAGTCTAGGCAAACCATAAAACTTGCTCAGTGCTAGCACAATCACCCATGTAATCTCCTTCTGACCAGTTGCTTGACCCCCTTACCATCTGTGAGCTGAGAACTCCAGAAAGAAGCCACTCTGCTGCCAATGCCAATCTGTCACTCTCAAGGCCTACTCCTGGTTTGCTGTGGCTGTGCTGTGCTGGCACTGCCTGTGCTGGACTATACTCTGCTCTCATCCTAGTGTTACAAACCCCTCTGGTTGACCTTCCAAATTGTTTTTAGTGTCTGTGGGGTGAGATATTTGGAAACCACAGTACACTTATTCCCTGGCCTGCTCTAGGTTTACTGGGGCCCAGTCTGTGCTGGTGTAGCCTGTGCAGGATTGCATTTTTATCTCATACTGGTGTAGCAGACTTTTCCTGCTGATCTTCCAAGTTGTCTTGTGCTGGAAATTTGTTTCACTCCATCTTTTTGTGGGTTTTACTTGTTTAGAGTAATTTTTAAGGGTATTTGAAGGGTTTTGGAGGAAAGCTCAGGTGAGTCCCTGCCTTTACTCTGCCATCTTGCTCTGCCTACTCTACCAAACATTTATGGAACAATTAATTCCAATATTATATAAGCTATTTGAAAAAAATAGGCAAAGGAGTCCTACCACATTCCTTTTATAACACAAAATATGGTGTTGATACCTAAACCAGGAAGAGGTAATGCAAATAAAGAAAATTATAAACCAATTTGCCTAATGAATGTTGATGCAAAAATTTTAAACAAATACTAGCAAGGCTATCATAAAAATATATCACAATAATCATACACTATGACCTTGTGGAATTCATACCAGGAATTCAGTATTGGTGCATTATTAGGAAAACTATCCATAATTCATATCAGTAATAAAATCAATAGTAATCATGTGATTATCTCAATAGATGCTAAAACAATTTTTCACAAAATACACTACTCATTCCTACTAAAAACCACTAGATGACATAGGAATAAAAGGAGTGTTCCTTAAAATGATAAGAAGTATCTATCTAAAAACCATTAGCATAACATTATCTGTAATGTTGATAAGCTAGAATAATTTCCCAATAAAATCAGGGGTGAAATAAGCATGTCCATTATTAACATTATTATTCAATATAGCACTAGAAATATTAACTATCATAATAAGAGAAGAAAAATAAATTGAAGGAATTAAAATAGACAATGAGAAAACAAAACTACCACTCTTTGCAGGACGATATGATGGTATACTTAGAGAACCCTAGAGCATCAACTAAAAAAAAATTACTTGAAATAATTAACAACTTTAGCAAAGTTGCAAGATACAAGATAAATCCACATAGATCATCAGCATTTCTTTATATGACCAATAAAACCCAACAGCAAGAGACAGAAAGAGAAATTCCATTTAAAATAACTCTAAACAATATAACATACTTAGAAGTCTATGTGCCAAGACAAACCCAGGAACTATATGGACACAATTACGAAACACCTTTTATGTAAATAAATTCAGATCTATGCAACTGGAAAAGCTCATGGATAAGTCTTGCACACGGTGAATGCAGCCTAACTTTTGAAACTAAGTGCTGTTGCTGTTCAGTTGTTGCAGTTGTGTTTGACTCTTTGTGACTCAATTTAGGTTTGGTTTACTTTTTGGCAGAGATGCAAGAGTTGTTTGACATTTCCTTCTCTAGTTCATTTTCCAGATGAAAAAACTGAGGCAAACAGGGTTAAGTGACTTACCCAGGGTCATGCAGCTAGTGTTTTCCTTTACACACAGCATATTTTTTCTCAGATAAACTGGGTTATTTGCTTTTTCCTGTACATATCATGTCATCTCTCACCTCCATGCCTTTGTTCTAGCTGTCACCCATACCAGCAATATACTTCCTTATCACCTCTGACTACTTTAAATGATCAACTTAAGTGTCATCTCCTATACATGGTGTATCCTGATCCCTCTATTTGCTACTGCCTAGTTCCCCCTAGGCTCACCAAATTACCAATTAATTTTTTTTTTAAACTTCTTGCATAAATGTTCTTCTCCCCTCCCCAACCTAATGCAGACTCTGTGAAGGCAAGGACAGTTTCATTATTTGTTTTCTTTGTATCAGTTCCCAGCATAGTGCTTGGTACCTAGTAGGTACTAAATTAGTGCTTTTTGCATAAGTGAATTTACTGGAAGGTTTATTATTTTACCCTTGGGGTTCTGGGCTTACATCTGCCACTGATGTGATTTTGAACAAATATTTTTCCTCCTCATTTAGTCTCAGATTCTCCTCTCAATAGATATGAGAGAGTGGAGAAAGATTTAGTCTTTGTAGTCCTTAAACTCTGAATGTCCATGATTCTAAGTATATCAGTCTTCTGACATTCATAAATAATTGCATGAGTCTTGGCTAAGATGACAGAAAAGGAAAATAACAAATGCTGGAGGCAATGTGAAAAAATAGGCACACTAATACACTGTTGGTGGAGCTGCAAACTAGTATAACCATTCAAGAAAGCAATTTGGAATAGTGCTCAAAAAAGTTATTAAACTGTGCATACCCTTTGATCCAGCAGTATTACTACCAGGTCTGTTGCAAAAGAATTTTTTGAAAAAGGAACATGTACAAAAGTATTTACAGCAGCTCTTTCTGTGATGGCAAAGATTTGAAAACTGAAGGGCTCCTCATTAACGGAAGAATTGATGAGTTATGGTATTTGATACGGTAATTTATAAGTTACGGTGTATGAATGTGATGAAATAGTATTGTGCAGTAAGAAATATGAAGGGGATATTTTCAAAGAAACTCAAGAAGGCTTGTATGAACTGAAATAAAATGAAATGAATATAACCTGGAGAATAATCTACTCAGGAACAATATTTTAAGGATGATAAGCTTGAAAGACCCAGTGACATACTACTTCTGATCAGCACAATGACCCACCACAGTTCCAGAGGATTCATGATGTGGGATGCTCTCCTTTCTTCCTTCCTCTTCTCTAATATTTGCATGGGGCCTAATTATTTCCAAAGTTCTTAACAAGGTAGCCTTACTTAATGATAACAGTTCCATATTAGTGATATGAGGACACAAGTTCAAATCCAGAACCAACTATTTGCTAGCTTTGTGACCTTGAACAAGTCTCTTAACCTTTTTAAACATCATTTTCCTCATGTATAAAATAAGAATGGAGGCAGTAACTCTTATTTTACCAGCATAGATAACTGCTTGATGAGAAAATTCTTCTTGCTAAGGTAGATCAGCACCTTCTCTGAAGAGTGGTGTCTAAGGCAATGGTCTTAGACAGTTTCTTAGTGCACTGAGTTGAAGTGACCTGCCCAGGATTCCATAGACAGGAAGCATCACAAGAAATTTATGCCTTCTTGAGTCTTAGGTGAGCTCTCTTGCCACCACACCAGGCTACACCTCATGTGCTGCTTTGGGATAATAACACTGGTAGTATCTACATCCCAGGATCATGGAGAACTTCAAATGAGATCATAAATGTAAAGCATTTTTCAAATCCTCAAGCCCTATGCAATATATGTGTCAAATATCTTGAGCTTTTACCCAATTTTGCCCCAAACCATTATATTCCTACCTCTCTATTCCTACCTCTCTGCTTGCTCCTTGTCCCCTTCTGACTCTCCTTCATTCATTGTCCTCATCTGTCTACTAACCATACTCAGATCTACTTATCCAGCCCAACCTCTCTGCTGACTTCCATTCTCTCATCTCCACCTCCCTATTGGACATCTTGAACGGGATGTTCCATAAATATGTTAAACTCAATATGTCCACAATGGAACTCATTATGTTAGCTGCCTATCCTGCCAAAGAGGGCACCACTATCCTCCTAGTCGTCCAGGCTCATAACCTAGGTATTATCCTCAACTCTTTGCTCTGTCCACATTTCATAACCAATCTTCTGCCAAGTTCTGTTGATTTAACATTGGTAACACTTCTCAGATATGCCCCCCTTTCTCCTGTGATACTGCCACCACACTGATGCAGGCCCTTGTCTCTTCACACTCAGACTACTGTTGTAATCTGATCGTGGGTCTTTCTGCCACAAATCTCTCCCCACTCCAATCCATCCTCCATTCAGCCAGTAAAGTAATTTTTCCAAGTCACAGGTCTAATCATATCACACACCTCACCCCATCCCACCCTTTAAAAAACTCCAGTGGCTCCTCAATTTAACCACTTCTTCCCCTCTCTCTGTTTCCAGTCTTCTTGAATCCTACACCCTCCTCCCACTACCACGTACCCTTTGATCCAGTGAAACTAGCCTTCACCTACCTTTTCCTTAAGCAAGACACTATTTCTCAGCTCCAAGCAATTTCTTTGGCCTTTACCTCATTCCTGGAAAGCTCTCCCTCTTCATTTCTACCTCTTGACATACTTGATTTCATTTAGTTCTAGCTAAAATGTCAACCAAAAGCAACCTTTCCAAACCCTTCTTAATTCCAGGGCCTTCTCTCAATTGATTGTTTCCTATTGATCTTGTAAATAGCTTGTTTGTGCATAGTTGTTTACATGTTATTTCTCCCATTACACCATGGATTCCTTAGGAGCTATGACTGCCTTTTCTTCTATTTTTTTTTATCCCTGGTGCTTGGTACATAATAGATATTTAATAAATGTTTATTGATTAAATGACTCCCCTGTTAGAATGTAAGCTTCTTTGAAGGCAGGACTTGCCTTGCTTTCATTTGTGCACTGGATATTTTTTCACATGCCTGGCACATAAGAAGTTCTTAATAAATATTCTTTCTGCTTCCATCTCTGCCTTTCCATCTTTATAAAATATATCAATATTTGCACTACCTACATCACAGGGTCATTGTGAAAACAACAACAATAACAGAAAAAAACGCCATGAAAATGTGTGGATTTGAGGGCATTGGGTTTCTTGACCTGTGATTTATCTAACGTAGGGGATTCTGTCTATTAAAACAGCATTAATTCTTCTGTAACTTGTAGTCAGATAGTTGTTTGGGATACTGAAAAGTTAAGTAATTTTTCCAGGGCTACACAGTTTCTGTGAGACGGAAGATTCAAATTCAGATCTGCCTGGCTCCTCCAATGGGCTGCTATCCATTGTGATTTTGTGTATGATATCAGTAGTTTTGAAAATTTTTGATCTCAAGACTCCTTTAAAGTCTTAAAAATGTTTGTGTAGGCTTTATCTTTCAATATTTTGCACACTAGAGATTAAATGATTTTAGCATTATTAAGAAAATATTTTTTCCCTCATAGATGCCAGAAGGTATATCTGGATTATAGACCACAGAGGTCCTCAGGCCACACTTTGAGGACCCTGGAATTATACAGCTTGATCCCCTTTCCCCTCTCTCCTACAGAGTGTACTGTCCCATTTTAGAGAAGAGAAAGTTTAAACCCAGAAAAGAAGGACGTCTTGCTCAAGACAATATTGCAAGTAAGTTACCTGTGGCAGAGACAGCCGAGTTAGGAATGAAACTCAGGTCTCTATATAGACTTGGAGCTCAGTCTTCTTTCTAACATACCACAGAAAGATATTTGACTCTAGGCAAGCTCAGCTGGTATCTTCTGAAACATATTTCATGGAAAATTGTGGATTTCTGCTTTGGGATTTCTCTCCAGAGAAGCTGTCAACTTAGATTAGGCTCCAAGAGAGCCTAAAAAAAATGTTAACTTTTTTTTTCAAATGTGAATAATGGTGAGGATTTGAAAGGCAATAGTGATGCCTGAAGAAGTCTAGGAAAGACATGGCATATCCTACCTCAGAACCAGTAATCTTTAAATTGTATGACCTTAAAGATGCTTTCAGTGGGGTCATCAGAAGCCAGAGATCCTTGGATATTCTCTTGATGCCTCAGGAAGTCTTCTAAATCAAAACTCTTCTTCTGGATTATAGACTGAGCACTAACCTGAATCATTAACTGAGTCCTGATCTCAACCACAGACTAAGCTATAACATGAGTCATGTACTGAACCCAACGACCTTTATGGGGTAACACCTGTAGCAGAACCTAATCAGAAGTTGAATAGTAGGTCTAACGATGATCTAGTGCAGGTGTTGTTAATATTTTTTTAGTTTTGGTGGAGGGGTCATTTGGTGGCCTCATGAGTCCCAAGGAACTCTTTGGAATAATGTTTTGAAATTTATAAAACTAAATGCGTAAGATTAGAAGGAAACCAATGATATTGACATATTTAGGCATTTTTCCCCATCCAAGGTCACTGATGCTCTAAAATCTGTTCATAGACCCTAAATTAAGAAAAGTTGGTGTACAGGGCATTAATCCTATATTATATTATGCACAAAACTTTGCCCCACCCCCCCCCGCTCCCTTTGTACCATTTCTTGTTGGTTGATTGTCCTCTGGAAGAGGAAAGAAATGAAAACATTATGGTGGGGTCAAGGTGCAGTGTGTCTGACTGTGGATGATCAGAACAACATGAGCTTGGAATATTCTACCATAGATAGAGCACAAAGAGTACACATGAATATTGAGTGGAGATTTTTCTAAATCAGCTCATCTCATGTTTCTTATGAAGTATTGCAATTCTGCTTCACTCATAGAGAGCAGCACCCTGTGTGATGTGGGCCCACTATGTTGGGCAGTCCTGAGTTGGTACCTTCCCTGTCCCACAATTGATTCTAAAGTTTTTCAGACAGATATTGAGAATGTCTTTCTTTCTCTTCTTCTGACCATCATATGAGCTTGTCTTGTGTGAGTTCTCTATAAAACAGCCTTTAGGCAAGCATACCTTTGGTATTCAAACAATATGTCCAGCCCATTGGAGTTGTGCTTTCCCCAATAGAGTTTGGATCCTTGGTAGTTTAGGTTGAGAAAATACTTCAGTATCTGGAACCTTACTATGTCAGGTGATCTTCAGAATTTTTCTAAGATAATCATTTATTCAGCACTTACTATGTGCTGGGCAAGGTGACAAGAACTCTACAAATCTTATTTTATATTCACAATAACCTTGGGAAGTAGATGCTATGAATATCTCTGTTTAGTAGTTGAGGAAATTGAAGCAGGCAGAGGTGAAGGAACTTGCCTAGGATAATATAGCTAGGAAGTTTCTGAGACCAGATATGAGTAAGTCTTCCTGACTCTAGGTTTAACACTCTATCCAGTGAATTTGTAACAAAGAAAAGACCTAGTTGATACCAGTCAACCAATCAATTATGTTTGACAGCACATTCTCTGTTCAACCCTATAGTCAAACATCTCTTGACTGAGATGAAGGAAGCATGCATAATCAAAATTGGTCATTCCAAATAATCTAAGTGCAAGTTACCTTTTAATGTTCTTTTCACTTACATTGTAAATTTGTGAATAACTTTCTCCTTGTTCTGTAATCTTTGCTATGCATCAATTAAAGCCTTTCCCTGAAGGGTTTCTTTGAATTCCTCATATTGATTGTTTCTTATAGCATAATAAACATTCCACTGATTAATATATCACAATATGATCAGAAGGGCACCTGTTATGTGTACAGGTCCTTTTTTCTAACCTCAAATTGTAGTTATAAATGTGTGGACTATTTTAACATATGAGAACTTTCTGTTTTTGATCTCTTTGGCTGATATATCCAAACCTGAGATACCTCAAAATTCACAGTTGTATTCACAATTGAGAAAATTTTCTCACATAATTTCAGATTGTTTTCTAGAATGTTTCACATCTCTGTCTTTCTAGAACCTCCTTACATAGTTTATTTCTAACTTTTATCAACTTTTCCTATTTTGGGGGTATAAAATAAAACATAAGAATTATTTGTTTTTTTTATTATTATTAAAGATTGGAATAATAACATTATTAAGGATTTGGAGAGATGTACGGGTATTCTGGGAAGACTAATGTCTCTGGTGTGAGGGCTTCTGAGTCTTTCTCAGGGCTGTTTTCCACCTTTTGTATCCACCTCCCACCTAACTCTTACCTGTGGTTCCAAGAAGCTCTGGAGCATGAGAAGTAGCCACATCCTAGTAAACACTTTTCTCAGACCAAACTAGGTTGAGGATAACCAAGGAATTTCAAACCTCTTGCTGAGTAAGGAGGTTGTCTATCCCAAGCATGTGAAGACTTCACAAGAGGAATAGGCAGATGTGAAAAATTTGTTCCAGTGAGCCATGAAGATGATGCAAGCAGGTATTTTGGAGCACTTAGAATTTGGTTAGACATCCAAGATACCTCTGTCATTCACTGTGTCCCAAGTCATCACTAGTTATTTTGACTTTGATGACTCTAGAAGAGAGAGTGAGGTCAACAGTTCATGCAACTCTGCCTTATTTAAATCCAGTTTGTGTGTTAATCAAAATACATCAGCCCTGCCATGCCAGAAAGCTGAATTGCTTCCATATGAATTGTCCTAGGAAGATGTTTAAAAACACCTGGCAAGATAAGGTGCTAGACACTGAGGTCCTCTCTTGAGCTGAACTACCAAGAATTCAAACTCTGCTGCAGAGAGTGCAACTCCAATGGGCTAGCCACATTGTTCGAATGTCAAATGTATGTTTGCCTAGAAGACTTTTATGGAGAACATACACAAGACAACTTCATATGGAGGTCAGAAGAAGTGATAAAAAGATGCTCTCAACGTCTCTCTGAAGAACTTCAGAATCAATTTTGAGATATGGGAGACACTGGCACAGAACCATCAGGCATGATGTGCCAGTATCAAAGAAGGCACTTCTCTTTATGAGCAAAGCAGAATTGGAATAACTCAACAGAAGCATGAGATGTACAAATTTAGAAACATCTCCACTCTACATGTTCATATAAACTTTTTCTGCCCTGTCTGTGGTAAAACTTTCTGAGCTCATATTGGTCTGATCAGCCACAGTAAGACACAATGTACCTTCACCCCAATATAGTGATGTTATTTTGGTTCTCTCCCAGCATCAAGGATAACAACTAATCAACCAAGAACTTAGGGCATTTTTAATAAGGTGTTGATAGTTCATATTTTCTATTTTGTTCAAATTATTTAACCATTTACTCAATGAGAAATGACTCTTCAAACATATCTAACTTTGATGGGGACACTGGGGCTTTGCTCAAGGGTAAGAAATGCATAAAGTGTTAATAGTACCTTAGGGTACATGGCTGTGCTGCTCCAGATTCTCCTTTATCTATTCCCTCTCTTGAAAACAGACTCATTCTAGGGCATACTTCCCCGTTATGGATTATGGACTATTTTGTGGATACAGATAGAACATTCTTGATCTTTCTTTCCCATGACTTCTAACCTGCTTGCTACTGATCCATTCCCCCTCCCTCTAAAGATGAGACTAGAAAGTCTATGATTGTTCCTGGTATTGTATACCAGGGGAACCTCTCTCTGAAACTTCTCTGTTGCCATATCTAATCCTCTTTTCCCACACATCTGGTACAAAAGCAGCTAATCCTCACTCCTCCCCCCCCCCCCCCCCCCCCGCACCAAGTAACAAAAAACTTGGGATTTACTTCATCCCTCCTACTGGCCGTTGGCCACATGACAATGCCATCACACTGCCACTTGTCCCAGTTCCAAAAATGCTAGTTCAGTCTCTGACTCTTGAAAATTATCATTTGGTGCCAGCTCCCTTTATATCTCAAATATCTCTCATGTAAGATATCTGATGCAAAGATTTTACACAATCAATGATTTCTCTTTCTTTTTTAGCTGCATTGATTTTGTTTGTTCAAAACTTTTAAATTATATATAATTGACATTGTTTATCTTTTTGATCACTCCTTGTTTGTTGAAGAATTATTCTTTCAAACCACACATCCAAAATGTATCTCCTTATATTCTTTTTTCCCCCTCTCATGCTGTGACCTTTTCTGTTTAGGTCTGGGTCTCTCTTTTTCTTTTAGCTCTCTACCGTGGACTTGAAAGTGTTTAATATTCCTGGGGATGACAGTTCTGATTCAATCAAGTACAGATAGATGTCCCTGGGATTGGAGCAATGAAAATTTTTATCTATTAATTGGTTTTTTGCAACTTCCACCATGTAATAGTAAATATGCTCTCCTGCTAGAGCTCTTATCTCAAAACAAAGTGAAGTTCAGTTTAATCACACCTCTAGTGCCATTGTAAGTGACTATTTTGTTTGCTAACTGAATAATTAATATCTAAAACGATGGGAGATATTGGCAGTTAATGGTGAAGAAACAACTCCATGCCTTAGTTGTTTAACTTGGAAGGCAAATAATAATAGCATGTATTTTGATAATGCTCTACAGTTTACAAAGTACTTTCTTCATAACTCTCTCTAAAGAATTATTAACCCATGTGAGTGAAGTATAATTACCAGAATTAAAGGACATATTTCTCTTTGTATAAAAGTCTTAGAAGTCACTAGGGAAAAGCTAATAGAGAAAAATAGATTTTTAAAAGCAGGACAAAAACTTAGAACACATGACATGGAACATTTAGGCTTAAAGGGACTTTGGAATGTAGAATATAGAACCCCAGAGGGAAAAGTGTTAGAACATGAAACATTGAATGTTAGACTTGGAAGGGACATATTCCTAATGACAGCCCTTCACACACTTGCAGGAATCCTCTTCCATAAGGTAGAAGGAAAAAATATAAACAAAGCAGTCATTAGATGGGTATTATTTTATAGAAGTAGTTGCCTGGTTAAAATTATCGCTTGGAAAGATACCAGCCTCCTTTGGAGAGGAGAGAGAATTTTATCATTTAAGAAGCCCTAAAGTTCTACTATTTCGGAGGAAGTCTTATTAGCACAACCCTCATTATCACAACAGGTCACAGGCATCCCACTGTTTCTCATTCTCCATCACCTTGTTAGCACCCCCATTCATTCACTTCCCACCCTAGATACATTCATATTCTTTTAAATTCTTGCAAGGAAAATGGACTTGGAACTTGCTTGGAAAAAGCCATTGATGGAAAGTACAATGGCAGAACAATGAGGAACCTTGAATAAGCTCAGAGATGGTGCTACACGCCTCACTGCAGAGAGAAGCCTTCACTTGACTTCAGTGCAAGTCCTGTCTCCCTGAAGCATAGTTACTTAGTTCTGAGAGTTGAATTCTATATAGAGCCTCAGAAGGATGCTAAACCCAGTCAGAAGGCAAAGATGGATGCATGTGAACTCAGGATAGAATGGGTGTATTTGTTTCCAGGGGCCATGAAGAAGAAAAATGAGGAAACACCTCAGGAGACTGTAGGATAATTGAG
The DNA here is from genome assembly GCF_028372415.1 of Notamacropus eugenii. Taxonomy (NCBI): domain Eukaryota; kingdom Metazoa; phylum Chordata; class Mammalia; order Diprotodontia; family Macropodidae; genus Notamacropus; species Notamacropus eugenii. The sequence goes on along the minus strand of NC_092875.1, from coordinate 93,100,643 downwards.
GGCTTTGCTTGGTGAAACACCAGGGGTAGCTATTGCTGCAGGAAATTAGTTGCCATAACTAATTTCCAAAGAGTGGAGTCTTTTCCCAAAAGGACAAGGGTTGAAATTGGGGTTATGCATATGCACTTCTATAAGGAAAGAATTTTTTTTATCATCACTATCGTCCATACTGTCATTCATATTATCAATGTAATTATGATCACCTTTGTCACAGTTATCTCCCCTTCCTTCCTTCCTTCTCTCTTTCCTTCCTTGCTCTCACAAACATCTACTGACCACCTATGGTATACAAAGTGTGATATTAAACACTGGGGAAGGTTTAGAATACATACCAAACTTTGTATCTATTCTCAAGGAGTTCACAGTACAGGCTATATAATAAGTGCTTTGGAGAAATAATAATAATAAAAAAAGTACCACATGAAGTGTGAGTGGAAAAGTTACTGTTGACTTGGAGAAGAGTGATAAGGGAAATCTTCAAGGAAAAGGAAGTATCATGAGTACTATCATCTGTTTTTATTATCATTGCCACCATCATCACCACATTCACTGTCATGACCACTTCTTTCACCAACATATTCTCCGCCACTGGGACCCCCTTTGAAATATGAGGAAATTGAGCCTCAGAGATACTTAATTACTTGTCCAAATCACAATCCTAGTAAGTAGAGGAGCAAGAGTAGAAAGAATGTGTGTATAGTGGTTCCAAATATAGGTCTAGTGTCTTTCCACTACCCTGTATCCTTTGTGTGGTTCTCCAATTGTGTGTGAGTTTTATTTACTTCACTAGACTGTGAAAGCCATGATATTGGCTTTCACAGGATATTGTTTCTTTCTTTTCTAATTTGCCTACCCCCTGTACAGTGAAGGATCAGTGTGCCCAAAGACTATGTTCTTAATTTGTACTTGTGACTCATGAAAGACTTATGATTAACTACTCTGGTTAACGGCTTTCCTTTTATTTTAGACTTCTCCATTTCCCGAGACATTGGCACCAATGTCAGCAATTGAATGTGTTAAGAAAGGAGAGGATTTTAAGATCATAGACCTAGATTTGGAAGGGTGTTCAGAGACCATCTATTCCAACACCTCATTTTACAGAAGAGGACCATTAAACAGGGGAAGTAATTTACTCAAAGGCACACATGTCCAAAAGCTCAGAGGCAAAATCTGAACCCAGCCTGTCCGGTTCCAAAGTCATTGTTCTTCATACTGCTGCTCCACATTGTGATTGCAGATGATGATGGTGGTGGTGATTTTGATAAAGATTCATAGTGCTTGCTAGCTAGGCAATACACAAACTCTTCTAACTTCAGTTTTCTAATTTGCAAAATGGGCAGGATATTGGTGTGTGTGTGTGTGTGTGTGTGTGTGTGTGTGTGTGTGTGTGTGCGTGAGTGTGTGTGTGAGTGAGTGTGCCACCTACCTCAAAGAATTATTGTGGCGAAAGCTATGGTGATTCTGCTTGGCATCATAGTTATTCATCTACATGCCTCACTCTGTATTAGGTGATATGCTCCTCGAGGTCACGGATTATGTTATTTTTTCATCTAGACCTAATTCTCTGCACACTGCACATTAGTAGCATTTTAAATGCTTGTTGATTTGAATTATGGTGATTAAAATAAATAAAGGAGAATATTGTGAGAATTATAATACAAAGTATTTTTGCAGTGTCTTATTCTTTGAAAAATATTTCCACAGCTGTTATCTCATTTGATCTATTAATGTTTCCACTCCCACAGTGGGCAAAATTCCCTCCCACAAGCAGAGAAGAAAGGAAGAGAGGATGAACAGCCATCAGCCATCCTGACTCCATTATTTTGCATTTGACATACTCTCCTAGCAGCTTTTGAAGTTGATTGGCCCCCTCAGCATCCCGACAAGCTTCTGTCAGCCTGTTTGCTGCTCAAACCACCACAAAGCCACTGCAGAGCTGACCTTGGGCACCAGTCCATGGCAGCGTGCTGTGGTTGTGGTTTGTGAAACTTCGAGCTGTCACTGTGGCTAAGGGAGGGAAGCTCCAGGGAACCTCTGAGGCTGAATTTTCCTAATTGGGCATGATTCTGTGAGAACAACTCATCATTCCGATCTGAGCATCAGAATGGCAGGGACTGAGAATGTGTGGGAGCAGAGAAGGTCAGAGAGTCACAGAACTATAGAATTCCTCATCAGGGAGAGGCCTTAGATCATAGAGCATAGAAGCTCAGAGTAGAAAGGAATCTCAGAACACAAAGCATGGAAGTTTGGAACTGGAGGAGACCTTGAGACATAGAATATCCACCTGGGAAGAGACATTTGAGATCAGCCTTCATTTTATTTATGGAGAAACTGAGGTCCAAGGAAAGGAATTGCCCAAGGCCATGCAATAAATTAGTTACAGATCCAAGACTAGAAGTCATGTGTCTCGATCTTATGATTTTCTTTTTATACCTGAATGTTCCATTGCCAGATTGATATAAGATTTAATTTGGCATGTCTGTATTAGAGAATTCCTTTATGATTGGCTCAGCTCTGTCTTAAGTGACAAATCCCAAAACTGCTCTGAACTCCCTGCCCCTATAACCTTGAATTCCTGTGCCACAGGTCTGGTTTCCTACATGTTGCACATTCCCTTCATTGTTCTAACCATACAATAAAGTACCTGATCAGTTGTCAGTTAGCAAAGAGAATTGGATATACATAAGGAATATGTCAAATTACTAGTGGTCAGAAAAATCAAGAAATGAAGGTGTTCAATGAAACATCGGAAAACTTCAATCAATTCATCAATAATCGTTAAATATCTGTTATTGTCCTAGAACTGTGCTAAGAGCTAGGAATATAAACAAAAAAAGAAAGTGTCTATCCTTGAGAAGCTTACAGTCTATTGGGGGAAACTATATGTATCCATGTGAGTATGTGTAAGATAAATATAAACTGAGTTGAGAGGGGGTGCTTATTATGTGCTTACTTTGTTCTATGTATGGCTTTAAGTTCTCAGAATACAAAAAGTAAGGTAGACCGTATTTCCATGGAGGTCAGCTTTTAAAATGGGGACACAGTTTATGTGTGTGTGTTCATGTGTATACACATGTATATACATTATATGACATGTACACATATGTGCACATGTATTATCTGTGCATGTGTATGTACATATATAAACATATGTATGTGTGTAGTTCCCCAATGCTGCACACACATACATGCACTGCCTCCCCATTTTTGAAGGTGACTGCCATGGGAACAGGTTTTTAAAACAATATCCATTTCTCTATCTTTATTTCTTTCTATCTACATACACACACTCTATTTACATACATAATGAAAAAAATATATATGTTATATCTATGCCAAATACATAAATACTTTATACACTCTAGCTGTATCTATACTGCACCCATATGTGTATGCATATCCATATATGTATACGTGTATACATGTATCTCTGCTGTATTGTAGATGGCAAGACCTTGGGTTCCAGAGAGCATAGCAACAAGATGGAAAGGAATCATCTACCTAACTGGATGATTTCTCAGCATCACTGATGACATTTTTTTTTTTTACTTAAGGGGAAATGAACAAAAGATGTGGTGTGTCAGCAAAGGAAAAATGTAGAATATAGTGCATGAACTAAGCCTTGGAAGGAACTAAGGATTGGAAAATGCAGAGAAGAGGAAGGAGTGCATTCCAAACATCTCACACAAGGTTCAAAGAGGGGAGGTGGAGGGACAGCAAGAAAGCCAGTTTGGTTTGCCTGTAGAGTATGTGAAGGGGAGTAATGTTTAAAATAATGTTTATAATGACTTATATGAACTGATTAGGGATGAAAGTAGAGCTGCAAGGATAATGTCCACCATGACTGCAATAATACAAATTAAAACTAAACGAAAAGGTAATGAAACTCTTATTAACTGTTATAACCAAACTCAATCCTAGGGAACAGATGATGACATATATACTGCCTTCCTCTTGGTAGAGAGGCGGGGAAACGTGTGGGTGAGATGTTGCATATGCTATTAGATTAGATCATATCCGTTGTTTTTGCTTAACTGGTTTCTTTGTTAAAAAGGAGGGCTCAATGAAGAAGAAATATATTGGGAACTGGTTGTGAGATAAAAACACATTTTTAAAAAATCAACACAGTTTTTTACTTTTTTTTAATGTGTAGGTATTCATGTGAAGAAAATCCATAAAATGACAGGATTGCAAAATATCGGAATTGGAAGGGACCTCAGCAGATATCATGTTCAACCTGTATAGGAATCCCCTTCAACAGATCCCTGGCAAGAGACCCCTCCACTGTGCCCTTTTGCACAGTTATGGCTATTAGGTTGTTTTTTTCCTGTATTGAAGATAAATCTACCTCCCTTCATCTTCCATCCATCACCTCATATGTCTTCGAGGGAAGGACTGGAGAGACTAGGAATGTCCTCCTTGACAACACATCCAATTTACCTTCCTTCCTTCCTTCCTTCCTTCCTTCCTTCCTTCCTTCCTTCCTTCCTTCCTTCCTTCCTTCCTCTCCTTCCTTCTTTCATTGCTCTCCTCTCCCCTCTTCCCTCTCCTCCCCCCTCTCCCCTCCCTTCCCCTCTTCTCCTCTCCTATCCTCTCCTCTCTTCTCTTCCTTTCCTTTCTGCTTTTTGAGAGATTGAATCAGCTTCCATGTTCTCCCTAAGTCTTTTCTTTGCCAGGCTAACTCCCAGCTCCTTCAAATGATCCTTGTATGGGACAGGTTAGTTTATCCACAATTGGACTTATCCTCCTCTGCATACCTTTTTTAGTGTAACTATTCTTCTTAAACTGTACTGTGCAGAGTTGAACACAACTCTCCAGAACACCATATGCCAGTAGTGATTGGACCAGGACAAAGGATACTTAAATGGTGACCACTCTGATTCTGGACATTATGTCTTCTTTAGAGAAACCTATATTTTTACTAATTGGGAGTCACACAGTGGAACCAACATTTCTAACTCCTTTTAATCAAGGAAGTAGCTTATAAAGATTAATGGCTGGTGATGTGACCTGGCTGCTTGCTTCTAATTACTTATATCTGGTAATTGGTAAGTGACATTTTGGGTCTCCACTATTGGAATGCTCTTAGATCTAGGAGAACTTGGAACTTCCTCACCATTTGCGTGTTTCCCAGGAGAACAGGGATTCCTTAATAGGGAAACTACATATAGGGGTGGAGTTGCAGTCACCCTATTTAGTTTTGAAACCTTGAGCAAATGAGAACACTTACTGACTAAATGAATGAACCTGAATGTGAACAGAAGCTGTACAACTCCTTGAATTAATCAAAGCTATTGTATGAGAGACTGAGTCACTGGGATGGGGCGGGGTGGGTAGAAGATAGTGTTCAGAGATTTTGAGAATCTGGATTCAAGAGGTTGGAACAAGTAGGGTATTTTTAGAACACCTTTGAGGAGCAAAAAGTGTACCATTGCGGACAAGAGAGATAATGAGGAAACTCATTTTTCTTTCAAGGCATCTCTGGGAGAAGGACCCAGGCTAAGGAAAGTCTCAAGAAAAATTCAGCTCTTCACTTCCCATCTCAATGCCTGACTGTCCACAGACACTATAATATAATCTGCTGCTTCATTACCCAAATGTTTCCAGTAAAATGAATTTTGTCTCAGCCACAAAGAGACCAGGGGTTAACTAGGAGTAGATAGAAATGTAAGGTTAGGCAGAGTGCCCAAACTCTATATTAGCTTTGGGAATTTTCCTGATTAGGGACTCAGAGTGATTTTGACTGAACTCAGAACTTTTAATCTAAAATAAACTCCTTAAAGGTGAAAAGTAGACTTTAGAGGGCATTTTATTGTCTCTAGGCTCAAATGAAGTCAATCATTGTAATAAGGAGTAACATATACTCATATGTATGTATATGTATGTGTGTAGAACTGTGGCACCATTGTCTAAGGGCCAAGAGTATTCCATTTTGAACCCTTCTTCCATATGGTAGGGTTAGTTGGAAAGATTTTATTCTCTCTGCCATTGGCGCTAGCCTTTGCTGATTTTGTGTCCTCTATGTTAGGGGTCCAATGACTGGTATAGCAATTTTATTTAAGGATTTAACATCAGATTAGTTTCTAACTAATAATATTTACTCTATGTATATATACACACACCAACCATGAACATTTTCCCCAACACTTTAGATGTATATAATTTCCAATATAATACCTTCAGCTCTGGGGAATGGAATAGAATTAAGCTCATGGCTTAACCTCGTTTTTGTATACCATTAGTCACACCAAAATTAAGTCTGAAGCTCCCCTGGGCTATTGTCCAAGACTTTTATTCCTCAGGGAGAGGCAGCAGGGTTGGCTGCAACACCTAACCTAGATTCCTGGGTTACTGGATCCCTATGACTCAAATTCCCAACTTGGGGGATGCACTCTTTTCACCTAGAACAAAAAAGACAAACAAAATAGATCTAAACCCTAGGGCTATTTCTAGGGGATCTCATAACCCAAGCAGGGAGGAGGTGACCTTCATCCTCTTTCCCCTTAGCACATGGTATCTGCTGTGGGGATTGAAGACTCATTCCCCCCTTGGATGTGAATGTCAGAACAAAAAGGCAAACTGTGTTTAGTCGGGTATAATTTTAAGGGTGCATTCAGTTGTCAGTAAGCAATCAATAGAAAAACTGCCCCTGACCACATGGTATGCCAATGAGGAGTGTGCATACATGTGCCAGTTCTCCTGCTTCCCAGAATTAGAACCTTCAGCATCCCTCATGTGGATGAATGGATGATTCCATTTTAGGTAATCTGTGCATATTCCAAATCCCCAGTACATACATACAACACAAACATATACGTATACATATATGCATACATATACACATATGGGCACTAATATATGAGAGAGTAGTTGAAGGATGTATTTACGGTAAATATATATATATATATATAAATCTCAGAAATATATACATCCATAAATACATTAATGTGCATACCTGCAGTAGGTGCATACATACATACATGCATACACATACACTTATACATATACAATAGGAGACTTGAAAAGCCCAATACTGTCTAGGCTATGAACATTCATTTCAGTCTTAATACTGTGCTAGTTATCTTTTCCAGTTTTATGTCTTCTGAATATTTGATGAACCTATCATCCATGTTTTTATCCAAGTCACGAATAATGATGTTGAACAACATAGGACCAAGTATAGATCTCTGGGGTACTTCATTGGAGACTCCCTGCCATTTTGACACTGAACTATTAATAGTTACTTTTCAAACTATTACTTATTTTCATTTAATAACTATTTTTCTCCCATTCATCTCCCTTCCCACCACAAAAAGCAAAAGAAAAACAAAAACTTGTAAAAATATGTAGTCAAGCCAAAGTGATTCTGTGTTCAAGGATATAGGCTTCATTGTGTATGCTGAGTCTATCACCTCCATCAGGAACTAAGTAGCATTCTTCCTAACTAATATCCTGGAATCATGGCTGATCATTAAATTGATCAGAGTTTTTAAATCTTTCAAAGCTGTAACTTTAACAATGTTGCTATTCTTTTATGAACTATTCTTCCTATATCTGCTCAACTTTCATCTGCACCAGTTCTTTGCAAATTTCTTTGTAAACTTCTTTGTAAATTTCTTTGTAAATTCCCCTGAAACCTTCACCTTTGTCATTTCTTTCAGCACGATAATATTCCACTGATAACTATCCATGCTACTTTATTCTGAATCTGTCTGCTTGTAGTATTATCTAATCCAGAGTTAGGCAAACTACATAAAACTGTCTCACCGCCTGCTTTTGTAGAGCCAGCAAGTTAGGTATGACTCTTACATTTTCTAATAGAATAAAACTTTTTTTAAATATGAAAACATTTTGGCTTAATATTTACTACATCAATATTTATTCAATATATCAGAATATTAGATTCTGATATCAGAAAATATCAGAATCATATTTGCCCCATAGGCTATAGTTTGCTCATCCCTGGTCTAATTCTTAGATTCCTCATCTTCTTTACCAGAGGAGTATAGGTACTTTATCAAAAGTTACTCTAATGTCTAAATAAACTGTATGTACATCATTGCTATCATCTACTAGTTTGGTAAGCCTTTCCAAATAAAGGAAATTGGCTTAGTCTGGCATAACTTGTTCTTATGAGAGTTGTTCTCAATAAACAAGAGCCATGCCTCTGCTTTGAAATTATTGATACTTTTCCTATATATTCATCAACTATCTCTTTAAAAATCAGTTGTAGACTTTTTCCCTGGCAATGATGATACCTATGGTTTGCAGACTCTCTTCTCTGTAAAACCAGATCTTCTAACTTCCAATTGATTATTCTTTCTCCTACTTTCAAGTTGTTGTACATTTTTATTTTCCTTACTGAATGAGGTCCAGTTTCTTCCTGTTAGCATGTCACTGGCACTGTAGGTTTGCATATTCTATGCATTCCCATAATGATGGTTTGCCATCTGCCAGTCACTGGGCCTTGGATACAAAAAGAATTTTGTTAGGCAGGCAAATATTTCTTACTGTCTAGTGTGTCTGAATCTTGCCTCCTTAAATACAAGTCCTTGTGAGCAGAGTTGATGACAACTTCTTGAGATATAGCATCAAGTAGCAGAGATAATTTTGTTGCACATGCAGTCAGAAGATTTCGATTCTAATCTTTTCCCTGGCACTTTACAAACTATGTGACCTGTGCAAAATAACTCACCTTTCTAAGTCTCAGTATTGTGACTGGTCATTTCTGAGAATGAAGAATGAACAACTATAAGAGATGTGATGGATGAAAGATAAAATGACTAAGGAAACAAAGGTTCAAACTTCTGAGAGTATAGATTTTTCTCATCTGAAAAGTGATGGACATTGGATAAATTACCTCTAAAATCCTTTCTAGCTTTGACCTTCTCTATTCTGTATGCTATATTCTTAGGTCATTTCTAACTCTGACATTAAGTTTTCTGTTTTCTAAAGCAGTTGCTTTTAAAATGTGGTTTGGAGACCTTTGGAAGTTTCCGTAAACCCTTTTAAGGGGGTCTATGTGGTCAAAATTATTTTCCTAATAATAGAAAGATATTTTAAGGTATAATATAATAAATATCGATAGATGCAACTCGTGATTTGAGAGGTTTTCAAGAACTTTAAGAGTTTTTACCCTGAGACCAAGAAGTTCGAGAAGCACCATTCTAATTCCCAGCTCTGAGATTTCATACTCTAAAGTCCTTTGCAGATCATACAATTGATGACTCTATGGTTATGTCATCTCTGCTCCCTATATCTGATACCTGAAAATTAGGCACCTGGACTGCTATATGTACAGAATAACTGCAGATGTGTCCAGCTGTTCAAATTGGTCAACTGTGGAACTGCTATCAATGCTAATGAAAAACAGCTGCTCATTAAACAAGAGGAAATTACATCAAGGGCTTCAGGATACCAAGAGTCTTTTCAGCTCAAGGCCCCTTAGCCATTATAAGCTCATTACAGAAATATAAAGTCATGTTAGACAGTATCCTGGGGTGCACTTTTTTTTTTTAAATGGACTGTGTGATTCAATACGGTGCCATTCTTTGCTTCTGGAGGAAAAACTACCAAGAGTAAGTCCCAGTTCACCAGTATGGCTGAACCAAGCAATCAGTCAATCAACAATTATCACAGAGATCTATGATAATAATGATATGAATTCCTCACATATGCTTGGCACTTGGGAAAGAGTGTTGGACTTGGAGGTTAGGAAAATGGGTTCAAATTCTGACTGACTCTTACTAGTTTTATAACATTGAGCAAAGCATATAAGTTCTCTGAGCTTCAGTCCCATCTTCTGCAAAATGTGGGCATTAAGTTGTTTTTAAATTTTTTAATACTGAATTAAATGAACATCAAAAAATAATACCTCTTTTTAAAAATAGTACAGAAAAGAGGATTATATGTGAAACTGTGAGTCTATTACATACAGCTTGCCTTTCAAAAAAGTTTATAATAAATTCAACATATTACTTTCAAAGACATCCTGCTTCTCTGTATTTCTTTCTGAAATTCCTTCTGTTTTCTTTTGTGTATTAAAATGTTTTGATGACCCAATTTTTTTTCATTGCTTCTATTTTTTTGGAAACACTACAGTTAGCTTCCACTTCCAAATCACTCAGCAAAAAGAGAAGAAAAACACAATTCGTGTAAATAAGAAGCTTAGTCAAGGAGGACATATCTATACATTTTCCATGCTCCAAAATATATTTCTCCTTCTTCTGCTTGAGACTATTAACTTTCTCTCAACAGATGGTTAACCTGCTTCACATCAGTCTTTTGGATTCTTGGTTGGTCATTGCACTGCTTAGAGTTCTAAAGTATTTCAAAGTTGGTTTCCTTTATAGTGTAGTTGTCACTGTTCTCTATGATCATCTCACTTCACTCTTCATCATTTCACACAAGTCTTCCCAGGTGTCTCAGAAACTGTCCCCTTTTTTGTGGAACAATACTATTCCATTATATTCATATAACAAAATTAGTTCAGTCATTCCCCAAATGATGGAAACCCTTTATTTTCTCTACTTTGATACAACAAAAAGAGATGTTAAAAGTGCTTTTGTACATATGGGTATTTTTCTTCTTTCCTTGATCTCTTTGGCATGTAGACCTAGAAGTGATATGTCTACTTGACTGCTATGATATAGTTTCAAACTTCTTTCCAGAATGGCTGGATGAATTTACATATCAATCAAAAGTTCATTCATATGCCTTGCTTCTCACAGCCCTTCCAACAACTGTCATTTTTCTGTTTTGTCATTTTTGGTGGATAAAATTCTTTTACTATCAACATCAAGGGATTCTTATGAGGAAAGATGCTTTGAAAATTCTAAATAGCCATAAAAATGGGAGAAAGGATCATAATAATCCTTGACAGAAACAAAGTCCTTTCCCATTCATTCTGTCATAGAATGTATTTTATTACCTCAAGCTTCTTGGTGCTTAGAAATCACTGATGTTGTTAAGACACTACTTACACACCTAAAGCCCCCAACAAACAGTCATCTAATCACTATCCTTCTCTCCCTAGCAAATGACACTTTTATTCTCAAATACAACTGAAAATTTAAATGCTTTTTCCCAGGATCATGGAATTTTAGAGCTAGAAAGGACTTCAAATATTAGATAGCCTAACCTACACCCAGGCAGTATCCTTGAGAAGTGTTGTGTGGACTCTGCTTAGATTAGTCCAGTGACTGGGGGAATCACTTCATCTCAACAAGCATTTATTAAACACCTATTATATCCCAGGCATTATGCTAAGTTCTGGAGATACAAAGAAATGGAAAAAAACATCCAGGTCTCAGAAGCTCATATTCTAATGGAGAAGATGACATGCACAAACTATGTGCATACTAGATAGATAGTTGATATATTAAAGATACTCAACAGAAGTACTAGCATTAAGAGAGATTGGGAAAGGCTTCTTGTAGAAAGTGGGAATTAAATTAGGGCTTGAATTAAGGCTAGGGGAGTCAAAAAGTAGAGATGAAGAAGGTGAGAATTACAGGCATGTGGGACATGCTGTGAAAGCTCATTTTCCCTGTGTAACAATTTTGATCATTAAGAAGTACTTAAATATGTTGGGCTTAAATTTCCATCTTTTTTACTTAGAATCACAGTTTCAGAGCAGTATGGGACCCTATGAAGCAAGTAATTTAAACTAGACCTGAACATGAATTCCATCTACAACATGCTAACTCCTATGACAGAGTAAAGAGAGCACTGACTTGAGTCATGGAACCTGAATTCAAATACTGCCTCTGAAACTTGCTACCTATGTGACCTTAGAAGAATCCCTTAAACTCCTTGGTCTTAAAAAAATGATAGAGTTAGATTAGTTGGCTCATAACATCCCTTTCAATTCTATTTCTGTAATCTTGTGAACCCTAGAAAGTAGTTATGCAGCTTTCAATTAAAGGTCCCCATTTACCTTCTTTTAAAGAAGAGAAGGAAAGGGAGAGGGCTAGGTTGAGGAGAGGATGAACTGAGTTATCAAGATGCCCAGTTAACTTGGGGTACATTGTCTAGATTTCTTCCATTCCCTTTCTTCTCTCTTTCTTGTCTCCCCTAAAGCCTTGCACCCCTTGCACTCTGAAGCCCATGGATTGAAAAGCAAAGGGTCTCTGCCCAGCCTCCACTCAATGACTGTTTTTGGACCCTCCTGGCTTAGAGTGAATGTCAATAATTAGACTTTCTCTTCAAAACAACAACCCTGAGAATCCTGCCCTTCCCAGGGTGATTTACTTATTTTTTTGTTTTCTGTTTAAGGAGTCATTCCCCTGACTACTTTTTAAAGAAGCCTGTTCACTGAATGGGCATTACCTCACTTTATGTGAGTACCTGAAAATGCCTTAGCCTGAAAGGCCAAGGTCTCCCACTGCATCTGAGCCATCTCCAGTCATCCTGAAAAATATCTGGTCACTGGATACAGATGGCCCAGGAGGAGAAAGTGAGGCTGGTGACCTTGGACAGCCCTGTCTCACTCAAAACAAAATCAAGTGTAAATCATCATCATTTCTCTGGTGTTATGGTCCTCTTGGAAAAGAAAGGACAAACACACAACAACAAAAGTCTCCAGAGATAGGAACTCCCCACCTCTTGAGGCCACCTATTATGCTTTTTGGTCACCTCTCACTGTCAGGAAGTTCCCTATTATATCCTGTTGAAATCTGTGGCCTTCACCAGCAATCTGTAATTGGTAGTCCTTCCCTCTGAGGTCAAGCAGGTTAAGTTAATTTCTTCTTCCATATGATAACTCTTTTTTAAAGTTAATTTAGTTTTGGTTTTCGGCATTCACTTCCATAATTTTTAAATTTTCTCCCCTACCTGCCCTTCCCCCCTCCCCAAGATAGCATGCAATCTGATATAAGCTCTACATATCATGTGATAACTCTTAAAATACATGAAGACAGCTAAGTCTCACCTAAGTCTTCTCACATCCAAACTAGACATCTTCAAGTTCTTTCAGCTGGTCCTCATATGAAATTCCCCAGTGTCCTTGTTGTACTGCTTTAGGTGCTCTCTAGCTTGCTGCTATGCAATACAAATCCAATAAATATTTACTAAGCATCTACTATGTACAGGAGTCATATAAATATGATAAAGATAAAATGACAAACAGCTCTGACCTCAGGGAGCTTGCATTTTACACGGAGGATAGGGGAATAGAACCTGCACAAGGCTCAGTGTATAAATGATGATCTGAGAACAGATTCAGTGGTCTTTGGATTCAGTACTTGTTGATAGCAGAGACAAATTCCCCTAATATTTCCATTTTCCTACTGATCCAGGAACAAAGAGCTCAATAAAAATATGTGGAGTCCAAGTTCATGGCAACCCTGTCATCTTTGGGGTCATGGCCTTGCCTCTGCAGAGCTATAAATAAAACTGACCCCACTCAGAGCTGCCAGGCAGAAAAAAGCCAGCTCTGTGGAATAGCATATTCTGAGGTCTTTGCTTCTGGGTGAGTTCCATATGCCCCAGGGCACATTTTACATTTCAAAAGAGAAGGGCATTCCAAGAAAGTCCTTGAAAGAAATCTCTGTCTCTTTGGGAAAGTGGAGATGCTGTGAAGTTCTCCCCACCTTCTGCTCCTGTTTCCCTCAGCCTGACTGCCCACCAAAGTACTTTAGAAAGCAATCAAAGTCTTATATAATCTAGAGTTCCCTAACAGCTGCCATCCTATTGGCCAAGTTTATGTAGAAATTAAAAAGGTAGGTCATGACAGAGACAGCTTGTATAATCCTCCAAGCACTGTCTTGGCTAGGTGTTTCTATGCCTGGCATTCAAGGCTTTCAACATGGTACCACATCTACCTTTTCAGCCTCATCTAATGCTGCCCCTCTTCATGTTTTCTGCATTCCAGTTAAAGTGATCTGTCCCTTGTGCATACCCTCTGTTATCCTGCTTCAAGATTATTCCTTGATCTGTTCCTTATTCTTAGTACATCCTCTCTTTTTCACCTGCCAGTTTCCAATCCATTCTTTAGATTAAAACTCAATTAGGAAGCCTTGCCTTACCCTTCCCCAACCCCTCTCCCTGTGTCTATTGTCATAGACTATGTCTTATTTGAATTCCTCAATTCCCCTGGTGCTGAGCATGGGGCTCTGCACAGAGTACACTTAATTTTGTATTATAGGTAGGGTTGAGTTTTATTATATTAAACAGGATCACATTATACTATACTGCACTGCATTGTACTACACTATAATGCATTATGCTGTACTATGCTGAGTTGTGTGATTGTATAGTGTTATATAATTTTGTGTTGTTTGTATTGTACAGTATTGTGTTGGATTAGATGGAATAGGATAGGATTGGGTTGAATTGCATTGGATTACATAGCATAGCACTGCATTCATTGCATTATAGCCCTGGCTGATTCCTTTGCAGAATGACAACGTAAAGGCAGAACTGATAGTAGGTTCTAATGATCCAGGTGTAGGATTTGCACCCTATGAAACTTTAAAGGAAGGAACTTTGTGCTGTTAACCTCTGCTTGGAGCACTTGTCTTAGAGTCTCCAGATGGGAATGCCTTTCATAGGATCATAGAAACGGGGCTTAGCCTCACCTCCTCAAGTAAAACAGAGGAGGAAATTGAGGCCTAGAGAGGGGAAGGTGCTTAAGGTCTCACACACAGCAAGTTGCAGAACTAAGATTCGTGGAACATAGATTTAGAGCTCAGAAAGACCATTAAATTATCTTATTCACCCCTCTCATCTTGTAGCAAAATCTCAGGTTAAATGACTTGTCCAAGATGGTATAAGTGACAGCATTTGTATAATACTCAATTCAATATCAACAATGCTTCATCTAGGAATCCTTCCCAAACTACCTATCCTGGTCCATACATTTACTGGGGATGTTTCCCATATGTATAGGCCCATTAGAACTCAAGGGCCTGGCATTGTTGAATGAGTATCCCAAAACTTTGAAGATTTCATTATATGTTCATTACTGCTTATTATTACTACTATTCCATAGAACCACATGATTAATTCTGGTGCTCAGAGTATAAAAAAGCTCCCTCAAATCAAATTTATTAGAGGGTAGGTGTGGGAAACAAGGAAGTTCTGTTTCCACAGAGTCATGACCTAGGAAGGTCAGGGGAAGGTCATAAATTAAGGTGCAGGCTTGATGAACTGTTTGAGGGAAAGCCTATCAGAGAGGAGAACATAAAGTCACATGGTCAAGGGACAGTGGCTCCGGAGATTCAAAATTTGGAAAACAGTATAAGAAGCTCCATTTTTCTGAATGTATTGTAGTCTATCTACAACCTTACTGGGGAGGCTAAGTGTCTGTTTAAGGGGAATGGACGGAATGATTAATAAAAGCTTTCTCACATTTGGGGTCTTGCTAGATAGGCTTATTTCTCATGGTAGGGTTGGGTCTTAAGTCGATACCTTGAATTGGGAGACACAAGGCCCCATTGCTTAGAAATATATACTACAGGACACTAACCTCCATGAGTAGAATCCCCCAGAAAATGGCAAAGCCTTTAATCTGAGATTGAACTGGTCTAGGTCAACCCAGCGAGGAACTCATTTGAGTTCAGGAGGAAGGGAGCCATTTTCTTACCTATCATTTTAATTAATTATCTTTGGCATGTGCTATACTCTATTGCTTCCATTTAAGGAAGGAGTACATGTGCAGATGTGTACAAATACCCCCTGAATTTTGGCACTCTGGGGCAAAGTACCTGTCCTAGATATTCTTCTGCTATTCCATCTCTAGATATATCTTGAACTTGAATGGGTGCTAAAGAGAAGCAGAGATTAGTATGAACAAAAGTTTCCCAACAGTCAGAGCCATCCAAAAAGGGTAGGCTGCCCTAGGAGGCTAGTTGTTTCCCATAACTAATGGTATTCATTGACAAACCTGATGGCCAGTAGACAGGGATGTATTGTATTGTGTTATATTGTGATGTATTGTATTATACTATACTGCATTGTATTGCATTATGTCACATTGCGTTGTTTTTGAAGAAATATCTGAATTTGGTGGGAGGTTAGATTAGATGTCTTCCAAGACCAATCTACATCTAATGATACAGAATATATCAGAATATAACAGAATGATTTTAAGGTTCAAATGTTCTATAATGATGATGCTGAGTTTTTCTAACCCTGGTTCCAAGATTCTGTGTCTGATTCTAACATAGGAACATTCTAATAATTGTGTCATTCTAATGTTTGATGATTGTGGTTTGGGGGTTCTTTGATTTTGAATATTCTCTGAATCTAAAATATTTTAACACATGACAGCTATGATACTCAATTTATAACATTTTATGATTGTCATTCTAAAATTCTATAGCTAAGATTTTCTGGGGATTGCTACACATGGCTTAGGCGGGGAGTGAGCTACAATGCCACCTCTGATGGGATGCAGTTGTTAATCTTTCTTTTGAGCAGCTTTGACGAGCTCTGAAGGAAGGCTCAGAGTGCCTGAGCACTGCTGCTTCAATCAGAAGGGAATTTTGCTGAGCACCAGGGATTTAGAGCCTCCAGGGAGAAGCTAATAGCAGCTTTTGTCTGCAGGGAGATTGGGAATGTAAGACTTGGAAGAAGGTGTTAATGGAACTAAGGTGAAAAAAACCCACCAGCAGATCTATCCTTGGGGAATAAAAGGATGTGGACAAAATTCTCCCCTTTTCCTATCTTTTTTTTTATTTCACTGCTTCTAAGCCTTGGTGCTCTCCCTGTAGCCTGCCTGTAATGGCTGGGCTGGTTCTGAGCCTGTCCCCTAGTCTGACAATGCCTCCACCTCCCCTTCCTTCTCCCCAGCCTCTTGTCACTTACCCAGATGGGTAGCATAACTATAGGATTTTTAGTGCAACTAGACTGACACACAATCTGAGCTGGTTATTCTTTTTTATTCTTTTTTAATCAAGCATTCATTAAGTACCATTCAGATACCCTGCTAAACACTTTACAAATGCTATCTTCTTTGACCCTCACAATAACCCTTAGAAAGTAGATGTTATGTGTATTTTACATTTGAAGAAACTGAGGCAGACAGATATTAAGTCACTTGCCCAGTGTCACAAGGGAATATCTGTGACCTGTTTGTTCCTGACTGCAGGCCTAGTACTCTATCTACTATACCACTTAGCTCCCTCTAGACTATGAATTTGATCTATGTGGCCTTTCTAGATGTTTGACTTTAGACAAGTCACTGGGCATCACCTGTTAATGAAAGGTTAAAATTTGATAATCTCTAGGATCTCTTCCATTTCTGAATTTTATGCTTCCAGTATTCTATGGGCAAGCTCCGACCAGTACTAGGGTCTTTCCATTTCCGACAGATAAAATAATCGCTACATCAGCAGCTTATGTCTTAATGACACTGATCTTGCCTTGACCTAATACTCCTTTCTAATGTAAAGGTGGAGGTCAACCTAGACAATTAACCTAGTCTCTTTAAAATAAGTGATAAGATGTCCTGTGCAGATACATTTATCAGATGAGAACACATGCAGATAAATTCTTGGAATGAACAAGACTGAAACACTTCCTTAGGGGTCAAAGCTTTATTTGGATGGATTGAAGACTTGCTCATGCCCTCTAGGACCTTAAAAAACCATGAAGTTCATTGAAATCTGAAATACTTTGTAACAAAGAAGAGAGAATATTCCTGGTAAGCCCCTGAAAAGGAAAAGATTGAGGGAAAGACTAGAACTCTGAACTTTATTTCAGCTTCAATCTCCTCCCCATCCTCCTTTGTTGGAGGCTGATTTTATGGGCTTCAAAAGAATCTATAGGATTTAGGACTTCCCATCTCCCCATTGCCTGAAAAGTAATCCCTGGAACAGTTGATCAAAATGTTGCTTCAAAAACCAGTAACAGACAATGGAGATTTAAGGCTTTTGTAAAGCCAACAATAGAAAAGCCAAAACATATTTAAGGGAAATATATTAAGAACTCCAGCAAAAATAATTTATAAGAGCTTTGTTGTATTTGCTCTAAGCTTGAGCCTAGTTTCCCATGGAGTCTGTCTGTATGGGCTGATGAGAGTATGGGTAACAGATTTTTAGGGGTGTTTGTACCAATTGAACTAACATATCCATGGTGTTAAATACTCCTTTCTAATACACCACTTTGGGATACACCTAGACTTTGAATGTATAAATAGCAGCCTTTCTTTGGACACCCAAGCTAACAATCTTAGCTACAGTTGGGAGAGTAATTCCAAAGATCAAGAACATTGCTTTGACATAGTCAATCTTTTTGGGAACTAGAGTCCTTTCCATGAATCTAATCTGAGTACCACATCCTTCATGAAATATTTGCTGATTACTTCAAGCAATCCCTTAGTCCAAGGTCCTCATCAAATCCTGTTTTTTTGTACTGATTCTAATTGGTATGTATCATAGTTACAGGTGTTATCTCCCCTGTTACCACTGTGTTTTCATTCACAAACATAAACTATCAGAGTTGGAAAGGACCACAGGGGCCAATTTATGCAATGTAACCAAGAATTCTCTGT
Source organism: Notamacropus eugenii (assembly GCF_028372415.1). NCBI lineage: Eukaryota > Metazoa > Chordata > Mammalia > Diprotodontia > Macropodidae > Notamacropus > Notamacropus eugenii. Next base: position 93,082,147 of record NC_092875.1, on the reverse strand, counting down.
ACCAAATTCCCCCAAAGTGGTTATCAAGTCTTTGGTAAAACAAAACAATAACAACATAAAACCTAAACCTTTAATGATGAGGAACTCATTGCCTGGAGTCATCTATTGCATTTTGTTATAGCTCTAATTCTTAGGGAAATTTTTTTCTTATATGTTTATACATCTTAACACCCAGCACAGGCCCTTTCACATAATAAGCAAATAATCAATATTTGTGAAATTGGAAAAAAAAATGAACTTTTTTTTGAGGAGAAGTGTAGGGTATAATGGAAAGAGCCATGAAGCTTCCAAAGATCTGGGTTCATGTCAAATCTACATAGTTGCCTCCTGTCTTTGGGCGCCATGGCCCTACTCATAAACAGCAGGTTGGAGTAGATGATTGCAAAGATCAAGTCAACAAATCAGCAAACATTAATTAAGAATCTACTCTCTGACGGCTGAGCAAGGAGTCAAGTGAAGAAATCCTTTATGTTCAAAATTCTAAGCACCCATGAGTCCCAACTCATTCTCCCTTCAGGCTTTCAACCCCATTTTCCAAGGCACTTAGCTTGAGCAGCAATATATTTCTTCCCCTTATAGCAGTCTGAGTAGGATATAACTCATGTGATACTATGGGATAAGCTCCAGAAAGTCTGAACCCTACTCACAACTTCCAAAATAAAGGATCATGGGATATTAGACTGAAATGGTGCTTAGACAAGCTCTTGTTCGAGGTGTCACTTTCATTCATTCCTTCAAAATAAATGTTTTATTGATGCCTTTTGTGTTTATATGATAGTTATTTCTGGATTAAAAGAAAAAGACACCATCCCCCTTCATCTGCCTTTAATTCAAATTGAACCCTCCTTTATAACAAAGGAAAACAAACAAACTCTGACCAGTACAGGGATTCCATTGGACAATTTACACAAAATTCTGCCTTAGTCATCTCTACTTCTCTGCTGAGAGGAAAGAGGCACTTAGAACACTAAGTTCCACTCATTAGATCATTTATAGCTTTCCCCCTTTACTCAGAGTTCTAATCCTTTCCCTTAATATAGGAAGAAAGAATCAGAAAGGTTATATAATCTGGTTAGTTGCACAGCAAGTTAGTAGCAGAGCTATACTCTATCCCGTTTAGTCTACTTTCTGTTCCTTACTTTAAAAAAAAAATCTGTTATATTTTCAATTCACAGACAAAAAAAGCACAGTAAAATAAAAAAGATGATTGCACATGAAATTGCAAATCTACCATGTACCTTACATACAATATTCCATAACCCATACACCGACTGTCCCACATTCCTTCTTCACCTCCAAGTATCCTTTAAAGCTCAGTTAGCTCATCCATAGTTCCCATTCCCATCTCGCGCAGCTACTGCAGGACTTGCTTCCAAAGCCTAAGGAAAATTGTTCTGATTTTACTTGGTCTATATATTGTACAGTCAAGCCTCAATATTTGCCCTTTTAACTTTTGGGACTTCATGCATTCCAGTAATTTTATTGGTAACCTCATTTTCACTTTTGCATTGGTAACAGTGCCCATTTGGGACTACGTAGAGTAAAGAAAAAAGGAGAAGCCTGATGGCATACAAATCTGTGGAGCTGCTAGCATTCCACTAAGTACTTTGATGGTTTTGTCCACCTTACTGTTGTAGTGTAAAGAACTCCCTGTACATTGGTCATATTCACAAAAAGGAAGACAGTATTAATAAAAGCATTTGTGAATCCTCTCCAAAAGTGCTAATGTAACTTCTCAAGTACAGGATGAGTGAATCAAAAAACAAATGGAAAAGTGGCTAAGTTTGAGAGTAAATGAAATGGTGGTCATTCCCACCATCTTTCAGGTGCTTTCATGGGGAAATGAGCATCTTACTTCCTCCATGCCCCTGCTCTGGCACCTGCCCCAGCCATATTCAGCCTTTGGAGACTTCCAAGATCTGATGGGGAATGGGACTCATTCTGAAGCTTTCCACCAGAGAACAATTCAACCACTGAACTGAAAGGGAGTTTAGAAATGGCAGGTCGCCCCTTTTCCTTTTATATATACCTCTGAGTTATTTTGACATAATTATCCCTGCCCCTTCCTGTCCCATATGACATCACCTCTCCTCTTAGCTGCATTTTATAGGTTATTTCATAGTTATTGTCTTAAGCAAAGTGCAAATTATCAGGATTAATGTTTTGTTATAATGAATTATGTGCAGAAAACTCTATTTTCAGCAATTTCTAGGGAAAAATTACAGTTTTAAGGGTGGTAGGAACTTAACCCCATATTTCACCTAGGGTCAAGGTATCAACATTCATTTTTTTTACATTCCCAACATTTTCTAGGAACATTACCCCCCTGAAAGCTGAGGATTGACTGTATTTACTCTTTTATCTGGAAGTATTGTTTCCTCAGATAGAATATAAAACGAGTAGAACTGTGTAATTTTTGTCTTGCATCTATCCCTATTGTCTGGAACATAAGTGCTTAATAAAGTGTGCCTGATTGATTGATTGATTGATTGATTGATTAATTCCATCTTGACTTTGTGTCCACTATATTGTCTTCATTAGGAACTTGCCATCCATTTCTTCTATGGGCCTTTGTGATTTATAGTAAAACTGGCATCATCACTTCCCTTTCTTACCTTTTTGTGAGTTCTTTGCGCTTACCTTCTGTAAGAAGTCTTTCCAGGAAGACTCATATGAATTGATGCTGAGTGAAGTGAACAGAACCAGGAGAACATTATACCCACTAACAACCATAGTGCTTGATTTTGATAGACTTAGCCCTTCTCAGCAATGCAAGGACCTAAAACATTTCCAAAGGACTAATGAGGCAAAATTCCATCCATATGCAGAGGAAGAACTATGGAGTTAGAATGAAGAATGAAGCAGATTATTTTCTCTTTTGTTATGTTTTGTTTTTGTTTTTATCGTGGCTTCTCCCATTCACTATAATTCTTCTATGCAACATGACTAATGTGAAAATGTGTTTAATGGGAATGTATGTGTAGAATGCATATCAGATTGCATGCCATCTTGGGGATATAGGGGGAGAAAAATTGAAACTTATGGAAGTGAATGTCAATAACTGAAAACAAATAAATTAAGAAGTTTGGAAGAAAAATAATTTAAAAAAAAATCTTTCCAGGTTCTCTTTAATCTTAATTCCTTCTTTCTGAAACTAGTTCCAACTTGACTCACACATATTGTGTTTGTACATAGATATTTGTATTAGACTATGAGCTTCTCAAGAATAGAGGCTATCTTTTACCTTTGTGTGATCACATTGATCACAGTGCTTGGCACACATAGGCACTTAATAAATGGTTATTATTCTTAAAACTTAAGCTTTCTAATTGCATTAGTTCAGTGCTATTCCATGTGCAAATTACTTGCACTCCATCAGCCTTAATATCTTCATCAGTAAAATGGGGTAATAGTGTTACTGTATACTTCGCAGGGTGACTTTGAAGAAGATGCTTTACTTTGTAAACCAAAAAGTGACACAAACATTTTATTATTGCTCTTGCTGTTATTTCTTTTTTCTTATCTCTCTTTGATGGAGCTTAGAAAAATTCCTGATATATGTTACTATAGTCTTTCACATTTAATATTTGTTAAACTGTTGCACGGGGAGGAAATTAAATGACTATTCCATGAAATAAGAGTATTGGGATACAGACTCATCTTTAGTAACTTCACTAAAGGCATCTTTGGGATATATCCAGCAATAGACAGGACAACAGAGATGCTATTGAGTCCCACGTGGTTTTGATTTTTTTTTCTGCTAGCATTCTATATTTTGAGAGATTTTCATTCAGTGTAATTTAGAGGTTAGTAGTATTCAGTATGACAAATCTATTAAAAAGCTTCTTACATTTTTGTGGGTCAGGGTTATATCTGGGCAATTATAGTCTATAGTTTTATCTATAATAATGTTTCTGTTCCAGTGCAATATATTTTTTGTATTCTCAAGGATATTTTCAGGCTTGTACTTGACTTGCAGGAAGATGATTTTTCATCTTAGTTTATGAAGAATAGTGAACCTCCAGTGTATAATTCTGGACACTTGACCAGAACTTTCTAGGTATTTGAGTGGCACTAAATTTCTGCAAACTGTAATGATATGTTGTATTGTTTCTTACATTTTCTTGCAAAATCAGTGTCACTCAATAAGTCTGGGCTCTGTAAGAATGATCTTTCTGAAATTTCTGCTAGTAGAGACCTACATGGCTATCACAAATCCTTCAATTTCTAGACATAAATACACTTAACCATTGATTGAATATATATTCTTTTGTCTACATATCTTTGGTTGAGTTCATGTAGATGTCATCTATGAAAGGCCTTTTGCTTCCATTCTTGGACTGGGTACATTTCATTGGCTTCATTCATTATAAGATCAATACTACTTAACGTTCACTCAATTCAATAGGATGTATCTATTTTCAGGCTTTACTATTACTCTGTGAAGTGATGTGCTTATTGATTTTATGGTGGATTTTTTTGTTGTTGGTAATAACAGCTGCAGCAGCAGCAGCAGCAGCAGCAGCAGCAGCAGTAGTAGTAGTAGTAGTAGTAGTGGTAGTGGTGGTAGTGGTGGTGGTGGTGGTGGTGATGGTGGTCATAGTCATAGTAAAAGTCCTCATTGTAGCAGTTGTAGTACCTGTTATAATTGTAGTAGTAATGAGAGAATTCTCCTTAGTCTCTCCTATACCAGCCTGCCACCTAGAAATTCTATCATTATTGCTTCATTCTTTGAGCAATACATTGCCATGTGTTGGTGTTCTCTATCAGAATATAAATACCTTTTGAGGGGTAACATTAAAAAAAAAAGAATTGGCAGTCATTGACCCCTTAAGATGTCTCAATTTTTCAGATTGCTTTTCTCTAATGGAGAAAGAAGCAATACTAGAGTTTTAATTGTGATGAGGGGATCATTTCAGAGCATGAGACACAGTTAGAGAAGACCTGGCCAAGTGAGGAGCTTTATTAAGTAGCAAAATAACAACAGTAAACCCAGGGTAGGAAGAGGGATGCAATGGAATATTGCAGGAAAATTTGCCCTATTCTCCAGCTTATCTGATGGCCAGCCATGATCCCTGTTTATTACTTCAGAAGAATCTAGGCTGATGGGAGCAGACAACAATGTGGTTTGGTTCAAAGAATATGGTGCTAAGATTCAAGATTCTAGTCTGGTGTTGCTGCTCCTTCATTGTGTGACCCTGAGCTCTCTCTAGGATTCAGTTTCATCAAGACAGTGAGGAATTAGCCATGATCGGTGTGTTCTTGAAGCATTTGAAAAGACAGAAGGAGCAAATCTGTTTTACATTCCCCTGGAAGGCAGACCTAAGACCAGGCAGGAGAAATTAAAGAAAATCATATTTCAATTAAATATGAAGAAGAATTTTCTAGTACTCAGAGTTGTTCCACAATGGGATAGTTTGCAAAAGAGTGAGTTCCCCATTCCTGGAGTTGATCAAGTAAAGACTGAGGGGCTACTAGTTATTAAGGATGTTGAAAAGAGATTCTTTCTCAGGTAGAGGTTGGATAAAAGAATTCTGGGAGTAGTCACTATCCTGTTATTATCTTTCATGTTTAGTGTTATGTAGACAAGCATACACATGAATAAAATAATTCTTTGTGTAATTGATCAGAAGTATTGGCATATAAACTCATCTTTAGTAGGTCCACTCAAAGTATTTTTGGAACAACTCCAAAAGTAGACAGGGTGATAGGGATAACATGAATCTTCTTGAATGATTTAGATTTCTTCTGCTGAGCCTCTATATTTTGAAAGTTTTCCTTCCTATATAGCTTGAAAATTTTGATTATTTGGCATGGTGACGCCAATTAAAATAGAATTTTTAAATGTTTGTGAATCATTGCTATTTTCAGGATAATTTGAAAAAGAGTTCTGACTGTGATAATAGCCTAGTTTCAGAACAGGTCATTTCTTGAATTTTCAAGGATATTTTGAGATATGCACTGGTTGTAGTTGGATTTGTCATCTATTAATGAAAGATAGCAAGTTTCTGATTTATTATGTGTTATTATTCTATTTACATTTTTATAACATTCAGATAGAAAAGCCTTCAATAAGTCACTTTCCCGCAATTGCTGTAGTATTCAATGTTCTATAGACTATTGCACAGGAGAATAGAACACCTTTTTTGTAGTTAAAGTATTAGGATGTAAGCTTGTCTTTACACGTAGACTCACTGAACATATCCTTGATACAACTCCTATGGGAGAAATGACAATAGGGATGATGGATACAATAATTCTTCCTGTTCCTACATGATTTTCATTTCCTCTTCAAGGTCTATATGTTTTAAAGATTTTTTTCCCATCTAGGTTAGATATTATGATTATCTAGCACAGAAATATTTACTAAATGGCATTTTTAAATTTTTGTGGATCATGCATTTATGCGGTATCATCACGATCATTGTCACTGACACCATTACCATCACCATTACTATGCCCATTGCTGTCAAGAAATCAAACAATGGTAGAGATAGAGGGGACTTAAGACATAAAATCTTAAGACTTTATATCTAAGATATAAACTGTACCTGAACAAGAATCCTCTGTATAACTCAACTGACAAATAATCAACTGGCCTTTTCTTGAAAACCTACAATTAAGTGGGAATGATGATGCATTTTTATAATTCTAGCTACCAGAAGGTTAAGGTTCACAGATCACCTGGCTTGGGCAATTCTGATCTATAGTGCATTAAGTCTATTGGGTGGTCCTCACTGACTCCAGCATTCAAACAGCAAGCTTCCAAAAGTCAATGGCCAGCAGGCTGTCTAAAGAAGAGTCAACTGATGTAGGTCAGAAATGAATAGATCCAAGCTCCTCTGATGATCTCAGTGAGATCTAGCCCCTTGGTGGCCCTTACTCTTCATTCAAGTTAAGATAGAGATACCCAAGCTTAAAAGCAAACCAAATTTCCAATGATTGTGTTTAGCATCACCATTTAAATTGCCCTTAGCATGGCCACGACAAAATTATGAAGTTTTAAAGTGAGAAGGCACATTAAAGGTCAACTGCTTCATAGTCATATAGCACCTCAAGAACATCCCCCTCCCAATGTCTCTCTCTCTCTCTCTCTCTCTCTCTCTCTCTCTCTCTCTCTCTCTCTCTCTCTCTCTCTCTCATACACACACACACACACACACACACACACACACACACACATACACACACACACTGTTGCCCTAGTTTTAAAGTGTTTTGTGGTTCTATACTCATAAATCTGTAAGTCATGAGCCCCCACTGAAATATTTACATTTCAATAGTCATCCAGAAGAAACACTCAAGTCAAAGCAAAGGCATTTGCTGAAATAGTATAGTAAGAAATAATATTTCATTTGCAAACCTGAAAAACACTCTACCACAAATACACCCAACATGACCAAGGAGATTAGACACATATAAAAGTACAGTAAAGATGTACATGAATAGGAAATATATGTAAGTGAGGTATTTCTGATCAAAGAGAACTCAAGCTTCCAGTGCTAATGAGCTAAAAGGCTGGTGATACTTTTGGACTGCTTTTGCTGCTCTTGGTCTTAGAACTTCTAATAGACATTGATCCACTGGCCACTGCTGGACACTGCTTGACTTTAATCTCCACTTGCTACTCTTTCTGGTTTAGTTAAGCTTCTCTATGACTTTGTACTGCAGATAAGATGTTGCATAGGAAACAATGGTTCCTGCCAGATGAGTTGTCTGTCTGACTACCGAAAGATAAACATGGCCTACTCTTTTCAGAGCACATTGTTCCATTACTTGACCATATCTTTGTCTACAGCTGCCTTTGGCACCACTAAAGTTCTTAGTGCCTTAATACTTAAAGTGGTAGAGACCAGCAGAAGCATGTAGACTGTCTTTAATTTTTCAAGAGGAAAGATAAATGGGCAGTGGGGCTGAGCTGAGGGTGGGGTGAGGAGGTGCCAGAGCCAGACAAGGCAAAGACCGAACAGTACTGAGTGCCACCCCACAGATGGGACTGAGCACCACCCCACAGATGAGACCAACCAAGGCCGCTGCAGCATCTTCCCCTGTGCCACTTTGATGATGGTTGCTAAGAAAGCTCTTGAGGAGCACGACATATTCAGAGATAATGTGAATAACTTGAACCATGATGGGCAGTTTGGGTCCATCGTGTATCTTCCTGAGCAGGAGATTAAGACGCTTCAAGAAGATGAAGAAGAACTCTTTAAGATGTGGGTCAAGCTGTTTTGATTTGCATGTGAGCAAAACATGGGTCACATGAAGCTGCTGTGAAACACAAGGAGAAAGGCACAAATCCCTGAAGATCTGTGTGAATCACAACATAACACCTTTGATGGAGCTGAAACCCAATGCAGGTAGTGACAGGGCCTGAGTCTGGAACACACATGGACTTTGCTGATGAAAGTCTTAAGCTTGAACTGCTGGTGATTTGACTCCTAAATGCAGAAAATGCCCAGGAGTTTAAGGCAAAATTTGAAGAATGCAGAAATGAAATAGAAGTTAAAAAAAAAAAAAGGAGGAGCAGGCAAAGAAAACACTGACAAAGGGGTGGAGAAGTTCTTGGAGCTGTCAGTGAAGAAGGAGAAGGAGGAGGAGGAGGAGGAGGAGGAGGAGGAGGAGGAGGAGGAGGAGGAGGAGGAGAAGGAGAAAGAAGGCAATCAAGAGCCCGAGAGCCCCAAGGAGCCTAAGAAGGAAACCAAAGACCTGGATGTGATACTGCAATAAATCTTCTTGCAGGCTTTGCCTTCTTTCCTTTTATTTTCCATATTTTTGTTTCATTTTGGGTTTTTTTTTTTTTACAAGTGACTTTATATAAAGAACTGAATTCCACCCCCCAGGTTGTTTTCTAAGCTTTTACCCTTTCGAAGATGTCTTCAGCAAACCCATTCCCAGTCACATGTATTCATAACATTCTTTTCCATAGTGGAAACACTTATTTATAGTACATTCAAAAAAGTGAATAAAACGTTTGAATGCTGCCTCCAGGAAAAAGAAAAAAGAAGAAAGATAAATGAGGAATCCTTTCTGTAGTGGTGGCACAGTGGATAGAGTGCTAGGCTTGGAGTCAAGAAGACTCATCTTCCTGAGTTCAAATCTAAACTTAGACATTTACTAGCTGTGTGACCTTTGGAAAGTTACACAACTCTGTTGGTCTTAGATACTCATCTGTAAGAAGAGCCGGAGAAGGAAATTGCAAGCCACTCCAATATATCTGCCAAGAACACCCCAAATAGTGTCACAAGAAGTCAGATATGACTGAAGTGGCTGAACAGCAACTTTCTCCAGGAGATCTATTGTCTGGAACTCTCAATTTCAGGGTTTCTTGAACAAGGAACTCTCCATGAGACAAAGCTCAATATTTGTGATGCCTTATAAATCTCTCTCCTTCCCTCCCTCTCTCTCTCTCTCTCTCTCTCTCTCTCTGTCTCTCTCTCTCTCTGTCTCTCTCTCTGTCTCTCTCTCTCTCTCTGTCTCTCTCTTTCTCTCTCTCTGTCTCTCTCTTTTTCTCTCTTCTTCTCCCTCTCCCTCCTTCCCTTTCTGTCATTTTTCATCCCTCTCTTTCTAACCTTCCTCTTTCTCTCTCTTGCTCTCTCTTTCTTGTTCTCTCTCTATTTCTGAAAGCTAGATTCTGAAATTGTGTGGTCTAGGGAATGTAGAAACTCCCATTCTCTCTGAAGAAGGTTGGGCTTTATTAAACCATGCTCCTGAATTCCTCTCTTGAGGTCTGTTTAAGCAGATGCTTCCTTTGTTTTTTTTTTTCCTATAAGATGTTATTGCCATGGTAGAGGAGGGAGAGACACAGAAAAGACAGAAATCCCTCCTTTCTTGTTGGACTCTATAGGAGGCACAGAGAATAAAGTTGAAGAATAACTTCTCAAAGCTTCCCCAAGTGCAGTCTTTTCTTGATAGCTCATTCCTAGAGTTGACCTTTTGCTCAAATTTAAATTTCTCAGAGTGAGGGTCTTTCTAAAGGGTCACCAATGGCATGTTGGGATGATCAGGCATCCTATCAGGTATCCAAACCTTCCTCCCATAGAGCCAGTATTTTCAAAGGTATTCAGCTTGTTTATACTCTTGTCAGGTTGTTTCTGTAACTCCCTTCCCATCTGGTTATTGAGTTGTTTAGGAAATTACTTGGTACTCCATTATTGGGTTGTTTTGGAAAACTTACCAGTTTGATCAGAGACGTCTCTTGGTCAAACACTTCTCTTGATCCATATACAAAAGGATAAACAGAAACTTAGAGATGGAAAATGATTTAGAATCATAGAAGTCTTCAATGTCAAAATAATGATAACTGACATTTATATTAAACTTCAATTTTTACAAAGTGCTTTACCGACACAACTCTGTGAGGGGGAAAGGGCAAATCAAATTATTCCTGTTTTACATAAGAGAAAATAGAGGTTTGGTGAGGTGTCATGAATTGCCCATGGTCATGCAGCTAATGAGCATTAGAGCTATTTCAACCTAGGTTTTCTGAATTCTGATTGGAGTTCTTTTTTTCCCCTTTATTCTATGCCACTTCTCCAATCACTTCTTGAGTTCTAATCTCTTGTCTCCTACATCAGCACTCTTTCTAATGTATATCTCCACCACCACCATCCCGCAGAACTGCTGGGGATGTCATCACAAAGACTCTTATGATTATAATCCCCAGTGTCACTATTAGTCCATTACTGAGTAGTGTAGTGGTTGCATGAAAGTGTTAAGTGAGAAAGGAGGGTTTATATTAAAGGTAAGCAGAATCTCTCAAAGAAAACTTGAGGGAGGCAAACTTGTCTTATCTCATGATTTTGTTGATGTCTCTTCCTGAATATGCCCATCTTCTAGTTTGACACAATAACACAAAATTGTGCAAACAATAAAAATGGAGATGGACCCATTGGACTGAAAGACTATTCCCCACCCAGATAAAAGTATAACTGAAATTTCAGAAGGAACAGGAAATGAGAGAGTCGGGGTCCCTCTCCCAATGGAGCCCTCAGGAAATGTGCCTTGTAACAGTGGGAAAAAGAATCAGACTATCCTGGGGAAAAAATAATAAGAGACAGGCATGAGCAAAAAACCAGAGTTTTCTGTGAGATAAGTCGGCCAGCTCCCATGCAAATTCTTCAAGGAGAATGCAAAGGGGCCCATCAAAAGCTTCATTTAGCACCAAAGATGGCCAGAGCATATGCTGTGCTATTTCTGTATTTCAATAAAATAAAAATGCTTTTTTAAAAAAAACACAACAAAATGTCAGCAAGCGTTGAGAGCAATTAGCATCATATTGTGGGCCAAATTGTGCATTAGTTGGAGTCACATGATGGTAACAGGCTCTGTTTAGTGCAAACTAGCACGCATACAGATAAATTAATACATTCTCACTAACTCAAACACACTCACACTTATATATGTATTCATATACATAATATATACACATAACATATAGTTGTGCACATAAAACCTTGATTTTTCTCCACCTCCTACTCAAATTGATTTTTTTGTATATTTTGAATTTATTTATCTGTGTTTGTGTCATATACCTCTGTCTCCCCATTTCCACCATCCCCAGGGATGTAAGCACTTTCAGAACATGAAATGCTTTGTTTGTGTTTTTATATCCTCACCACTTATTATAATGACTGGCACATAGTTGGGGCTTAAGAAATGCTTCTTGAATTGATTGGAATTGAATAAAATAATACATATATACATATATAGACACAAATACATGCATAGTTACAGAAAATACAGTGACTTACATACAATCACAAATGAATGTTCATTAACTGAATATAGGCACAAACTTATATGTACACACACATACTCCTCAAACATGACAACACCAAAAAAAATAAATATCTTGGAATTAATTAAGATGAGGTTCACTCCTACTCTCAGGAAAGTACAAATATTGAGTTGTCTCTAATAGTGTGGGTAGGTTGTATTATATGATCTGCTCTCAAATTATCACAGGATCAAAATAGAGATCTAGAAGGTCTACAGAAGCCATCTTACCAAATCCTCATGTTTTGCAGATAAGGAAATTGAAGCTTAAAGAGATTAAGTGACATTTTTGAGGACAAACAAGGATAGAAATAGGATTTGAACCCAAGATTTTTGGTTTTCTTTCTAACATACCATTGTAGCCTCTTAGGCATATGTCTAAGAAACCGTTGTGAACAATGATAAGACCCAGTCAGTTAGCAAAACTCAGGTTTAAATTGGGTCCAGGGTTAGAGTTCATTTTGTGACCTATATTATAGTTCAAGGAAAATGTAAGGAAATCTATATTCACTGGGACAACCTTGTATCCAGCAAACCTTATTCTACGTTTTGAAGGTCCAAAGTCCTGTTGACTTATTTTCTATAAAACTCTCTCTTTTCTTTTAAATCAATACAACTTCAGACCCATTTACTACAGAAAGAGGAGGCTAGAGAAACAAGATATCTAGATCTACAGAGCAATTAAATGGAGAATTCATGTAGGTATACAACTCTCCCTTGACTCCTAGAACAAGTAATATTTAGTGGCAATTCAGTTCTGGCAGAAGAAAACTTGCTAAAAATTGGAGTTATCCAAAAGAGGAATAAGCAGCCTCCAAAGACAATGCATTTCCTCACACTGGTGGTTTTCAAGCAAAGGCTAGATGACCAGTTTTTGAATATCTTATAGTGGGAATAATTTGGAGGATATGAGATGAACTAGGTAGCTGTCAAAGTCCCTTTCAACTTTCAAATTGTGAAGGAACCTACTAAAGTCTCTTTCCACCTTATAATTCCTTTCATTTCAGGAGCTTTGCCTTTGCCATTTGAAAGCTACCAATAAGTCATTATACATTGTCTGGCATTAGAGAGAGAGGGTGGATGTGTTTATATTTGGGGGTGAGGGGATGGAAAATCTGTTAACAATTAGTTGACTCTCCATCTTGGTTCTTGGCTAATTAGATGATTAGATGCCATTTGAAAGAAGAGCCTTGTTTATTTGAAGCTATTAATCCCCTGATGTGAATTTCCTCCTTTTGTGAGTACCTGGGAATAAAGCGTATGTGAACTTTGCAAATGTATTGGATGCCAAAATCTGGTTGGGAACACATGAACATGTAACCATGTGTTGCTCCTTCACTAGTACCTTTTGATAGCATTTGGTGAATATCTGCTATATATAAAGTCTTGACTTGGCCACTTATGAGATTCTGAACTTGAGAATCAGGGGATTTAGAATGAAAGAATTGGATCTGAAACTTGGCCTGGTCAACTGTTAGTTCAGCGTCCATAGACAAGTCATTTAAATTCTCTGGGCCACTGTTATCCATCTGGAAATGAAATGGCTGAACTAAATGCCACATAAATCCTCTTCCAAATCTAAATAAATCTATGATCCTGCAAGCCAAAAGACCAGTCCTGCCTCTTACACTAACTGGGTGATGTACCATAAGTCAATTTCTTCTTTTTAGATCTCAGTTTCCTTGCTGATAAAATGCTCATGGAGGTAATAATATATGTATTACCTACCTCATAAAGGGGCTGGGAGGAATTCACTTTGTAAATCTAAAAAATACTATATAAATATGAATTATTGCTGTAACATGATTTACTCTGGCCTTTCCATCTCTCCATCAGGGTTTTCACATATCATGAAGGAATTGAGGGGGCCTCTTTTCTATGGCATCAGTTTTATCTCCACCAGTTGTGTTTGCTCCATTTTAGGACTCCTGTGACTACTGTCCCAGTTCTATTGGACTACTTAACATTAGTAAGTTTTTACCAAGGACTATTCACTTCATAGATATAGAAGGGAAAAAATGCACAAACATAGTTTTCCTCAACGCCTTGGAAGCATAATCTAAAATATGTATACACACATATCTACATATGTATGTAGATATGTGAATGTGTACGTATCCTGGACTGGAATCCTAGTATCTTGTTCCTTAAAGCATTGATGTTGGGCTAGCTACAACACTGACCAAGATCCCTGGAATTCTGAATCCTTGTGACCCAATATCCCAAAGTCAGAAACTTCATTCTTTTTAGTAAGTAGTCACCAAAATCTCCCAAGAGCAGATGAGGAAGACGTATATATTTGAAGCTGACAAGTTTTTGAATTCTTGCCTCAATAGTCAATTGAACCAACTGTTCAACATGTGATTCAGCTTCTCAGAACTCATGTAGAAAATCCATCTTAGAAAGCTGTTGTAACTTGCTCATATATCAACTATTATCATCATCGTCATCGTCATTGTCACCATCATCATCATCATCAGCAGCAGCAGCAGCAGCTAATCCAACCTTTGTTATGGGGAGAAAGGTTAAACCCAGAGAGGAGAAAGTGATTTTCCAAGTCACAAAGTGGTTGACATCGAATCCTAGAAATTTAGAAGGCCATATAACTGGCATATATTTTAGAGTCTATTTTCTTGTGATGATTTTCAAAGATTATGATGTAGAAGGATTGTACTTACTTCCCTTGGTCCCAGAAGGCAGAACTGGAAACAATGAGGAGAGATTGTAGAGAAGCAACTCCAGGTTCTATGTAGGAGAAAACAAGAACAACCAACAAGACAAAGCAAAACAAAACAAAACAAAAGACAGCAACAACTTCTTTATAAATAGAAGAATCCAAAAAATTGAACGAGCTACTTTAGGAGCTTGTGAATTTCCTTTCACTGGAAGTCTCCAATAAAGGGTAAATGCCTATCTGTTGGAAATCCTGTGAAGCAATTTTCTGCCGAGGTCTTTTCCAACTTTGCTACTCTAGAAGTTCATTATTCTCTCCTTATTTTACAACATGGAAACTGAACCCTGGGGAGGGAAAATGATTTGCCTATGGTCACACAATGAATGGAATAGCTTGTACTTAAAGGAGGATGTTATATTTTGAGGAGATGAAAAACACTTTAATTATATTTTCTGCTTTACTTTCTTTGAATAAAAGGAAGGAATACAGATAGTTTGATATGTGATTATGTGAGGATGCTATTAATAGCTTCAAACAAGCAAAAGGCTTTATCGTTGATTGAGAGTGAACATAGAATTATAGTTTGGACCAGTGATTTTGGAGCCAGAGTGGTTTTATAGGCATATTCCAAATCACCACATGGATACTCTAGGAAGGATTCATCATTCTCTCTTGGTGTCATGAGAGAACCAGCTACATCATAGCTAGAGAGAATAATGGACTGAGGTAAACTTTGCAAATTTTATTCTGAAAGACTTAGAAAGTTTTCGTATCATATACTCTGAATCTGGGTAGTTTTGTCTGTTCTAAGATCTTATGATCTTCTCCAGGGGTATTATTGCTTTCATTGTATATTCCCTTCTTCCTTACTAATGCTTTACTAAGTTAATCTAGGAAAACACAGCTTTGTTGTCTGAGGAGTGTGGAGACATTCATTCATTCATTCATTCATTCATTCATTCTTTCATCTATACAGGCTACATGGTGAGAGAAATTATTTAGTATTACATTAATAGCCAATTGTTAAATTAGTTATTTAGTCCTCATTTTCTTTGATCCAGTTCCTTTGGAAGGTCACCCTCTGAAGGAAATGACTGGTTGAGATTACCCCTAACTTTGAGGAAACTAACCCTTTGAACAAGCAGAATCCAGAAAAAGTACCTCCATTAGGTTAGAGTGATCCATCTCATGAAGGACAAAGCCAATAAGAGTGGTCTCAAAGGAGATAGATTCTCCTGTCCAGATTGCTAGAGGTGACTGAATCTCACGATGAAGCCAAGTTCTTAGCAGGAGGAATTGAAGACTTGGAGCTCACCTCCTCATTAAATGTCCACCAATCAGGGTTGATTTTTACTTGTCAGGGGAATTCTTTTTTTTTTTTTGAAAATATTTAAGACTTTCAGACCCTCCTTGCTTTTGTCTTTGGTTGTTGAGAGAAACCATTGAACATCAATTTATTGATTATTAGCTAGTCCTAATTAATTAATTTGTTATTAACAAACTATCTCTTAGAGTTTTTCATTTATCACATAAGACAATGGAGGAAAGGGATTGCTTGCCTTATTCAAGTGTCCCCCTTATAGTGGAAGCAAGCTCAGGATCCAAGAAGATCAGCAGTTTTAGTATCAATGTGGGAATTCAGAGATCAAAGCAAATTTAGAAACTATGAAGAGGTAAAAACTTTAGGACTGAGAAGTGAAGTCCTCTAGATTAATCTCAATTTTCTGGCATCTCCATAAACTCTTCAAGATCAGCAACAAAGAAGGTCTTGGAGGTGAAGATAAGTCATAGTGGACCATTGATAACCTTGGACAAACTATTGCTTTATTGGAGAGAAGTGCTCCTGAAATATTCTTTTTAAATCTAAATTTTATAAATTGATTGAACATTTAAATGGTGGGTGGTGGAGCACACTTTAAAGGAATCCTAGCATGAAAACATAGTACATACAGCTATGGACCTGGAGCCAAGAAGACGAGTTCAAATCCTGCCTTAGTTGCTAGCTATATGACTCTAGGCAAACCACTTATTCTCTCTGCCTGCCTCAGTTTTCTCTTATGTAAAGTAAGGATAGTAATAGTATCTTACCAAAATAGTTGTGAGGAAAATATAACAATATTTATAATTTTTCAAATCTTAAAGCACAATATAAATTCTAGCTGTTCTTAGTGAATCTTTTTACAAGTATGTATATGTACATGAGTATAGTACTTATTCTTTTTTATTTGTTCAAAGTTCTTTCATAACCCTTATCTCATTTAATCCCTTCATCAGTCCTAAGGGGTAAATTGAACAAGCATTATTATATTCATTCATTATTATATTCATAAATTAGGAAAAAGAGTGCCCTAGAATTTATGGGACTTGCCAATAGGCAAACAAATGAGTTGTAGTATTTAGTAGAATCTTTGGCACTATATGGAATTACAAATAATATCCTCAAATATGTTATTAAAAAGGTGGCTTACGGATATTTAGAAAGGGAATCAGTGATCACTAAGAACTATCATAGATTCAGTGTAATGTAACAGAATAATTCACCTTTTTTTTTCTTTTGATTGGGTTATGATATTGATAGACTGGGAAAATGTCATGAGCATAATATTCCTAGGTTTAACAAAATGTTTATCAAAGGCTCTCATTCTATCTTTGTACAAAAGAATGAGAAATGTGGGCCAGATGACAGTATAATTAATTGGAATCAAGACTGATTAAATGATGGGACCTAAAGAGAAGGTATTAATGGATTAATCCAAAATTGGAAAGAATCTAATTGAGAATCCCAGTGATCTAACTTTGGCCTTGTGCTGTTCTATATTCTCATCAATCTCTTAGTCAAAGAGATATATGACAAACTAATCAGATTTGTTTTTGAGCTTTGCCATAACCCTTTGAGACAAGTAATGTAACTGTTATTATCACCATTCTGCACAGGAAGAAACTCCACCTAAAACAGGTTAAGTTCCTTGCCCAAGGTAATAAATAGAGCTGTTAAATTGTAGAGCTGAGACTTGAACTTTGATCTTCTGCCTCTGGCTATAGGGCTCTTTTCACCAAGCAACACCTGTGTCACAACACCCTTGCTGCTCTGCCCAATTTCCCGTAGTGGAGAGTTTGTAAAGAGAGAGCTAACATGGGATGAGTACAGAGCCTTGGAATCTGCCATTTTTTATTGTTCAGAAGAAATCAACTGAGTCAACAGGCAGGCAGGCAGTAAATAAACATTTATTAAGTGCCTACTGTCTGCCAGGAACCGTATTAAGTGATGGGGATTCAAAAAGAGGCCAGAGCCTGTTCCTGCCCTGAAGAAGCTTACTGTCTATTGGGAGAGATAACAAGGAAAAAAATATACACAAACTATGTACATGATGAATAGGAAATATTTAAGAGAGGGAAGCAATTAGAATTAAGAGGGATTAGAGAAGACCTCCTGTAGAAAATGAGATTTTAGTTGGTATTTAAAAGAAGTCAGGAAAGCTGGTAGATGGAGATGAGGAGGAAGAACATTCTAGATATTGGACTGAATCAGGAAAAAAACGCCCACACCTGAGAGATGGAATGTTCTGGATCAAAGATTATGTGTTAGGAAGCAAGATGTTGGTTGGCTGTTGCCCTTTGTTTTCAGAGAGGACCAAAATGACCATCACCATGATAAAGTGAAATTTCAGTGTGTCTGACTGTGACTGATCAGACCAATATGAGCTCAGAATGCTCTAGCACAGGTTGGGCACAGATAGTCCATGTGAATATTTGGGGTGGATATCCCAAATTTGCGCATCCTACATTTACTTTGTGCTGTCTCAATTCTGCTTTGCTCAAAGAGCACAGTACCCTTTCTGATGTGAACATGCCATGCTGAGTAGTCCTGTGCCTGTGTCTCCCATGTTGCACAGTCAAATACAAGGTTCTTGAGAGAGATCTTGAGAGTGTCCTTGTATTGCTTCTTCTGGCCACCATGTGATCTCCTGCCCCATGTGAGTTCTCCATAAAATAGTCTTTTTGGGAAGCATACATTGTGCATTTGAACAATGTGGCCAGCCCATCGGAGTTGCACTCTCTGAAGCATAATTTGAATACTTGGCAGTTCAGCTCAAGTAAGGACTTCAGGGTCTGGTCCCTTATCCTGCCAGGTGATCCTCAGAATCTTCCTAAGACAGTTCAGTGGAAGTGATTCAGTTTCCTGGCATGGCGCTGTTAGACTGTCCATGTTTCACGAACATATAACAATGAGGTCAGCACAACAGCTCTGTAAACCTTTGGTTTTGTAGTCAGTCATACCTCTTCTCTCCAAAACTTTTCTTGGGAGCCTCCTAAACACTGAGCTAGCTCTGGCAATGCGGCATCAACCTCATTGCCAATGTGTACTTCCCTGAAAAGTATACTACCAAGGTACGTGAACTTATCCACAACATTTAAAACTTCTCCATTTGTTGTAACCAATGGTTCCACATATGGGTGGTGTGGTGGTGGCTGATGGAGAACCTGTGTTTTCTTGGTGTTAATTGTTAGGGCAAAATTAGTACAGGCAGCAAAGAATTCATTCATACTTTGTTGCATCTCAACTTCAGAGGCTGCATTGAGTGCACAATCATCTGCAAACAGAAAATCATGTACCAATACTCCCTCCACTTTGGTCTTGGCTTGAAGCCTTTTCAAATTGAAGAATTTGCCATCAGTATGTTAGTTGACCTTTGATGCTGTATTCATCTTCATTGAAAGCATTTGTCAACATGGCTGAAAACATCATGCTAAAAAGCATGGGAGCAAGCACACAGCCCTGTTTCACTCCACTGGTAAATGGGAAGGCATGAGAACATTGTTCATTATCCAGAAACCAGGCAAACATGCCTTCAGGAAATTGATGTACAATGTTGATGAACTTCTCTGGGCAACTAAATTTTGACACAATTTTCCATAAGCCCTCACAACTAACAGTGTCAAAGGCCTTGGTCAGATCTACACATGTTGTGTACAGACCTCTGTTCTGTTCCTGGCATTTCTCCTGAAGTTGTCGGGCAACAAACACCATATTGACTCTTCCTCAGCCCTTTCTGAAGCCACACTGGCTCTCAGGTATATGACCATCTTAATAGATGAAGGATCAACCTATTAAGGAGGACTCTAGTAAGAATTTGTCAGCAATGACTAAGAGAGAGCTCCCCCTGGGATCTGGGAAAGTAGGAAGGGGATAGGTTATGAAGAGTTTTGAAAGCTAAATGGAAGTGTTTAACAGTAGAGTACTTGTTCTTCCAGGTGATAGGAAGCCACTGGAATTTATTGAGTAGGGAGGTGACATGGTCTGATTGACACTTTAGGAAAATCCTATTAGTGGTTGAAAGAAGGTTGGAGTAGAGTAAGGAGAGATTTGAGGCAGAGAGACCCACAAGCAGCTCTTGGAATAATCTAGGTATAAAGTGATAAAATCCTGAGCCAGAATGGTAGCAGTGTCAAAACAGAGAAGGCATATTTGAGAGATGTTGCAAAGATTTTCTTTTTTTTTTTTTTTCAAAGATTTTCATCACCAACAGACCATGGTGGCAGACTGGATATAGGAGATGAGACATAAAGAGGAGACATAAAGGTACTAGGTCAGAAACCATCTAGTCTAATCCTTCATTTTACAGATGTGGAAACTGGGGTCCTTAGAAGGTGTGACTAGCCCAAGGTCATACAGTGGTAGAATAGGAATTAGAACTCAGTTTTTATGACTCTGAGTTCAGTTATCTTTTCAATAGAGAGGAAAGGAGGTCATACTTGGTAGAGGAAGCAATTTAAATGAAAAAGTGGGGGAGGGATGGGAATAACACTGGAACACCTGGAGGAGAATGAGTAGACCAGCCAGGCTGGAACAGAGGAGATATATTGGGGGTGAAGAGGAGATTGGGATGGAGTCAGATTAAGAAAGGCCTTAAATGCCAGACTGAATAGTTTCAACTAGATGCATTTGGCAACAGGGATCCCCTGAGCTTCAGTATTCTTCATATTCCTGGAGGGGTCATCAGGGAAGTATGCCTTTATTCTCCTACAGATGAAATTCAGTGGCAGCCAAGGAAGTTATGGGTAAGTGAAAAAGATGGAGCCAGAGCTGGAGAAATTGACCCAGCCGATGTAATACAAGTGCAGTTGGCAGGGTTTTCAGTGTCTCAGAAGCAAACAAGGGAAGGAGGGGGTTAGGAGGGAGAGATCGCTTTTGTATATATCACTTTTGTGATATTAACTGGTAAATAATGCATGAGGCTGGACCGTGTTTGGCAGAGACTTCTTTCAGTGCAAAATGTAACAGCCAACAAAGTTTTATAAAAGGAGCAAGACAGCATCTTAGAGGAACAAAAGCCCAGCCTCTGCAGTATTTCTTTCCTTGCCCAGCTGCTCCAGAAAGTTGGTAGAGGGAAAAAAAAAACCCAAAAGAACAAGGCTCACACAGATAGATTGGATCTGGCCAAGGTGGAGAGTGCAGACCCTGGAATCAAGAAAACCTGAGTTCACATCTAGCCTCAGATACTTACTAATCCTGTGAACCTGGGTAAGTCACTTTACCATTTTTACCTCTGTTTCCTCATCTGTAAAATGAGCTGGAGAGGGAAATGGCAAACTACTCAAGTATCTTTGCCAAGGAAATCCTACTGAAATGACTAAACAATAATTCATCTTTCAAAGCTCATCATTTGCTTCCCATTACCTGCTGGGTAGAGTTGAACTCCCAAATGACTAAGCAATGATAAATGACTTTACAAGAGTCTTGTGCTCTCTCACCTCTTTATTTTACACTTTTCCCTGTACCTTCATTTTTTCCCCTCTCCATCTTCATCTTTTAAATTCCTATCCATCTTTTAAATACCAGTTCATACTTTATCCAGAGAGTTTTCTCTGATTTACATATAGGAAACGGCTTTGAATTATTTTCTCCTCTCCAAAGGATTTATCGTGAATCAATGTATATTATCATTATCACTGCTATGACAACAACCACCACAGCTACTGCTAATGATATTGCTGCTGCTACTACTATTACTACTACTACTACTACTACTACTACTACTACTACTACTACTACTACTACTACTACTACTACTACTACTTACTATCACCACCACCAGCACTACTGCTACTATGACTGCTACTACCACCACCATTATCTCCAGCACTACCACTGCTGCTGCAACTACTATTTCTATTACTATACCACAAAGTTCTAAAAGAGTATGGGATACTGATCATCCAAAGACATGGCTGACATAAAATACCATGGTCATGATCATGGTCATGGTGTAGTCAATGGAAAAGGGACAAAGTGGGAAGTTGGAAGAGCTGGATTCATGTAGTGACTCTGACACTTAAAAACATTATGATATTTGGCAAGTCATTTCTCTCTGAGCTTCAGCTTCCATATCTGTAAATCTAGTGTATTAGTGTTTACTCTTGCCACCTCACTGAAGCTCAAATCCAAGGCAAGTGTACATAATTTGTAAGTTTATAATGCAATATAAAAAAATATTGTTGTTGTTCCAAGTACTTACTTTCAAGGGTCTTTGATTTCACTTATGCATGCCTTCTTTGTGCTGATGTAGATCTCAGTCCCTCCTGTCCCTTGGAAGCTGATATCCATGAATTTCTATAGATAAAATTCTCCTTTGTTGGTCACCCCTTATTAAATCTGTGGTGTCTGAATTAGTGGAGGTATCATTTTCTACAGGAAAGTTCACCTTCCTTTTGACACTCCTCCCCTTCCTAAATTGCTAATACTCTCTCCCACAAATGACTTTATGTGTATTTTATGTTTAATTTTCTCATGTGCTATTTTCTTAAATACACAATAAGCTAATTGAGAACTGAGACTGTTTAATTTTTTTCCTCTAGCATCAAGCAAACTCCTGGCATATAATAAGTGTTTCATAAATGCTTTTGAAGAAATGGACAAGTGAAAGAATAAATGAGCAAATGAATGATCTCTTTGCATTCTTGCAAAGTCTTTGGA
The DNA here is from genome assembly GCF_028372415.1 of Notamacropus eugenii. Lineage (NCBI taxonomy): Eukaryota > Metazoa > Chordata > Mammalia > Diprotodontia > Macropodidae > Notamacropus > Notamacropus eugenii. Next base: position 93,059,723 of record NC_092875.1, on the reverse strand, counting down.
CATGTGTAGTCTCATTCTGGTTCTTTCTAGCTTAGTAGAAACTGTTAAAGTTTCTGGCCTTCAATTATATTCTTCAGGAGTCTAATAACCCTTCCCTACCAAAATGAGATAAATGACATCCCATAATGAGGGTACAGCGATAGCTAGGTGGTACAGTGGATAAAAGTGTTGGAATCAAAAAGACCTCAGTTTGAATCCTTCCACACACCCTTACTAGCTGTGTGACCCTGGGCAAGTCACTTAATATCCATCTGTCTCAGGATTCTTATCCAAAAAACAGGAATACTAACAACCAGCTATCCCATAAGGTTGACACGAGGACCAAATATGATAACATATGTGAAGTGTTTTGTCAGCCTTAAAGTGCTATATAAATGATGGTGATTGCTATAATCCTTAACATCCTCCCAGCATCAACCTCATCATCTTGAAGGTTTTTGAGCTCTTTTTTACACAGTAGTAAATAATCCTAGAATTCTAGAGTGGGAAAAAGATCTGAAAGCCTGACTGGTGCAGCCTCCCATCTCAGTGATATCCAGAGCAGATCCATAAATAGCTTTGTGGATAGGCCTTTTTAAAGTTGGAAAAATAAATAAATTCAGAGAGTCCCCTGGCTGTACAGTAAATGGGGAGCAATTTGGAGCTGATATGCTTAACTACTTAATATTTAAGCTTAAGTCCAGTGCTTAATATGATAAAGGGCTGGGGTTTAGACCACTAGCCTAGCCTAATGCAATGAGCTGTTTCAAGCAATATTTGTAGAGAGCTTGTAGGGGCATTTCAACACCCATTTCAACCCTCAATCACCAAAGGTCAATCAAGGCTGGAGCCTAAACCTCTCCATCTTCCACTCCCTCTCCCTCTCCCTTCCTCTTCCTCTCTCCTCTCCTCCTTCTCTTTCTTCCTGTTCTCACTCTCTCTACTATCTCCTTCCTTCTCTTTCTCTGTTCCCTCTTTCTCTTTGTTCTCCCTCTCTTTCTCTTTCCATCTCTCTCTTTCCTCTCTCTTTTCTTCTTATCTCTCTCTTCCTCCTCCTCCCTCTCCCCCTCTCTCTGCTCTCTTCCTGTTTCTCTCTCTCTTTCTTTCTTTCCTTCCTTCCTTCCTTCCTTCCCTTCTCTCTCTCTCTCTCTCTCTCTCTCTCTCTCTCTCTCTCTCTCTCTCTCTCTCTCTCTCTCATACACACACACATCAGGAGAAAAAGAGAGACTTTCTAGAGGAGTGGCCACTTGAGCTAGATCTTGAAGATCAGGTAGAATTTTGGTGGAGAAAAGTGATAGATTAGCAAGCATAAGAGAGAGGCAATGTAGTAGAGTACAAAGATCTTTGGACATGATATGAGGGAATTTTGGTTCAAGCTTTAGCCTTGCTACCTAGAGACTATGCAATCTTGAGCAAGTTCCATTTCCTTTTTCTGTTTCAGCTTTCCCTTTAGTAAAATGAAACTTTTGTGACCCACCTCACAAAGTTATTATGAGGTTAGTATTTTGCTCACCTTATAAAGCACCATGCTAATTTGGTCTCTAATGATTATATTATGGGACAAAGGCAGGGAGACAATAAAGAACATGACACGGTCAGCATAATTTTAATTGGAATTTAAGGCACAGAGGGGAGTAGGAGATAAAGATGGAGAAGTCAACCAGGGGCCAAATGGATTCAAGACTTTGAATATCAGACCTAAGAGGACCCAAATGGAAAAACACTACCGACACGAAGTCCTCCAAGATTGCCCTGTGTCTCCCATGCTCTGCTTTTGGTGTTGCAGGTTTTAGGAGTACAATGAAAAGAAAAAAACTGCAAAGCAATAAAAGAGACCTCAGTGTTGAGTTCTTTGTTGTCACTCTCTAATTCTTCTCACCAGACCTACCCTGGATTGGTGTAAAGTTCTGAAAAGAGCTAAATTTGCCTTCTTTCCCACCCCACCTTTGTTTATTGCCTTCTCCACATTGGGAACCGTGTTTCACTTGAACCACACTTACTGTCTGTCAATGTGTTAGTGATCACAGAATATGAAGAGTCGAAAGGGACCTTTGAACTTTGAATGGAATGTCAGAGCTGGAATGGAGCTTAGAATCCAGAGGAGATGGTAGAATGTGGAATAACAATGTCACCACAGCAGTTCCCTTAGGAAACAGGACATAGAATGTCACAGCTGAATGGGGCTTGAGAACATAAAACATAGGACTTCACAATAGGAACAATCAATAAAGTGGGTCTAGCTCATATGGAAACAATATGTCCTAGTGGCAAGAAAACTGTGTTTGAACACAGAAGATTTGACTTTATTCTTTGCTTCCACCACACCCTAGTGGTGTCCCAGGCCATGTGGCACAGTATATAGAATGTTGGGCTGGAAGTGAGAAAGAGCAGAAGCGGAATGCTACCACAGAACAATGAAAACCATGGTGATGATAACTTGCATTTGTATAATTCTTTGTGGTTCACAAAGCGCTTTACAAATATTACCTGATTTTATACTTAAAACAACCCTAAACTATTTCTAAAAACTGAAAATGAAAATGCACAAACTTTGTAAACTATATTAATTTCTCCTGTAGCTGCTGGTAGGGGAAAAAGTGTCTGGTGCAAATCAGAATGGACTCTCCCAAATCCAGATTGTTGACCCTTTACCACACCTGTGACATTACTTCATTTAGCAACCCACAGCATGAAGCGCACGTAGACTTGACACTGACCTGGGACATAGGTTTTCTTATTATCTTTGTTTTATGGATGGAGGAACTGAGGTAGAGCTTTTAAGTGGCTTTCTCAGAGTCATATAGCCTCAATTTTGAGGCTGGATTTGAATTCAGTTTGACTCCAAGGCTAGTTCTTTACTGTGTCACCTAACTGCCTTAGTAATTGAGTGACTCTGAGTCAGTCACTCTCTGTAACTTTCCAACTTGGCAGGAAATTTCAGAGTTTGTGGTCCTCAACCATGACCTTCAAAATTCTAGGAACATTTCCATGTTATAATGACATGTCATGCTATTAGAAGAGCTTAGATGGATGGATATTAGAGAGTACAGTGGATGAATATTAGACTTAAATTTAAGAAGACCTGAATTCAAATCCTACCATTGACATTTACTAGTTATATAACCCTGGAAAGGTCACTTGACCTCTCAATATTTGATCTGTTACATAACCTATAACATGAAGAGGTTGCCATTGCTGTCTATACTTTCTTCTAGTTCTAATTCTATGATCCTTTGATATATGATCACATGATCTTGACACGTCTCTTTGCTTCTAGGAATCTCAGTTTTCTCACCTGCAAAAGTTGGGATAGTAAACCTTGTCTTGTTTTCCTTGGAAGATGAAATGGTAGAATGAATGGAAAATCCTTTGTCACTGAAACACATCCCAGAAATGTAAATGGTAAGCTCTTATTAATAGAGTCAGCTTCTGGAGATGAAAGTCCATCATCTCACTGCTCCTGATGAAGGAGCTGATCAAGAAAATAGCTCATCATTTCTCTGTCTCAATGGATCCATTCTCCAGGGCTGAAACAAGGATCTTTCTTATTCCCTAGAGCTTGGTCTTTCTCCTTACAATGCCTGTCACTCACTTGCCTATATCAATATTTATCAAATCCTCTGGGAATTAGGACATGCAGGAGGGATTAAATCAATTTAGCCTAGATCTGAGCACTGTTTTGCATTTTGAGCAGATTTAATATGTCCTCCCATGTTTAGGAGCTTGCTCCCATTACCAATTCATGAAGTATCTGCTGGAATTAGTAAATCCCTTTCATTTACTTACTTAGGAGAAAATGTTTAATAGCTGCCACATGAAATTTGCAAATTGTGCTCCATCTGAGGTTGATTAATAAAGCACCATGTAAAATACATCAGTCATTTGTGGATTTAAATTAGTGCTGCATTCTCCTCAAATCATCTCCCTTTGCAACCTGATAACAGCCCCATATCTTCTTCTCAACTCTTTACTCTTCCTTATTTTTTTATTTTTCTCTCTTAGTTCTCCCCAATCACCATAAAAACGTCTCAATTTCAGGAGTGCTGTATATGTTTCACTTCGGGGTTGTAGTGGGGCTCAAAAGTTTTGACTTTTACCATCAGGAGCCTGTTATAGTCATATGGATAGGTTTCTTATCTCCCCTCCAAGACACTCTCACTCCTTGAGAACCATATCCCCTATTCGTCTCTGTAATCTTCGGAGTCCCAAACTCAGGTTCTGTATGTAGCATTCCATAAATGTTTGCTGGATGAATAGATGGAATAATCTGTTCACAGAATAATAAATCAGATAATATCAGACATGAACAGGATTTTGGAGATCATCAGCAAAAAACATAATTGCCATCTCCACAGTGCACATACAAACATACACACACACACATACACAAATACACATACATATACAGATACATATATACACTCCCACACATACACACACACATACAAACAAATCATATTGGATTTAGAAAGTCATCTAATCCAAGCCCCTTATTTTATAAATGCAGAAGGATGAAGGCAGGTGGCAATGTGCAGTAGAAAGAATTTGGTCTCCACCTCATGAGATGTGATTCAAAACCTGTCTCTGATATTTGCTACCTGTGCATCCATGGGGAAATTGTTTAGCCTCCCTAGTCCTTAGTTCACTTATCGTTAAATAAGAATCAGTCTAGATAGACAGAAAAATAGTCCTTTCATGCTCTTTATCTGTGATCCTCTGTCTAGGACATTATAATCCTATGGTCTTAATGGCTAAATAGCCTTCATGATGTCCAAGGCTAAAGGAAGTAGGAGATAGCTATCAGAAGTATAACTAGGTGGACTGAATCAAGTTCCAGGACCCTTATCATTAGACCATCCTCAATACCACCATCATCATCATCATTATGACTCTTTTCAATGTTATAACTCTTCTCATTTTCATCATTTTCACCAGCACTAGTATCAACATCAACTCCTATGTTCAAGAACTAGAAGCTAGTTTAGAGATAATCTACTCCAAACCCTTTTTCACAAAGATGAGGAAATTAAGACTCAATAAAGAAGAAACAATTTGACCAAGTTCACATAGTTTGTGACAAAAAATGAATAGTAGCATTTGGTTCTCCCCATTCACAGTCCAAAATACTGTCTATATTACTGTTCATTTTTAGTCTTAGGTGATGTTGAGGAGACAGACGTCAAATTTCTCTCCTTGTGGGTTTAAGAAGTATAGCTCACAGGGGCACCATAACATGTTATTCGAAACCTACTGGTCCAGCTGGCAACAGCCTTGAAAACCTAATTGTTAACAGATTTTGCATTATCCCTTAAATCGCACCCCCATTAGCAGCCAGCTCTCTTCATGATGAAGTCATTACGGAATGACATTCCCAAAGTGATGGGGATTACAATTAAACCCTTGAGGTTGGTGGGAAGAAGGGTTTAATGAACCAAAGGAGCTTGGAAGGGTTCATCCAGCCTCTCTCCTGCCTCTGTTCCCCTTGTGGCCTTTAGTAAATCTATAAAAGAGGATGAATTAAGTATGATATTGGTAAGTGTATTTAAAACAATTGAGAAGCTCCATGGAATAGTGGATAGAGAGCCAGTCTCGAGCCAAGTAGACCTGAGTTCAGTCTGAGTTATATAGCTTTATAACCCTGGACAGGTCACTTAACCTCTTAATGATCCAGGAAACTCTCAAAAACAATAATTTTCAGAGAAGGCACAGAAATAAACAGATACAGTCCCTATTATATTCAATAAGGGTATTATGCTAAATCAGGGGCAGGAAACCTGTGGCCTTGAGGTCACATGTGGCCTTCTAGGTCCAAAAGACTGCACCCAAGGACCTAGAAGGTCACATGTGTCCTTGAGGCTGCCAGTTCTTCACCACTATGCTAGATTTCTCAATAACATTAGCAATCACATATCTGGAAGCAGAATCTGGTTCCAATCTCCTATTACATGCACATATCTCCTACTTAGCATCCTAGACTGGTGGTAATCTATGCTTCTAAAAGCTCTTTTGATAGAGAGCTAACTATTATTTGAGATATGCCTTTCCATTGTAGGATTAGTTCCTATTAAGAAGTCCCTATTAATAGAAAGTTCTCCTTGGTACTGACATGAAATCTGGCTTTTAGTAACTTTTCCCTATTGCTGTTAGTTCTGTCTTACGAGTTATAGAGAACAAGATCTTATTCCTTGACCTACTGTAGTCCTTAAACTAATTTTTAAAAATTGAATTTAGTAGTTTATATTTGCAAGTATTGGTCATGTTCCTCTTCCTATCCCTAATGCCAAGACAGTTAATGAGATAATTCTTTCAGTCCCTTCATAAGATTTTACATACTGAGTCTATACCATCTAGATACTGAGTCCTCACCCTGACCCTAAACTTAGCCTTGTCCCTGAACTCACATACAGGTATGTCCTTGGTCTCCTACTGAACTCTGACCCTGATTCCAAATTGAACCTGATCTCCCCTGAAAATCTGATCCACAGACTAAATTAGAAATCTTTTCTTTTCTAATTAACACCCCACTTTTCTTGGGTTTCATTATCCTATTAGTAATTTTTATTCTTATTTCCCACCTCTACTTATCTCCATTGTCATGTTCCTTTTCACACTAAATATGAATCCCACCCTTTCTTTGATCATTCTGTTTTACTTAATATGAATTAAAATAACTTTTTCTGGTGAAGTGACTAAAATCTCCATATCCGTTGACTTGGAGATGCTCCTGCTAGGTATAAAGAGGTCAAAAGGCAGGGAGAAAGACCCCATACACGTCCAAGAATCTATAGTGGAACATTTTTGTAGTCACAAAGAAATAGCAACAAGATGCCTACAGATTCGGCAGTGGCCAAACAAATAGTACATTAAAATAGTGTGTTAAATTTACTGCACTGTGGAAAGCTAGGAATGTAAAAAATTCAAAGAACTATGGGTAGACTTGTATGTACTGATGCCAAAGAAGCGAGCCAAATCAAGACAACAATATGTACAGTGATTTAAATGATGTAAATGCAAAGAATTGGTGGAAAACATCAACAAGTGGAGGCTATTTAATTATAATGGTCAAGCTTGTACCACAAGAAGGAATGAGAATATGTATTTTTGTCCCTTCTTTTAAGACACAGGGGTACTCTGGGTATAGAACATTTCATATTCTGTAGCAGTTTTTATCTTTGTCAGTTTTTTACTAAACTTCTGTTTCTCCTTCTTTGTCTTTCCTCCCTTCCTGAGACCTTTTATTCTTCCTTCCTTCTTTGCTTTCTTCCACTTTTCCTTCATTCTTACCACCCTTCTTTCCTTCCTACCACCCTTCCTTCCACCTCTCCTTCCTTCTTTTCCCTCTCTCCCACCCTTCCTTCTCTCTTTCTTCTTTCCTTCCTTTCTCCTTCTGCGTTCTTCCTTCCTTGTTTCCTTCCTCGTTTTCTTTTTTTCTTCCTATTTTTCTTTTCTGTCTGTCCTCTCTAACTCTTTATTATCATGATTATCCGGTTCTGGGTGGAGAAAAAGGGTATTTTAATAGATAAATGGTGTAAAATCAAAATCTATGAATTAAAAGAATCTCAAGATTCTTAGCACATTTTTCCCCAGCAGCTTCAGTGCTCTAGACACTGTTCTTATTAGACTTTGTCACACTTTTTCATTCTTCTTCCATTCTATACTTTTGCTTTCATCTTTGGTATATGCCTTTTAAAAGCTCTCTGAAAGCAGGGACTGTTTTGTTTCTGTTGTTATAAATCTAGAACCTTGTATAGAGCAGTTACTTAATAAACATTTAGTTAATTGAACTGGTTGATGCACAATTATCTGTAATCTGTTTTGCAATTGCATGTATGTTTCTTTTCCCAAGGAGGGGGGAGATTATTTGCCACCCTTTTTGTATGTTGTAGGTTCAATATTATGCTTTGCATAGAGAAAGAGTTTGATAAGTGCCTTTTCATTCATTCAATGAAAAGATCCTTAGTTACTTATTCAGATGATTCCCCCACCCAGGTTAAATTATCTTATATAATAACTTATCTCATTCTTTAAAATATGTAAAATTAGAAGGTGAAAAAAGCAATTTCATGTAAAAACATTCACTAGTATCATGTTCTGTATTGGAATGCTCAATAAATGCTGTTGACTGAGGATTAAGAGATTTACTCCAGATCATACTTAGAGAAAAATACTAAAAACAAGACAAAAAACCAAACAAATCACATATAGAGCACACATGTAGAAATAGAAGTCTATGTTTGATATATAAAGTTTTCAAAATTCTCTGGTCAAACTCCAAGAAATCATGAGTGCTTGAATAGTTGAATTACAACTGACAATAGGAGGAAGTTCTAGGAAGATGTCATGTAAGATGGGGGAAAATCCACTAACTCTGCTTGAATAATATACTGAAATCACTAAGCATACACTTTTTTTTTTTAAAACATGACTCCCTGGAGCTTATATTCTTCATAATAATGTAATGTAAAATTACATGCAAAAGGAATAAGGAAATGGTATTAAATTAAGTAGGTTTAGAATAGTTCCTTTGAGGAAACTCCTTGAACTATGTAGGAAACTACAAAGAAAATTTAGCTCAAAGGGGAAACATAGCTTCAGATGTGATAGGGTATTCACATGTAACCTGAGTCACCTGAAAGAGTTCTTTCAGGAACATACTAAAGAGGCAAGCCGTTCTGGCTATGTTCTCCACATGAGAAGAGGACATCAGTATTTCCATACTTTATGACCTCTTTATGGGTCTATCTGCAAACAAAGATTTAGGTGTTGATGTCCTTCAGGACCACTCAGGGCCTTGTTGCCAAGGTGACAGTGGGAGGAGAGGGGGAGACTTGGACCCTGCTTTTCTTTCCCTGGTTTTCAAAAAGGAGAAGGCAGAGAGAGTATAACAGCCATCTCAGCATACAGCTAGAGGCGTCCACCATGATTATGAAATTGCTGAGTAGTTGATTTTCAAGATATGTGAAAGAAAGGATACTAAACATGGGTGGGGTTTAAAAGTATTATTCTTGTCAATCAACAAGTATTTGTTAAGCACCTGTTATGTCAGACTGTACTAGACTGTAGAGAAACAAGTGCAAACAAGATAAGATACCAATAACTACTAACCCATACACTTACTTTATCTTAATCTACATATGTACTGAGGGAGTTGTGAGAAGGAATTCGGATTTTGCCAAAAATATTCTGCAGCAGACTTCATCTTAGGCTGAAAGATAGAAAGGATATATAAGCTCTTACTACAATTGTTTCCCAACTATTTTAATATTTTTCATTTGTTTGAACAAAATGCCACCTTTAAATTTTTCTTCCAACAAGATTTTGTCCCTTCATATTTTAATATTTTACAAGTTCCTTTCCCTCCCCTCTGCTCCCCTTCCCTGAACCTTGAGCCTACTCCACTGTGAAGCTCAGATGCCATGGGGCCCCTGACCCCTGCCTAAAGACTCTCTTATGAACGCTCCTGGTTTAAGAGTGGTTATCAATAGTAACTGTTGCTGTTTCCCTCCCAACTTTATGTCTTTATTTTTCTTTGCATCATTAGAGGGGCCATGCCCTGGCTACTTCTTAAGCAGGCCTAATCAATGAATGGGCACTACCTCACCTTAAGTGAGTTCCTGAATGGACATTGGTCCAGTGGCCAAGGTCTCCCAGAGCATCCTGGGTCATCTCCAGTCATCCTGATGAATATCTGGTCACTGAATTCAGATGGCTCTGGAGGACAAGAGAGGCTTGTGACTTTGCACTGCTTTCCCTCACTCAAAACAAAGTCAAGTACAAGTCATGACACCATTTCTCTGATGGCATGGTCTTCTTCAGCAGTGAAGGACGATCACAACAACGTGCCTTTTGAAACCTAAGTTGGTGAAAGCGTTCTTTGCTAAGAATTTTAATCTCTTTATTTGTGTGTGTATACACACACACACACACACACACACAAAATCTTTCATTGCACAACATATCTCTGTTTTTTTTCCCCCAAAATACATTGTTTCTTTACGTATTCACAATTTTATTCTAAACAATTTTCACTCTCCTGAATTGATTTCTGCTTTTAAATTTTATGCTAGGAGATCTACTATTTCAATTTCTCTGAATGCTTTCAGATCCATTTTTTCTAAAATCTGTATGGCATGTCACACTATGTTTGGTTTTCCTCTCTTTATCACAGTTTCTAAGATGGAAGGGCCTTCTTCAGCAACTAATTTTCCCTTGTTAGTCAAAATTTTATGGGAGTAGTTTTCTTCATTGTTTCCTCCATCTTTTGAAGGATGAAATTGCCATTCATGGAAGCCAATGAGCTATTAACTGCTCTGCTTTTAACAGTGAGAAATCCTGCAGATGTCCCCATCACTCAAATCTTCCAGCACCATTATCCTATGTCTCCACGTCAGACTTCAACTCTCTTAGCTGAACTTCTTATTCATATCCAGTTTTGTTCAGGTGTCTGTAATATAAAGCTAGCTAAATTTTGCTTTTGTTTCTATTTCCACTGATTGTCACCCAATTGTTGTTATTGTTTGTTGCTGTTATGTCTGACTTTTGATGACCCTTTAGACCATAGCATGACAATATTGTCCATGCCATTTCCTTGGCAAAAATACTGGAGTGGTTGGCTGTTTCCTTGTCCAGTAGATTAAGATAAAAGGGGGTTAAAAATTTATTCAGGGTCATACAACTAGTAAGAATCTTAGGCCAGATTTGAACTATTCCAGGTCCAGAACTCTATCCACTCAGCCATCTAGTTGCCCTGATTACTTTCCTCCAAATATTTTCCCTTGTTTCAGTTCCTGGATTTTTTCGAATGAATGCATCTTAATATTTAATGCCACTTGTGCCCACCCCATCTTTTTACTTATCTTATTTCTATTAAATGGATTCTAGAACCACAAGTCAGTAACAAGTTCCATCCTACAAGGTTCAATGTTACCTATGCATTAATATCTCTTCTCCACATCATTTATTAACTAATTTTTTATATTTATTTATCATCAACTAAGTCCATGGATTTTATTGCAGGCTTATATTTGCAACTTTTAGCTAATGGAAATTTTGGAAGTCTCTATTGCTATACTTCTTTCTACAATTATCTATTCTTTGTATATTTTTGTATACATACAGAGTTTTTCTCTTTCCGTTCTCTTTCAACTTAAAATGCTTTTGATTAGATTTAAATGATTCTATATGAATCTATTCTTTATTAGCCCTTGTTAGGTATCTTCCATCCCTTGACAAGAGTCTGCAATGTGTGTATTTTAAGTAGTGGTTCAGAATTTCAATCCCATTCTCTCATCGATATCACCTTCTTAAGCAGCTGTCCAGGTCCCACATTTTTGTTTAAGAATCCCTTGTACTCAATTGTCAGCAAAGATCAAAATACCTTATGTTCCACTAAAGCCTCCATTTTCCTGCCCAAGATTTCTTGATTCTTCCCAATTAAATTACTTTCATCCAAATTATTTATATTCACATGAATTGCTAGAAGTGCATAGCCATGAACTCAGTTGGTGAGATTCAAAATGTCCTTTCCTATCTTGAATGCATGCTCCAGGAAAGCAAGAGTCTGTCATTGTTACCTGGTAAACAAACTGGTGTGCCAGTAATTTTCAGCTGGACATAACACCCAACACCACTTATAACCACTACTGGATGATTTCTCACCAGATGCTACCTGTGGGACCCCATCTGCACTACTTGGAGGGCAAATAGATACTTTCTTCTCAGAGGATGCAGCACTCTCATCTTTAGGAAGAGGGAGCAAGGGTTCAGGGGTCCTTCTTTCTTTTATCATCCATCACCATCTTCTGTTTTCAAATCTAGTTTAAAAAACTCAGGATTTCCCAAGAGCCTTTTTGTCTTTTATCTTAAAGGCAAAGCTAAGGGTTTGGATTCAAGGATTCAAGCACGTTTTTCTCTGCTTACAATCTAGTCTCTTGAGGCAATGCTTCATCTTTTGAGTGACCCTCTTCTTCATACCCACCTACTCCTAATATTAACCCCCAAAATGTCTTTATATGAGATGATAATAAGAATAGTTTATATTTGTAACCAGCTTTCCAGTTTAAAAATGACTTTCTCCAATTCCCATTAAATTCTTGCAATGTAGGTAGAAGTGATTGTTAGTGTCATTTCACTATTGGGGAAAATAAAAATCTAGAGAGGTTAAACAATTTACCCAGGATCACATAACTGGCAAGTAAAGCTATTTCAACTTAGGGATGCTCCCTTCCACTTCAGTTTTCTTTTCACTCACTCTATTAAACCTTGATATTTCTGTGTGGGGGGTGGGGGGGAGACAGACTTTTCAGAGCCTAGTTTACTTATCTTCCAGAACTTTTTCTATTCATTCAAAGTTCAGGAGACAGTGAGGAACTCTCAGTGCCACAATGCTCTGAATCTAATCTATTGCACCCTCTGGTTTCAAGATAGGCATGACTTCTGCACAGGAAAAGTCTGATAGCACCTAAAGAAGGCTCATTGTCATGCTAACAGGCAAGCAATCCATGGGGAGGCCAGTTAATAGCATTGGCTGGGAGTCCAGATTCCTGGAATCGTATTCTGGCTTTATTATTGCCTTTCTTGGTGACCTTGAGCAATTCAGCTGAACTCTCTGAGCTGCTGCTTCCCCATCTATGAAATGGGGCTAATTATACCATGCAGATGTTGTAAAGATTAAATGCCATAATGGTTATGAATGTGCTTCAGAAACTATAGATGCCAGCAATTGTTATTATCTCTTAAGCCCACAGCCCATCATTTTCCTTTGTAGAGTGTGTTTTTTTCCCTCAAGATAATTAGTTCATCATTCTTATAATAATTCTTCACGGTGCCTGAGAGTTTACAAATTGCTTTCTCATCCATTCTTGCTGTGAATGTCAGAAAAGTATTGCTAAGGAAGCAAGGCAGGAGTCATTATCTCAGTTTTCCTGGAGTAAAGCAAGACTAAGAAAAGGGAAGTGACAACTTCTTCTTGTTTGAATCTGGCTTCAGTCACACCAACTGGCTGTGTGACCCTGGACAAGTCACTTAACCCTGTTTGCCTCGGTTTTCTCATCTGGAAAACTGAGCTGGAGAAGGAAATGGAAAACCACCCTGATATCTTTGCCAATATAACCCCAAAAGGGGTCAGGAAAAATCAGACATTAATGAAATGACAATAACAAACAACATCTAGGCTTATCATGCAGACCTCTTTGTATAAAAATACAACTATCCTGTTTTGTTCTCCTGCACTCTGAAGGTGAGTGTAAGGCCCTCTTTATTATTTTTATATATTATATGTTAATTCCCTCCATCTCTATGTCTTCTATAGCTACACACTTTCCTCTCTGAGAATCCATAAGGGGAGAATCTGCTTTTATCCCTTTAAATGAGGGCTGTCAAAGGGCTGTCTGATTCTACATATGAATTTCCCATCATATCAATAGCTTTATCTTTCCATCAGACCAGTGGCTCTTGAGGTCATGAACTTGGTCCCTCTGCTCAGATAGCTTTTCTGAGGTTAGGACTGTGGCTTTTCCATTGGGTGCATGGCTTTTGGAGATCAAATGTCCTGTTTGCTCTCCTTTGTTTTCTTCTTCTCAAGTTCAGCATGTGGACAAGGGGATGATGTGCTGTCCATGGGGGAGGGAGGAGGGAGGGAGAGAGAAAGGGGGACAGAGAGAGAGAGAAAGGGGGACAGAGAGAGAGAGAGAGAGAGAGAGAGAGAGAGAGAGAGAGAGAGAGAGAGAGAGAGAGAGAGAGACGGATGCAGCTTTTTTGTTTGCCTTTACAAAAAAGCATAGATACCAACTCTCAAGAGAATTCACAGAAGGCACTAGAGGCTGCTGTCGTTCTCAAAGCCCTTCTTCCCAATAGATTTACAACTCATAAATACAATTGTCAGAGCCAAGAATATAAAGCAGAGGGCTAGGTGTACTTCAGTGTTAACCACAAGCAATGAGGCCTTCTAACAGCTGTTATCCTCCTTCCAATCCATTTATGAACTTTCCTTTTCCAGTGAGTGAGTCATTCTTCTCTCCCTGCCTCCCTCACACACTATACCACTCTGCCCTGTGGTCCCAAGTACAAAGCAGAAAGACTCTGGGGAATGGGAAATACAGAATAATGTAATTCTTGAGGTGGAAAGGATCTTAGAACACACAACACAGAAGGTCAGAACTGAAAGGAAACTTTCAGAAGAAAACACATAACATATCACAATGGGAAAGGATATTAGAACATAGAATATAAACTGTTGGAAATAGGGGAATTCTCAGAAAACAGGGTATCAAATGTCAGGATTGGAAGAGATTGGGGAACATAAAGAATATAGTGTTAGATAAAAGACTCTTGGGAAATAGAACATAGACTTTCAGAGATGAGACTGATATTAAAATATAAAACGTTAGTACTAGAAGAGCTAGAACATAGAAAATAGTACTATAATAGCCTTTAAAATAGAGAAGTTTATGAAGCAGTAAAAGTCCTTAGGAATCAAACTCTGAAATTTCATTGTCCTGTTGTGTTATGCTCTTGCATGATCCTGACTGTGTCATACAACATATTAGCAATGCCCCACTGATCAAATGCTAAACTGGTTTTGTCTGCAAATGCGGTAGGCATGTATGGATCATTCATGATACTGATAAATTCATTGAACTGTACAGGGTCAAGGACAGAGCCCTGAAGCATCCATTAGAAATCACCCCTAAGGATACTCTAGCAAAAATAAACCCATTAACTCTTGTTATGAATATGGAAAGTGCATGGACCTGTGATTTCACTAGTGGAGAGAATACTAGGGTAAGGAAATTCTGCCTCTCTTGGTCTTTACTTGTTTTGTATTTATAGTCTTAGTGAATTGCTTTGCAGGGGGAGGGGGTACAAGAGATTAAGCAACTGTTCTATAGATACAAAACTAGTATGAGTCACAAGCCAGAGCTGGAACTTAAACCCAAATCTTCCTGGCTTTCAAATTAGTTCTCTAGGCCCTATACGATTCTGCCTCTCAATATGAACAGTAACAGCATAAGGTTTGTGAAGCACGTTATATGTGTTATCTCATTGGATCCTTACAAACTTGTTACTTGTTACTATAATCCCCATTTTACAGATGAAGAAACTGAGGAACAGAGAGGTTAAGTGACTTGCCAGGGTTAAATAACTAAGTATAGTCAAAGTTAGAATCGGAAGTTTAAGTCCCCGCTACCCCTAGTCTAGCACTTTATTCACTGGTCTACATTATTGACTCAGGTATAATAAGGGGGTTTTAATTTTAAAGTGTATGGGGTGGAGGGGCGGGTTGCCTTCACATATCTATAAAACTAGTCACCATAGCAGTAGTTACAGATCAAGAAAATGAATAGTAATTGAGATTTCCAACAATAATAGGAGAAAAAAATACAAGTATGAATAAACCAATCACATATTAAGGTCTGAGAATACAGATTGAAAAAGCAAGGCAGTTTCTGTTCTCAGTGATCTCACATTCAAATGGGGGAATATGGAAAGTTTCAGCTGCAAGTAAGATGGAAAGTTTTCCTGGTCCTTCGAGTATGTAGACAGAGTAGATGTCAATGTTTCTTCCTGAACGTCATTTCCACTGATAGAATGATATGAGTTTCTGACATTGAAGCATTTGACAATGCCTAGGACATTGATGGCAAGAACTGTTTTGGTTTGTTTTTTTTGTTTTGTTTTGTTTTTTTTAATTTTTCTGGCTCTTTAGTATCTGTGACTATAACCTTTTCAGGGGAAGTCACAGGCTGAATCTCTATGGGCCAGGAAGATGTCTGGGGGAAATGGGCTGAAAAGTTATTCCCAGGACTTTTGAGCTTATGGTCCTAGGCTGTCTCCATAGGGTCCAAGAGGAGATGATAGACAAGGTGGTAGTGGTAGTTTGACTTCCATGACACATGTGGTCTCTGATCTTTCCCTTAGGGTGCCTTGTTGCTTTAGCTAGGTAAGCTTGCTTGCCCTATGTATGGTAGTTGGTCAGCAGTTGGTCCACATGACTTGCCTCCCAAGTTGATGGCTATGAAGGCAGAATTAGAAGCATTACCGGTGATCTAGTAAGTGCTGCCACACTCCCAGGGGTCCTGTGGCTGTCTAGTAATGGAAATAAGTCACTAATTGTTGATGTTCATGGTGAGGAAGTTTGGTCCCTTCTCCATGATTATGTCTCCCCTCATTGATAGAAGTGGGGGCTGAGGTGGAAGTAAATCTGGTGGTTTTAGGGGCACTGCTGTTCCCAAGGCTCCGGATTCTGAGATGTCTTTGTTGGGGGTTGAGGGTGGATGGTCAAGATGGCAGTGGTGGCCTGACTTGTCAGGTACTAATGCCTCCTGTCTCCCTCAGGGAACCTTACTGCTTCATCTAGTTGGTTTACCTGGCCTGTATTGGCAGTTGCTTGACAGTTGTGGGGATGGCTGGCCCCTTCTGCAGAAGAGTTACCTCTAAAGATGATGGAAAGAGCAATTGAATCCCTAGACTTAATTGTCTATGAATCGATGCATGACATATTGGCAAGAAGGAAAATTTGCCTTCCTAGTTATCCCTGAGACCTGGCAGGGTGGGTTCCTTGACTGGAATATTGATTTTATTTATTTGTAACATATTAAAAGACATGGTCAGAACAGCATTTTATTTTAAGAAGCTATACTCCTATGAGGTAATAAAGAATTTAGGGGAGCTATAGTATAGAGCAATGGTTTCAAACTCAAAAAGAAACAGATCCCTGCTGTCCTCACATTGACTTAGAAAACCATAAATTCACATTATCTCTATTGTATTATATGTTTATTTATTTTGTTAAACATTTCCCAATTACATTTAATCTGCTTTGGGCTGCACTTGGTAATTCTGTAGGATGCAATGATCAACAGAGAAACAAAATTTGTATCATCACCATTACATAATAGAGTTGAAGGGAATTCAAAGACTATGGAAGCCCTTTCAGATTATATATAGGTATTCCAGAAGTGGACAGTTTGTAACGGGGACACCTATAAGCGTTTCTAAGATTATCTCCAGAGAGTTTGGGATACGAAACATGGGAATGAGAAGGGGAAGGAAATAGGGTATAGTCCTCCATTTTAAAAACATGTGGGGAGATGCTGGCACCAAAATTGTTCCCACTCTGTGCCCATTATCCTAGCTCTTTCATTTAGAAAGACTATGAGAAACAACTGATCACCTCTACTGTGTGGATGGTATGAGGGTGAGGATGAATATTCCCTGTGGTGCAAAGTGAACCTGGGCAATAGTGTCTTCAGACTCTGTTCCTTTGATCCCAAGCCAAGGAGGAAGCCACAGTTCCCCTGTCCAGAGTCTAAGCAGGAAATCTGTGTTCTTGCCTTGCAGTCAAAGATACTTAGTACTGGCTGTCATATTTCCACTGGACGATGTAGATCAATACTGTGGGCTTCTCTTTTCCCTAGCCCTCTCCTTTTTGTGTGGTATTGTTTTTTTTACATTAAAAGCAAACAAAAACACAACCTCAGCTCACTAACCCTTGTGTGGTGTTATTTGAGTGAGGGAAGTGCAAAAGGTGAGCATAGGGTAAGACTGGCAGATGCCTCTATTTTCCTTGGCTTTTCTCCAACGGGATGTATGGGAGTGGTGGCAGTGCCATGTATTTTCCCCATGATTGCACACACCTGGTGATGGTGTCTATGACAGATCTCTTAAGCATCTGTGAACTACTAACTACTAAAGAAAAGACACAAATTTGCAATCAAAAGCATTAATTCCCCTAGTTTGACCAGCAAGTTATTTGTGAGAAATAAAAGTGATTTTTAAAAATCCTGGTGTGGTGAGCCAAAAGGCCAAGACACAGATGTAAGAGAAGGATCTTCCTGGGTGCGCAACCCTTATCAGGTTTACTCTCCCAGATTGGGTCCCAGAAGACAAATGATTATAGCTTTCCCCAGGGGATGGCATTAAGGGGTTCCTCATAAATCATGTATCTGGGGGTAATTTTCTCCCTTTACGGAGTCCCCACAACATTTGGATAATGGTATGAGACCATGATAGAGGAATCACACCCATTCCCTTGCTTGGCTGAGTTGGTTCAGCTGAGGTTCCAGCATCGTAGTTGGAGTATAAATCCACTATTGTTCTGGGTCAAGCTGCTCACTCTGATGATATGTTTGCTCCTCACTGAATTAGACTTGCACTTGTTACTGACCCTGGGGTGCTGGTTATCAGGAAAACCACAGATGGCTTTGATGCATCTCCCAGTCTCACTAATCACCTTCTAAACCCCACCAGAATACTCATTTACTTAATATTAGGAATAAGCCACAATGGAGTCAGTAGTGGCAAGTATTCATGAACATATTATGACTGGGTGGAAGACTGGGCCCACTAACACTCTCCCTCCGGGTAGCTCATAGAAGTCTTCCTCACTGGAATGCTGCCAGGAAAGAGGTGAGATTATTTGCTCAAACTTTTTTCTAAGTACATTCAGTAGTCAATTGGGGAAAAAAAAATGCCTTTTTTGACAAAAACTGCTTGGGAAACTGGAAAATAGTGTGTCAGAAACTGGGCATAGACCAATGCCTGACACTGCATACCAGAATAAAGTCCAAATGGGTATACAATATAGGTGTAAAGATGATACTATAAACAAACTAGAGGAGCAAGGAATAGTTTATTTGTCAGATTTATGGAGAACAGAGGAATTTGTTATCAAACAAGAGATGGAGAACATTATGAAATGCAAAATAGATAACTTTGATTACATTGAATTGGAAAGTTTTTGCACAAACAGACCCAATGCAACCAAGATTAGGAGGGAAGCAGAAAACTGAGAAAGAATTTTTATGACTAGTCTCTGTAATAAAGGCCTCATTTCTAAAATATATAGAGAACTGAGTCAAATTTACAAGAATACAAGCCATTCCTCAATTGATAAATGGTCAAAGGATATGAACAAGTAGTTTTCAGAGAAAGAAATTAAAGCAATCTATAGTCATATGAAAAAATGCTCTAAATCACTATTGATTAGACAGATGCAAATCAAAACAACTCTGAGGTACCACCTCATACCTATCAGATTGGCTAATGTTACAAAACAGGAAAACGTTAAATGTTGGAGAATATGTGCGAGAGTTGGAACACTAATTCATTGTTGAGGGAGCTGTGAGCTAATCCAACCATTCTGGAGAGCAATTTGGAATTATGACTAAAGAGCTATAACAATGTGCATACCCTTTTAACCAGTAATACTGCTTCTAGGGCTGTATCCTCCAAGAGATCATAAACATGGGAAAAGGACCCACATGTATAAAAATATTTATAGTAGCACTCTTTGTGATGGCCAAGAACTGGAGATCGAGGGAATGCCCATCAATTGGGGAATGGCTGAACAAGTTGTGGTATATGAACTTAATAGTATACTATTGTGCTATAAGAAATGATAAAGAGACTGACTTCAGAAAAACCTGGAAATACTTATATGAACTGATGCCGAATGAAGTGAGCAGAGCCAGCAGAGTATTATACGTAGTAACAGCCACAGTGTACACAGACTGTTTTTGATAGACAACCCTTCACAGCAATGAAAGGACCTAGAATATTTTCAAAGGACTCATGATACAAAATGCAATGCACGTCCAGAGAACTATGGAGTTGGAATGCAGAATTAAGCAGACTATTTTCTCTTTTGTTATGTTTTGTTTTGTTTTGATTTTCTCATGGTTTCTCCCATTTGTTTTAATTCTTCTATGCAATATGACTAATGTGAAAATGTGTTTAATAGGAATGTATGTATAGAACCCATACGAGATTGTATACTGTCTTGGGGAGGGAGAGAGGAGGGATGAGGAGAAAATTTTGAACTTACAGAAATGATTGTTAAAAACTGAAAACAAATAATAAATTTAGAGAAAAAAAGAAACTGCAGAGCCAAAAAACACTATATAGTACGTGAACAGGAAGTGGTAAGAAGATACATATATATGCTTTGAATTTTGGAACAGATCCCTTCCATTGTGCAAGCCTAGAAGCAGCCTTACCAAGCCTCCACATGTTGCATTGAAGCTAGACACAAGGGCAAATTAAACGGTGCTCTACAGACTGGGACCTCACCCATTACAGATGTTTATTCCAATCCATGCCTGCATAGTGACTTCTTTACAAAAGATTCAAGTGGTAATGATTCAGTCATTCTTGAAGACACCTAAGAAAGAGAAACCTTCTGGATCTTGAATTGATCCATTCCATTTATGTTAACTCAATTTGTAAAGAAGCCTTTTTGTATAATTTTAATTTGGTCTCATCAAAACTTCTACCCATTGTTTCCAGTTCTTCCCTTTGTGCCCACATAAAACAACAGAAGAAGTCTAAGTTTAGGCTCCTGTAACAACTTTCCAAATGCTTCAAGAATGCTGTCATTCTTTCTCTAAGTCTTCTATTCCAGGTGAAAAATCTTGACAAACTTCCACCAAACCTCAAATGACAAGAATCCATGGTCCTTCATCAATCTCTTGACTCTTCTTTGGACAATTCTCATCTTAGTGATCACCTTCTTTTTAAATAAATTTAATGTATTTTTAATTTAACTTCTAATTCTTCTTCCCTCTAGCTTCTCTCACAGCCCCTCAGAAGGCAAGAAATATTATACCCATTATAGATATGAAGGAAGACGCAACATTTCCACATTATCTATGTTACCTAAAAAAATAAAGCAAGAAAAGTAAAGAAAGTGAAAAAAAATAAGCTCTATAGAGGTAGATAGTGTTTCTCATGACTCCTTGAATTTGATAGCAGTAGCTAATTCTTTCACAGTTGACTGTGATGATATTGCTGTCACTGTGTACAATGTTCTCCTGGTTCTTCTCGCTTCACTTTTCATCAATTTATATGTCTTCCCAGGTTTTTCTGAAACTTTCTTTGTCATTTCTTATAGAACTACAGTATTCCATCACAATGGAAAGTAATTTGCCATAATGTGGATACATCACAACTTGTTCAGCCATTTTGATCAGTTTCCAATTATTTACCACTACCAAAAAAAAAAAGGTAATATGAATATCCGTGTACATATGGTTCCTTTCCCTTTTTCTTTGATCTCTTTGGAATATAGACCTAGTAGTGATAATGGTGGGTCAAAGGGCATGCACAGTTTTATAGCCTTTTAGGCATGTTTCCAAAGTGTCTTCCAGAATGATTGGATCAATTCACATCTCCACCAACAGTCCATCAGTGTCTTCATTTTTTTTTTCTTTTCCCCCCACATTTATTTATTTTTAATTTATAGATTAAAACAAGCATTTTGATAACATAATGTACTAAAAAAGATGATTGCACATGAAACTGAAAATCTATTATGCACAACTTGCCGTTTCTTCTAAACATATAATAGGTCTCATGTAAATTTCTTTTTTTCTTCCCTTTTCCTTCCCCCTTCCCAGACATGACTGGTGTTAGACACAAATAGGTGTATATATATATATATATATATATATATATATATATATATATATATATATATATATATATATATATATATATATATATATATATATATATGTGCATGTATATAAATGTATATTTGTATATACATATATGTATGTAAATATATATTTGTATATACATGCATATATGTATATGTGTGTATGTATGCATGCACATAGGTATATATGCACATGCATACACATACATAGATGTATGTGTGTGTAAAATATTTTTATATATACTTCTATTTATCAGTTATTTCTTTGGATGTAGATAGAATCTTTCTTCATATGTCCTTTATAGTTAATTTTTCTATATCAACTCTAGCTTTTGTCATTTTTCATTTCTGTCACCTAAGTCAGAATGATCTTCATTTTGAAAGAAAGGGAAGAAGAAAGGAAGGAGGAAAGGAGCAAACAGAGGAAGA
Organism: Notamacropus eugenii; assembly: GCF_028372415.1. Lineage (NCBI taxonomy): Eukaryota > Metazoa > Chordata > Mammalia > Diprotodontia > Macropodidae > Notamacropus > Notamacropus eugenii. The sequence continues at coordinate 93,037,879 of NC_092875.1, read as the reverse complement.
AAAAGTGGTGACTAGTAATGATAACTATGATTTATATAGTGCCTACTATGTGCCTGGGAGATAGGTGATATTATTATCATTTTTACAGTTGAGAAAACTCAGGCAAATAGAGGCTAAATGATGACTTGCCCAGTGTGACACAGCAAGTGCCTGAAGCTGTATTTAAACTCAGATTTCCTAACACCAGGCGCCCCACTCTATCCAAAGTGCCACCTAGGTGCTTCTCTAATATTATATTGACAACATGCAAGAGAAAGAGAATACATAAGAAGGCTGTGGAAAGTATCACAAATCCAGCATTGAGGCTGAGTATAGTAGTGATAGGAACTTCTGTTATCTGCACATATTCAAGAGCCTTCTCTCTGTCAAAAATAGATCAGTTAATAATTTCATATGTTGAATTAAGGATAAATTCATTCTTCAAAATATGGAGGAAGTGATTAGGGGAATTGATATTCTGGACTTGATTCTAACCAACTTGGAGGAAGAGGCTACTGGTGTATAAATGACATGAAATACGGGGGTAGAGTAACCACTCTATTTCATGAGGGAATAAGAGAAGGTCAAGACAGGCTTTGTACACACAATAGATTTGGGAACAACATAATTGAAAAGATTGAGGGACCAAATAAGTAAGATCCAGTCACCTAAAATTCTGTAGAGAAAGTGATCCAGGAAAAGAAAAATTTCAAAATGAAATTCTGAAAATGCAAAAAAATAATAAAATAAAACAATTCTGATGAGAAGAAGAAAGAGTAACTTGAAAAAGAATTATATAGATACATAAGGAACTAGTCAAACAACTTAGATTTGTAAAAGGCACATGAGGAAATGAAAACAAGGTCAGATAGTAAAAGATGATTTTAAGTGTGGCTAGGCTCTGTAAAAATTTCACAAGTGATAAAGTTTGGAATGAACTAGGGCTGGAGAGGAATTCTAAGGACAATGAAAAAGGCTTTAAAACTCTACTTGGAAAAAAAAAGAGGGGGATCAAAGAAAGGTTGAGGCCATAACTAGGAGTTATTAAAACAATTATAAAGCATGGCGGAGAGAGGGCAGGTCTACTGAATTCATTTTGCCTCTGTTTTCTCTACCAAGAGAATAATTCTTTAGCTGACAAATACAGAGCAAAAATATATGATAGGAAGTTGAAAACCAAGAAAGGAAAGGAAATAGAAAAAGATTACCTAGCTTTCCTCATAGAATTCAAGTTACCAGGCCTAGATAAGCTACATCTAGGGTGTTGAAAAAAAAACTACCAGATGAGGTTGCTAAGACACTATCAGCAATATTTAAAATATTGTGGAGAACTGGAGAAATACTGAAAGACTAGAAAAGTGAGAAGCAAAAGGTTGTAGCTTGTTATTTTTGTTTTTTAAGTGCAGTGATTATAGGCCAGGGGTCTTGAGTTTGACTTTGATTCCTGGAAAAACATATAGAATGGATAACTAATGAGATGGTAAGTGAATATCCAGAAATAGAAGCAGAGATCAGAGACAGCATGGCTTTATCAAGAATAATTTGTGTCAGACTAGCTTCATCTCTCTCTTTTTTTTTCTCTCTCTATTTTTCTCTCTTTCTCTCTCTCTCTCTATCTCTCATTATCCATCTGTTGATAGATATATTGATATCTATTTATATATAGAAATAGATATATTGATATTGACAGATAAAAAGACATTCCAATAACAAAATATTTGATAAAATTTCTCAAAATATCCATATATATGGATATATATATGGATATATATATATATATATATATATATATATATATATATATATATATATATATATATATATATATATATATATATATATATATATATACATATCCTGGAGAAATGTGTGGTAAATGGTAATGTGGTAACTGGATTCATAACTAGTTAATAACCAAATCCAAAGTGTCATTAATGGCTCAATGTCAACTAGAAAAATCAGTCAAAGTTGTACTTAGATAAGGGAATAAATGGCCTGTTTTTGATATGGGCAGATGACACGAGGGATAACTATTACGTTGCATGACACAGTCAGGATCCAAAGTATCTAACTAGGTAAGAATGATTGTCTAGTGACAGGCTAAGAAGATATGATTTAATCAATTGAATTTGATCTTATTCTTGGGTTTAAAGCTCACTTCTAGAAGTTCCAGATGGAAGATACATAGAAATTTACATGAAAAAGATGTTGGATTTTTTGTGGACTACAAATTCAATATGAGTTTTTAGTGTGACATAGTCATACAGAAAATATTATGTTTCAAAGCATAAAGATGACAGATAATCCTATTGTCCTCTGCCTTAGACAGACTCTACCTAGAGTGTTGTGTTCAATTTGGAATGCTACACTTTAATAATGGAATTTACAACCTAGGTAATCTTCAGAGGAAGAGGCCCTCTGACCACTTTTCAGGATGTGGTAAAGTGGGTTATTCTACAGTTATGAGATGGATTTGATGATTACTGTATGTGAATACACTTCCACTTCTGAAATCCTATGATTCTGTAATGTATCCATTCCCTCTCAGGCTTCCCATTACTTCTGATTCATTTTTCTAATAATAAGAATCAAAATCATAAGAACATTGCTACCTCCACCTTTTCAAAGATCAACCAGGATGTCATAAGTTCCTCAAATGTTCTATTTTTGAGAAGGGTGGAGGAGATACACACAGAGAGAAACAGGGAGAGGGAGAGGGAGGGAGGGAGAAAGAGAAGGAAGAAGAAAGAGAGGGAAGGGGAGAGAGAGAGAGATTCATCAGACGTCTCAATAGTTTAAGGCTCATATCACTGTTATATCATGCCCTCATGTTACATATATGGAGAAAGAATTTATCTATCTTGCCTTCCCCTCTAACCCCCAAGTTACTTGCTTGGCCTCTGTGGTACACTCCCGCTATACTATGGTATGTCTTTCCCTTCATTGAAAGAATTCTGAACTTGGAGTCAGGGAGACTTTAGGTCAAATGTTGTCTCTGTCACTTACCACATGTATGTGAATGGACAACTAACGTAACTTACACAAGCCTTGGTTTTCTGTTTGTAAGTTGAGAGGGTTGGATTATACAACAGCTGAGGTCATTTCTGACTCTGAATCTCTAAAAGTATTCTTTTGAATACTTTCCTCTATTCCTCCTCCTCTAGTATATGGATTTCCACAGAGGTGAATATCATATCACTATACACTGTGACTTGGATTACCTGTTGTCTAGTTTTCTGAGCAGGATATATCTCTTATTTTCTGCATTATGATCATGATTTCCCCACTCAAAGCTTTAGTGACCAACCCTATGAGACAAAAGTTGCTTATGTGAAAAGGACAAGTTCCCTGGGTTGCTCACAAATTATGATTATGTTAGGTTCCAATACTCTTATACCAGACAGTTGTAGACTCTAGCCACAGTAGCGCTGAAGTGTTTACACTCCACTAGAATTATAGGAGGAATAAAAAATACTGTGAAAGAACTTTAGAAATGATACATGGAAGCCGAGGGTGCATTCATCAGGAAGACAGACTGTAGCAGAGATATACGAGGTCCCTTCTTATTACTAATGTGGAACTGAAAAGAACGAAATCATGCTTACCACTATCACACAGGAAAAAAAATGGCTAACATAATAATGAATCTTATTTCTATAGTTCTTTGGTGCAGTGGAGTCAGGAAGACCTGAGTTCAAATCTAGCCTCAGATACTTAACTAGCTGTGTGATCTCAGGCAAGTCACAACCCTGTTTGCCTCAATTTCTTCATTTGTAGAATGAGTTGGAGAATGAGATAGCAGACCATCTCTGTATCTTTGTCAGTATCTTTGTCAAAAAAGCCTCAAATAGAGTCATAAAGAATTGGACATGACTAAAATGACAGCAACCAACAAAAATAGTTCTTTAGAGTTTGCAGTGAATTTCTCTCATGACAAGACAATGAGGAAGGCATGCAAGTGTGACTATCACCATTTTGTAGTTGAAGAAACAGAGAGGGATCATGACTCTAGATTTTCTCTACCATTTATCAGCATTGTGTTCACCCTAGAAGTTCACTCAGTCAGTCACTCAAAAAAAGCATTTATTATATGTCTGAGATACAAAAAGAGGCAAGAGTCAATCTTTGCCCTCAAAACATTAAAAATCTAATGGGAGATACAGCAGGCAAGCAAATCTGTACAAACTGTATGCAGGATAAATAGGAAATAATTAAGAGAGAGAAGGCACTAGAATTAAGACGTGTTGGGAAGGGCTTCCAATGAAAGATGGCATCTTAATTGAGACTTGAAGGAATTCAGAGAAAACATTCCAGGTATGGAGGGGAACGCAGAGAAAATGCCTGAAGTGAAGAGATCAGATTGAAAGGAGACCCCTGTGACCTCTTCTTCTGATTTCTCAGTTATTCCCAGCCCTTATTTTCTAAAGTGCTCATAGCAGACAGGTCTTTGCTCCTCTCTAGGCACTACTCCTATTTTTCCACTCTCTTCTTTCTTTCTTTTTTCCTTTCACCCTTCTTCTTTAGTTCCCATTCATGCATTGTCTTACCCATTGAAATATATGCTTCTTGATGGCAGTGACTGTCTTTCTGCTAGCATTTGTATTCCTAGAACTCTACAGAATGCACAGTTCTTAAAAAATGCTTGTTGACTTGACTTAGCAGATAAAGGAACTGAGAATCAAGGAGGTGAATGATTTCCCTACAGTCATACACCTAGAAAATATTGGAATTAGAATTTGCACTTGGGATTTCTGAACCCAGTACTTTATCCTTTATCTCCCCCTATCTCCCAAAATGATTAAAGGTCATCTATTAATTGGAGGAGGGAAATAGGATCATTTGAAAGGAGATGTGTGGGTGTATGCTAAAGGAAAAAGATCTATATGAAAATTATCATTAGCATAGAAGGGGTTCTTATATACAATTCAATTCACCAGATGTTTATTATATTAGCTGACATCTACGTAGAATTTCAAGATTTACAAAGAACTTGATATACACCATGTATAATTTAGCCTCACCCTATGGGAGAATTGCAAGAGAAATATCATCCCTATTCTGCAGATGAGCAAGCAGAGGCTCACAGAGATAAAATGATTTGTCCATAGTCATTCAACAAGTAAGTATCAAAGCAGCATGGCACTATGCAAGGAACATTGTCTCTGGAGTTAAAGGTGCTGAGTTCAAATTCTCCTTCTGAAACTACCTGTGTGACCTTAAGCAAAACACTCAGTTCCCTTGTTCTTAGCTTTTCTCATCTGTGAAATGAAAGATATGATCACTTAGGTATCTTCCAGGTCCAGAATCTATGTTTTTATAATTCTATCTTACTGATATTCTATCTAACAGTGTGGCACAGACAAAGGATTAGTGAACCTGGAGTTAAGGAATATGGACGTGAATTTTATTTCTCATGATTACTATTTATATGACCCTGGAGAAGTCATTGGATCTCACCTATCTTCTCTGCAAAATAAAGTGAAATGTTGAACTTTAAGAGCTGAAGATCAAAGGTAAATGTAGAGGGATTAATTTAGGAAAAAAGAAAATCTCTTTATTTAGATGAATGAGAAAGGTAATCTGATGTGATAAAAGAAAGATGAGATTTGAAACCAGGAATGTGGGGTCATGAATGGGGAAGTAATTGATTCAAAGGTTACAATGGGCATGGCCAGTGTGGGAATTTGTTTGACTTGACCATTTGTTACAAAGTCCTTCCCACCTACCCCCAGTAGTGATGAGGCGAGAAGTGAGGGGAAGAGAAAATATATTCTCACTAATTTTAAAAAAATCTAGAAGTTAAAAAACTATTCTGTTACTTATAATGTTTGTGACTTTAAGCAAATTATTCTATTTTCTAAGCTTTATCTTTCATCTCTGCGAAATAAGGGGGTTGAATTATATGAAAAAGAAATGGGGCACAATGGAAAGGGCTCTGGTGGACCTGGACTCAAACAGTACCTTTGAGGCTTACTGCCTATGTGACTTTAAGCCACTTTCTTCACTTCTCTGGGTCTCTATCTCCTCATCTGTAAAATGAGGGAATTGGGCTAATGACCTCTAAGATCCTGTCCAGCTCTAAATCTGTAATCTTATGATCTCTAGGGTTCCTTTTAGCACTAAATTCTAAGAACTATGAATGGAGAAGTCAAGGGAGAAAGGGGAGGTGAAGGATGATGATAATGAAAAAAGTTGAGATAAAATGAATCAATGAAGTAAAAACAAACAAACAAACAATAACCACCACAAAAATACCCTTTTGTTTCATATAACCAATACTGGTGGGTCTTTAATAAACATTGGACCTACTGAACTAGGTCAGGGATGATCTAGGTTCAGTGATTCAAATCCTTCTCTTGGAATCATGTCTGTCACTAGTTGTTCACTTTTCATATCTCCTTTCCTCTGCTAAAATCATCATCTTCATAAACTAGCCAAATGTCAAGTGTCACAAAGGAACTGTGGATGCCATTTTGTTTCACCCTTTTATGTAACAGAGGAGAAAATTGAAACCCAAAGCAGGAAAGGGTCATATATTTAGTAAAAGGTAGAACTAAAATTTCAACCTAGATCTTTTACAACACCATCTTTGGATGAATATACAAAAAATACCATTGGTGATGATTAGTTCCTTACATTCCTGGAACTTAAAGCATCTACAGATGCTCTCCAGATTTTATCTGACCATATCCTCTTTCCTGTGCGTCAGTGTAAGTGGGTAGCATTAGTGGGTGGGTTTGATGGATCTTGGCAGTCTCGGTATCATATCTTGGATACTATTTGTGCCTGGAAGACAGCTCACCTCACTCACAATTAGCCACGCTTAGTCTTTAGACAAAGATTTTGAATCAAAGCTTTTAATTAGTAACTTGTGCAATCCAAGTCTTATTGAATTATAAGATCTCAGATATGGAAGTAACTTCAGAAGGAATCTAATGTCAGACCCACATCAAAAAAGAAATTTCCTATGCATTATCTCTAATAAGTGGCCATCTTTGCTTGATGTAGAAGAATGGTGAACTCATATAAGCAATCTGTTGCCAAATCCTTTCATTTCTACCTTCACTATATCTCACCTATAAATCACCTCCTCTCCACTTACATAGGCACAACTATACTTCAGACCCTTACCAGCTCTCACTTAGTGTATCAAAATAGACTTCTTATTCATCTCCCTGCCTCAACCTCTCTGTAATCTAATCCATCCACCACTCAGTTGCCAAGGTTATTTTTCTAAAACATATGGCTTCCCACATCTTCTCATTACTGTATGATCTTTAATGGTTCCCTATCATCACTAGAGCCAAATAAAAGTCCATTGTTTGGCATTTAACACTCTTATTCACTTGGTACCAGCCTACTTTTTCAGTCTTCTTTACCCTCTAATGCTCTCCATCTACTCTACAATCTAGAGATATCACACTAGTTTCTAATCTTAGATAATGATATTCCATCTCCCATCTCCATGCCTTTGCATTAGCTTTTCTTCATACTTGGAATGCTCTGCCTTCTAATCTCTTACACCTACTTTTCCCAACTTTTTTCAAGATTTAACTCAAATATCATTTGCTATATGAAGCTTTTACCGGTCTCCCCATATACCAGTGTCTTCCCCTTTTAGATTATCTTTCATCTACTTAGCATATATCTTCTGTGTACCTAATTGTTTATATATTTCTCCTTTAGCCTATGAGCTCCTTGAGACCATGGGCATATGCCATTTTTGTATACCCAGGGTAAACCCCATAAGCTTGTCATTTATGCCTTCAATCAAGTTATTGGCAAAAATATTGAATTCCAAAGGGCAGATAATAGGTCTCTTATTCTCCTCTAGAATTAAATTCTAATTGCTATCAATCACTCTTTTGATTGGTTCAATCAATAAGTTTAGAGCCTTCCTTTCTTTCTTCTCTACATCACAACTTCCAAGTGATTCCCATCCTGTTGCTGATTCCCCTTTGAACCCTTTTAGCACTTGGTCCTTTTACTTTTCTTCTCTAATTATTACTTCCATTCTAAGAACCCTGTATCTTATTAAATAAGATGGAGCACAGAGAACTGTTTTTAAAAACACTTTGCCTCTTATAGCAAAAAGACTGTCTTTCAGTTAAAGCAGGCACAGATGATAATAACCCTTACCATTTTGATAGTACTTTGTGGTTCATAAAATATTTTCCTCCCAAGAACCAGATGATATAGGTAGCATATATGATTTTCTTATTTTACAGATTAGGAAACTGAGTCTGGATATGTGAAGACATACAAAGATAAGAAATGCCCAGGTCAAGAATCAAACGCTGGCCCTCTGCCTCCAAATTTATCAATATTTTACCTGAAACACTTTGAATCTACTCAAGAAGAATGTTCAGAATGTTTGTTCACGTTCAGAAACTTTGTAAGAGAAAATCATTCCTAAATGGCATAGCAAAGATTTCCCAAGGGACCTTAAAACACAAGAGAAAGCAGTTACGCAAGAAAAGTTATCCAGGAACAAGACAACTCAGCATCCCACTACTCAGGCAAGAAAACTTCTCACCCTTCCTTTCAAGTCTTCTCTCTCCCGTTCTTTTCTCTCATTATTTGTCTTCTTCCTCTAAAAAATTCTTTAAAAATACTTTTCAAGGACAGACCAAAATGATAGAATAGGAAGAAACAGTACAGCTCTATTATTCTGACTGCCACAGGACTCAAACACTGAGAAAAGAGGCCATAACTTTCTTGTTCTAATCTAAATCTTCAAAGAATAGAAGACTTGAATGCTGCCTTAGGGGAGAAGAAAAGGGTCCCAATGAGGTTACTCTGATCCCTGTCTCTAGAGAAGAGGGGTGGAATGTGAGATTCAATCCCCAGGCGAAAATGGGCTTAGTATGGTTGGTATGGACACTGGCCTCTTTGTTTCTCTTTAAGAAGACTTCATTTCCTGATTCTAAATATTTTCACTTGTAGGCCTATGCCTACAAGTCTCTCACAGCTCATCTCCACTTCTTAGTTTCCTTGGCTTGTTCATATTTCAACCATTATGTCTGATCGACATAATGACTAAGCACAATTCCAGAGGATTTTCTCTTGATGAAGAAGTGATGAACTCTGAGTATAAAGACAGACACTTTTTTGACATTACCAATGTGGGAATTTGTATTGTTTGACTATACATGTTTGTAACGGTTTCCCCCACTCCCATTTGATTTTTCAATTGGTGGGAGGAAGATTTGAAAATGAAATAAAATTTAATTTAAAAATTCTATTTGAGTGACTATATGTCTGTAACTATCTATCTAAGCATATTTTGTATCTTGCACACACACACACACACAAACACACATACACATACATACACAAAAAAAAAGAGAGGAGAGAGGAGAGAAAGACAGAGAGAGAGAGAGAATGCACTACTTTAATTAAGCAGTAAGTGACTTCCCTTTCACTAATGGCATTCAAGCAGAGATGGAAGAACCCTACAAAGGAGCTCTGCCAGGAATAGGACTTTAAGCTAGAAGACCTCTGGCTTCCCATGTTCATAGTATTTAGAGTGACAAGGGACCTTAAAGAACATCTAACCTTGCCCCTCATTTTACAAATAAGGTAACTGAGGCCCAAATAGGGTAAATGGTTTGTCCATTCTACCACTGGCAATAAGAAATTAGACTGGGATTCAAACATAGCTCTATTGTTTCAAAATCTTGAGTTCTCTCCACTAGCCCATGCTGTACCTTAGCTTGCAGATCCTGTGTCTATGGTTCTAATTGATCATCACCTAAAATGAGATGTTTGCTTTGCGAAACTTATAGCATTATATATAATGGCTAATATTATTTCCTTGGTCAGGAAAATAAATATAATAAACATCTTGTGGTTACTACTTCTGGTTCTTCCATAATTACAACTTTGATACCTCTTTCTGATTTAACCATCCACCTTAGCTCCCCCTAGAAATTCTACTTGGCAACTGCCTGGTAATCAGACTGTTTTCAAACATTCTTGGTCCATTTGCTCTCCTCACATGTCTGTTTTGAGTTAGTTCACCTCCACCTTTCCCTTCTAGCTGCTGCTGAGTGTAATTAGCCAAGATGACAACTCCTCTCTGCTACAACTCGCACATAATGGCCAACAGGACACTTCCAACATCTTCCAGGTGCTCCTTCCATGCAGTAAAGGGATATGTTGACAATGTTCCAGGAAGGTGGACCAGTTTGAGTGTGGGGAGGTAGAGCAGGCAGGGAAGCTGCAGTTGATGACAGTAGTCCTGGCAGTCTTTTCAACTGTGAGGCTTCCTGGAGAGAACAGATAAAAACAGAGATTGTCTGGGTCTTAAGACTGATATGTGTTTTATTTTGGCTGTTTCTATTGCATCTTCAAGACTAAGTTCCTCACTTTTTTTTGTATTATGAACCCTATGGTCAGGCTGGTGAAGCCTGTGGACCCTTTCTTAAAATAATGTCCTTTTGTACATAGGACAAAATACATAGGATTGCAAGGGAAACCAATTACATTAAAATATTGTTAGAATATAAATGTTAAAAGTTCATGACGCCTTAATTTAGAACCCTTGAAAAGGAAGAGCAGTGAGGAGAGAGGGGAATGGGAATGAGAGGAGAGGGAGTTTTGTGGAACCGTTCATGGATGACTTTTGCTAATTGTCTGTTCCTCTTTCTTCCTTCTGGCTCCCACCAGACTTTTGCTTTGTGTTTACCTGGGCAAATCTTGTAACTACCTCCATGGTACAAACTGCCTATGACTTGAGCTCCCAAGATGCTGAGTCAGACATCTCTCAGCTATTTCTAGCTTGTTAGGAAAGAGAATAATTAATGTTTATTTTTTTCTCCTTTTTCCCACCAGCCCTTCCATTTATCCCAATTTCAAAGAAAGACAAAACCCTTGTAAAAATAAGAAAAAAATATTTACTTATCCTTGGAGGTATGTTTCCTCTTGCTTTCTCCACGCCTCCCATTGTCTGTAAGGTGCATTTAGTTATCATAAGGGAAAAGAGACATGAACTGAACGGAATGAGATAAAGATTCATTCTCTCCAGTCTGGGGACCTCTGAGAGTCAAGAAGAATTGTTCCCTAAATGCTCTTTAGAGAAGCCTTTCCTAACTTGGTAGCTACCCATCTGAGGACTAGGCCATTTTCCATCTAGGGGAAAGTTTTGCATCATTTCTGATACCTGGGTCAGGCTTAAGGAAGTTATTTAAGCCGACTTCTGATCTCCCACAGTAGAATAGGGTGCTGGCAATCAGAACTGGTTGACTCAGGTAATTTTGTGATGAAATAAGTTACAACATTCTTTTTAACAGTTCCTGCAGGAATGAACGTTTATTTCTTGATCCTGCTGATGTAGCCACTTGCCTTTGTACAGAGAAGAAAATATCTTTCCTTTTCTAAATAAGAGACCTTGAGGTTCAGAAAGGTTAAGTTACTTGACCACAGTCTCACAGAGCATGCTTTCAGGAGCCTAGGTCTCCTGGTTCCCAAATCAAACTTAATTCCCTAAAATGTGGGGCACAGGGGAGGAAGTACTACCTAAAGTGAGCCAAGACAAACCTCTCTCCTCCAAAGTAATTTCCTTGAAGATGCTTACTAGCCATTAGAGACTGAGGAAAAAAAAGAAAAGTCTCCTCTTAAAGACAATCCTCATTTATTTCTTTATACCTTTATAACTTTGGTGGTTACTGAGGACTCAGATTCATAAAGTTTCCTTCCCTTGCTCCCTTGTGAAGGGACAGTCTTCTTAATCCACCATCATTGCAACTCCCTAGAAATGGTACTGACATAAGTTCATTAACTTCTATTTCCTCATTAACAGGACAGAAGACAATACCCCTTGCAGCCAAGTGATTCAAAAAAGAAAATCTGTTCAGGGATACACAGTTGAGCCTAGTCCAGCGTAAGAGATGGTGGGTCACTTGGATGATAAGGAACACTGTGCTAAATGAATGCATTGCAAGGCCCGTAAGGGAAGGCAGCTGGCTGAGGGTGTGTTTACGCCTAGCATGTCTAAAATGGCTTTCCATTTCTGCTAACCTTCTCTAGAATCACAGACAGGCCAAAGAATGTTAGAATACAGAGAGGCCTTAGTGGACAGAGTACTGAAAGTCAGAACTGGGAAAAGATGCCATCACCTTCAGGGGAGAGGTAGCCTGATGCAGTGCCACACATGTTGAATGTGAAGTCACAGAGCTTGGTTACTAACATGGCTCTGATACTTACTGCCTGCAGGACAACTTCAGGTCTCTGAGACTAAATTTTCTCACTTGTAAAAAAAATAGGGGAGTATTGGATTAGATGATCTCTAAGGTCCAACTCGTGAACTACGATGCTATTATTACTATTTATTATTATTAGTCACATTTTTATAATGCTGTGAGTTTTACAAAGCACTTTCCTCACAACTATCTTTTGTGTGTGAGTGGAAGATGCTGTGCAAGTATTATGCTGCATGTCATATGAGGCGGGAAATGAATCCTCTTAGATACTAAGTGCCCTGCCCATGGTTAAATAAGGGCAGCTATGTGGCACAGCGGATAGAGTTCTGTGCCTGGAGTCAGGAAGACTTATCTTCCTGAATTCAAATATGGCCTCACGCATTTACTAGCTATGTGAACCCTGAACAAATTATTTAACCCTATTTGCTTCAGTTTCCTCATCTGTCAATGAGCTGAAGAAGTAAATGACAAACCACTTCACTATCTTTGCCAAGAAACCTTCAAATGGGGTCATGAAGAGTCTGACACACCTGAACAACACCAGTGGGAAGCTAGAAAGACCCGTAGAGTATTAACATAGAACATGAGAGATAGAAAATATCTTCTCAATCAGGCAGTCAGTGAAGAAGCAATTATTAAGTTCTGGTGATGTCTCAGGCACTGGAGATACAAAGAAAGACAAAATGGTCTCTGTCCTCAAAGACCTTACATTCTGACGGGGGAGATGACATGTAAATATGTGTTTACTGTAAGCAGTTTGAAGTTTCAAGTTACAAAGTTCATATAAGATGTGGAAGAAGGCATTTGGTATGGCAGAAAGAATACTGCATTTAGAGTCTAAGAGCTAGGTTTCTGTAGCCCTGCTTTGTAAGGGTCAAATCTGCTACATTTTACATCCTCCCCAAGGTTTTCTAATACTCTGAGAGGGGAGGTAATGGTCTCCACTTTCCTGCAATTGGCTCAAGTCCTTACTAATTTTATTCCTCTTATTTTAGGGACCCAAATAATAGCAATCCAGTTCTATTTAACGACATAATATTAAATTAGATTCACAACAGAATATTTACTTCACACATATAGCAAGAACAAATATGCAAACATTTTCCCTACCACTGAGAGCATAATCCAAACAATATCACATGGTTGCTGGATAGGAAAGGGATTAGAGTTACAGTTTACCTCAGTTTCAACATGGTATCAGCCCCACCAAGTTCAAGTCCAAGCATTCACCAGGCTAGTGTTCCAGATCCTTCCTCTTCAGGGATTCCCTGCTGGACTAATTACAATTCTGAGCCTGGATTCTTGGCTCCTGAATCCTTGTAGCTTGAATTCCTGAGTTAAGGATTCCATTTCCTATACCTGGAACTGAAAAAGACAAATGAAACAAGACAAAACCTCAGGCTCATTTCTTAGGGCATAATGGGGAGTGTAAGATGGACCTCAGTCCTTCCCTCTTTACCTCGTAGTGTCACCTCCCATAAATGAAGGAGTCCTTCAGTTTTAGAAATGAATGTGATAGAAAAAGGACATGCCATACTCAATCAGTTAAATTTTAATTTGTTATTTATTTTTAACATTCATTTACATTTTTTTAGTTCCAAGCTCTCTTCTTCCCTCCCTCTCATGTCCCCCTGATTGACTGAGAAAGCAAGAAATATGATATCAACTATTCCTGTGAAATCATGTAAAACATCTCTATATTAGCCATGTTGCAAAAAATGGAGAAAAATAAAGAAATTGAAAAAAAATAAATTATGCTTCAATCTGTACTCAGACTCCATCAGTTCATTCTTTGTATGTGGATAGTATTTTTCATCATATGTCGTTCAGGATTGTCTTGGATTTCTGCATTGATCAGAATAGTTAAGTCATTCCCAGTTGATCATCATACAATGTTGCTTTTATTGGGTATAATGTTCTCCTTATTGTGCTCACTTTAGTTTGCATCAGTTCATGTAAATCTTCCCAGATTTTTCTGAAATCATTCTGCTTATCATTTTTGTAGCACAATCATATTCTATCATAATCATATACCACAACTTGTTCAGCCACTCCCCAAATGGACATTTCCTCAATTTCCAATTCCTTGACCCCTCTTAAAGAGCTGCTATAAATATGTTTGCTATAAATATAAAAGATATAAGTATCTTTCCTTTTGCTTTGATATCTTCAGGATATAGACCTACTAGTCTTATGGAGTCAAAAGGTATGCATAATTTTATAACACTTTGGGCATAGTTGCAAATTGCTCCCCAGAAATGTTAGATCAGTTCACAACTTCACCAACAGCATATTAGTGTCTCAATTTTTCCCCATCCCCTCCAGCATTTGTCATTTTCCTTTTTTGTCATGTTAGCCAATCTGACAAGCATAAGAGTTGTTTTAATTTGCATTTCTCTAATCAACAGCACTTAAGAGTATTTTTATATAACTATAATTAGCTTTGATTTCTTCTTCTGAAAACTACCTGTTCATATCCTTTGAGCACTTAACTTTTGGAGAATGAATTGTATACTTTTAAACTTGTCTCAATTCTCCATTTGTTTGAGAAATTAGGTCTTTATCAGAGAATCTTATTGTAAACTCCATCCATACCAATTTCCTGCTTTCCTTCTAATCTTGGCTGTCTTGGTTTTGTTTGTACAAAAGTATCTCAATATAATCAAACTTTCCCATTTTCTCTCCTACAATCCTCTCTTGTTTGGTCATAAATTTTTCCTTTATCCACAGATCTGACAGGTAAAATTTTCCACGGTCTCTCTTTACTTATAAATATGTATCCATTTTGACCTTGTCCCAAAGATAAGAGAAGGTTGGGAAATGTTGGTCTACATCTATTTTCTGCTAAGTTGCTTTCCAGTTTTCTCAGAAATATATATCATATAGTGAGTTCTTATCCAAAAAGCTTGTGTATCTCATC
The DNA here is from genome assembly GCF_028372415.1 of Notamacropus eugenii. NCBI lineage: Eukaryota > Metazoa > Chordata > Mammalia > Diprotodontia > Macropodidae > Notamacropus > Notamacropus eugenii. The sequence continues at coordinate 93,022,777 of NC_092875.1, read as the reverse complement.
TATTCCATTGGTTCACTACTCTATTTCTTCGTAAATACCAGATTGGTTTCATCATTATTGATTTGTGTTATGGTTTAAAATATGGTTGTGCTAGGACATCTTCCTTCACATTGTTTTCATCACTTCCTTTGATACTCCTCACCTTTTGTCCTTTCATATGAATTTTGTTATCATTTTTCTAGGTTGGTAGTTTGATTGGAATGGCACTGAATAAGTAAATTAACTTAGGTAGAAATGTCATTTTTATTACATTGACTCAACCTATCTATCCATGAACAATTAATATTTCTCCAACTGGTAATATGTCTTTATTTGTGTGAAAAGTGTTTTGTAATTGTGTTTTTTTTGGCAGGTAGACCTTTCAAGTATTTTTTTATTGTCTACAGTTATGTTAAATGGAATTCCTCTTTCTAACTCTTCCTACTGTAGTCTTTTCATAATATACAGAAATGCTGAGGGTTTCTGTGTGCTTATTTTATGTCCAGCAACCTTGTTAAAGTTATTGAATGCTTCAATTAGTTTTTTAGTTGACTCTTTAGAATTTTCACAGTATACCATTATATCATCTGCAAAGAGTGATAGTTTTGTTTTCTCATTGCCTATTCTAATTCCTTCAATTTCTTTATCTTATCTTCTTACTATAGCTAACATTTCTACTACAATACTGAATGAGAGTGTTGATAACCTGCATCCTTGCTTCATCCCTTATCTTATCAGAAAGGTTTTTAGTTATCCTCTTTACAGATAATGCTTGCTGATGCTTTTAGATTGAGCACATCATTTAAAGGAAATTTTCATTTATTGTTATTATTTTTTTCTATTGCCTTTAATAGGAATGAATATTGTATTTTGTCAAAAGCTTTTTCAGCATCTATTGAGATAATCATATTTTTTATTGTTTTTTTATTGTCATGATCAATTATTATTATACTATTGATATGGCCAATTATGCTGATGATTTTCCTAATATTGAACCACATCTGCATTCTTGATAAAAATATCAACTGGCCATAGGATATAACCTTTCTGAAATATTGCTGTAATCACCTTGTTAAAATTTTATTTAAAATTTTGCATCAATATTCATTAGAGAAATTGGTTTATAGTTTTCTTTCTCTGTTTTTGTTCTTCCTGTTTAAGGTATCAGCATCACATTTGTGTCATTAAAGGAATGTTAAATAATATTTAATAATAATTAATATGTAATAATTTGCCTATTGTATTTAATAATATTTAATAATTTAATAACTTGCCTATTTTCTAAAATGCTTATATAGTATCGGAATTGATTGTTCTTTAGACATTTGGTAGAATTCACTTGTGCATCAATCTGGTCCTGAGAAATTTTTCTAGGAACCATATTTATGGTTTGCTTAATCTCTTTTTCTTAGATAGGGTTATTTAAATATTCTATTTTCTCTAAAGGTAATTTGAGGAATTTATGTTTTTAAAACATATTCAACTATTTTACTTAAATTATTAGGTTTATTGGAATATAATTAGGCAAAATAGCTCCTAATAATTTCTTTACTTTCATCATTTTTCATGGTATATTCAATTTTTTTCTTTTTCTTTTTATACTTATTGTTTGGTTTTCTTCTCATTTAAAAATAAACTTAACCAATGGTTTATGTATTTTATTGTTGTTTTTTTTCAGAAAAGTCATGCTAGATAGTATTTATTAATTCATTTTTACTTTTGATTTTATTAATTTCTCCTCTGACTTTTGGGGTTTTGAATTTGGTGTTTGAGGATTTTTCATTTTTTTTCCATTTTTTTAAAATTTGTTACTCAATTCATTGATCTGCTCTTTTTCTGTTTTATTGATGTAAGCATTTAGAATATAAGTTTTCCCTTAAGTAATGCTTTGGTTGCATTCCACAAATTTTGGTATGTTATTTCATTGTTATTCTCTTTAGTGAAATCATTGATTCTTTCTATGATTTGTTCTTTGACCCATTCATTCTACAGGATTAGATTATTTAGTTTCCAATTAGCCTGTAGACTATATTTCCATGACCCTTTATTGCATATAATTTTTACTGCATTATGATCTGAAAAGATTGCATTTAAGATATTTGCTGTCCTGTATTTTAATGAAGTTTTATGCCCTAATACATGGTTGGTTTTTGTGAAGATGCCATGTACAACTGAAAAAAAAAAAGTTTTCTAATCTCTATTTCCATTTAATTTTTATTCAGAGATCAATCATACCTAACATTTATAAAATTTTATTTACCTCCTTAGTTTCTTTCTTATTTATTTTGTGGTTAGATTTATCTAGTCCTGAAGGGGAAAATTTGGGACCACTCCTAGTATCTTTTACTATTTAGTTCTATAACCCATTTAACTTTTTCTTTAAGAATTTGGATATTATGGGGGCAAACTAGAAGCATATACCTGCTTGAGTTCTCTTTGCAAAGACCCTAAAATACCTGTAAAAATGACTCTAAACAAATTCTAGAGCAGAAGAAGCCACAAAATGTTAGAGTGAAAGATTCCCAGCCAAAGAAAACCTGGAAGGCTAACAGGAAGCATCTCTCACATTAAGCTCAGGCAGAGGCAAGCTCAGCTCAGCATGTGATGTGCTGGTACAGATGGAACTGGATCAGGCTTCAAGACACAGAATCATTGGCAGCTGCTGTTGTTTCCAGATTTCTTAACCCACAAATGCCAAAGACAGCTTCAAAGTTCAGTGAGAAAGCTCTTTCACCTAGGTGAGAGGGGAGAATGGTCTGACCCCAAGTCCAACCCCAGGACAGCTGTAGCCATTGACACAGCAGTGGTTGCTTGTTGAGCTCTCTGCCTACAGACCCTGGGGAAATCAAGCAGCTGATCTGGGTTTCAGTCCTGAGTGGCATTCCTAGGGGGAGGAGGAGCACTGACCTGGTGGAGCTGGTGATGGCTGTGAAGAGGGAATCCTATTCACAGTTCAAGGGCAGAAAAGAAAGCTTTTGATTGCTCACAGACCACAGCACAGGCGAGGAGAGGAGTAAACATCTCTGCTTTGATTATGTGACTTTGGAAGAACTGAAAACTTACATATCTCTAGAGGTATCTCAGAGAACAGCTGCACAAAACCTCTGAAACCTGGGGTAGTATACCCTACTCTTGATAAAGGATGCAAAAGTCAAGTAATTGGCTGGGAAAATGCCCCAAAAGGGGAAAAATAAGGCTATAGAAGGTTACTTTCATGGTGAAAAATGTATTTTCTTCCATCCTCTTGGATGAGGAAGAGCAAAGGATACAATCAGAAGACCTAAGTGTACAACTGGAGGAAGAGAGCAAATTCAAGACTTTTACATCCAAAGCCACCAAAATAATATGCAAGTGTTTCAGGCCACAGAAGAGCTCAAAAGGGATTTTGAAAACCAAGTAAGAGAGAGGGCAGAAAAATTGGGAAGATAAATGGGAATGATGCAAGAAAATCATGACTAGTAAGTCAAGAGCTTGCTAAAGGAGACAAAAAAAAATGCTGAAGAAAATAACATCTTTAAAAATAGACTAATCTAAATGGCAAAAGAGGTCCAAAAAGTCAGTGAGGAGAATGCCTTTAAAAGCAGAATTGACCAAATGGAAAAGGAGGTACAACAGCTCAGTGAAGAAGGTAGTTCTTTAAAATTTAGAATGGAGCAAATGGAAGCTAATGACTTTATGAGAAATCAAGATATTATAAAATAAAACCAAAAGAATGAAAAAAATAGAAGACAGTGTAAAGTATTTCATTGGAAAAGCAATTGACCTGGAAAAAAAATAGTTTCAGGAGAGATAAATTAAAAATCATTGGGCTATCTGAAAACCATGATTGAAAAAGGAGCTTAGACATCTGCCAAGCCTAGAGGCCTGAGGGCTACCCGAGTCTTACCTTACCTCGCAGGTCTTTGGCTGGCCAAACCGGATAAACGTATGAGAGAAGAGACTTTCCGGAGTCGAACAAGGGTTAGGCTTTATTCAGGGTCTCAGTTACATGTGCAGGGGGAACTCTTCCTTAGGATAGTTAGAGAAATCTCCCAAGGAGGCAAAGATCTTACAGTAAGGGAATGAAAGCAGAAGTGGAAGTGGGGAGAGAGGGGGAGGGAAGAGCGAAGAGAGGAAAAACGGAGCCTTCTGTCCTGTCAGGGCCCCTCCACGCTAAGAGAGCCTTCAGGCTTTCCTGACCCTAATTAAGCTCTCCAGCAGTGTAGTTTGCACCTGAATACCATGCCTGTTAGATAACAACAGGTGTGCACAGATCCGGGACAGTCTCGAGGGCAGGGATGCTCCTCCCATCACGTTTCTCACGGGAAGAGGCGGAAATACACGAGATAGCTCGGTCTCACTCCTTGATTCCCTGATATTTCATGGGGGGCCTCATGAGAACTCTAAGATTTAGAAGTTCCCACCTTTACCCACCTGAGACTGTCCACATGGAATTGAGCTTCCATCCCCAACAGACATCATTTTCCAAGAAATCATCAAGGAAAACTGTGCTGATATTCTAGAACCAGAGAGTAAAATAGAAATGGAAAGAATTCACTAAGCACATCCTGAAAGAGACTCCAATGGGAAAACTCCTATGAATATTGTAACCAAAATTCCAGAGTTCCTAGGTCAAGGAGAAAATATTACAAGCAGCCAGAAAGAAACAATTGTATTGTGGAAACACAATCAGGATAACGCAAGATCTAGCAGATTCTGCACTAAAGGGTTGAAGGTCTTGGAGTATGATATTCAATAGGTCAAAGGAGATAGGATGAAAACCAAGAATCACCTACCCAACAAAACTGTGTATAATACTTCAAGAAAAAAAAATGATTTTCAATGAAATAGAGAACTTCCAGGCATTCTTGTTGAAAAGACCAGAGCTGATTAGAAAATTTGACTTTCAAATAGAAGAATCAAGAGAAACATGAAAAGATAAACAGGAAAGAGAAACTGTAATGGACTTATCAAAGTGGAATTGTTTACATTCCTACATGGAGAGGTGATATTTGTAACTCATGAGACCTTCTTCGGTATTAGGATAGTTGAAGGGAATACATGTGTGTGTGTATGTATTTATGTATATATGCATATACAAATATTCATATACATAAATACATATATATGTAGATGTGTATGGTATGTATTTGTATATTATATGTAGCTATGTATATGTACATGGGTGTATGTGTGTATGTGCATGTCTATATATGTGTGTAAGTGTGTGTGGATATATATAGGTATATATTTATATATACCTATATTTACCTATATTTATATATACCAATATATATATAAATAATATCTTTTAATTAGGTATCTTTTTTGCTTTTGCTTTGTCTGAAATCATGAGTGCTACCCTTGCCCCTGCTTTTTTAACCTCATCTGAAGAATAATGGATTCTGCTCCAGCCCTTTATTTTTCATCTCTGTGTGTGTCTCTGTTTCAAATATGTTCTTGTAAACAACATATTGTTGGATTCTGGTTTCTAATCCATTCTGCAGTCTACTTCTGTTTTATGGAAGACTTCATATCATTCCCATTCACAGTTATGATTGCTAGCTGTATATTTCTCTCTATGCTATTTTCCCCTTTTCTTGCTCTTTCTCTCTTCTTCTCTTACTCCCTAAAAGTCTATTTTGCTTTTGATCACTGCTTCTCTTAATCTGCCCTCACTTCTATCACCCCCCCATTTTCTTATATCCTTCCCCTCTTATTTCCCTGTTAAGTAAGATAGATTTCTTCACCCAACTAAAAATGCATGTTATTCTCACTTTCAACCAATATGATGACCATAAAATTCAAACATTTCTTGCCACCCCACTCCCCATTTTCTCCTCCATGGCAAAAGTTCTCCTTGTGTACCACTTTTATGTAAGATAGTTTTCCCCATTAATGTTCTCCCTTTTCCTTCCTACCAGCACATCCCTCTTTCTTCTTCATTTTTTAAGACCATTCCATCATACTCAACTCAGACCCCTTCCCCTTGTCTGTGTATACTCCTTCTAGCTGCCCTAATAATGAAAGTTATAAGAAGTTACAAGTATCATCTAACCACATAGTCTTATGTAAAAAGTTCAACTTTCTTGAATGTCTTATAATTTCTCTTTCATGGTTACATTTTAATGCTTTTTTTGAATCTTTGTGAAAGCTAAATTTCTACTCAGCTCTAGTCTTTTCATCAAGAATGCTTGAGAGTTCTCTATTTTATTAAATTAAAATCTATTTTAAGTATTCAATCAGATTGAATTGATTTGTTGTTGTTGTTGTTGTTTTCTGGGTGGATTACTCACAGTTGTAATCCTAGTTCCTTTGCCTTATGGAACATCCTATCCCAAGCCCTCTACTTCTTTAGTGTAGAAACTGCTTAATCTTCTGTGATCCTGACAGTGGCTCTATGTTATTTTAATTGTTTTTTTTTCTGGCTATTTGAAATATTTTCTCCTTTACCTAGAACTCTGGAATTTGATTATAATATTCCTGGGTCTTTTAATTTTGGGATCTCTTTCAGAAATTGATCAGTGGATTTTTTCCAATTTCTAGCTTACCTTCTAGTTCTAGGATATCAGGGAAGTTTTCCTTCATAATTTCTTGAAATATGATGCCTAGGATCTTTTGATAAAAAAAAATTATGACTTTCAGATATTCTAATAATTCTCAAATTATCTCTCCTTGATCTGTTCTCTAGGCCAATTGTTACTCTAGGGAGATATTTCACATTTTCTTCTATTTAAAAAAAAATTTAAAGTTTCATTTTTTTCTTGATGTCTTGTGGAGTTATCAGCTTTTATTTGTCCAATTCTAATTGTTAAGGAATTATTTTCTTCAGTTAGCATTTGTACCTCCTTTTCCCTTTGGCTAATCCTACTTTTTAAGGAGTTCTTCTCTTCAGTGAGTTTTTGTACCTTTTTTACCATTGGCCAATTCTTATTTTTTCAAGGTTTCGTTTTCTTCAGTATTTCTCTGTGTCTTTTTGCAATCTGTGGAATCTCTTTTCATAGAATTTTTTTTGCATCATTCTCCTTCTTTGTGAGAATTTCTTCCTCTACCTCCCTTATTTGATTTTAAAAAATTCTTTTTTGAGCTCTTCTAGCAATTCTTGTTGGGTTTGTATCCAATTCATATACATGCATGCATACATACGTACATATGTGTGTCTGTGTCTGTGTGTATATATATACACACACACACATGCATACATATACTTGAGACTTTTCTTATAGCTGTTTTGACATCAATGTATTCTTCTGAAACATTTTGATCTTCCTTATTACAATAGGTTTTACGTTTCCACATTTCTTTGAGGGGTTAACAATCACTTTAATCAAGCACATGTATCATACAGTTAGTTCAGGGGAAAAATTCAGTACCTTGAACTTCAGAGAAAATACAGAGAAATCTAAGATCAATAGCCATGACTTCCTCTGTTTTACCATATGTAATGGCAATTAAATTAAAATCTTTAGCTATTTTTGTTTTACTAATAGTGACTCTAATTGAATCGTAAGATTGGGGAGGATCTTTCCCACCCATTTATGGTCCTGCTCGTTGTCAGAAGCTTGATAAGGGGAGTTGTTTTGTAGGAGGGCCCCAAGTACCTTTTTTTTTTTTCTATTGAGGCACTGGATCAGAGGGTGAGGTTTTACTTTGGGCCTTACTGACTGGAAGTGTTTCTTTGGCCAGAGAGATTCTGGGAAGTCATTAAGGAATCCTTTGTATAAAACCCAGAAGTTGTATGCAATGGTCAGACATGTGTATGTATGTAATGGTCAGACATTTTGGAAGTATGTCTGTTGACTCTTGATTTCTTTGTATTTTCTCTGAAATGTTTATTTTGTTTTTCTCTTATACTTGTGCTTGAATAAAGTGATTGTTAACCCTTTGAAAATTGTTTTCCTTTTATGAATGCAGATCTAAGAACCAGTTGTAATAGTTCCCTCTGTGCATGTTGGGATGCTTAATGATGAGACACCATAATCAATACATGTATCACAAATCAACAGACAGGTTCAACTGGCTGACCATAGTTACCAGAGAGAGAAGCATCAACATCTGGGTTTTCAAAGCTGGAGGGCTGCTTAACAACTTCCCAGACTCTTATCTGGCACTCAAACCTTCTTCCAAAAACTAAAACCCAAAATAAAACTACACTTCAGACTCTTTATACACTTTTTAGAGCTAGAGTCTTTATACACTTATTAGAGCCAGAGATCTCACATCCCTTGAGAACCAATGTCTCATTAACAAAAGATATAGACCTTCCTACAAATCTTCCCAGGCCCAACAGCGGGTGGGAAAGATCCTCCTTAATCACTTTATTCAGAGGCATTGTACTTCTTGGTATAAACAAAAACACCAAAAGGTGCTATTTTGCTTGCCCTCACATTCTACCCTTCCAGGATCCTTGGCCTTACAATTTAAATGACCATTGATCCTGTAACAAATAGGCAATAGCATTTTTAAAGTAAATAACAACATAATTCACATTTGCAGAACATATAACATAGCAACTTGTTACCAGGGTGGTCAACTGGCTTTAAACAAACAGAGAGATATATGCATAACATAACAGCATTCTTTGAGAAGGGAGCAACCAGCACCTCCTTCCACATTCTCAAACAGAAATGTCCAAGCAAAGCCCTCTGGGGAATGCGTCCTCCCCACCCTGCACTCTCAGGTGTAGGTTGTAATGAGCTCTGCTTCCCAGTCCTGAGGGGAGTCTGGGCAATAAAGCCAGCAGGGTGAAGTCCTTGGGGGGGAGGGGTACAGAGCACTTCCCCCCACTCACTATTGGCCACTCCATTTCCTGCATCCCAAACTCTAGTGCCAAATGCTGCCAGAAAACACACTGAGTGTCCCAATCTTGCCGCATGGGTTAACTCCAAGCTCCTGGGTTCCTCCTTTTCCAGCAGGAGCCAGTCACCCACAGCTCCCACCTGGGTCTGCACGTAGGCAGCTCTCCACTCCAACTTCCACTCCCATTCCTCTCACCTCATCAAGGTCAGCACACTGGCATTTCAGCTTCTGCTGGGTCAGTACAAAGGCAATTTTCTGCTGGGGTTCCAGGGCTCCATTCCAAGCTCTTGAAGCTCTGGTCTGGTTTCTGAATATAATACACATTCAGCACCTTCACTCCTCCAACTCAGTCCAGAGTCAGACCAATCCACTAGAACCCTGGTCTTGGCCACCCTCACCTCCCAGGGCTCCACAGAATCATAGCCACTACAACTGGGAAACAATAGATAATTATTCCAGTCCCACAAAACCCCATACTTTCCTTCTAATTTATGCAGATCCCATCCTCATTGCCATAACGTATCAGTAAGCACCCCAACATACAAAGTAGGGCTTGTTATCACAGGTTCTTTGATCTGCTTCTCTAAAAGGAAAGGCAATTTTGAGGGGTTAATAATCACTTTCATCAAGCACATGTATCATTCAGTTACTTCAGGGGAAAAATTCAGCACCCTGACCTTCAGAGAAAATACAGAGAAATCAAAGATCAACAGACATGGCTTCCTCTGTCTGAGTATAATCAATACATATAGAACAAACAACAGACAGGTCCAACTGTCTGACCACAGTTACCAGAAAGAGAAGCACTAACATCTGGGTTTTCAAAGCCATGGGAATACTTAGTGGCTTCCCAGACTCTCATCTGGCTCTCAAACCTTCATCCAAAATCTAATGCTCCCACATTTTTGTGCTTCTGTTTCCATTAATCCAAGTTTCCTTTTAAATTTTTCCGTGATTTTTTTTTTTCATATTTTTAAAACTATTGGCCAGTTTTTCTTCTACTTCCCTAATCTGACTTTTAAAATCATTCTTGAGCTCTTCCAAAAATTATCTTTGGGCTTGAGACCACTTCATATTACCTTCTGAAGTTTCAGATGGGAGTACATCTCAATGCTACCTTCTTTGGTATTCGTGTTTTGGTCCTTGTCCCCATAGAAAGATTCTATGGTCTTATCTTTTCTGGTTTGCTTCTTGCTCATAATGATCAGCCTTTTCCTGGCTTTTAAAGTGGATCTCAGCTTCTGGGGCATAGGGCACTCTCACCAATCTTGTGTTTAGAATCTGAGGCTTTGTGTATTGTGGCCTCTGGTTCTTTCAGGCAGAGGCTTGAATGCAGTAGCTTCTGTGGTGCTGAGCTGGCTGATGTGCCAAAACAGAAGCCAGATGAAGTCTTTCTGAGTTTCCTGGGAGTTATCCTGGACCTAGCTGTGTTATGTGTGGGTGAGGGGTGGTCTGGACACAGGAGGTTGGTGAACTAGTGTTTGCACTAGTATCTTCCCTATTCCCCTGGTTGTGCTGAGGCATACCTGGGGTCTTGGTGTTGATGATTGTGGACTCCTCCCCCCTGGGTGGATCTCCTCTCAGTTATCTGATGTGGGACTGTCTGGGACAGCTCCAGTTCTGCACTGGTCCCCTTCAACCACAGCAAGAGGGACCCCCTTTGCGATTTTCCTAGCCTCTTGGGCTGAGACTGTTTGCCCCTTCAGCTGATCCCACTGTTTCAGGATTTTTCCTGGGGAAATATTTTGTGGGTTTTTCAAGGTCAGCAAGGGGAGGAGCAGAGCATTTACCAATCACTCCACCATCTTGTTTCCCAGAAGTTCCAATAGGTGACTTACAGACATTTAATCTGTGAGCTGATGGTCTCAGGAAAAGCTACTACAATTACCTGGGGCTCCGCAACTCTCTCTCACTCACTTCCTTTGGATACTTCCTCAGAACACCCAGGGCTTCCTTCTTGTCCCTGCCATGGCAGGGACTGTGCTGGTACAGCCTGTGCACTGTGCACCCCTCTATTCCTTTGCAACAGATCCTTCCCGTTGACCTTCCAGTCTGTCCTGGACTGGAATTCTGCCACAGTTTGTCTCCTATTGGATTCTTCCTCTCCAAAATCCATCCAGATTCTCTTTTTAGAGTTATCTGAAGGAGTTTGTCTTAGAGCTTAGGTGAGTAGTTGCTCTCCTTCCACCATCTTGGCTCCACCCCCTCCCACATTTTTTTTGGTCAGTTTTTTTCTCATTTTTCCAGCTTATTTTTTGAGTTTTAAAAGTTATGTTAAACTGGGATTCTGTTCCCAGGATGGACAGGATACTGTCTCAAGTTTCAGGTTTTTGGACTTATGTCTTCAGAGCTAGTTCTGGGGGTTTGTATGTGTTCAGTGCTTCCAAGGTAGTATGATCCAAACAGAGATATGGTCACTTCTCTCCTGGCCTGTGCTGTTGTCTTTACCTAGGAAGGAATTTTGCTCCCCTACAGTTGTAAGTGCTATTGCTCCTCCTGTTCCTGTAGCTGTGATCAGGTCACATGCTCTCCTGAAGCCACAAGTACTAGTCCTCCTTTCTGCCTTAGAACTGAGACAAGGGCCCTTGCTCCCTTGTGAGTGACTATAAGTACTCTTCACCCCCAAACTGTGACTAAGTCACTTTCTCCCCTGTGGCTAAAATTACTAGTGTTCCTTTTGACCCTGGAACTTTGACCCAGAATTGAATAAAGGAAATGCAACAGGGCCTTGTACCTAGTACCAGGCAATTGCTATTTGAAATCTTTTTCTGTCTAGCAGTCCTATCTGCTATGGTCCCTGGCCTGAGAGTTCCTAAAGCTGCTGCTGCCACTGTCACTGCCACCTCCAAGGCTCAGTGCTGGAATTCCAAGATCCCATGCTACACTCCTAGCCAACTCCCACTCCTGCATCACAGACCTTTCCTGCCAACCTCCTAAGTTTTCTTAGATTGGAAAATTTTGACCTTTTATTGGCTCTATCATTCCAGAATACATTTTGAGATGTTATTTTAAAGTTATTTGCAGGGCAATTTTGGGACAGTTTAGCTTATTTCCTATCTGTACTCTGCCATCTTGGGTCTGCCTACCAAATCAATTAATTTTAAAGCCACAAACAATTCCATCTACACAGCCAATGAAAGAACTAAGGGAAGAAGAATCACATAGTAGAACAATGTGGAATAGTCACCCATTTGCTAATTTTCCTTTCTCTCAGAAGCAGGTCCTCCAGTGTCTTCCACATGAGTGATATTATTTTAGATGGTGACTAACACCCATTACTCTATTATTTGTGACCTTAGAAAAGCTGCTTCAGGTGGTCAGTCAGCCAGTCTTTGCTAGACATTTATTAATTAGTAGCACCATATAAAGTGCCAGAGATATAAAGAAAAAATATCCTCAAGGATATTCTATTCTAATGGGACAGAAAATATGTAAATAAGTGGATGCATACAAAATATGCAGAATAAATGGAAGGCATTCTCAGAGGGAAGACACTAGCAACATGGATGGAGGAGGGAAGGTAAGGAACAGTGCTGTGCAGAGGGTTAGGTATGAGCTGAGTCCTAATGGAAACCAAGGAAACTGAAAGAGAGAGAGAGCTAGTATAGAGATAATAAAATACAAGACCTGAAAAAGACCTTAGAAAACTACACACTATCTTTATAATTCCCAGTTCTACAGCCCTTTATAAAGTAAATCACTCCCCACAACACTGTGAGATAGAGAATACAAGTTGTTTGTTTTATTTTTTTAATCTTCATTAGACAGGTGAAGAACCTGAGGCTTATAGAAGTTAAATTAGCTGTCCTTGGTTACACAGAATTAGGAACTGTTAAAACCAGTTTGTTAGAGCCAAAAGGGATCTTTAAAATGCACAACACAGAATGTCAGAAATGGAAAAGAACTCCAAGATCATTTGGTCTCATCTGAGTTTACATCTAGGGAAAAGTGAGTTTTGGGGGGATTAAGTGATTTCCTCAGGGTCATATAAGAAGTAATAGCAGAGCCATAACTAGAATCTTTCCCCTTTTGGGCAGAAGAACCCCCTCAGTTGGAAGTTTAGTGTGGCATAATTCTAGGAGTACTGAGGCTAGTTTGATGTGGCGTGATGAGGAGAAGCTGATCACTGCTAATTAGTTGGTAGTTTCTAATTTTTAACTAAATGTTGTTGCTAACTAGGTGCTAGTTCAGCCATGCGGGGCTGACTAGGGCTTTCAAGATAGTGGGTGGGATATGGGAATAGAGTTGACTCACATCTCTGTCTATTTGTGTCTTTCTTTCTTCAACATTTTTGTTGTTATTTAATCATTTCAATCATGGCCAACTCTTTGTGGCCCTATTTTGGGGTTTTCTTGGTAAAAATATTAGATTGGTTTGACATTTCCTTCTCCAGGTCACTTTATAGATGAGGAAATTCAGCAGCACTGGGTTAAGTGTTACCCAGGATCATACAGCTAGTAAGTATCTGAGGCCATATGTAAATTCAACTCTTCCTGACTCCAGGACCCATGCTCTATGCACTGTGCCACCAAGCTTCCCACAATGAAGATATGACCCTCAGACAATTGTCTCTGCTTTTTCAAATTAATGAGGGGATAAAGTTTGGTCCCAGGTAAAGGTAGCAAAGGACCTATACCTTCAAGTCAGGAATTGATGAGAATTTAGAGTATTTGTGTACTTTAAGGTGTTTTAGGTGCCCCTTCTACTCCATCTTGTGATGGTTAGACACTGAAATATTTCTATTCATAGAGTCCTTCAGTTAGGGTTCTCACTACCATTTGTACCATTCTTCCACTAAATGTGGGAAGGTCCTCAGAGGGGATGAGGACAAAACAATGGGTGTCCTGGTATAGAAGTTTATACATGAGGGGCTGACTTCCTTTAAGATTAAGGGCTGAACTCCACACCTCCTTCCTGGCCTTGAAGTGGGTAAAAGGCCCTCATAGTATTGGGGCTATGACAGATCTGAGACAACTAGACAGCACAGTTGAGTCAGGAAGATGTCAGTTCAAATCATGCCTCAGATACTTAATAGTTAGAAAGACACTATAAAATACAGATCTTTTCCTGGGAGAGGTAAGAGATATCAACAAGGATTTTTCCTGCCCCATTCCATCCATACACTGACAGGTTTTAGAGCTTGAAATCATTATCATTGCCATCACCATCACCATCATCATCATCATTACCATTATCACCATTTGCTTTAAGATTTATAAAACAATTTTTATCTACTCTCTCATTTGACTGTCACAATAACTTTGTAAGATAGGTAGTATTCTCATTTTATAATCAAGTAAATAGATGCTAACAGGTGAAGTGATTTGCCTAAGGTCAGACAGCTGGTAAGTTTCTGAAGCAGGGATTCAAACTCAATTCTTCCTAAAACTGAGTCCATGTACTTTATCTACACTGCCACCTAATCGCTTCCAATCATAGGATTATAAGGTTTAGAAGACGATGGAGGCAGTAGAGACCATCAAGTTCAGCTTTCTTATTTTATAGAAGAGGAAACTGGGGAAAGGGTCTTGATCAAGTTTATATAATGAGTCAACACTTAAATTTAAAAACAAGTCTCCTAACTGCAACACATAGCTGCCTCTGTATATGGTAGGATTTGCATATAATAGTGTTTTTCACCCACTGTGCCATGAAAGAGACTTTGTGAGAGAAGATACTTTCACCTGTGTGGGATGAGGGCACAGTCAGTCAACCAGCTATAAATGGAATATGCTGTGTGGGTGACTCATTCTCAGGAGTGGCATATGGCCATCAACTCAGTCTAAAACTCATTTGAGGGCCCTTATGCTCCTCCACCTGGGATGGATATAGAGACTTCTCCAGATAATGATCCCCAGATAATAACTTGTGAGCAGGCAAGGTGTCTATTTAGCTGAAGCGGTATTGGAAGGGTTGATGAGAAACTCTTCACTGTTGAATGAGAGCTTTCAGAGGAAACTACTTTGGGCTGCCCTGGAAAGACCACCCAATTACTTGACAGGAGTCGGTCTCTCTGGTAAGTGGCCATCAAAACAGTGAAGATTTCCAATGAGAGAAAGCACACTCCTTCTAGGGGAAGACCATTACATTTTGAATGAAAAAATGTTGAATGAAAATCCATTTCTTCATCATCTGCTATGTGCTAATAATTCCTGCTATCAAGGACTTTATACTCTCATTGGAAGATATAACTGATATCAGAAAGTTAAGTTTCAGAGTGGATAAAGAAGGTCTAGAAATTGTATAAATGCTACAGTAAGGTAGATGTCATGAGAGGTCAATGTAGGTAATGTACATGAACCCCAACTTCTAAGGGTTGAATATGAGAGTATATTTGGAATTCCCTAGGATTTATGATGCTGGAACTTAATTTTCTAGCCAAAGAAAGCAGATTTCCTTAGAACCATAAACTTTGAGAATTTTTCATATGTGACCTTGTATTTAGATTGTATCTATTAGATCTTCTTGATTTATACACTTAGAGGATTTACTCAAGTACAGAGCTCAGTGTCCCAGAGACAAGTCCTATGTCAAAGTAATGATCTGAACCAACACTTCCTATTTTCAAGGTCAGGTCTCTAACCATCGTACCAATCTACAAGGAAACACACACACACACACACAAACACACAAACACATGCAAATAAATATATAAATAAACCCGAATGAAAGAAGAATATAGGTAGACAAATAAATGAATGAATCAACGGATGAAGGTGAATAAATACAACGTAGTTAAATTCAAGGTGTTTTGGAAAGGATGTCACTAACAGGGGAATTAGGAAAGCTTTTATGTAGAAAGGAGTGCTGGAGCTGACACTTGAAGGAAGGCAGGGATTTTCTGAAGCCAGAGTGCACAAAGATTAAGTTGTAGGCATGAGGGACAATTAGTGCAAAGATGTAGATATAGATGATGTAGTGTTTTGTATAAGAAACTGGATGTAGTCTGCTTTGGATTTCAGAGTGTGGGAAGAAGAGTAATGTACAATGGAGTAGGAAGGAAAGGATAGGGACACAATGCAAAGCACTTTAAATGTGTATTGTGTGTTTATATGATATTGTGTATATTGTTTAGATTTCAGATATTTTATTATGTGTGTACATATAATCTAAAAACAGGAGCTTAAAATATATGTGTACACACATATTTTTTTCCCCTAGAGACACAGGGGGCGGCTGTATTTTATTGAATAGTGGACTTACACAGTCTTATCTTTACTTAAGGAAAATCACTTTGGTATCAATATGTATGATGAACTGTAGTGTGAAGAGACTTGAGATAGACGACCATTTGGGAGGCTATTGAAATAATCCAAGAAGGGAGTGATGAGGGCCCAGACAGTGGTGGCAGCTGGGTCACTATTACAAAAAGATCAGATTTAGAAGTGTAACGTAGGTTGATAAAGCAAGATTTGGCAATTGATTGGAGTAAAGGAGAGCAAGGAATTGAGAGTAAAGCCAATTTATGCATGTGATGGGTAGGTTTGGAGGGGGGTGGAAAGTACAGTTTTAGAAATAATGAGTTTGGGATTTGGGGGCACATCTAGATGGACCTATTTGTTTGGTGCAGAACTGAATTATAGGGAAGAAACAAGACAGAAAGACCGGAAGTCATCTGCAAAACGATAACAGTTGAACCAATGAGAGCTAATGAAGTTACCAAGAAAAACATGGATAGATTTGTAGGAAATAATGAAGAGCTAAATGAGCAGAACCAAGAGGACGCTATTATAAATACTGAAATTAGCTACAAGGGATATATGAAGGGAGACTCTATCTGCATCCAGAGAAAGGAATGATAAATAGAAGTGTGCGTAAGATGGTTTTATAAATACAAAAATGTGTTTGCATGTGTGCATATACATATATGTGTATATGTGTATATATGTATATATGTGTATATACATACATATATGTGTGTGCGTCTGTGTGTATATATATCTGTATATAGATATAGATATATATCTATCTATATCTATCATCTATCTATCTATATTATATATATATGTATATAATTTGTCTAATGGTCGTCATCTCTAGGGCAAGGGAAGAGGGAAGAAAAGATGGGGAAAAAAGAAAATTATAGGATAACTGTATTATATATTTAAAAGGATTACCAAGCTGTATGTAATAGATTTTCAGTTTCATGTCCAATCATCATTTTATTATATTGTGTTATGGAAATGTTCTATTTCATAAAGAAGGGGGGGAGGGAGAGAGAGGAGAGGAGAGGAGAGGAGAAGGGAAAGGAGGGGAGGGGAGGAAAAGGGAGGAGAGGAGAAGAGAGGAGAGAGCCTAGGACAGAGTTTTACTAAGCACCCACAGGGCCAGGTACAATGAACCATTGGAGGAAATGGGGATATTTAGTCAGGAGAACAAAAGACGATAATCTAAAGGCTGTCATGCAGAAGAGCAATGAGACTTGTTACATTGAGCCTCAGAGGACAGAGCCAGTATCAGTGGATAGAACATGAAGACAGGCTTGATGTCAGGAAACAAACAAACACTCTCTGTAATTCTAGAGCTATCTACAAGTTCAATGAGCTTCCTCAGGAGACAAGGAGTTCACCTTCATTGGAGATCTTCATTGGAGGTCTTCAAGGAGAGGCTGGATGACAATTTCTTGGGTATGTTAGAGTCGTCATTCTTTTTTTTTTTCTTCCATTATGGAGAGGATTAGATAAGTAACCCGGTGTGTAAAGTGGGCACTTACCTTGTAGTACCTCATACTTGTCGTTTGGGGCACATGAACACCTCCTATCTCTCTGGAATGCTTTAGTCACTACATTGTACTCTCACTCAGGCAAGTCTAGAGTCTCAGAGGTTTACTTTCACCTAGTTATGCTCGGATTCTCTCAGAGTCCTATAGTATAATCGTCTTATGAGGTAATATACTCCAGCTACTCAGCATTCAAACTCTCAAATCCCCACTAAACGCATTTTCATTTATACAAACCAGGCGCTCACAGTGGCAGGACTTTCAGATCTTAAAATATAAGCAATGACTTAGCAATAAGGCAAAAGATACAATAATAACTTCACAGACACACATATTAAAGCAAATTCAGAAATGATAAATATATTAGAGTCCACACTTCAACTTAAGTCATACTCCCTCGCCAATGCACTCAGTGACTGTTCAGAAGAGTGAAACCCTACTTCTAGAAGCCTGCAAAAGAGACATACGAGGAGGGAAAATTCATGTACTCATAAAGTAACTCACAACTCTGGGACTATAAACTTTAGTGTTTTCTTTCTGTCTCACAATTGTCTATAAAAATTCCTGGATAAACTTAATTTTTTGTGTTGAGCAGATGTTATCTCTGCTAAACTTGACACTTTAATTGACAAAACATCTCAACCAAACTAGTCAATTTCCTAGGTGACTTCTCTTATTCTCTGCTTACAAACTGTTCCTTTGCTCAGTTGGATTTTCTTCTGAGCAACAACTGTAGTATTCATCACTTTCAGCTTCACACTTAGCTAAGACATTTCTGAAATCTGTTCTTTCCTCTCCTCTTTATCTTTCTGTATTCACACTATGAGTCCTCTCTCAGAATGGCCCCACTTCGGCTTATGCTTAATTAAAAAAAATCACATCTTCAGCCTATAATTAGAGAATTTGGATTTCTCTTATTCATAAAACAGTTCTGATATTCATGTCTCTCCAATATGGTGTATATGGTTTAGCACATTCAAAACTAATCTCAGAATTCTGCATCATAGCAACTCTTTTTCTTAAACCTCTGAACAAAGTATACAAGTCAGCAACACTCTTTCATATAAAAGGCAATGACTTAAAAGGGGCAGTATATTAAGTATGACTGTTGAGGTTCCTATTAACTCTAAAAATTCTACTAATTTATGAGCTTGCATGGGCCTGAGTCATAGGGCCTTGGTTGCCTCAATGCCATGCCAGTTTCTGAGAATGTGTTCCAAGAGCAGAAGAATTCAAGGTCAATTGCTGTGGGTATGAGGTTAGTGTGTGTGTGTGTGTGTGTGTGTGTGTGTGTGTGTGTGTAAGTGACAACTGCAAATGTATGGATTTTTCTGTTGTAACAACACACAAAGCTGTTTATTACTACATACTACATGGAGAAGCTAGGATGTCTGTCAGGAGATACAGACGCAATACCATGGACATCATGCATGTTTCAAATATTGAATTATTTCAATAAACTTGAATTTAAAAGAGTAGAATTTTGATATGACTTTGAGTAAAGAATAAGTGAACATCATCAATACCTGAAGCTGTTTTCTCTCTCCTTTAATTCTTTTTTCCTATTCTTTGAATAGACAGATTTCCCCAGTGATCCAAAGTTATGATTAGTTAAAGTAACTGCATGCAGCAGTTTTCAAAGCTCCTTTCTAAGAGCAGGGAGAGGAACAACAAAGAAAAAATGCTAGCTTATTTTGCATCATTCATTCAGTTATTCCCCAAACACTAAGCCATTCAAATTTCCCGGATCCTGTGTTTGTTGCTTCTCAGGAGACAGAAGTGAATGAGACATTGTCCTTACCCTCAAGGAACTCAGTGTAATAGCCAAGGAGACAGATACATGGAGAAATAAACACAGCACTTAGTGGGACATGATAAGGGTCATAAGATACCCCACAGACAGTGCTGCGGGACTCAGAGAAAGAATTGACTCCAGGTTCAAGAATTGGCTCCAGGTTCATAGTTCTTGGGAAGACTTTCTATAATGGATTGCAGCTGAGTTGATCTTGAAGGTGAAGACTTGGGGGAACATGGTAACTATCTTCAAGTAGTCAAAGGGTTGTCATGGGAAAGAGAAATGAAGTTTGTTCTGTTTCGTCTCAGAAAGCAGAGCTAGAAGCAATTGGAGGATTTTGCAGAGAGAGAAATTATGGCTCAGCATAAGGAATAACTTTCTTCCATCAGAGTTGTGTAAAATGGAATAAGCTGCTTTGTAAAATAGTGAGCATCCCATCTCAGAAGTTCTTCAAGTGGAAGGTAGATAACCCTCTAATTTACCAACGAATAAGCATTTATTTAGTATCTCATGTGCTGGAAATTGTGCTAGGTAGAAGGGTTATGAAGGGAAAAAATTAAATAGTCTCATCTTTTAATGAGCTTATATTAGGTCAACTACTTTTTTGGGGGGGATTGAAAAGTTTGTTTTTCTGCTATAGTATGGAGTAGTCTTAACCTCGTATGACCATTCCAGATAAAGGACTTGTGAATCTCTGATTTTGTAGACAGGAAATCAACAGGCAGTGATGGGGATGGGAAAATAGGCAATTTCATACAAAAGATACTACATGAACAAAGCTTGTGATAATAATTCCTATTTCTATAATATTTTGAGGTTCCCAAAGCACTTGTCTCATGCCAACCATGGGAGGTAGGTATTAAAATCCCCATTTTACAGATGAGAAAGTTGAGGATCACATAAGCAAAGAAACTTGTCTTTGTGCCTATGTTCAAGAGACCACGGAGTGTCTCCAAAGCATGTGCTCTTTCTCTCCTACCATACTGCATCCTCAGTCTATCATGAGTCACCTAATATTACCATGATAAGTCATCAGGCACCACATTTGTTGAGTTATGAGAGCAAGCAGATAGCATCTGTTGCTAATAACCTTAATGAGGACACCAACCTCTCTCCATTTTTGAAGATGTCTGTAGGCAACAGATATAAAAGCGAAGAGACTGAGTGACTGGGTTTGAGTTTGCTAACAGCTGGCTATTAATGCTGCTGCTAGTGGAAGAGCCAATTTTTGGACTGGATGAGGGAGTTTGAACAAGAAGAAGGGGAAGAAGGAGGGAGAGCTAGAAGAAATAGGAGAGAGACAGAGAGTGAAAAAGAGAGAGACCTAGAGACAGAGACAGAGAGAAAGAGTGTCAGAGACAGATACAGACACAAACAGAGAAAGACAACTGGAGAAAAAAACAGGGAAGGAAGGGAAAGGAGGGGATGGAGGGGTAGAGGAAGAGGCAGGTGAGACCGCTATTCAGCAGAGACATGTGGTCCTAGTGGCAAATGTTCCTGGGTGTTTTCCCCTCTAATGTATATTTTCCTATCTTGTACTTGTTTTTGAGGAAGTCCCATGTTATCAGTCTGTGCTATAAGTTACCTGAGATCTTGATGACAGGAAATAAACAGGAAACAAAAGGAAACTCTAAATCAAATTTACCTGAAAATATCGTCAGATTGTCCTATAGAGATTTCTGTACCCAAAAGTTATATGGCACAGTTCATGGATTTCTGATAGCAATAATTATCTCATGTAATAGGGGCAGCTAGGTGGTGCAGTGAATAGAGCACCAGTGCAGGAGTCAGGAGAACCTGAGTTCAAATCTCACCTCAGCTACTTGACACTTTCTAGCTGTGTGATTTTGGGCAAGTCACTTAACCCCAATTGCCTCATCCTGGGTCATCTCCAGTCATCCTGATGAGTATCTGGCCACTGGATTCAGATGGCTTTGGAGGAGAAGTGAGGCTGGTGACCTGTACAGCCCTCCCTCACTCAAAACAAAGTCAAGTGCAAGTCATGTCATCGTTTCTCTAATGGCATGGTCTTCTTTGGCAACGAAGGATGAACACACTTACCTCATGAAGACCTTCTCCCTTTTTGCCTATCTCCATTTGCCTTCTCTTTCTCTAGAGAGCCTAATGAAGGTTATGCACAGTCTACATAAGAACTTTTAGGAGTTCTACACTGTGATCTTTTGACTTGATACCCAATGGAAGAGTGCTATTCAGATGACCCTGGAATCTCTGCTCATGCCTCTGACTCTAACTGTGCTGTTGCATCAAAAATCTATTCTGTCTCCATCTAAGATCTATTATGTTTGTTTATAGACACATGGTACTGTATATTTAGAGTATGAAAGAATCTAAGAGACCATTTATTCCAAATCCCCCAACCCCCCACATTCGACTGATTAGGACCAGATAGGTTAAGGCATTTGATGCAAGGTCATACAGACCCTAGGATTCTGAGTGGGACATAAATGAGAGGTCTGAGGTGAAGGGAAGCATAGACATTGCTTGAAGAAGAAGAGAAAGATGAGGATGGGCCCCCATGGCAGAAAGACTAGAGATTCAAGAAGGAATGGTATCAGAAATTCATTTTTACCAAAACCTTTCATAATAGAACTCCTTATTTCTTTTCTGAATTGTGGTAATGAAATCAAAGGGTTTTGAGCAGGGAGAAACGTCTTTACAGAGGATGGAAATGAGGCCCAGACAGATGAAGTGACCTTCCCACTCTAATCTCAGCTCTTATTCCTGCTTTGACCCTTACACTTCTGATTTTCATGAGTAACTCTAATTCCTGATACAGTTTGGCCTCTTCTTTATTTTCTCACCAGGATCATATCTTGGATCCAATCATTTCTCCGCATTAGAGTTTTATTCTTATACCATTTTAGTCATCGTCTACACCAGGCACCTAAGGGAGAAATGACTGATTTGTCTGATTCTAGCTTCTTTCTTGAAACTCCTCCAACTTTTTAAAAAAAATCCCAAGTGTATGTGTCTCATCTCCAAATGGGTCTGATGCATGGAGTTTCCTCTTTGGCCTACTCTGCCCTCTTTTGTATTAAATGCTATGCCAGGTATTGAAGTCAGTACAAAGACTAAATAAGACATATTTCCCTTCCCTCTCCCCACTATCTTATCGGTAGACCACTTTTAATCAGTACCAAGAATGCATTCTCTGGAACATTAGCCTCTCTCCGCAACCCTAGGTGATTACACCAGGACCATTTCCCTCCAATGATTTAGGTTCCCAGGCAGGCCCTGCCCACATCACACAACCCAGAATACAAGCCAAAGCACTGTCCAACCAGGACAATAGATGATGATGTCATCTCTGAGGATGTATGACCCACTGCCTCCCTTCCACACACATTTGAAATGAAAATATTGCTCTTCTTGCATCGACACTATATATCTTTCCCTGCTTGTCTGTGAGCGGCCTTCCCAGAGATAATGACCCTGGCCTTCAAGAACTGCATTATTCAGCCCAAGCCCTGGCAAGTGCTGCCTTCTTGAGCTGCTGTCTGCCTGGCTTCCAAGGCCTAAATTACTAGTAAACAGAGATGGATGGCCAAGGGTTCTTCAGCGTAAATTGATTCTCTGCCTAGTACTGGTTTGTGTTTTTTTTTTCTTTTTTTATCCCCCTTCCTCCCCTGTGATCATTGAAAAACACTCTTTCCTTGGCATAATGGCACAATTCACTACCTGCCTTATGGGAAGCAAAGATGTATATCTAATCATGGATTAATGGTGCCCAAAAAAGTGAATAGTCTTCTAGCCAATCTGGTCTCAGCTGGTCAAATAAATACGCAGGGGTGGGGGTGAAGGGGTGGGTAGGTGGGGAATGTCAGGGGAATATGAAAACTCCATTCAGAGCTCCCTGTCCTCTCCGCCTCTGCTATACAGATGATGGCTGGAGGCAAGAAAAGGAGAGCAGGTATTTATAGCTCCCACTCCATTTGGAACTTGGTCCCTTGTTAACTTCGAGTCAGAGAATTTTAGAATCATCTATTCATAGACTCTTTAGATCCCTAAATTAAAGCCTCAGAATCTTAGACTCAGAATCTTAGACTTGGAACCAGAGAAATTGTGGTCACACGCTCACAGAATCTCAGAATTGTGGACTCCTAGAATCCTAGAATCTGTCAATGAGCAATAATCGTGCCAGAGAGGTCTAGGCAAAGGCAAAAGCAGAAACAGACTTTGGGGGAAGTCACTGGTAGCAAATCATGCTCTGGAAAGGGTGGTGATAAACCACAAGGGGTTTCTATCTATATATACATTTATATTGCTTTATCTGGTAGCTTGGCATTGTGCTAAAGAGTTGTACTTAAGATTTTGGAGACCAGGTTCAGATCCAGCCTCTGACACATACTGATTGTGTGACCCCATGAAAGTCATTTAAGCTCTCAGTGCCCTAGGTATTAACATATATATTGAGAGACTGTCTATACTATATATACTAAGACTATACATGACAGACAAAGTGGTGGCTTATTTTGATTGATGGAATTATCTATGCTAATAAAATCCTTATCTCTATTTCTATCTATTTAGAAAGGACTCTAACTGCATCAGATTCCCGATGACTTGAAAACTGCCACTGCCATTAACCCCTGAGTCACCCTCTCCAACTCCATCTTGATTATTTGATTACAGAGATAAGCATAAGCAGTTTGAATACAAATGAGATTCAGAAGTATCAACCCAGGGAGCCTAGGACTACTCCTTTATCTTCAAGATGCCTGGAGCTCTTTGGGGATTCAACCTGCTAGATGAGATGCCCAGAGTGGGTGTCTTATGTATGTGTTTCCTAAGAGGTGTCGTCTCCATGATTATCACACAATCAATCAAGAATTTTTAACATACTTACTATATGACAGACATTGGACTGAGCACTAGAGATACAAGAAAAATGAAGAAAGAGACAGTCCCTAGCCTCCATTCCCCTTGCCTTTAAAAAAATTGCTCCCTATACCTGAACTCATTCAAAGATCATAGGTGAAAAGAATATTAGAGGTCACCTCATCCAGTCCTCTCAGAAAAGGAAGAATGGAGAGGTAAAAGTTAAATTTCTTGCCTAAGGTTATACTTTTAGAAAGTGGCAAAGTCAGCATTTGAACTCATGTCCTCAGATTCGAAATCTGATGCTCTTTCCACTTCATTACTTGGCCTTCTTTGAATGCCGCATTCTAACTCATTTTTATTTCTCATTTAACATCCCATCCTTATGCCTCCTCCACCACAAAACCTTCCCTGATTCCCATTGTAAGTAATGACTTTCCCTCTGTGACCTCATGTAACACTTTATCACTCTCCAAAGCACTTACCACATTGTACTATATATAATAATTATCTGTTGATGGCATGTTCTTAAGCTCTAAGGGCTATGAAGGCAAGCACCATGCCCTTCTAATCTTTGCATCTTCCCCAGCATCTGACATAATGTCTTGCTCATTGTAGGTGTGACTAATGAATAATTTTTGCATGTATGAATGAATGAACAAATGGATACATGAATGAACGAATGAATCATGTCTCATTGGGATTGCAAGTGATCAATATGGAACCACGTCAGTATAGTCACTAAGATCTAGGAAGGTCCAGAATTAAGTTGTCCTGAGGCTACCAAAAGCCTAACATATCTGATTAAAACTTTTCATCTTTCCCAAAGTTTGTGTCAAAACAGAAGCCATGACTTCTAACTGAGTCATAGAATCTTTGAATGCTAGAGCTGGAGGGAGTCCCAGAGACTGTCTAGTCAAACCTCTTAACTCATGTAAGAACCTATGTTATCTTTCCAATAGGTTGAAATTTAGCCTCTGTTTCAACACTTTGAATAGTGGGAGGCTTATGTCTATAAAAGGCTACCTATTCCATTCATCAGTGCAACTTTTATGGTTATTTAAGAAGGTCATTTATGTTCTTTCCACCCCACTCATCCACACCGGAGGAAAGGGGAAGGAGGAGAGTCAATAGACATTTACTAAATGCCTACTTACTATGTAACAGACATTGTGCTAAATACTCACAAATGTTGTCTAATTTGGTCTTCACAATGATTCTCAGAAGTAGGTGCTATTATCTGCATTTCCAGTTGAGGAAACTAAGGCAGACAGAGGTGAAGAGACTTGCCCAGGGTCACACAACTTATAATAAAAGGGGCTGAGATTTGAACTCAGGTCTTCCTGACTCCAGTTCCAGCATTCTATCCATTGTACTAGCTCTAAACAGGTGACACATGGCATAGAAAAAGGGTAACCAAGGAGGGAAGGATAAGGGATTTATATAGTACCTTCTATATACCATGTAGCACAGTGGATAGAGCGCCAGTCTAAAGTCAGGGAGATTCATCTTTCTGAGTTCAAATCTGGCCTCAGACACTTGCTAACTGTGTGACTCTGGGCATGTCACTTAACCCTGTTTACCTCAGTTTCCTCATCTGTAAAATGATCTGGGGAACAAAATGGCAAACTACTCTAATATCTCTGCCAAAAAATCCCCCCCAAAAAACAAAAAACAAAAGAAACAAAGCAAAACAAAGCAAATAAACTAATAATAAAAACTTAAGTAAGGTTGCAAAGATTTGGACATGCCTGAAAACAACAGCTGTAACCAGGCCCTATGCTATATGCTTTTTACAAATATTATCTCACTTGATCTTCACAACAATTCTGCAAGATAGGTACTATCTCCATTTTACAGTCTGAGAAACTGAGGCAAAGAGGGGTTAAGTGATTTTTCCAGGGTTACAGTCTGGAGCACATCTCGAGTAAGTGTGAGGCCAGATTTAAATCCAGGTCTTCCTGACTCCAGGGCCAGCACTCTAACTACAGTGCAACCAGATACCAAGGGCATAGGAGTGTAACGAGGCATTACTTCTCAGCTCCATTGGAGGAGTTTTTACCAGACTCCTTCCTACTTCCTCTGTTTCCTAAGAAGATAATCTTTAGGCACATTTGGCAAAAATCACCAAGGTAAAAAAAATTCCCACTGTTGAAATCTTTGAAGGGTTGTCATGAAGAGTAGTTGTTTTTAGCCCTCAAGGGCAAAACTGAGAGCAGTGGGTGGCATTTACAGACAGGCACATTTTAGATCAATGTTGGGGGGCGGTAAGGTTTGGTGATACCCTTTGTGGTCCCTTACAGTTCCAGTATTCTATTGTCCATACCGTCCACCATTGTATTCACACAGTTCTCTTAAAAACATATTTTGCACTGTATCCTTAGCTATTAAATTCATTCTGACAATGCACATATATTAAGTGACCACTGTGTGCACTGCACTGTAGAAAGCATGAAATTTGGATGGCTAGAGTCCCTGATTTTGTAGAATTTATAGTTTAATAAATGAGATTCTGAGAGGTTTAAATGGCCTGACCATAGTCACACAGTTAGTGTCAGAGTTGGGAATAGAACTCAGAACTTCTAAGCCAATATTCTGGGCTCTTTCACTACATCATATAGCCAAGACCCAACATCAACTTCAGTCTTATTCTTTGCCAGATACAAGACTCTGCTATGCTCTGACAGTCTCGTATCCCTTAACTCCCAAATTCCGACCTTCTGTTCCAGCTGAATCACTCTCCCTACTGCCCCTCACTCATAAACCCTATCTCTGTAACTTTACCCAATCCATCCCACTACCCCTGGGAGTTCTTTTTATTTCTTCTCATCCTTTTCAAAGTTCCCCCACAATTCAGAGATTGTGAAGCCTTCCCTGACCACCCAAGCCCCGAGAGATCCTCAGTGCTGTGACCCAGAATAATAATAGTTCATATTGAAATTGCATTCAAAAGTCTGAAAAACTTTCTTCAAAATGCCTCCTATTGAAAGCAAGTATTGTTATCATGTTACAAATGTGTAACTACACTGTGTATTTTGTATTGCTCCAAGATACAGATATGTATTACTCGGATATTCAGATAGAGTGATTTTCTACCATCCTTAATACAGTTGAAGGTGCATAGTCACTAAGATTCATATCCTATGTGTCCTCGCCAACTTCTCCTCTCTCTTACTCCCCAAAGTCAAACTCTTCTCAAATTCTTTTTTTCTCCCTTCATAACATTTCTCCTATGTATCTCTTTCTCTTGACTGACACTATTACCCCCATGTTGCTGGGCCTCATCTGCTCTCGCCCAGACTATTGAAATAGCCCATTGGTTGGTCTGTCTGCCACAAGTCTCTCTTATCATCTCCAGTCCATCCCCAAAGTGATCTTCCTAAAGCACAAGTCTAATCATATCACACACATATCAATAAAGTCTGGTGGCTCCCTATTACCTCTTGGAACAAACTTGCCCCCAATTACTCATCTAGTAAGTGATTGAGTAGAAACTGGAACGTAAGCTTCCCACCTCAAATTCAATCTTTCTGCTACATTCTCATCTTTTCCTTTTTGATCTAGAAGCTATGTTATCTAACTCTCTCACATTGCAGATGACAAAATTGAGGCCCAGAGAGGAGAAGGCATTTGTCCAGGGTTGCATAACCAATCAGTAGCAGAGCTGGATGAGAGGCCCTGTCTCATAGCTCCCCTTATGCCACTATACTATAAGGTTTATGTCCCAAAGCAGTCTCAATTTCCTCCTTAGAATCTTAGAGTCAATCCATTAGCCAGCTCTTGTTTTAGAGCCTACTGCTCATTTTAATGGTGGGATTGTGTGTCTGCATGTATTCCCCGGCAGCCAAAGCAATACATCTTCTAATTACATCTTCTATTGTCTCATTCCATGTTAAATATTGTCAGCTCCAAGCATAAAACAACTCCTCTTTCATCATAGATTTGCCATAAATTTGGGCATCATTCATTCATTCCCTTCCTTAGGCCCTCCCCAAGGTCTCAGGAGTCTGGAGTCACTTCCAGATATGAAGACCCCTAGAGTCATAATAGAGCAAAATAAAACAAGGCACATGAAAACATCACCCACATACACACATAAACACAAAAGGTGGGGGAAGGGGCTTGATGGAAAGGGACAAAATTTGAATATTTGTGTTTTATTATTTAACAGTTTCTTTCTAGCCTTTTTTTTCTGTTTAACTCAATGCAAAGGAAAGTATTAGATAAAGTCCAAAAGGTTTTAGTCCTGCCACTGAAGAAACCCCCTGGAGACCTGAGGACCATAGGAAACACATGGCTAACAATTACACTGCTGTCCCCCAGGGGTGCTGATGTTGTAGTAGTTGAGAATTTAAAAGAGAAGGAAGGAACAGCTACTGCTTGCTGGTAGATAATTGGGCTGGTCAACGCAGAAACCTTCCTGTGGTGTGGATCCTTTCAGTAAAGACTTAGCTTCATTGTGGGGCAGAAGGAGTTTTCCTTTTAAGAGCAAGTCTCTGCTTTTCTTCTCACATGCCCTGCCCAACGGAGAGAGACAATCAAGGAATCACAGGGTGCCTTGGTCTTTTGACATTTCCCAGACACCTTGTGTCCCATGATGCGACTGATCAACTCTCCCAGTGGCACAGGTCATTTTTCTGATAATGACTGAGTCTCTGATGATAGGGACCATTTAGGCTATGTTTCTGATAAGCTGTCTGTCTGAAATTCTTTTCCATTACTCTCAAGCCATCTTTAAGAATCAATGAATGAGTGAATGAATGAATTAATAAAAACCTTAGATTAAGCCCTCATATGCATCAGGTATAAGAAGTTAAGAAGTATAAATGAAAATACAAAACACAAGACAGTTCTTGACTCCAAGGAGCTTACACACTAATAGGGGAACGTAATGCAGGTAGTGCTATGGTGGTCAGGGAAAAATTTGGATTTGGGAAATCACAGTAAATGGAGTCATAGAACAATTGACATCTTTCCCAGAATAGTAAGGGTGAAGATAGAATGCACAGTGGATAGAATGCTGGGCCTGAACTTAGGAAGATTCATCTTCCTGAATTCAAATCTAGCTTCAGACTTTAGCTGTTTGAGCCTGGGTAAGTCACTTAACCCTGTTTGCTTCAGTTTCCTCATCTGTAAAATGAGCTGGAGAAGGAAATAGCAAAGCACTTCAGTTTCTTTGCCAAAAGAACAATAATAACAACAACCCCCCCCCCCCGAAAATCCAAAAGGAATCATGAAGATCTATATATAATTGAAAAATGATTAAATAGCCCCCACAAAGTTGAAGCAATCCCTGAGAGATCCTAGAATAAAACTAAGTCCGAGTTCCAGCTCTTCCCCTGCTTCCATGTATAACCTCAGATAATTTTGTTCAATCAAATCAATTCTATTCAATTTGATTCAATTCAGTAGACTTTTATTAAACAACAACCAAGTGTTTTGGCCAATGCTGGCAGTACAAAGATGAATAGGACACAGATTCTGTTTTCAAGATTTCAATTGGATGAGGAAAAGGAATATATGTAGGGGAATGAGCAAGGAAAAGAGGCAAAAAAGGACATATACACAAATAACTGTGACACAAAATAGAGCTCAAAGATAAGAACAAATAGGGAAGTCCAGGCAAAAAAAGAAAGAAGTCCCTATGCCTCTCTGAGCTTCAGTTTTATTCACTTGTAAACTAAGGAGATTGAATTAAGGAGATCAACAGATCCCTTCCATCTCTCCCAGGTTATATGCCTGATGTCTTTTCAAGACTGGCTGTGACATTATGAGCCCTATATCCTAACATGATTTCTTAATTATCTAGTCTGACTTTTATAGAAGAGAAAATGACAGCTCAAAATGTGGTGTGACTTACCTAGATCCTACGTCTCTAACATCCCAGATTTATGTCTCATGATCTTTTCAGCTTTGGCATCCCATCTAGGCCCTATGATCTGAAAGCTTCGGTAGGTAGTGATTGCCTCACTGGCCCCCTGGAAATCAGTTTTCAGGAAGAAGCTAGATAGCCATGTGACCGTGCATGTGTGTGTGTGTGTGTGTGTGTGTGTGTGTGTGTGTGTGTGATGGGAGAACATCATGTGCACAATGCTTGGCCTGGATTTACTAAGTATTATATTGTATGTAAAACCCTGTGTTTGATGTTGAGAAATACTTGATTGAGATAATGTAATATACAGCTGGGGCACTTTGATATAGTGGGGAAAAAAAACTAATAGTCATAGTGTTCAACTTCACTATATTCATAACTCAGATAAGTCACTTCAGTCAGTCAGTAGTCATCCATTGAGTACTTGCTATGTGTTAAGTATGGATGACTATGGGGATTCAGGGAAAACCTTATGGGGGAGACAACATGTACATTTTGCTTGAGTAGGAATTAAATGGATAAAAGTCATGAAGAGAGCAAAGCAGAGAAAGTAACAAAGGTTCAATGGATCATAGAATATGAGCAAGAGGGGAAAATGAGATAACACTGAAATTACTGGACAGTTTCAGATGTTAGAGAGCCTTGAATGCCAGAGGAAAGTATAATGGATATTCCTGGATAAATAATAGAGGGACTGAGTACTTAAAATTCAAGAGTGTTGAGTATCATGGTGATGTGCCCAAGAGATCCAAAGGAAGGAAACAAACATTTATAAAATACCTACTATGTGCCAAGTACTGTGTTGTTTGTTGTTGTGTTCATCTTTCATTTTTGAAGAAGGTCATGACATCAGAGAAATGATGACATGACTTGCACTTGACTTTGTTTTGAGTGAGGGAGGGCTGTGCAAGGTCAGCAGCCTCACTTTCTCCTCCTGAGCCATTTGGATCCAGTGACCAGATATTCATCAACATGACTGGAGATGGCCCAGGAAGCAATGGGAGACCTTGACCTTTTTAAGCTAAGGTATTTTCAGTTCCTCAGTTAGAGGCAGGTAATGCTCATTCAGTGAATAGGCTCCTTTAAGAAATAGTCATGGAATGGCTCATTTAATAAGAAAAAGAAAAAAAAATAACTAAATCAAGATGGAAGGGAAAGAGAAACAGTTACTATTGATAATCACTCTAAGCCAGGAGAGTCCAGAAAACAACCATTAAGTGGAGCTTGGGTAGGGACCTAAGGCTTTAAAAATACTATTTCATTCTGTCCTTACAATAACTCTGGGAAGTAGGTGCTATTATTATTATAATTTTACACTTAAGGATACTAAGATAAAGGTTAAATAACCTGCCCTAGGTTACACTGTTAGTGAGATGTCTGTCTGTTAGTGAGATGAGATCCTCCTGATCAAGGTTAGAGTAGGGGCAGCTAGGTGGTCCCCTGGATAGAACTCTTAAGCTTAGAATCAAGAAGACTCATCTTGAGGGGCTGTGGTATGACTTGCTTAGATCCTACATCTCTCACATTCCAGATTTATTGCTTATGATCCTTTTCAGTTTCATACACTTACTAGCTGTGTGGCCCTGGACAAGTAATTTAATCTTGTTTGCCTCAGTTTCCTCATCAATAAAATGAGCTGAAGAAGGAAATGGCAAACCACTCCAGTATCTTCGCCAAGAATACTTCCCAAATGAAAAAAAAAAATAACTGAAAAACTACAATTTTCGGACTCCAGGACAATCTATCCACTATACCAGCTAGCTCCCTTTATAGGCAGCTAGATAAGTCTGTATGGCAACCATATATTAGACAGGGGAGAGTTGAGTTGAGATGCCAAGTTAGAAAATTTCATAGCATGTTAATTATGATGATAGAGAAGTGAGAATAAATGTGAGATGTTTGTGGAGTTGGTAATTGATGGGCTGAGAGGTGATACATAGGCAAGATGAACTAAAGATACCTGCTGTTGCTAACATGAGAAAGACAACCTCTGAAGTCCCTTATATCTCTGAGATTTTGTTATGTGTGAGTGAATGTTACTTCTAGATCTGATATGATGCAACATTCTATCTAAGATTCCATACTTCTGAAAAATAAAAGTAGCCTACCACAACAACAAGGTCTCACATTTGAATCGTATTTTTAAGTTTCTGAATATCTGTATGTGCCTTTTTAAAAATTCTTCCAACTACCCTGTTAGGTAGGTACTGCTAGGTGGTACATTGAGTACAAGGTTAGGAGTCAGGAAGACCTGAATTAAAACCTGGCCTCCAATATTTACCAGCTGTGTGACTCTGGGTAAGTTACTTAACCTTTATTTGCCTCAGTTTCCTTAACTATAAAATGAGGAAAATAATAGCAGCTGCTTGCCAGGATTATTGTGAGGATCAAATAAGATTATATATGGAGAGCCCCTTGTAAACTTTAAGGCACTATCTAAAGGCTAATTCTTATTATTTCTCTTTTTTCATCTGTAAAACAGAGATGAATATTACTCTCTTGGCTACCTGAAAGGACTATTGTGAAGATTAATTGAGAGAATGGAAGGGAAAGTGTTTTAGTATTTATAACTCCTCATTGAATAAAACCTTTCATTCCTCAGTCACAGCTAAGTTGCCAAATGCTGCTGTCCTTGGGAGAGGCCACACAGGATTTACAGATATCATAGACAATCAGTGGCTAAGGAAAGGGAATTCATAACAGGATTTTGGGATTAAAATGTCTTTCAAAGATTGCACTCAGGCCTGAAGGAAAGAGGCAAAGGAAACATCTATTTTATCATTCTTTTCTAGAATGTCAGAGATATTAAGGACTTTAAAGATCCTCTTCTTCAGGAATTCTTAACCTATGGTCCACAGACCTTCAAGGAGACTCTATATTTCAGGAGATCCATGAATTTAGAAGTTAAAAAATATACTTTTATTTTCACTAACCTTTGGTTTTCTTTTCAATTTATGTATTTTATATACTTAAAAGCATTATTCAGTGAATGGAATCTATCTATTGGCTTCATCAGTTGCCAACAAGGTCCATGACACAAAAAAGACTCAAATCTCTGCTTTAGTTCAACTTCCATTTTTTTTTTTTAAGACGAGAAAGTAGAGACCTAGAGAGGAGAAGTGGTTTGATGTGGCAACTCATTGTGAGAATGGAGACATGGTCAGATTTCATCTTTGAAATCTCCATGATTTATTTGAGGATCAGTGGAGCGTGAAACGTGGATGACATTTTCATAGGAATATATAATGGACTACCTTCACCCTTGTGTCACATGACAAAGTGTCCTTACTTCTTACCAAAGGTGACATCTCTAATTATTCCAGTAATTTTATTCCATCCCATCTCCTCCAACAGATTTTCCCCTCTGCCATCTCCACATTTTCACTTATTTTCAGTCTTTCCTTGTCTATTCCCTGCTACCTACAAACATGCCCATATCTCCTATGTCCTAAAAAATCAAACCCTCACGCGACCGTTCCATCCTTCCTACAAACATTCCCATATCACCCCTGTCCTAACAAAACCAAATGAACAAACAAACAAAAAACTTCACTTGATCCTCCCATTATTATTATTTTTATTTATCATATTTTTATACATTGCCTATTACAATTTTATATCTCTTCTGTCCTTTGTAGCTGAACTCCTCAAAAATGCCATCCACAATAAGTTCCTCCACTTTCTCTCTTCTCATTTTCTTCTTAATCCTTTGCAATCTATCTGATCTTGCTATTCCTGCCTTCTCCAAATTTAATAATGATGCCTAAGATGTTAAATTTAATGGCCTTTTTTACAATCCTAATTCTCCATGATTTCTCTGTATCCTTTGACATGATTGTTCATTCTCTCCTCCTTGATATTCTCTTCTAGGTTTTCAGGACACTACTCTCTCCTGATTTCCTCCCTACCCTGCAGAACACTCCCTATAACTTCAGGAACCTTTCAGAATTCTATCCTGGGCCCTCCTTGCTCCTCTGCTCATACTACTTCACTTGGTAATCTCATTAGCTCCCTTGTATTTAATTATAATCTCTATGACGATCATTCTCACATCTATCTATCCTGCCTTAATCTTTCTGCTAATTTCCAATCCATCATCTCCAACTGCCTTTCTGCCATCTTGAACTGGAGGGCCAATAGACATCCTAAACTCTATATATCCAAATTGAATTTATTCTTGCCCTCCCTCAAAACCTCCCTGACTTTTACTTTCCTTATTACTGGAGAGAGCTATACCATCCTCCCAGTGCCTCAGGCTCACAACCTAGAAGTCATTCTGGATTCCTCACTATTTCTCTCTCCCTCCATATACAAGCTATTGCCAAGGCCTGATTTTGTCATTGCAACATCTCTCAAATACACCCAATTCTGTCCTCTAATATTTCTACCACTCTAGGGCAGACCCTTATAACCTCATGTCTCAATTACTGTACTGGCCTGATGTGTCTGCCTTCCTCAAGTCTCTTTTCATTTCAATCCACCCTGTATTTAGGTGCTAAAGTGATTTTTCTTAACTGCAGATCCAACCACACCAAACCCTCCTTCTCCCCACCCCCAATTCAATAAATTCTAGGACCCTCTTATTGCCTCCAAGATCAAATCCAAAATGCTCTGTTAGGCATTTAAAGTCCTTCACCAAACTCCTTCCTAATCTTCTTACTCCTTAGTCCTTGACATATACTATTCAATCTAGTGACAATGGCTACTTGCCTGTTCCGCAGACAAGATGCTGTATCTTTTGGCTCTTGGCATTTTCTCTTCCTGTCCTCCATGCTTGGAACGCTGTCTCTTCTCCACTGAAACTACTGACCTCCCTGGCTTCTTTTAAGAACAACTCAAATCCGATCTTCTACAAAAAACTATCCCTAACTTCTCTTAATTCCAGTTCCTTTCCTCTGTTAATTATTTGCTATTTTTCCTGCATATAGCTTGGTTTGCATATATTTGTCTGCAAACTGCATCCTCCTACATTAGACTGCAAGCTCTTTGAGGGTAAGGATTGTCTTTTGAATCCTTTCATATCCTCAATGTTTAGCACAGTGTCTGGCTCATAGTAGGCACTTAAATGGCCATTGATTGAATGTCAGAGATGCCTATAAATATGCACCAGAAATATTTTCTTTCCATGAAACCAGGATATCAGTCTCTGGATGCTTCAATCATCCTTCCTCTAGAAGGAGGGACCACATGGGAGACACATTCTCCTTTGAAACAGTTTGGGTGTGTGTGTGGGCAGGAGGAGGAAGGAAGTGGGGGGAATGCATCTTGCTGAAAGATTCCAAGCTGCCCAGGAATGGCTGCAAACAGCTGGTTAGGAGGGGGAATAAATATAAGAAATTCCTTGACAAGGTGTCTTTTTTATTCACTCACGATGATGGTGGAGCTGAAAACAACAGCCGGGAGCTTTTCAGACATCAGCCAAACAGTCTTGTAACTCTGCCAAACATGGGAACCATGGAAAATGACAAGCTGGTTTGTCCGCCAGTTAGATCTCCTCTGAGCCAGAGGTTCTGTCCATGGACTGAGACTTCTCTAGGTGCATTAAAGTCTCAGTTTAAATCTTCCCAGTTCTGCTCAGATGAATTTAATTCTCTTACATTCCATTCCATTTAATGAGTCAATGATGTGACATGGAAATTCTTCATCCCACCGAAAAAAAATTACATGATCCAAAATTGCATTAAAATAAGGATGATGTCTGGAAGGAGGGAATTGATGTTCCTACTGTTCTTTGCCCTGGTCAGACGTCACCTGGAGTTTTGTGTTCATGTCTGGGTGCTCCAGTTTTAGAAGTACCTTGGTGAAATTGAGAATTCTGAGAGTGTTAATAGAACTGGAAAGCAGTTCTTAAGATGACCAGTTAAAAGAGTTAGAGATGTTTATATATATGTGTGTGTGTGTGTGTGTGTGTGTGTGTGTGTGTGTGTGTGTGTGTGTTTTAAGAAGCACATTCCCACAAATATTAGCATGTAGCCCACTCAACCTCTTATCAAGGGCTCTGAGGGTTTGATCCTTGGAGCCTGTCCCAAAATGAAGCTACAGTCAGCTCCCATATAGTGGGAATAACAAATCATCTAGATTAGTGTCATGTATTCAGAGTTGCACTATTTCAACTTATAATTATGTAAAATGTGCAGAAGAAATACATGGTGTGTATCTGAATAATACTACTGCTTCAGTGAATTCATTATTCACACAAACCAGACCTATTTGTATTTGCTCTGTCCCATTCATTTTAACTACTAGAACTGATCCAGAAAAATCTCCTCATACACTTAAGATAGAGCTCATATTTAGGTATCCCCAAATGTAGGTAATAAAAAGGTCCTATTGAAATATTGATGGTACCAAATATGTATCAAATACATGACAGCCTTTATTTTATCCCAGAGAAAACACATGACTAAAAAAAGACTAACAGGAGTCCACAAATAGATATAGAAAACTGTCACTTGTAACTCACAAGCAGAATCCAGATATGGTCTCCCGGGGGAGAGGGACTATCTCCTCATTCCTGGAAACTGTACCTCTTCTGACTGACCCTTTCTTTTAAGCATCAGGAAAGATCAGGGCCTCACCATCTGCTGTTGCCATGTATGTGTATGCTTCCTCTCCCCCAATCCTTCCTTCCTCAACACACACACACACACACACACACACACACACACACACAGATGTTTTTGTTTATTTTTTTCTCTTGCTCAAGGATGGATAATGAAATCAGTAGTGTTGCTGATAGCATGAAAGGCATGGCACCCAACTCCCATAAGGTTCCAATCACAATTCTTGTGATACTGAGTTATAGTCTGGCCTGGTCAATACTTCCTCCTCTCTCTTATACATCTATGTCAGCCTTTTTCTTCCCTTATCCTTGTGCTACTCTAACCTTCTCTTCTACTGTGCCCTCTACACTACCTGTTCTATTGATAATAAGCTACTGTTTATATTAGATCTCCTCCTTCTCTATCCTTGATATCACAGAAGCCTTCTTTATCCACCAAAATGCTCATGCATCCTTGGCCTCCTCCAGCATTGGATACACCTTTACTCATACACCCCAACATATGAGCCAGAAGTAATCTTATTAATTCTCATCACAGTCTCCACCTCTTCCCCTACGACAACCTTTCCTGTTCTGCGGTTTTCTTAGTCCAGATTAGCACCCTGCCCAGATCCTGGTGTCTATTCTCTGCCTGCTGCTTGAGTCACTTCCCCTCCTTCCCAAAAGAGATCAGCAGCATTTAGTTCAGTCTTCCTTTCCTTCCTAATATCTGCCTTCAAACTACAGAACATTATTTCATATGATGATAAGCCCTTAAGTATCATTGCTTCCTAGTCCATTATATTCAAGTCCCATCACCTGTATCTCTGCTCCACTCCATATATACACAAGGGTGATCATCAAACCCATAACCTTAATCTTAATATCACCTTTAATTGTCCCACCTCCATAAACCGTAACTTTGGAATTCCTCTGACTATAGCCTTCTGTTCTCCTTTCTCTCTGCCTCACGCCTCCAAAATTTCATTCTTTCTTCACTGCAATGTATAGTCACTTACCCCTCCCTACTTACCCAGACCATGAGATCTGCTCTGGACTCATAGTCTACTCTTTAAAATCTTGACACATTATTTAACTAGTTAGATATGATCCTGTGTTTTAACCATGAATCCCTTTCTCTTTCTTCCTTTCATCTTATTACTTTTCCAAAACCCAATACTGTGTACTATTTTGACATTCTATACCTTCTCTGCTCATGTTCAAATGCTTCTGAATATTGATAAAAAGTCATGAGCCTTGATGATTGGGTCTACTATCAGTTTCTGTTATTTAATCTTAAATGAACTGTTACTATTAAACGTGAGACTTTATACTTCTCTGTTGGACTCCGACTCCCCATAGAATCTTTTCCAAGTCTTTTCTCTTCATTACCAGTGTCACCCTTCCCTATCCTCCCCTCAATAGAGGAACTTACCTCATATAACTCTGAAGATTCAGAGTATTTCTTACTTATTCCCTCTTTACCACATTTCTTTACTTCAAATGATCTCAATGTCAGTTCCCATTCATATGTCCTTTTCTCTAGTCTCAGAAAAAGAGGTGATCCTTCTTCTTGTCAAAGTTAATTGCAATTTGTATCCTTGGTTTCTTTAATTCTCATATCCTTCAGGCATTTTTTCTTTTTAATATCCCTCTCTGTAATGTTATTTTAATTAATAAACCTTTTGTTTGTGTATCATTTGCATTTCCAAATCTGTCTACTCTCCCTTTCCTACCCAGAGAACCATCCTATGTAAAATAGCATCAAAAAAGAGGGAAAAAAATCAGTTCAGCAAAACAAACCAAGTGGAATTTACAGTGCTCCATTCCTTCTTGCTCCCTGTACTCTGCCCCCCTCCCATGCATGCCCACACTTCTGCCAAGTTGCCAAGAAGGGAAATTGGCTTTTTTTCTCAGTTCTGTTTCTAGCTGAAGATTCTTGGTCATTATAATTACAAATTATTCAATATCTCTTTTTTGTTGTTGCCATTTAAAATGACATTTACATTGTTGTAATATTTGGGTGTATTGTTTTCCTGGTTCTGCTCACTTTGTTCTGTGCCAGTTCATATGGCATCCCATGCTTCTCAGAATTCACATTTATCATTTGTTATAGTATCATCATGAATGAATGAAAGTGGTATTAATTAAGTGCTTACTATGTGCAAAGCACAATGCTAAATGCTGGGGATACAAACAGTAAAGAGGATAGTCCCTGATCTCAAGAAGCTCACATTTTAATTGGGAAGATGACACATGCCCAAGATTTCAGCTGTAAGACAGATGGTCCTTAGGGTATAACAGCAAAACAGATAGGAATGCTCTTCTTGTATGTCATTTCCACTGAAAAAATCATATCTCTTTCTGATGTCAAACCATTTAACAGTGCCAAAGACTTGAGAGATAAGAACTGTCTGGGTCTTCAGTAGATGTGACTATAGCACTCTGTAGAAGCAACTGTCAAACTGCATATCCACAAGGGATACTGCCTAGGATGATCACTGAGACCACAAGACTGGAAATATAGCTATTCTCAAGACTTTTGTGTTCAGGGTCCTAGGAAGTCTCCATTAGGATCTCAGAGGAGATGGTCATCAAGGTGATGGTAGTAGTGGCCCAATCTAATTAGCATAATCTTCCTCATATCTCCTTTCTATCTCCAGGCTTTGTTACCAACTCAGCTCCACAGGTCTTTTTCTACCATGCCTTTGGAATCTCTTTACCCTGTAAGCTCACTCCATCCCCTGTATTATTTCTCATATTTTTATATTTTTGGTCTCCTCCTGAGGCTTCACCTTCTGCTTAAATGTTTGTTCCCAGAACCTCCATTTTAAGGAGGCAGCTCAGGTCAAACGTGGCTTCATTCCCCTCCATGCTCCTCTCCAAGTACCTTACCCCTACTATTTTCAGTTCCATTTTATGTTTTGTCTTCCCTATTAGAATGTAATCTCCTACAGAGCAGGGACTAGCTTTCTTTCTGCTTGTATTTTTTTATATCCCTCTAGGTTTCATTTTTTAAAATTAATTAGTTTATTTACTTTTAGTTTTTCACCATTCACTTCCATATCATTAAGTTTCAAATTTTCTTTCCATCCCTCCCTCTCCCCACTCCAAGGAGGCATGCAATCTGAAACAGGTGTTGCATATATATTCATGTTAAACATATTTTCACATTAGTCATGCTGTAAAGAAGAATTAGGACCAATGGGAGAAACCATAAGAGAGAAGAAACAAAGAGATAGACAGAGAGAGACAGAGACAGAGAACAAATAGTATGCTTTGATCTGCATTTAGACTCCCAAGTTCTTTCTGCGAATGTGGACAGCATTTTCCATCACCAGCCATTTGGAGTTGTCTTACCTTGTATTGCTAAGAAGAGATAAATCTATCAAAGTTAATTATTGTGCAATGTTGCTGTTGCTATGTAAAATTTCACTCAGCATCCATTTAGGAAGTCTTTCTAGCTTTTTCTGAGGGACACCTGCTCATCATTTCTTATGGAACAATAGTATTCCACTACATTCATATACCACAAATTGTTCAGTCATTCCCCAAGTGATGGGCATCCCCTCAATTACAAATTCTTGGCCACCAGAAAAAAGAGCTGCTATCAATAGTTTTTGTACATGTGAGTCCTTTTACTGTTTTTTATGGTCTCTTTAGGATATATAACTAGAAGTGGTATTGCTGAGTCAAAAGGTATACACATTTTTTTATAGCTCTTTGTTCATAGTTCCAAATATCTCTCCAGAATGGTTGGATCAGTTTACAACTCCACCAACAGTACATTGAGCCCTCCTTCACTCAAAACAAAGTGAAGTGCAAGTCATGTCACCATTTCTCTGATGGCATGGTCTTCTTTGGCAAAGAAGGATGAACACACACACACAACAGTGCATTGGTGTTCCAATTTTCCTACGTCTTTTCCAGCATCATTTTCCTATTTTGTCATGTCAGACAATCTGATAGGTGTGATATGATACCACATAGTTGTTTTGATTTGAATCTCTCTAATCAATAGTGATTTAGAACATTTTTTCATATGACTATAGAGAGCTTTAATTTATTCCTCTAAAAACTGTCTCTTCATACACTTTGACCATTTATCAGTTGGGGAATGACTTGCATTCTTGTAAATTTGACTCATTTCTCTATATATTTTAGAAACAAGGCCTTTATCACAAATATTTGTTGTAAAAATTATTTCCCAGTTTTCTGCTTCCCTCCTAATGTTGGTTGCATTGGCTTTGTTTGTGCAAAATTTGTCAATTTAATGTGATCAAAATTATCCATTTTACATTTCATAATGTTCTCTTTCTCTTGTTTGGTCATAAATAC
Source organism: Notamacropus eugenii (assembly GCF_028372415.1). Classification (NCBI taxonomy): domain Eukaryota; kingdom Metazoa; phylum Chordata; class Mammalia; order Diprotodontia; family Macropodidae; genus Notamacropus; species Notamacropus eugenii. Next base: position 92,981,916 of record NC_092875.1, on the reverse strand, counting down.
TTCCATTTTCCCTAAATCTGATAGGTAAACCATTCCTTGCTCTCCCAATTTGCTTACAGTATCAGCCTTTATATCTAAATCATGTACTCATTTTGACTTTATCTTTGTATAGGGTATAAGATGTTGATCTATGCCTAGTTTCTGCCACATTATTTTCCAGTTTTTCTGACAGTCTTGGTCAAATAGTGAGTTTTTATCCCAGAAGCTGGAGTCTTTGAGTTTATCAGATAGTAAGTGACTAAAGTCATTGACTACTGTTCCACTGATCCACCACTCTATTTCTTAGCCAATACCAAATAGTTTTGATGATTTCTGCTTTATAATACAATTTAAGATCTTGTGTGGCTAAGCTATGTTACCTTGCATTTCCTTCATTAATTCTCTTGATATTCTGGACCTTTGCTCTTCCAAGTGAATTTTGTTATTATTTTTCCTAGCTCTATAATTTCTGCTTCTTTTGGACTCCTGGCACTTAAAACAACATCTGGCATATTGTAAGTACTTACATTGTCCTCTTGAATTTGGTCTGTTCCCTCTACATTTCATCTGCCACAGATCTGCCAAGTTGATATTCCTAATGTATACATCTGTTTGTCATTCCCTTGTTTGAAAAGTTCCAATAACTCCTTGTTTTGTCTAAAACAAAAAGAATGAGAAGAAATGAAGTGGAGACAGCCATTGTAGATGGCCTTTTCAAGGAGTTTAACCACAAAAGGAAGGAGACCTATAGAAAGGTATAGGAAGCCAGGAGGAAGAGATAATGAGGGTGAACATTCCTGGCAAAAAATATAGAGAGTGAAATGCCCATGGTTGAGTGATGACTGTCTTATGTCAGAAATAGTAAGGAGGCCACTGTGTTAAGGAGGCTAGTAGGAATGGGTGGGTCAAGTGAATATTTATTTTATAATGGAAGAGATATGAATATATATGTAGACAGACAGAAAGCAACTAGTAGACAATGAGCGATGGAAGATTAGCTAGATTAGCTAGAAACTAAGGAAGATAGAGGGCAATCTGCTGGCAGTGACAGGATGGAAGTTGTGCAAGAATTTTCCTTGGCAAGAAGATGGGATACCTCATTATGTGAAACATGAGTGAAGGAGAAAGTACTAGCAAAAGACGTGATATGAGATGAGGAACAGAGGAGAAGAGGGAGCTCTCAGCGGATTGACTCAAGTATTTTTTTTTTTTTCTCAGTGAAATATGAGCCAAAGTTCTCAGCTAAGTGAGTGGATGGATCAGTTGTAGGAGATTTTAGAAAAGATAAAATGTTAGAAAGAGTTGTTGAAAAGTGAGTTGAATAGCCAAATGATTAAGAAGGTATACAAGAATTGCTTTGCCACGATAAGGGACCAGCTGAGATTATGTAATATGAATTTGTCATGAATTCACCACATTTTCATCATTTTCTCTAGTTTTGTTCAGCAGCAAGTGAATAGGAGCAAAGATGATGGATAGTGAGAATAATTCAGGGATGGGTTTTGGAAGGGAAAATTATCTATAGAATGAAGGAATAAAGAACTCAAGAGAAGAGGTCATCAGAAGGTTCACCAAGGGATCAAGATGGGGAAGAGAGAAGTGTGTAACTAGTATAGGAGTAATGAGTTGGGAAAATGAATCAGAAGTTGTGGTGAGGATTAAGACCAAGGTTCTGAGTGGTAAGGCAGAAAGAGAAGTAGAATGATAACAGATTATATCCAAATAAATTAATTTCTTTGTATGTACATGAATGTGAAATATTTGTGGGTGATGGCAAGATCAAGGGTATGACTATATATCTCTGAGTATAGCTGTAGTAAGGTAAAGAAGTAAGTCAAGTGAAATTAATAAATTGAAGAAGTAGGAGGTTAAAGTGTCTGAGCTTGTAACAAGCTATGTGTTGAAGCCTCCCAGTAAGAGGGAACAGCTGGAAAGAATGGAACAATTGTGTTCCAGGTGTTGAACTCACTGAGGAAGGAGTGTGTCTTGGAGGTCTATAGAAACAGCTACCAGCATCTTGATTGGGTGATAAATATGAATTGAATGAACTTCAAAGAAAAAATGGTTCTTAAGTGTTTGTGGTAGACAGAGAGCCTGGAAGGAGTAGTGGTGAGCACAAAGTAACCTAATTCCTCCACTATGACAAAGCATCAGGAATAATGCTGGATAGGGTAGCCACAGAAGCTATCATCAGGAAGGAACAATCATGATGGTTCATGAACTTACATGTTAGGATTAAAAGAGAAAAAGATTTAAGATGAAATCTAAATTTTGTTTTTCCCTACTATGGAGCAGACCTTCCAGATAACACAGTAAAGGAGTTGGGTAGCTTTAGAGTGGGAGGTCGTGGCAGGTTCTTAGATTGAGGAGGAAAGGGAAAAGGTAGTGTTCTGTAGCAGATAGAGAATATGATTGGCAATTGGGGTTCAGAATCACTGGGATAAGAGGTATTTTAGGTGGTAATACGTTGTATATTGGGGAATAATTTTAATTAAGTTATCATTCTCCACAGAGGTTTAGTTTTGTTCAAAGTTGTCCCAGGGCATCAAGTTATTCTATGTAATCAGAAAGGAAATGAAACTGACCTCATGGAGGTTATTCTGATAAGGACAAGGTAGACCCTGTGGAACTGTAAGTGGTGGAAAAGGGTGGCAGGAACATGATGGAATAGTGTAGAAAAGTCAAGTTCTTATTTAATAAGTGTTTACTATATAAAAGATATTGTGCTACAGATTCGGTTACAACTAGAAAAGCAAGGCAGTCAGTAATTTCAAGGAGCTCACATTCTATTAAGGAAACATAACACATATTTAACTTTAACTGCAAGTTATATGCAAAAATGTAAAGGTCTTAATGGTACTCCAGTAAAGCATATAGTAATGCATTTTCCTCAATATTATTTCCAATGGCATCATATGTGTTACTAACACTGAATTATTTGATTGTACCAATGGCTTTGATGGTGAGATTCTTCTTTTATTTTTCAGTCTTCAGGAACTATGACTCCTGAGAAGGTAGGGATGTAGCATCTCCCAAGTACTCTTGCCAGGTAGCATATCCACAAAGGTTTTGATTGGAAGTAGATTGTCACTATTCCTGGGGCTGCTGGGTTTGACTATCTCCATCTGTGTCAGGGGAGATATTTGTTGGGGTAGTGGCAGTAGTTTGATCCACCTGGAACATACCACCCCATCAGGACACTTTTCTACTCCAAGCAGGCTTGAGTGAGGCTGCCTGACTCATGAACTATAGTTGTCACCAGTTGGTAGTGATGATTTCCTAATCTCTCTTTATGACTTCTCAAAGCCCAACTCTTACATAATGGCTTTCCTATTTCCCCTCACTGCTAGTCCTTTATCTCTGCATTTACCTGCCATTTATTCTGTATATATCTTGAATGTACATAGTTATTTGTGAGTTATCTCCTCCATTAGAATGTGATCTCTTTGAAAGAAGGGATCATGTTTTTGCCTTTCTTTGTGTCCCAAGTACTTAAGAGCATGTGTCTTTTTGTCAAATTGTAATCATTTAATAAATGCTTATTGATTGACTGGTGGACTCTTTTCTGCAAGGGTTGCTCCCTTTGATGATGGCTTTGAGAGGATTAACTGGAAGCATCTTATTTTCCTTAACATCCTCTATGTTTCAGCCAAACCATCCTATTTACTGTTCTCCATAGACAGCAATCCATTTCGTATTTTCATGCCTATTTCTATTATCCGTACATAGAATGCATTTCCTTCTCACTTTCCCTTTATGTAATCAGTTCCTGGCTTCCTTCAAAACTCAGCTCAGTTGTCATCTTTCAGGAGGGCCTTTCCCCAAAGAAATTACTCTAAAACTAATACACACACACACACACACACACACACACACACACACACACATATATATACACATATACATATATATTGTTTAATTTTATATCTACTGTACTTTCCCCCCAATAATGCATAAGAATAATTTCCTTTTCTTTGTATTCTTAGTGCCTGAAACATATTAGACTCTTAAGAAATGCTTCTTGAATAAGGAAATCCAAACATATATAAAGCTATACTGGGGAAAATAGATGGTTTAATGAAAGTATAGGGTCAATGCAGAGGGTGATTAGGACAGTAATAACTGAAAACAGAGAGAATGTGGTAACTACTTAAATATAATTTTACTTCTGTGTTTTATGAACAAGAGAATAACATTTGAACCTGAAAGAACTGAATAAATAATCACAGATAGGGAATTGTTACCTTAAGGAAGTAAGGCAACATTTAGAAAACATTTAGCTGCCCTTAGATCCAATCACCCTCCCTAGATGGAAAAAAAGTCTTCAGGCTCTGAAAGAACTGATAGATATAATGCCAGAAACTGTCAGTGATAGTTGAATGGTTGTGGAGAAGATGAAAGGTACCACTGGATGAGAGAAAGGCACATGGAGTTCAATTATTCAAAAAAGAGAAGAGAGCAAAATCTGCAAGAAATGAGATAGTCAAAAACCATTTATTAGGCACTTACTATTTGCCAATAAAAGGCAGCTAAATGCTGCAGTGGATAGAGCTCTGAGTCAGGAATCAGGAAGATCAGAATTCAAATTTGGCCACAGAATTTACAAGTTTTGTGACCCTGGACAAGTTACTTAACCTGTGTTTGCCTTAATCCACTGGAAAAGAAAATAGCAAACCACTTCAGTATCTTAGCCACAGCAGAGGATCCATTGCTTTTACAAAAACTGACTGAAATATTCTAGCTTATATGGCAAAAGGATGCTTTCCTTATGAGTTCAAGGATACCTCTGCTGTCTGTCTCTATGAATGTAAAGGAAATGGATTGGCTTGTGACAATCACAGCAAGGTCTTTCCCTTAGTCATTGCTGTCAAGATTCTTGCCAGAGTTTTATTTAATAATCTCATTAATAATAATCCTTCACCTGGAAGATGGTTATCTACCTGAGAGCCAAAGTGGCTTTAGAGAGGGGAGAGGAATGGCCGATATAATATTTGCTGCCCAACAACTCCAGGAGTTGCCAGGAGGAAAATTGAGTTTTGTAACACAGCATTTGTTAATCTGATCAAGATCTTTGATGCTGCCACTCATGAGTGGTTGTGGAAAATTATGTCAAAATTTGGATACCTGGAGAAGTTCATTAGCATTATACATCAGTTTCATGTCAGCATGCTCACGCTGGGTTCGGGATAATGGACAATGCTCTCATGCTTTCTCAGTCACCAATGGAGTGAAGCAAGGCTGTGTGCTGGTTCTGATGCTTTTTAGAATATTTTCAACAATGTTGTCAGATGCTTTCAACAAAGATGAAAATGGCATCAAGGTCAGCTACCACACTGATGGTAAATTATTTAATTTGTAAAATCTATAAGCCAAGACTAAAGTGGAGCGAGAGTTGGTGTGATTTTATTTTTGTTCACAGATGATTGTGCATTCAATGCAGCCTCTGGAGCTGAAATGAAACAAAGCATGTACTGATTCTCTGATGCTTGTGCTAACTTGAACCTAACAATTAACACCAAGAAAATATAGGTTCTCCACCAGCTAGCACCACACCATCCCTATGTGGAAGCATCAACTATAGGACATGGGGAAATATTAAATTCTGTGAATGAGTTCACTTACCTTGGTAGTATACTTTCCAGGGATGTACACATGGATGATAAGGTTGACATACACATCGCCAGAGCTAGCTCAGTGTTGGAAGGCTCTGAAAGAAAATGTGAGAGAGAAGAGTTATTAAGATTGCCTACCAAAGGGAAGATCTACAAAGTCATTGTGCTGACCTCATTGTTTTTATGTCTATGAAATTTGGACAGTGTACCAGCCCCATACCAGGAAACTGAATTGCTTCCATTTCAATTGTTTTAGGAAGAGTCTGAAGATTATATGGAAAATTAAGGCACCATACCCTGAGGTCTTTTCTTGAGCTAAACTGTCAAGCATTCAAACTCTACTGCATAGAATACAACACCAATGGCTGGCCATGTTGTTTAAATGGCAATCATCTGCTTGCCCTAAAAGAGTTCAAGGCAAGTGTTCACACAGAGGTTCAAAGAAATGCAAAAACACTCTCAAGGACTCTCTGAAGAACTTTGGAATCGATTGTTATGTCATGGGAGACAATGGCAAAGGACCACCCAGGATGGCAAGCACATATCAAAGAAGGTACTGTGTAATATGAGCAAAGAAGAATTGTAGTAGCTCAAAAGAAATGAGAAATGTATAAATTTAGATATCTCTGTTTCAAATGTTCATGTGGACTATCTATCTGAATTGTGGTAGAGACTTTCTGAGCTTGTATTGCTTTGATCATCCACAGTCAGACACACCGTGCCTTGACTCCAGCATGGTGCCATTTTGGTCCTCTTCAAGCATGAAGGATAACAATCAACCAACCAGCCAACATCTATGATCCTATTATCCTTTTAAGAATTTAGATATATTGGGGGTGGAGCCAAGATGGCAGAGTAGAAAGACACACATATACTAGCTCAGAAACCCACAGCCCATAAAATATCTGTAAAGAACTCCCAACAAATTATGGAGCAGCAGAAGCCACAGAACAATGGAGTGGAGGAAATTTCTGTTCCAGAGAGACCAGAAAACCTCTCGCAAAAGGTCCGTCACACCCCGGACCCGAAGCAGAGCCCAGCCCTGCCTTGGCCACACTGCACTGAGAGGAGCAGATCCAAGCAGGCTTCACGGACTGGAACTCTAGCAGCCACGCAGGTCCCTCCACCCACAGGTCCCAAAGGTTGGTGAGAGGGTCTTCTCAACTTGCTGAGTGGGGGAGTGGGGTGCCCCCATAACTCAGGCCCCCTCGGGAGGCAGAAGTGGAGGCAGCAGCAGACAAGGGCTCCCCAAGCAGGCAGGAGCCTGGATCCATTGTTGAAGATCTCCTCATAAACCCCCTCAGGGAACTGAGCCCTGTGAGGCGGCCCTTCCCCCACCTGAGCACCTGAACTTAATCTCACACTGAATAGCTGCCCTGCCCCCGCCAAAAGCCCTGAGGCTGGGAAGCAGCATTTGAATCTCAGACCCCAAGCCCTGGCTGGGTGGATCTGGAGGCAAAGTGGATGTGAAGAGAATACTCAGAAGTCAAGTCACTGGCTGGGAAAATGCCCAGAAAAGGGAAAAAAAAAATAAGACTATAAAAGGTTACTTTCTTGGTGAACAGGTATTTCCTCCCTTCCTTTCTGATGAGGAAGAACAATGCTTACCATCAGGGAAAGACACAGCAGTCAAGGTTTCTGTATCCCAGCCCACCCAATGGGCTCAGGCCATGGAAGAGCTCAAAAAGGATTTTGAAAATCAAGTTAGAGAGGTGGAGGAAAAACTGGAAAGAGAAATGAGAGAGATGAAAGAAAAGCATGAAAGGCAGGTCCACACCCTGCCAAAGGAGACCCCAAAAAATGCTGAAGAAAATAACACCTTGAAAAATAGGCTAACTCAACTGGCAAAAGAGGTTCAAAAAACCAATGAGGACAAGAATGCTTTAAAAAGCAGAATTAGCCAAATGGAAAAGGAGGTTGAAAAGCTCACTGAAGAAAATAGTTCTTTCAAAATTAGAATGGAACAGATGGAGGCTAATGACTTTATGAGAAACCAAGATACCACAAAACAAAACCAAAAGAATGAAAAAATGGAAGATAATGTGAAATATCTCAGTGGAAAAACAACTGACCTGGACAATAGATCCAGGAGAGACAATATAAAAATTATGGGCCTACCTGAAAGCCAGGATCAAAAAAAGAGCCTAGACATCATCTTTCATGAAATTATCAAGAAAAACTGCCCTGAGATTTTAGAATCAGAGGGCAAAATAAGTATTCAAGGAATCCACAGATCACCACCTGAAAGAGATCCAAAAAGAGAAACCCCTAGGAACATTGTGGCCAAATCCCACAGTTCCCAGGTCAAGGAGGAAATATTGCAAGCAGCTAGAAAGAAACAATTCAAGTATTGTGGAAATACAATCAGGATAACACAAGATCTAGCAGCTTCTACATTAAGGGATAGAAGGATGTGGAATATGATATTTCAGAAGTCAAAGGAACTAGGACTAAAACCAAGAATCACCTACCCAGCAAAACTGAGTATAATACTTCAGGGGAAAAAGTGGTCTTTCAATGAAATGGAGGACTTTCCAGCATTCTTGATGAAAAGACCAGAGCTGAAAAGAAAATTTGAATTTCAAACACAAGAATGAAGAGAAGCATGAAAAGGTAAACAGCAAAGAGAAGTCATATGTGACTTACTAAAGTTGAACTATTTACATTCCTACATGGAAAGACAATATTTGTAACTCTTGAAACTTTTCCGTATCTGGGTAGTGGGTGGGATTATACACACACACACACACACACGCACAGCACAGAGTGAATTGAAGAGAATGGGATCATATCTTAAAAAAATGAAACCAAGCAGTGAGAGAGAAATATATTGGGAGGAGAAAGGGAGAAATGGAATGGGGCAAATTATCTCTCATAAAAGAGGCAAGCAAAAGACTTTTTAGTGGAGGAAAAAAGGGGGGAGGTGAGAGAAAAACATGAAGTTTACTCTCATCACATTCCACTAAAGGAAGGAATAAAATACACATTCATTTTGGTATGAAAACTTATCTTACAATACAGGAAAGTGGGGGATAAGGGGATAAGCAGGGTGGGGGGGATGATGGAAGGGAGGGCATGGGGAGGAGGGAGCAATTTGAGGTCAACACTCATGGGGAGGGACAGGATCAAAAGAGAAAATAGAAGTAATGGGGGACAAGATAGGATGGAGGGAAATATAGTTAGTCTTATACAACATGACTATTATGGAAGTCATTTGCAAAACTACACAGATTTGGCCTATATTGAATTGCTTGCCTTCCAAAGGGAAGGGGTAGGGAGGGAGGGAGGTAAAGAAGTTGGAACTCAAAGTGTTAGGAACAACTGTCGAGTACTGTTCTTGCCACTAGGAAACAAGAAATACAGGTAAAGGGGTATAGAAAGCTATTTGGCCCTACAGGAAAAAAGAGAAGATGGAGACAAGGGCAGAGAGGGATGATAGAAGAGAGGGCAGATTGGTGATAGGGGCAATTAGAATGCTTGGTGTTTTGAGGTGGGGGGAGAGGACAAAAAGGGAGAAAATTTGGAACCCAAAATTTTGTGAAAATGAATATTAAAAGTTAAATAATAAATAAATAAATAAATAAATGGAAAGAATTTAGATATAATTTGAGTGTGTTCTGACTTTTATAAATTATTTTCATTAAATGATTTATTAAAACATAACAAACATCAATAAAATTAACATGTAATGCCAATTTACTTTTAAAGAAATGAATTTAAATACATAAACAATCATAACAACTTTTTATTTACTAACTTTGAATTTCCATCATGACTCTCGGCTAATAATTTATTTTAAGGATTCCATTGTATCTATGCTTTGCTCTGTAATTTTCCAGTGGTCTTTGGTCAAAGTCTTTCTTTGAAAATGGTGATATTCCTCTCACTGGAGAGTCTTCAAGAGAAATTTGGATGGCAACTTTGTAGTTATATAGTCGTCCAATCTGTTCTCTATTGGTCTAGATGGCTTATGACACCTTTTCCAACTTTGAGATTAGATGATTTCATGACTCTGGATAAATCACTCGATGTTTCTAAACTCCATTTTTCTTAACATTAAAATAGTTGGTCTGTTGCTTACATTGCCACAGGACTATTTTGAGTAAAGGTCCCTGAGATGTATGTGTTAATAAAAGTTGAAGAAAAGGGAATTCAGTAATGATAAGAGTTTTTAAAAGGGCTTATAATACTTGAGTTAGGGAGTGCAAGGAACATAAGCCCCTCATCCTATCCTCACATTTTACAAATAAGGAAAATGAGTCACAGAAAGGTAAAAATGACTTGATTGGTATTAGTAAGTATCAAAGATGGAATTTGAACCCAGAAATTTTGCCCTCAAATCCAGTATGTTTTCCACTGAATCACATTGCTCCTCTCATTTTTTTTTTTATTCCAATTTTCACATACCAAGCTCCTTGGAAAAAAGAGAGAATTAGTTGCTCCAATATGCAGAACAATAGATTTACACAATTTGAAGGTTGCAAGGTATCTCAGCAGCCATCTACTCCAACCTTTATTCAAAAAGAAGTCTTACTGTAAGATATTCAATAAGTGAATTTCCAGCCTCTGCATTACTTCCTTCAAGAAGGAGGGGAAACTCAATACATCAAAATGAACCCAATTCCAATTTGAGCAAACTCTTAATTGTTAAGAAGCTATGCTGATATCATGTATATACTGCCCCCTTTCTGATTTCTACCCACTGCTCCTGGTTCTACCCTCTGGGGCCAAAAAGAGAAAGAATCTAACCCCTCTTCCATATGCTAGTCCTCCATATTCCACAGAAAAGATTTATCGTTGGGAAGGAGACTTTCAGATATCTCACCAGAAGATTTATATAACCATTCAAATACTATGTTTAATGAGTAAACCCAGATAATAATGACTTGAGCTTATGCAGAACTTTAAGCTTAACAAAACTCTTCCCTCCTGATAATGAGTTAGATGCTATGAATCTATACCTATTATGCAGATGAAGAAAGTAAAGCAGATAAAGCTTTCTGAGTTGTCTCTAGTAAAAAATAATGTGTGCATACACACATGTATACACATATGCACACACACATGCACGCACACATGTATATACACATGTATGCATGTGCAGACACATGCATGTGCATGCTTATATGCACATACAATAGACATCCATATACACACATATAATATACATCTATAAAATACATATTATCTAGATATGGTGGGATTTTGACTCAGATCTCTTCATTCAAAGTGCAAAATCCTTTTCAGTAAATCCATCTGCATGTTGAGTAATTTATCAGTGGTTTGAAACTGCCTGGGAAGTCTCTAGTAGTGTGTCTCAAGGATCTGCCCTTGGTGCTGACCTACTCAGTTACCTATTCACAATGACATGGATGGATGAAGACATTGATAGAATGCTCATCAAATTTCTCCTGCGTTTGAGAGAAGAGGTAACAAATACTCTATCTCTTCAAGCATGGAGAATAGGCCTGCTTCATTGATGCTGTCTTATATCTGAGCCCTCACTAAGCTCTCAGAATAAAAGGCATCCATAAAGCAGATGAAAATTCAAGAAAGGGCTATTAGACTTCAGTGACTTTTTAAAGCCTGAGGAAATTACCCTCCTAAACACAAAATCTTGACACAGCCAAGGATGTGCCCATAGGCAGCTGTTGAAAGGATCAGTGTGTCATGGGAGAGAAGCCATTGAGTGCAGTGCTGAGCACCTGGAACAGATGAACTCTTAGAAATAAAGTGGTCGTTTCCAGGAAAGTGTCTGAAAACATCAGCAGGGACAGATAGACTGCTTTTGCTTTGTTTATATTTTTCCTATCTTCTTTTCTTTCTCCATCAGACATTTTTCCACTGACTTTCCTTAAAGTCCAATAAGCTCTTTTAACTATTTGAATCAATTGAATGGTTATTGATTAAATTCTAAATCAAACAAACAATCAGCAAGCAGTTATTGAGTGCCTGCTCTTTGCAAACTATCTTTCTAGGCACTGGGAATGCAAAGATAAAAAATAAGAGAGAGAGAGAGATAATTTAACTTCAAGGAGTTTATAAGACATCCAATCAGGGAGAGACTATAGAACTAAGATCAAATGAAGTAATATATAAAGAGCTTTGCAAGACTTAAAGTGCTATATAAATTTAGCTGTTATTAAAAATTAATTGACATTATTCATTTAAATGAAAACAAGATAATTTTTTGAAGGGATGAAATCAGCAGAGAACCAGAAAATACCTCATTTAAAATGTAGAATTTGAACTGTTCTTTGAAGGAATTCTAAGGGACAGGGATAAAGAAAGTGCATTGAAGGCTTGGGTGATTGTCCATGCAAAGGCATTGAGACAGGAGATTTGAACTTAGCATTTGAGGAACAACAGGAGGTCTAATTTGCCTGAGCAGAATGGTGTATAAAGGGAATTAATGAACAATAAGACTGAAACAAGCTGAATCATGTCCTCTTCCGACTTTTTAAAGTACATAATCTATGTCTTTGTTCAAGTCATTGGTATGGAATTTTAAGTTGCATTCCTGAACTATCAGAGAGCATTAATAGAACACAGGAATATTTGGAACCAAAGAAATTTATAATTTTGGCTGGATTATAAAGAGTATTGTGAAGAGTAAGCTGAGATAGAGTAAGTGAAGGTAAGTTAGAGTAGAGTAGCTTATAGAAGACCTTGAATAGCAGGCAAGGGAGTTTGAGTTTCACTCAGTAAGCAAGAGAAAAATTTTCAGCACAGAAAGACACACTTTGGGGACTAAGTTGAGGGAGAATAAGTGGATTCTCTGACCACTGACTGATCCTTCACCTTGCCTTATGGAAAAATAAAATATGGATAAAGATAAATGTAGTAGAATTCAAAATATAAGAGCAAGTTGATCTAACTGAAGATACCTGACCAAGGCAAGAGAAGACATGGGGTGGGTCATAATCCCTGTCTTCAAATATTTGGAGTCCTTGAACTTATTTTTTTGGGCATAGAGAATTGAACTGGAAGTGCTGGGAAAATTTCAGAGGCGTGCTCCAGTAGAGGAAATGTAAAAGGAAAAAAATGGTAACAACTGGAGGAGGGATACGGTTTAAACCTATGATTCCAGTGGTACAAGGAATTACTTAGTAAGAGAACTCTATTTGTCAATAATAAAATTATTATTTTATTATTAAAATAAAATTTATCAATAATAAAAACAATAATACTTATTATTTGTATAGCACTTTCTAAGGTTCACAGAGTACTTTCAAAATATTTTCATTATAACCTTACACCAACCCTGAGAAGTAGGTGTTATTATTACTCCCATTTTATAGATGAGGAAACTCCGGCAGACAGAAGTTAAATGATTTGCCCAGGGTCATACAGCTAGGAAGGTTAGAATCAGGTTTTCCTGACCCAGGGATAGATCTCTATCCACTGAACCATCTAAGTGCCTATATAAGTGTAAACCTTCTCTTTATAGTCTTAGAGAGTTGGCTAGAATATTGAGAGGTTAAGTGATTTCTCTAGGGTGAATAGTCATTATGTGAAAGAGGGAATGCTTTTATCCAGGTCTTCCTGGCTTTGAGGCCATCTTTCGATCCCCTACAAGCATCCTGTCTTCCTAGCAATGAAAGTTAGGGAAAAGTGGAATGGGACACAGAGACAGGCAGTGGTTTCCTCTTCACCAAATGCTTTCTAATGAAGTTAGGGGTAACTACTGCAGGTGATGTGGTGGAGAGGAGTCACGGTCATGTGTCCAATGTAATCCCACAAAGATTTATCAAGTGCCTGTTATGGTCAAGGTACTGTGGCAGGTCATGGAGAAAAAAGAGAAAAAGAAAAAGGAAAACACTGACTTCTCCCTCTGGGTCCCTTCCAGTTCTGAGATGGCATGATTCTGTGAAGAGTACAGAATTCTATAACATCAAATGAGGAAGGAAAGGCTTACTACTGCCAGGAGAACTACCTAAAGGACCTGTTGCTGGCTCATGGGAAGAATATCAACAGAAAAAAAAGCAACACAAAAAAACCAAAATTGTGAACTGGGGGTGGTAGAGTAGTTTGGGCTCAGGGAAGGAATTTCTGCAGCAGAAATGTATAGGCTGGACTTCAGAGATAGGGAGTCAACACTCCTTGCCTTCAGACTCAGGCCCTAGAGGATTTCATTGCACAATAAGACAGAAGATCTATACATATGGATGGAACAGATCTTAACCAGGCAAAGGTTATCCTTTACCTACTGTTTCCCAGAGTGTGAGCACTTGAGCATTGCATAATTAGGCACTTCAAGTTCTGAAATGTCCTTGCTCATTAGCAGGGCCACCGTAATTTAAAAACATCACTGGGAACCTTAAATGCTGAAAGTATTGGATTTTCAGAGCCTTAGAACTTCAAAGCTAAAACGGATCTTAGAAACCTTAATCTAAACTTCCCATTTGTCCTTCTTCATTGCATAGACAAGGAGACTTTATGGGCCTTAGCCCAGAGAAATTAATTTTTTCAAAGTCACAGAGCAATTCATATGCAAAGCTGGGATTTGAACTCAGATCTCCTTTCTCACCAACAGCCCTCTTTTCATCAAGCCATAGCGGACTCAGGGATTTCTTTGGCAGATGGGATGGTATCCAAGACCAAGCAGAAGAAAACAAGGTCCTGGGGTTTTCCATAAGAAGGTAATAGAAGAGTGACCACTGTTGCATAGGAGATACTGGACTTCCAGATAACTTGAATATCGCTGCTTTCAATGTAATCCATTCAATCTAGGAGGCATTTGCTAAGGAAATAGCATGCACAAAACTAAAGACTACATGGTATACCAGGTTAGGGGCAATCTTGAAGTCAGGAAGACCTCACAGTCTTGAAGTTTGACCCTAAAGAAGTCAAAGTCAGCTCCCCAGGAAGCATTCTAAGGTTGTAAATTGTTCAGAAGGAGCCAGTAAACATTGGTAGAGGATTATTGCCATTTTTAGATATTTTTCTGTACTATAAATCCTGGTCAGTCCAGAAAACTGAAATGAAAGGGGAAGGAAATATGGCAGTTTGCTATTTCCTAGGGATACAAAGACGAAACAGGAAATAACTTGCCCTCAAAAGAAGCTACAGTTGTTTTTGCTGTGGATGTATAGTATGTAAACAAATAAACATATGTACATTAATATGAGGAGGTAGAGAGTACTAATAATTTAGGGAGAAGATCAAGAAAATGTTACTGTAGCAGATGACGTATGAAGTGATCCTTAAATGGAGCTAGGGATTCTAAGAGGCAGAAAAAAAGACCAAGCCCCAAGAATAATAGATAGGTTGTGAAAAGATTTGGAATACTGACTTCTATGATAGTAAGTATCCTGCTATGACTGGAGCAGAGAATATGCAAAGGGAAGCAATACGAAATAAACCTGGAAAAGTGGACTGAAGTCAAGTTGTAAAGGATTTCAGCAGCTACACTGATGAATGTCTATTTTATCCCGCAGTCCATAGGGAAATGTTGACAGTTTTTAAAGTGGGTAGTGTCATCTTAATACTTGTACTTTAGATGGATAACTTCTAGCAGTTTTATGTGGAGTTTGGAGAGTGAATTTAAAATCTAGTTAGGAGGCTAGTGTGGATAAGTGATGATGGAAGCATACACTGTGGTGCTGGTCACATGTGTGGAAAAAAAGAGGATAGACACAAAACACACTGGGGAAGTAGAATTGACAAGACATAGCGACTGACTGGATTTGTAAGAGGAGGAAGAATGAAAGATTGAGCATGGCAATGAAGTTGTAAACCTGATTTACTGAAAAAATAGTAGTCCCTTCCCCAAAAATAAGAAATTTGGATGAGAGATGGTAATAGGGAGTAAGATCAGACATTATAGCTCAAACATGTTGAGTTTGAGATGCCTACAGGACATTCAGTTGGAGATGTAAAACAGGTAGTTGTGATGCAAACCTGGAATTTGAGATGCAATCCCCATCTAAAGTACAGCAAAAGATTAGAAAAGAACTCAGGACAGAACCTGCAGGGCATGAATAGTCAGAGAATGAGACATCGATTATGACAAAGCAAAGTAATCTAAAATGGAATTATGATCTTACAGGGAACTGAACCTAGGCCTCTTGACTCTCAAGTCAGAGCTCTTTTTTTTTAATCCAACTATGCTGTGTTTAGGTCTTTCTTCGGTAGATGGGACAGTACTTCAGATCAGCAAGGGAATGTCAGGTTTCTGATGAATCATTTAAGTCGAAAATAAAAGAACTAGGAGAGAGGATTGTTATATAATCTGGGGAAGTGGAAATATCCAAAAAGAAGGGATGGTCCATGGTGTTAAGTGCTACAAAATATACATACATATATATATATATATATATCTGAGAGAGAGAGAGAGAGAGAAAGCTGAGGCCTGAGGAAAGGCCTAACCATGAAAATTTTGTGTTGAAAGATGCCTCTATAACAAAGTGTGATGGGTGGCGATATGTTAGAACCATATAATAATGTGATTTAGAATGCTAGGACCTGGAAATGATCTTAGAATAAAAACAGTACATCTAGAAGTACAGTAAATAGTATTCTGGACTTGACTCTAAAAGACCTGAGTTCAACTGTTACCTCAGTCACTGAGTAGTTATTTGATCTTAGGCAAGTCATTCAGCCGCAGTTACCTAATCTGTAAAATGGGGGTGATAAAAGTAATTTTTACCCATCATGACCCCTTCCCCCTTTCACCTAGCTTTTATGTGTTCTCTCCCTAACAAAATGTAAGCTCTTACAAGACAGGATTGTCTTTGAGGCAGCTAGGTGACCCCATAGATATCACAAAATCTTGCCTCATTTACTTGCTGTGTGACACTGATTTTCATTTATTTTCTACTTGCCTCAGTTTCTTCATTTGCAAAAGAGGGATAATAAGAGGATTTACCTCCCAGGGTTGTTGTGAGGATAAAATAAGAAAAAAATTTATCAAGTGCTTTGCTAATCTTAAAGCATGATATAAATGCTGGCTATTATTATTCTTTCTTTTAAAAATCTATTTGTAACACCAACACCTGGTACAAACGATTTTTAAATTGAGATTTCTTTATAGGATTATTATGAGAACCAAATGAGGTAATGCAGTTTGTCCCAAAAGTCTTAGTGCATCCTTAAACTTTAATAGCTATTTAATGAACTTTAATAGCTCAAAAATGCATTAAACCATTTGGGACATCCAGTATAACTAAAGTGCTTTTGAAATCCCTAGAACACTATAAATATTGGTTGGTAATAATAACAATAACATAGGATGTTAGAGCTGGAAGAAAAGAGAAGGTAAAGTATCATACGTCAGAGCTGGATGAGATGTTAGAAAGTAGGAAGTTGAAGCTAAAAGGGGCCTTAGAACATAGATGGAAGAAATGGAAAGGACTCCAGAACTGTGAATGGAACTGTGCATTAGGAAGACTGATCTGGCAACATATGAATAATCGGTTAGAATGGGAAGATACATAAGACTAAAATACAAGTTAGGAGGAATTATAGGAAAGGAAGTAGGAACTTTGGCAAAGGCAAGACAGAATAGATGTAAAATATATGAAGAAAATGGAGTTAGCTGGGCTAGGTGACTAATAGGCTGTAGGGTTGAAAGAGAAGAGTCACTATTTGTAATGTATTATACAAAGTGATATATTATATTAAAAATCCTCAAGATTTTAGCAGAAAGCAAGCTCAGCAAAAAATAAACACTGTGAACTGGGGGCCACAAAAAACTAACTTGGTGTTAGAATATATTTTATATGGTTGGTTGTTGTCCTTCATCTTCGAAGAGGACCAAAATGTCATCACTATTGTAAAGTGAAATTTCAATGTGTCGGACTGTGGCTGATCAGACCAGTATGAGCTCAGAATGCTCTACCACAGGTTGGGCACAGATAGTCCGTATGAATATTTGGGGTGGATATCTCAAATTTTCTCATCCTGTATTTACTTTGTGCTGTCTCAATTCTGCTTTACTCATAGAGCACAGCACCTTTTCTTACGTGGGTATGCCATGCTGAGCGATCCTGTGCCACTGTCTCCCATGTTGCACAATCAAATATAAAGTTCTTGAGAGAGACCTTGAGAGTGTCCTTGTATACCTACCTATATAATATCTCTATGCATATATGTGTATATACATATATAGATACATATATATGGGTATTTATCTATATCTCTATACCTATCTCTCTCTCTCTTTATCTATCTATCTAATCTCCAGATTTCATCTCCTGGCCTTCAGTAATGTTTCCTTGACTACCTGTTGGACATCTCCTGGCCAAAAAAAATCAACATGTATTTATTAAGTCCTTTCTGTGTTCCATCTACTAGTTACATTTAACATGTGTTCAAAAGAGAAATCTTATTCTGTCCCCTTCTTGCAGCTTTTCCAGCTCTGTGGATGGCATTACCTTTTTCCCAGTCACCTGAGTTGAAGCCTCAATCATTTCTGAATCTTTGCTCTTCCTCTCTTTCTTGCCCAATCAAATAAGTTACTCAAACCTCTGTTGATTCTACCTTCTCTCTTCCTTTTCCACCTATCCTTTCAGCTCCATTCCCTGATGTCATTCTTGTTCAGTTTCTCATCATCTCCCTCTTGGACTCTGGCAATATTTTCCCATTTGATCCCATTGTCTTCAGTTTCTCCTTTTCCGATCAATCTTCCACACAACTACAAAATTATTTCCCCCCTAATTGTGAGTCTGATTATGTCACTTTCCTGTTTAAATACCATCAGTGACTCCATTTCCTATAAAATAAATCCAACCTTTTTAGCCTGACATTTAAGGTCCTCCATAATCAGACTACCTTAATTCAATATTTCAGGCTTATTTCCTTGACTTCTTTGCATGCATTCATATTATTCTAGTTTAATGAGATGACAAATCTATACTTTGCTCCCTCCTCTCCAATTTGCCCTTTTTTTATGTCTGTCTTTATACAAGTCATCATTGTTCCTGGAGCCTAATGGTACTAATAATACTAATACTCAGCATTTATGTGTAGCTTTAATGTTAGCAAAGTGCTTTTCAAGTCTGATCTCATTTTGTCCTCACAACAACTCATAGAAGGAGCTCCTATTATCATTCCCATTGTGTAAATGAGGAAACTGAGTCAGACAAGGTTAAATGACTTTCCTAAGGTCACACAGTTAGCAATTATCTGAGGCCACCTTTGACTCAGGTCTTCTTGACTGTAGGTCCAATTCTCTCTCTATCCATTACACCACTGATCTCCCTATGCCAACTTTTTTTTTCCTTTCATTTCGACCCTCACTCTTAGGTGCCTGTCTTCCTGGAATCTCTCAGAGCTTCCCCAAATGAAAATGGGCTCTCCCTCCTTGAGTTTTCTTAACAGTAATTTTTCTGGACCTTTCCATTTCCTTGATAGCAGTCACATTTGTATGCATTGAGTGCTTTATTTCCCCTGCTAATAGACTGTAAACTTCTTGAGGGAAGGGACTATTTTGTTCTCCCCCCTCAACACATTTATATCCCCAAGACTGCACACAGTAGGTGCTTGAGAAATTGTCATTGAATTTGTTTATTGACTTTCAGGTCTAGAAGAGGAGAGAAGACTGTCTTACTGCACCAATCCTGATTGACCTCATTGAAAGTATTTTAAGAAGGCCAATGACAACGTGAAATAGAGCAAAGGGAGGATAATCAAGATGGTGAGAGAATTAGAGGCCATGCCACATGACAGCAATCAGTGAAAATGGAATTGCTGAGCATATACAGTAAAAGAGAGGCTGCAAGGGTGGGGAACCTGCAGACTTGAGGCCACATGTGGCCAACTAAGTCCTCAAGTGTGGCCCTTTGACTGATTCTAAACTTCACATCCCCTTGTTCTGTGAAGTTTGGATTTACTCACGGGGCCATACCTGAGGACCTAGAAGGTCACATGTAGCCCCAAGGTTGCAGGTTCTTAATGGAAATATGACAGTTATTTTCTAGTATTCTAGGTACTGTCTCACAGAAAAGGGATTAACTTTCTTCTTCTTGGCCCCAGAAGGCAGAATTACGGATTTCAGCAATGAGGGTAAGTTGTTGAGATGATTTAAGCTCCATATTAAGAAACAGCTTCTGTGGAAACAAAACAAAACATAAACTTGTTTTGGGAGACCCTATGAAATGCATAATACTTAAATGTGAAATGTTGCTTCTTCTCTAAATATACTTCCCCCACCTACCCCAACCTGCTTGCCTAGTATACCTGCCCTGATCCTTTCCCTAGAATCTCTTTAGCTGAAATTGTCAATGCTAGAATATTCTGTGCATAAAACTAGGGGATCTCCTAGGTAATCCTTTGCTTTTCTCTCAAGTAGAATGTGAGTTGCTTGAGTATAGGCAACTATTTCAATTTTATCTCTGTACCTCCCAAATTCAGCACAAAGCCTTGTACCAAATGGGCACTTAATAAATGTTTGTTTGAATGCATTGGATTCTCTCTGTCTGTGAGATCAGAGGAAAGAAATACAGCTTATATATATATATATATGTGAGTAAGAACCTACCTTTCCTTGTTGAACTTGATCTATCCCTATGACCATGAGCCATCTTGATGTGTGGAGAACAGGTTCCTCATATCCCCATATCAACCCAGGCATGATAGAAGGTTGATACAATATAAGTGTGTCAAGTTTAGAGGGCAGCCTCTCTCAGAAAATTCATTTCCTTCCTCTTCCTGCCAGGCACCTGAAGAACACCATTATGCCAAAACCTTTCAATCCCTACTCCATCAACTTGGACTCTATCAAATGAGTTAAAATGAAATAACATATGGAAAGTATTTTGCAAAACTTAAAGAAGTAAATAAATTACATCTCCATCATCATCCCCACCACCCTACTCCTTTTACCTCCTTGTCAGAGAGTTAGACTTCACCCTGCATACAACTGAGACACAAACGCAAGCATAATACATGAGGATTCATTGACACATACAAGTACTCATATACACACTCATATAACCATATTGATTCACAAGTACCTATTAATACATGGAGACATACACTAATGAAGAGAAATATATATTCACATAGACCCATATGTAGAGATACTCAGACATATCAATTCAAGCAAATATTTCTTAAGTACTTATTATATACCAGGCACAATGTTAAGAGCTAAGATACAGAAAAGTAAAAAAAAAAAACCCTGGCTTCAAGGATCACATAATGTAATGCAAACAATTATGCATATAGAAAAATATCTATGAGATTGTGGAAGGTAACATCTAGAGAGAAGGTAAAAGCAGGGATTGGGCTGTGGCTTTTGTGAAAGATGAGATTTTAACTGAGTCTCCAAAGAAGTCAGGAGGCAGAGGTACATTCCAGGCATGGAAACAGGCAGTGAAAAGACCCAGAGTTGAGAGACAGAGTATCATTTCTGGGGAAGAGCAAGAAGTCCAGTGTTATTGAATCATTAAACTGTAAGAAGACTGGAAGGGTAGCAAGACTTTTTAATCCAATCAGAGGATATTAAAATCTAGAAGCAATAGGAAGCCTTTGGAGTATAATGAATAGATGAGTGAAATGTTCAGAGTAAGAGTCAATAAACACTTATTAAGCATCTTCTTTGTGCTAGGCACTGTACTAAACACTGAGGATACCATGAAAGGAATTAGAATGTCCATGCCCCCAGGGAGTTCACAATCTAATGGGGGAGATAGCATATAGAAGCTGTAAAGTTGGTGGGAGAGGTAGCCCAGTATACGTGAGGGAAAACATTATGAGATCATGCATCTGGGGTGGGAAGTGATCTGAGTTTCTGAACTGATTTCACCTTGCTGAATGATGGATTTGTGGAGATAATAAAGTCCAGGAAAGTAGCTGGATGGGAAATAATAAAGACAATTTCCTGGAAACCATTCTTAAATGGAAGCTGATCAGGGAGGAGTTACCAGAAATTTACCTTCCACTATCTCCAACCAGAGAGAGAATGGGTCCCAGAGGCAGGGGCTACTAGACAAGTGTGAGTTTTGACCTTGTGTCTGAGGAAGGTCACTTTGGTAGTAAAGACACAGGGTATATACAATCATATGTATAAAGTGTATGCTCATATGTATTCACACACATATAGATACAAAAATACAAGCACATCATAGTAGACAGTAGAAAGATGCACCAACTTACTCAAGATTTAATTTATCCATAGATGCTCACAGACATGCACAGGTAATATACAGAGACATACCTGTATACAAAGTGTACTGGTAAATGTCTGACAATCAGCTCTAAGGGAAAAATATGGTATACTTTTAAGTTTAATATGCAATATTTACATTTCCTTCATCTCTTGCTTAAATTTAGTCAGTCACCAAACAATAAATCAAGTCCTTATTTGAAGCATTCACAAAAGTGTGAAGTTCACTCTGAAAATTTAACAATTGGCTTTTGTAAAACTGTTTGAGATGACTCCAACGCATCCCTCCGTATACTCATTGGAGTGTATGGTTGTTAGAGGAGAACCAGGACTTCTGATGTGAGATCTTTTCAGGGCTGCTCATCCACCTTTGGTGTCCACTTGGCATTCAAATCCCACTTATCTTCCAAGAAGCTGTAGCATGTGCAGTGGCCAGACCTCAGTGAGGTGTCTCGTCAGATGGGCTAACCCAGGCCTCAACCCTGTCAATGAGTTAAGGAGGTTTCTACCTCAAGCATAAGAAGACTTTCATCAGTAGAATAGATGAATGAGAACATTTTTCTTTCCAGTGGCCATGGTGACTGAAGTAGATGTTTAGAGTTTGGTTAGATATCAATTATGCTAGTGTCATATACTGCATGCTGGGCATTCTGACTTTTCTCTAGATTTGAACAATTCCAGAAAAGAGTAAGGCTGCTGACTGTGTGCAGCTCTGCCTCAGTTAAATCTGATTCATGCACAAGTCAAGACATCACTCTGTTGTGTCGTTGGTCCTCTTTGAAAATAAGGAACAAACAAGAGCATTTAACTTCTCTGTACCTCAGTTTCCTTATGTGCAAAGTGAAGAGGTTAATTATTTGGTATCTGAGGTCCCTTGCAGTTCTTGATCTTATGAGATTAGATACAGAGATAATAAATGTGCAGACAGATACACAGATACAGCAACCCAGAGGAAAATCCAAATATTCCAATAAATATCTCCCAGAGAGATACACATCCAAAATGACACTTTTCTATTTTTGTCAAAGTGATTGAGTCAGGGATATGGTAAGACAAGAGAATAATTTCAAAGTCTTTGAGGTGACAGAAGTGAATATTGTCAGCTTCTAATGGGGTCAACAGCTCCCTGGAGAAGAGGGAGGAGGGGTGCTCCCTGGAGAAGCATTTCATCCAGAAATTCTCTGAGAGGTAGTGACCTGGTTGCTTGACTAGGGGTACAGCCCGCTGTCCCTGACATCAAGTTTCTGAGGTTGGGAGCTCTGCTGAGCTGATTGTCCTTGGCATGCTATTAGGGTCAAGCTCTGGTAATGACTCACCCAGAAGCTGGCCCCCAAATTGCTTCTCTCTGACCATCTGCTGTCTCCATCCCTTCCTGACCCAGTCCCTGAACCTGACACTTTTTCAGACAGGGGAGAGATAAGGATCTAAGAATCCTCAGTGTGTCTGCCCTGATTCAAGTTAACATGACTGGTGTTGTAGAGACCACTGTTACTTGGAATTAGACGGCTAAAGGTTGAATGTGACCTCAGAGCTCCTTTCAGCCAACACTCTTATTTTATAAATAAGAAAAATGAGACCCAGAGAGAGGAACTGACTTTTCCAAAGTCATACCGTTAGTGAGGATGGCTAAGTGGCTTAGTGTATAGAGTGCCAGACTTGGGGTTAGGAAGACCTGAGTTCAAATCTGGCCTTGGATACTTACTAGCTGTGTGACTCCAGGCAAGTCACTTAACTCTGTTTGCCTCAGTTTCCTCATCTGTCAAATGAGCTGGAGAAGGAAATGGCAAACCACTCAGGTGTCTTTGCCAAGAAAACCCCAAATGTAGTCATGAAGAATCAAGACAGAACTGAAAATGACTAAACAACCACAAAGTATTAGTGAATAGTAGAACTGAGTTTGGAACCCAGGTCCTCTGATTTCAGATTCAGGGTTCTTTGGAGAGATGTATGCCTTCACCTTATTATCTATGATGTTTTTTTTTCATCTTAAGCAGTTCCTAAGAGGACAAGGCAGAGAGAGGCCTCACCTACACCAAAATATCCATTTCTCTGCTAGCAAATAATGAGAAACAAAGTGTATGGCCAATTATTGGGGAATGGCTGAACAAACTGTGGCGAATGAATGCAACAGAATAATTTTATTATGCTTTAAAAAAACAATAAAGAGAAGTGTGGGAAGACTTATATGAGCCAATACAGAATAAAATAAGCACATCTGGGAAAACAACATCTCCAGTGACTCCAATAATGTGAAATCGAAAGAGCAGCACTGACACCAAAATGGAAATTAAGTAAGAGGGAGAATGGAGCAAAGGACAGGTCACTGGACTTGGGTTCAGGAAAAGATGGATTCAAATCCTACCTCAGATACTTTCTAGCTGAGTGACCCTGGATAAGTCAGCTTGCTCCTTAGTGTTCCAACTCTGAATTTATGATCCTATGGATGCTATGTATCTACAATGAGCAAACTTGACCCTGGAGACTAAAAAAAATACTATTATTTGGTTGGTTGTTTCTATTGTGTCTCATTCTTCATGACTCCATTTGGGATTTTCTTGGCAAAAATTCTTAGAATGCTTTGCCATTTTCTTCTCCAGCTCATTTGACAGATGAGGAAACTGAGACAAACAGGGTTAAACGAGTTGCCCAGGGTCACACAGTTAGTAAGTATCAGAAGCTAGATTTTAACTCAGGTCTTCCTGACTCCAGTTCTGGGACCCTTTCCACTATACTGTCTAGCTGCCCCCCCAAAAAAATATGTGATTCCCTCATTTTGTAGTGGGTAGGAGATATGGATGGGAAACTTTGTACTGCTGACAAACTCAGCTGCTAGGCTGCTTTCTTTTGTGGAATTTTAGCTTTCTCTTTTTCCCTTTATTTTAAGGGATAACTGAGTGAGGGTGATGGTGGACATATTTGAACAAAAAAGAAGTTAATTTAAAAACAAAAGATACCAATATTGTTTAAAAGGGGGGGAAAGAGTGCAATTTCATTATTTTGAAGGTTCCTTCTGGCTCTAAATCATATTCTTTTAAATCAACCTGTTATTCTGCCTTACCCTCCCTCCCCCGCTCCACCTCATCCAGTCTTTTCAGGAATAAAGTCCTATTATCAGATGCCCACATCTAAAAGAATTCTCTAAAGCTGATTATCTGCCTGCCCACCTGAACCTCTGCCCACTGAAGTGTGCTATCTTAGAATCTCACACCATGAAGGACTCTCAGAGGACACCTCATCTACCCTGCCTCTGAAATCCCACTGAAAGATTCCATGACCAGTGATCATACTTTGGAACCTCTCTGCTGAAAATGAACTCACTCTTAGCCCAGGCTGCTCATCCCATTGGCAGATCCTGATCTGCCTGCCTTGCTCCAGCTCCTTCTGGAATTATCTAAGATGGTGCATGCATTTTACCTACCATGCTGCTGGCTGCTGGGAACTTAATTAGGTCATAGGATTTATAGCTGGAAGGGACCTTAGGAATCAACCAATCTAACCACCTTATCATGCAGATGAACAAACTGGGGATCTGAGAATGAAGGCCCTTTGTAAAGGTCATGCAAAGTCAATGGCAAAGTCAGGATCGTTGCCTAAATCAATAGATCAATGAGAAAGCATTTTAAGTTTCTACCATATGTCATGTGCTGTACTGTGTTCTGAGGATAGGGACAGGGATTGGACCTGCAATTTTATTGGTGTAGAGAAGTCCTGGGTGAGGAAATGCCATCACCTAATGCTAGCTGACACCAATACTTTGGTCTTAGAGGATTGCCTAGAGCACTGAAAGGTTAATAAGCTGTCCTGCATCCCAGAGTTATTATGTATCAGAAACTGGAATAGAACCCAGGGCATCTGGCTTTGATCCTGGCTCCCTAACATGACACACCACTCCCTAGAGACACAAAGACAAAATTGAATTATTTCCAGCTTCTAAGGACCTCCAGGGTTCTTTCCTTTCAACCCCACAGACCTACCCCTCATTATCCGCCTTTTTCCTGTTGCTTCCTGTAGTCTTTGACCCCAGTCACTGCTTTGCTTAGTGGTTCTGACAACTGAATTTTGGGAGTAAAGGCACATACTCTCAGCTATCTTCTCAAGGACACTAAATTCAACCTCACTTTTTAGAATCACAGAATGTCAGAATTGTGGGGATTCCTCAGAGCATCTGTATAGGATTTTTTTCTCCTATGGTGCACCCAACAAAGAGTCATCTAGACTCTTTTTGGAGACTGTCAAGGATGGGAGAGATTTTCTGTGGCAGTGCATTACACTTTAAAATACCTGTAGTTGTTAGGAAAGTTTTCCATTTATGGAGGCAGAATCTTCAATCAACAGAAATTCATTGTTGTTATTGCAAAGAAAGGTCAACTTTTCATAGTGAATTGAATGCTGGAGAAAGATCTTTCCAGTTGTAAAACTCTTTGTTCACTATGTTTAGGGTTACTTCTATTTAGAACATTATGAGACTGTCAGATTCAAAGTTGAAAGGGAAACAAAATACAAATGGATTCCCCATTAAGTACATTTCACCTCTCTCCTTTCATGAACCCACAAGAGCTTTTAGTTTTCAAGTCAATAAGTTTTTATTATGTTCTTACCTTTTCAAGGTACCTTGCTAAGCTCTTAGAATACAAACAAAGGAGGAAGAGGGGGGAAAAAGGAAAAAAAAAGTAGTCCCTCTCTTCAAGGAGATCGTAATATAGTGGGGGAGAAGACATGTAAACTCTTTCCTTTTCCAGCTATGAGAGGGAAGGAGGTAATAGCTATATATTAAGCACTAACTACGTGTCAGGCACTGTGCTAAGTGCTATCTCACTTGATCATCACAATAACCCAGTGAATTACATGCTGTTATGATCCCCATGATCCAATTCAGAAAAGGAGACAAATAAAAGTTAAGTGACCTATCTAGAGTCATGAAGCTAATAAATATTTGTGGCTGGATTTGCACTCAGGTCTTCCTGACTCCAGTTCCATTGTTTAATGTAAGATAAATTGGGAGTAATTTTAAAGGGAAGGCAGAAGGTGGGATTTCAGCTTAGACTTGAAAGAAACCAGGAGACAGATTGAAGGAGCAAAAGCATTTCCGGTATGGGAGACAGTTAGAAGAAGGGCACAGAGTCAGGAGGTCAAATATATGGTCTGTGGAATTTCAAAGCAAGAGTCACTGAACTGAATAGTACATAGAGGGAAATAAGATTTAAGGAGAATGGAAAATTGACAGGACTAGTTGGAGTCAGGTAGACCTGGGTTTTAATCTCTGACAATGATTATATGAACACGTCACTTAAATGTCTCTGAGCCTCAGGCAATTTTCCAAGACTCTGCTCAATTGTTGGGGTGTGATCTGTCTTGTCAGAGGGAATTTTCCACACTGGGAATCCCTATCCTGAGAAAAATCGTAGGTTCTTGAGGTATTTACTCTGTATAGTCTGATGAACTGAGCACTACGGAGAGAGAAAGACAATTTTAATGAGAAATATTTTTTTAGTCATAGCATTTCTGGTCTAGGATCAAACGTTCTAATGCCTGTAAAGAAATACGTTATAGATCTCAAAGTACCATATAAATGTCAGCTCTTAGTGACAGTAGGGGAGGGATGTGGTACTAGCAAAGATAACCAAAATACACATTAGTAAGTGACATGTGCAACAGAGAGGTGCAAAGTGCTGTCTGAGGGAAGATGTCACATGTTGACTTCCAAGAGTTGATTCCAAGCCTCCTGAGGTACAATACAAAGACTTGGGTAGCATTGTATCCTTTTCAGAGCTTGGAACAAAATAAACTCTCCTGATGTCCTGGACTTTTCAAGATAGAAGAAACTCCAGAGAATAGCTAGTCCCAACCCTTCCCAAATCATATATCTCCCTTAACACATCCCTGGATCATTCATAATAATGTATTTTAAAAACATGACAGAACAAGAAAATGATAAATGCTGGAGAGGATGTGGGAAAGTTGGAACACTAATTCATTGTTGGTGGAGCTGCGAGTGCATCCAACCATTCTGGAGAGCAATTTGGAACTATGCCCAAAGGGCTACAAAAATGTGCATACCCTTTGACCCAGCAATATTGCTACTAGGACTATATCCCCAAGAGATCATAAAAATGGGAAAGGGTCCCACATGTACAAAAATATTTATAGCAGCACTCTATGTAGTTGCCAAAAACTGGAAGTCAAGGGGATGTCCATCAATTGGGGAATGGCTGAATAAATTATGGTATATGAATGTAATGGAATACTATTGTGCCATAAGAAAAGATGAACAAGAAGACTTCAGAGAGGCCTGGAAGGACTTATATGACCTGGTGCTGAGTGAAAGGAGCAGAACCAGGAGAACTTTATGCACAGCAACAACGACAGTGTGTGAGAGTTTTTTCTGGTAGACTTAGATTTTTGTAATAACACAAGAACTTCTTACCAAAAAAAAAAAAAAAAAATCCCAATGGAGGATCTCAAGGCAAAATGCCTGCTACACTCAGAGAGAGAAATATGGAAGTCACTCACATATTGTAGCAGATCATGTTTGTGTATGTGTATGTGTTTGTGTATCATGTTCTGATTTGTTATACGATTTCTTTCATTTATCTTAGTCTGACTACATAGCATGACTATAGTGAAAATATACTCAATAGGAAAGTATATGTAGAATCTATACAGAATTGTATGCAGTCGTGGGGAGGGAGGGGGGGAGTGGGGGGTAGGTGGGGGGGATAAAATCACAATTGTATGGCAGTGATTGTTAAACATTACAAAATAAAAAAAAAATAATGTATTTTAAAAATACAACCATTCCTCTTTTTTTACTTTATTTATATCTCTCTTCTCTCTCCCATGTTTCCAATGAATTCTTTTTAATATTTTTGAAAAAATTTGTTTTTCCATAATTTTCATTTTTCATTTATTTGTTTATTTTCCTTTCCCCCTGCCCCCCAGATGGATTTATGTGGATGTCTCCCTAGTTTTAGTCACCATGTTTCAGCTGCCTTCTCTCTAAGATGATATTATTACAAAGCATTTAACATGGTGCCTGGCACATAGTAAGCACTATATAAACATTAGTTATATTATTATCATTTTTATTATCTCTTTGTTCCTTCACTCCCCCTCCCTACGCTACTTATGAGTTCCCCTGGAATCTCAACTCTATTTGGTTTTGCTTCCCTCGCACTTTGCACAATATCTAGCACTAACGAAAACAATAACACAATAAAGGCTTGTTGACTTGACTTGATTTCTTTTTCATTGTATTTTATTTTTCAATTAGCAATTATTTAAAGCATTAACAATACTCTTTCAAAAAGAAATATTTATTTTCTCTCTCTCCCTCACCAATTTGAGGGCAGGGAGAGAAGTAAAATAAATAGTCACATTGTCCATGTCCGAAAAACTGTGTATTTCATTTTGCATCTTGACTCCCTCAAATACATCCTCTTTTCCCTTACCCAGGAAGTGAATGCTAATAATAAAGATTTTTTTAAATAAAGGGAAAAAAGGAGGGAGTGGGGACAGTTTAGCGAAAGCAATCAACACACTGAGGGGATCTGACAACATATGTAATGTTTCGCATCCATAGTCTCCCACTACTTCAAAGAAAGGAGGTAACAATCGTAACAATATTAGCTACTATTCATATAATGCCTACTATGTGCCAGGCACTTTGAGGATCATTTGATTCTCACAATAGCCATTTGAGGTTGCTGCTAATACTACCCTCATTTTACGGTTGAGGAAATTGAGGTAAATTAAGGTTAATTGAGCTGCTCGGGATCACATAGCTAGTAAATGTCTGAGACTGATGTTTAAACTCAGGTCTTCCTAACTCTAGGCTCAGAGCTTTCTTCACTGTGCCATCTAGCTGCCTCACTTAATTCTTGAGACATATGTCCTCGCTGTTTGCTTTGTGGTCATCCATGATCATTGTAATTATATCATGTTGACTTTCAATTGTTATTCTTTCTATTTACTTTGTTAGTCATTTTGTATATTGGTTTCCTGGAAATGTTTATTTTGCTTCTCAGAAGTTCATGTCTTTCCATATTTCTCTGCATTATTTTTATTTATCACTTCTTGTGGTACAATAATATTCCATTACATTCGTGTACCACACTATGTTTATTTATGCTACAACTGAAGGGTCTTTCTTTTTCAAATAAATGTTTCATTGGTGACTTTTTCCTACCTTTATATAGTCATCACTCCCCAATGAGCCATGACCCGTCACTATGAAACAGTGAATAGTAAAGCAAGACTTTCAATATATTGGTCATTTCCGATGACCTATGTCACATTATCTATCTATCGTTTACCATGTAGGCCAAGAAAGGAGATATTAATCAGAGTCCATATAGTTTTTGATGTTGCAAAAAAATAAATGCTTGTATATTCAAAACCTGCACTGAAGTCCTCCTCAGTTTCATTGTGTGGGAATGTGTGCCCGGACTAGCAAAGACTTGGCCTGTGGAAGACAAATACCTCTGTCTTGCACTAAATTGATAAAGCTGTCAGCACAGTTCTTTTGATGGGCTGGGTGTCTATTGTTGAACATTGGGCATCAAGGAATATTTGGGGGTTTTGTTTGTCTGGGGTTTTTTGCTTGTTTGTTTTGCTTCTTTTATTTTCATTTGATTTTGCTTTAGGTTCAAAAAACTCATGAAGACTCATCTACTTAGTCGTGGAGATGGAGATCTATGTTGGTGGAAAGAGGACCACCCAAAATATATTCCAGGCCCCTGGAGCAATTGCATAAGGAATTTATACTCCTTCAAAAAACAAGAGAGAAAATTTGAAAAGTCCCCAAACCTAACAAACTAAAAATCCATAGGCATAAACATATACACAACAGACCCAACAGGGAGATGAATTATTTACATAGCTTGATCCAGCCTGTACTTATACTTGCTAGAGGAGAGGGCACTTTGTTTAAGAAAGCTGTACTTGTCTAATCATAAAAATATTAGCTAGTTAAAATATCTTTTCCTAAGGGGGGAATATTCCTCAGAGAAAGACCCGGAACTTGTAAAGAATACAAATGACTCTTGTCTGGTGTTAATTAGGACTCCAGCGAACTGCCTACCCAGTGAGACAGGAAGAGCGATGGGCATCTTGACCCATTATACTAGACCTCATAACACTCTTACCAAGAAAATGAGGTTGGAGTAACCCACAGAGGGATTATTTGAACAGCCTCTTCTGATGGGTAACGTCCTCTCTCATAATAGCTGCTTGGGAACACTGAGGGTCAGGAGCATTCTAAGCCAACATAATGGGTGCCTCTATTATACTTGACAGCAAGGCCCCTTCTCAGGTTGCTAACCACCTGGGTTCCTCCAAAAGTCAAATGCCTTTCACCTCCACTCAAACTCTCTCTAAATGTCAGTTTCTCCAAAGTCTTTCCTAAATGGTGACGAAGATTACCTATCTCTAAAGAGCCACCAAAATGAAGGTGCCACATATACCACTATTAATTAAAAGAGGAAATGAATATCTGGTTTGATTGATTCATGCAGTCTTTCAGCCCAGATAGTTTAGAGTTCAAAATCAGAATAATCTTAAATATCTTGTTTAAAAATCTTCAGATGTATAATAAATTTAAATATTACCAAGCTTCTTTCTCACTCAATGTCTAGTTTGATAGATGTAGATGGATTCTCTACATTAGGAGTCAGAAGCACTAGAGTTCAGTTCTGGCTCAACCAAGAATCACTAAATAACTTCGAGCTAGTCATTCCCTCTTCCTGAGCCTAAGTTTCTGTATCTGTTAAAAGATAGGGTTTGGATAAAATGTTGAAAGAAATATTAAAAGCATTATATGTAGTCTAGGGGACTAGATGGTTGGCAAGATACCTTATAGCACTAATATTCTCTGTTCTCATTTTCTGCATTCTAAGGTCACATTCAGCTCTAACCTTTTTTGATTCCATATTCTAAGGGTCATTCCAATTCTAATAATCCTTCTGTGTTTTAAGGACCTTGTGAGCTTTGAAATTCTATGTTTTAAGTGTAGAGGGGTCACCCCCTACTCGAGCTGATTATATTTTGATATAATCACAAGAAATAAAGAGTAGATAACAGAGGTAAACAAGTACTAATGTGTAAATGATGTACAAATTTGTGTATATGGCCTGTGGTACCTTTTTAAGAAGTACTGGCTGGCTGCTCATACTCCCTAGAGTTTTGAAAAAGTTAAACCTGTTAGGCCCTGGAGAGAGTTGAACATTTGAGAAACAAGGAACTATTATGCAGAGTGTGAGCCTTGTGTCTCTGTTACAAAGCAGGGGGAGGTAAAGGGAGAGGTAGCTTTTCTTCCCTACCTCATATGCTATGGTATATAGCATTATAGTGGTTTAAATGTTTAAGTTTATATCAATGAAGAGAAGAAAAAATGAGCCTGCTTCTCTTCTTTGCAGAAGTAAGGGACTGTGGATATGGGACACTGAACACGTTGTGAGACTTAGTTGATGGATTAGCTTCTTTTGCTTTTCTCTCTCTGTTTCTCTTGCTCTCTCTTTCTCTCTGTCTCTCTTTTTCCCTCTCTCATTTGTCTATCTTATGTATCTGTCTCTAACTATCTCTGTCTTTACATCTCTTATAAAAGGTGACTATGTATAGGAGAGGAAAAACTATATATTTGTGGGTGAAGGAGATATAAAAACAAAAGATGTCAGCATCTTTAAAAAAAGAATATTTGGTTCAGAGAACCACTGATACAGATGTTAAAAATAAAAAAGGAAAAATCAACAGTGTCCCTAAAGACTTTCTATAGAAGTAGGACTAGAATTGAGCCTTGAAGGTTGTTTAAGATTTGAAGAAGGGGAGAAATAGAAGGGCAGGCATTTTCGACAGTTGAAAAGACTATAATTGAAGATACAGTGGTAGTTGCTTGACCCTGGGGTGTGATTAGAAGAATAAAGGAATAAGCCTAGGAGAAGTATCTAGGAGAGGAAAAGGAAACAAGTTAGGAGCAAGAGGTTAAGGTCAAATTATATAGGGCTTTGAATGACAGGTTGAAAAATTGAGTCAATATGACAGATAGTAGGGGACAATTGTACTATAAGCTCTATAAGGGTAGGTAGTCATGTTTTATTTATTTTAATATTATTTTTAAATCAACACCTAAGACAATACTTTGAACATAGAATAAATAAATGCTTGTTGACTATTGTTGCATTGTAGAACTAATCTATATTTATTGTCATCTATAAACTCCCAAACAAGTGGTTATCAAGACTGAACTTGAAGACCTCCAGTGATGGTGAGCTCACTACTTATCGAAGCAGCCCATTTGGCTTTGTATAGATTTCACTGTTAGGCAGTTTTCCTTACATCAGACTGAAATCTGCCTTTCAGCAGCTTCATCTCATTATTCCCAATTCTGCCTTTGAAGGTGAAAAAGAACAATTTCACTCCCTCTGCACCATGACAGTCCTTCTAATAACTTAAGTCAGCAGTCTTGTTTCCCTAAAGCCCTCTCTTCTTCACCTTCAATATACTCTTTTCTTTCAACTCATCGTGTTTTTATAGTTCCTAGTTCCGTCACAAATCTAGTCAATCTCCTTTAGGAGAAAGTTTCCTTTTCTTAAAAGCACAGAATCTCATTGTTGGAAGGAACTTGGGATGGAGGTCACTTAGTTCAGCATATCTACTTGACCAGACATCTTTTTTCAAAACCTCCATCTTTACAATTTCTCTATTCAGTTTTTATCAACCCTCATATTCTGACTCCAATCTCTCTGTCTAGGCTCTTTGCATGTATCATTAATCTTGCTCATTTGTTCTACATTCTTGCCAAGTTGTCCTACTTGCTATTTTTCATACATGACACTGCATATTTTACCTCCAAGATTTTGCACATGTTGTCAGCCACATTGGGATGCTCTCCTGCCTCAACTCAGCCTCTCTGAAAGCTCAAAGTTTGGTCACAGTGCCACCTCCATCCACAGAATTTTCCAGTTTCCTCCACATATTAATATATCCTTTTGCTAACTATGCTACAGTATTTATATTGTATACATCTCTTATTTCCTTAACTATGTTGTTGTTTAATTGTTTCAGTCATGTCCAACTCTTCATGACCCCATTTGGGGTTTTCTTTACAAGATACTGGATTACTTTGCCATTTCCTTCTCTAGCACATTTTATGGCAAAAAACTGAAGCAAACTGTATTAAGTTATTTGCCATGGGTCACACAGCTAG
The DNA here is from genome assembly GCF_028372415.1 of Notamacropus eugenii. NCBI lineage: Eukaryota > Metazoa > Chordata > Mammalia > Diprotodontia > Macropodidae > Notamacropus > Notamacropus eugenii. Next base: position 92,948,015 of record NC_092875.1, on the reverse strand, counting down.
TTAGTGTCTGAGGCTGGATTAGAACTCAAGAAGACTCATCTTCCTGGCTTCAGGCCTGACATTTTATCCATTGCACCTCATAGCTGCCCATATTTACATAGTAGAATGGGAGCTCCTTGAGGCTGTCATCTATCTCAGTTTAGTATTTGTATCCCTAGCCCCTGATAGGCATCATAGCAGGGTGCATAGAGAGTTAGCCTTGTAGCCAAAAGATCTGGGTTCAAGTCCAGGCTTTGACTTATTGGCTATGTGACACTGGGTACATCACATAACCTCTCAATCCTTTAAACAACTAAAACAATAAGTTGAAGATATTGCACAGACTTACATCATTAAAGAGAGTTTTCTCATCTGGAAGGTACTGATAATAATAAATCATAGGCTGAGTCACTATCCCCACTACCTTGCACATAACAGATGCCTGTTGAATTGCTTAATTAGTGAGAAGGGGTCATCAGTACCCCAATACGAAGAATTTCAATGAAGAAAAGTTTGCTACTTTCTTACTGAACTTCTTGGAAGTCTTATATTCTAATTCCTAACCAGGGAGGTCCCAAAGAGGAAGTGCTGGAGGGGAGGACTGAGGAATAGATTATGGAGAAAGCCTGATGGAATTGAAATGCGAGATTTGTCCTAGAAACTCTTGGGATGGAACAAGTCTGCGCTCCCAGAAGCCACCTGAGGGGACCAGTGACTAACAGGGGCCTCATAAAGGTGATGGAGTGAGGCAAGAATATTTTGGTGTGTTCAGAGATGAGAAGGAAGAATGTGAGCAAACTTCATTGCAGAATGGGATAGCAAGAACTTTCCAGAGGTCCCTTGGGTACCAAATAAAGGTAAGTCTCTCTGAACCTTTATAGAATCATGGAATGCTATAATGTCTTAAATGAAGGGGATCTCGATAGGGATATGCTGGAACCAGCTCGAACTGGCCCCCAAGAGTTGACTGTTAAATTTTCAGCATGATTAACTACACCTTAAAAATAGGTAAATACTACAAATCAGGGGCTTTACTCTTTTGTTGATTGGTTAGGTTTAAGAAAGGGAAAGAGAAAATGTTACTTACACAAATTAAGCTTAAAAGTATGTCATGCATTTAAGTACAGATATTTCTGGAGAGCTAGCAAATCAAGCCCTTGATTTGTGTATTTCCTAATTTCTAGGGGTTAAATATTCACACTGAAAATTTAATAATCAGCTCCAGTAAACCTGGCTCCAGTAAACTCTTGGATTTATGGTTTCAAGTCACAAAACACTAGTTGATACACGCTTTACATTGAGTATCTCATTCAGAAGCCAATGTAAAGGGATATGAAAATTTTCAATGACTCTCTTTCATGCATTCTACATTCCAGCTAAACTGGCCTATTTGAAATCCCCTGTACATGACATATCCCACTTCCATATATTTATACATGCTGTCCCTCATGCCTGGAATGTTTTGCCCATTCATCTCCATTTCACGGAATTTCTAGTTCCTTTTAAGATTCAAATACTACCTTGTCCAACATTTCTTTTCTGATTTCCTCAGAAGGTGTGCCTCTACATCGCTGTAATTGTTTATGTTTCCTTTGCATACATTTATTTACCCCTATAAATGTCACCCTGCTTAATAGACATCAAGTTCCTTATAGGTAGAGACAATTTCATATTTGTCTACAAAGATAAACTGGTTCTCTAACTCTTTCTACAAAACATGGTACGTAATTGATAAATAAGTTCTTTTTGAATTGAAACAAAATTGAATGATAGGCCTAAGGAGGCGACAATATAATATAAATGAGAAATTGAGAAGAAATGGTATAAAGGATAACATCAAGAAAATGCATGTCCAGCACGAGAAATGATTTGGCCATATGTCACAAAGTAGGGAAAATTTATGGGTAGACAAAGACTGATACAATGCTGGACTTGGCATTTGGAAGATTCCAGGTAACTGTGTGATTTTAGGAAAGTCACTTAATCACTCTGGCCTTAGTTTCCTCATGTATAAAATGAGATAGTTGGATTTGATGACCTCAAAGATCTGTTCCATCTCCAAACTTATGATTCTTTGATCTATGTCAAAAGTGACAAATACATGAGCAGCATGAAGTATTTCTGCACAGCACTCCTAAGTGTAGCCTGAACCAGATTAAAATTTAAATTAAAATTGGGTAGAGCAAAGACACAGCAATGTTAATATATGGTTTTCTAAGTCCATATGAGGCTTATAGGCATCTTTATATACAGTTTACTCTTTCTGTTAGAGTCTGACGCAGCTGATGAAAGGAAGTAATGTTTGTAAAGTGCTTAGCACAGTGCCTGGGGCAAAGTAGGTACTTAATAAATGCTTATTCCATTGTATTCCATATCATATGAGGATTGATCGAAGGATCAAGAAGTGTTGACCCTGGAGAACAGAAGATTTAGGGGGGAAACTGACCGCTGTCTGTAGTTATTTGAAGACACGTGATGGAGCAGAAGAGGAAACATTCTTCAGAGGGGAGAACTTGGAGCTATGTGGGTAATATACAGAGGAATATTTGGGCACAGTTTAAGGAAGAACTTCCTAAACTTTGGATACATCTAAAATATAATAGACTGCTTCATGAAGTAATGAGCTATATACCACCAAAAATGTAACATTAGAAGTAGGATAGACCATGTTTATGACAAGTGAGAAAAATATCATAATTCATTTTACTAGGTGATGTGAAATGTCCCTTCTAATCCCCAGCTTTTCTGCTTCTATTATGTTATACTTTCAATAAAGTCTTCCTTTCATTCTTTATCATGACATGGAGAAGACTGGGTTCTTAAAAGGTATTCTAGGGGACCATAACATCTGGTATGCCTTCCCACACTGGGAAACACTTAGATCATGGGACCCACATGATGAACTTTGTAGGGCTACTACATGAGGACCAGCATAGCTCATCACCAGCATGGTGATAAGATGATGGATTTTGTGTATAGCAATTTTTAAACAATTGATACCTAACATGAATAAGGAAATCTATTTCTGAACCAATAAAATGAAGAATTTGGACAATTTCGCTGTTAAGTCCATTCTGGCCTTAGCAAAAGCTGATTCTGTGATCCTATAGCCATTACTATCTTTGTTTTTTGTGTGTGATGACTTCAGGATTCACCTATATGTATTAGACAGTTACTTCTGCCTTGGCAAAAGGATATTCCAAGAGACTTTGCCAAATCACACACCAAAATATCATCTCTGTTTTTAACATGAACTGTTTTTTTTAAAGACTTCAAGATGATGTTAAGTGATTGTTCTTTCCATTCACAATCCATTCTTTTACAAATGATTTTTAAAAATTTTTCTCCTAAGATCAAAGTTAATTTACATGGTCTACATTTTAAATGATACATATTCTTCCTCTTTTATATTTAATATTGGAACGTGTATAATAGTGATAATGATTGGGATAGTGATGTCAATCAATGGCGTGAAACTTTTTTGTATCATGGACCTCTTTGGCAGTCTTGTATATTGTGTATATTATCCCTTTTTAGAATAATGTTTTTAAAAGCACAAAGTGAAATACAAAGCATCCAACCAAATATATTGAAACATATTAGCAAAGTAGATTAATAAATAAAACAAATTCGTAGACTTAAGTTTAAGAACACTTGGTGTAGATAATGTATTTAGGGATGGATGGAATAATAACGTAGTGGTAAAATTGAACATGGGAAATGAAGATTATGACTGTATATAGATGTAATTGTAATGTAGGATATTGCCAGTGATGACCTCTTGTCAAGAATGGCATAAAATATCATATAGAAAGCATACAAACAGTAAAGCAAGGGGATTGATTATGTAGAACAAACAAAGGATAACATACGAACAGTTCAAATACTTCATTAGTAGTACTATAATGTTAAATGTCCAAGATAAAGGTTTGCAACACATTGGGTAAATTATTTTAGGAAGGTTTAGTGGAAGAAATGAATGACAATTACACAGAATGAGAAGGTATGAATGAAGTGGGAAACGCATTATTGGAAGGACCATAGGATCCTAGATAATTTTAAAGTTAAAATGGATTTTTGAAGTGTCCCCTATATTGAAAATTTCTTGAATCTATTAACCAATGCAAGCATTCAAAGTTAATGATGGTGATATTTATATTAATGGCGGCAACATATTTGATGAAAAACATAATAACTATGTTCATTGTAGTGAGGGTGGTCTTTATATAGACGATGACATGGTGGTAGGTATGGTTCAGATGATGGCAGTGGTATTTGGTGTTGACAATGATGATGATTACTATGATGGTGGTGGTGTATGTAATGAAGGTAAAACTGATATTATAGATCAGGACATGGTATATTATTCATGTGGATGATCAAGGTAAAGACAGTTGTGATAATAACAAGAGTCACCTCAGATGATAAAGTCTAAATTCTGTCATTCAGTTAAGCAGCACACATTTAAAATAACATAAAGAGAAAGTGAGAACCATGGAAACTCTGTCTCATCCTGATGTGGATAATCTCAGTGTGTGTTATGTGTGTGTGTGTGTGTGTGTGTGTGTGTGTGTGCGTGCGTGCGTGCGTGCGTGCGTGTGAGAGAGAGAGAGAGAGAGAGAGAGAGAGAGAGAGAGAGAGAGAGATTGAAAGTTATTTGCCTTCTGTTTATCCAATAAGAGGAACACTGAAGGGCACAATTCAATAAGAGTTCTGTCACTTGGGCTTGGGGCTATGCAACAATTGATTTTGGGGGCAGATGCCTTATGCACACAGGGCTGATTTGAGGCATCTTCAGTGGGGAAGAGGAAATTTGGTTTGCATTGACTTTGGCCTGAAGATATAACAAATTGTTGTTGTCTTAAGTTTCTAAATGCGCTTAGTGACTTGAGGTTGGGAAGACCAAATGGAGATCAACTTTAACCTGGGCCAAGTTTCCAACTAGCAGACTCAAGTGACATGGAAATCTACAGCTGAAGAGGGTGCTAAATACATACCTCATCTTTAAAGATAATCTGTCACCACATTAATGAGACAAATATCATCAAGTCCTAGGCTTGCTGGGATGTTGCCAATTTAGGATGCTTTTGGGCACAGGCAAGTCTACAGGAAGGGATAGGGCAAGTTGATAAGCATTCAGAAGTGGTACACAAATCTCATATTCCTTCACTGAGCAAACATCAGCTCAACTGTTACTCACTGCATCCCTCCTTGTTACATTTTCACTATGGCTTTGGAATCACATGATCACCTATTAAAAAGCCTCATTCTATAAATGCAGGAAACTGAAGGCAAAAATAGATAAGTGACTTGGCCAAGGTCACACAACTAGTGAGTGACAGAATATGGATTCAAAGCCAAATTTTATTTCCAGTTCCATAGTTCTATCTACTTTGCCAATACTCAACTAGATCTACTAGGTCCACTAAAGGCAGCAGAGCGCAAGAGGAGACATAACGTAGGAAAGAGGAGTGTCAGGTTCTAGTTTTGGCTCTATTGTCATAACCATCACCACCACCATCATCATCATCATCATCATTTACTATATTGCTTTCAAAACATTTTACATATATTATCTTATTTGATCACTACAATGACCCTGTGAGGTAAGTACTATTATTATTTCCATTTCACAGATCAGGAAATCAAGACTGAGAAAAAATGATTTACTAAAGGTTAAGTGACTTATTCCCTTATTAAACTTAGAAAATAAAAGACTAGGGGAAGCTAGCTGCTACAGTGAATACAGCACTGGTCCTGGAATCAGAAGTTCAAATTCAGCCTCAGACACTTACTAGCTGTGTGACCCTGGGCAAGTCACTTAACCCTGATTGATTTCTAGGGAAAAAAAAGGAAAAGACTGGAGTAGGGGATGGCCAACATCATTTCTGTATTAAAAAAAATCATATCATGTAGAAAAGAGGTTAATTGTGCTTTTTTGGAACTAGGGAAATTACAGAGAAACAGACTTTGACCAAACCTTAGGAAAAAAACTAGGAAAAATATCTTTAACAGCTCTAAACCAGCTCCTCCAAATTGAATAGACTTCCTCATAAAGTAGGGAGCTCCTCATTTTTAGCAGTCTTCAAATAGAGGCTGTATGAGAACTTGCTAGATGTTAAGGTAGAGATTATTATACAGGAAGGTCTCTATCCAGACTCCCTCTGATATTTCATTAAGTTATGAGCCTGGATATTTCTATGAAATGAATAATAATTTAATGTCCTTCAAGTAGAAAGTGGGCCCTATTGGCTTCCCATTAATAGGATGTGCTGAGATCCACAAACAATAAGTCAGAAGCTTCATCCCAGTATGCAAAAGCAAGATGGAGTTACATGTGTGGGTTCTAATCTCTCCTCTGTCACTTTTTTGTTGTATGTATCTGGGAGCATTGACTGCCCTCTCTTTTCCCTAGTATTTGAATTTGTAAAGATAGAGGCCTGTGGTAGGGAACCTGCAGCCTGGAGGCCACATGTGACCTTCTAGGTCCTTGGATGTGGACTTTTTGACTGAGTCCAAGTTTTACAGAACAAATTCTTTTATTAAGGGAATTTGCTCTGTGAGGTTTGGATTCAATCAAAGGGTTGCAGGTAAGGACCTAGAGGTCCACCAGGCCACAGGTTCCCTATGCTTGAGAGCATCAGATTAGATGGATCCTTAGGTCCCATTGAGTTCTAATCTCCCATAATTCTCTACTATTTCAACTTTCCCATGACAATGATTCAGTCTCATATTATAAACTGGCATTTGAGATCAGGTTCACTCCACTTTTCTTTAATGACTATGACAACTTTAAATTGTGAGAAATAAATTTTAGACTGTGCTGGCAAGAATGGAGAAGGATTGTGATGAACCACATAGGCTTTCATCAGGGCTTCCTGATGACTCATTCTTGTCAGAACTCTGCTGGTATTAGAGATCAGTCTGGAGCCAAGGTTAAAACAATCTTGGGCCAGTATTCGGAGTTTGTCAAGAGGCAGGATTAGAATATGGTATGGAATCAATATTAAGGCTCAGTCTGGTTTCAGGTTTAGGGTCTTGTCTGTGCCTGTGAAAGAAAGGATGGAGGCTCTCAAAGGGCAATGTATGGGATGACATATTTACTTCAGAACACAAAGATCCTGTAGGTAGTTTGTTGACATCCTCTCAGCATCAAAGGCTCAGTCATGCGAGAGAGTTGGGACTCATCTTGGCCTGAGGGGGTCATTTGGAAGTAATGAACCAGATGGTCCCCTATGCCCTGACACACCTTGGCACACATGGCTAAGTGCCTGATTCCCCAGGAGTATTTCATTTACCCTGAACACCAGACACTCACCATCATAATCACAATTCCAGTGTTGATACTGGATAGAAAGACAAAATTAGCAAACTTGGTAGACTAGAAACATTTCTGCCCCCGGGAATCAGCAGATCTGGGTTCTGGGCTTAGCTTTGTTACTTAAAAACATTTAAATTCCTTACTTTTCCCTGTCCAAGTCTCAGTTTTCTCATCTGAAAAATGGGCTGTAGTGTTTTAAAAAGCAGGCAAGGAGTAAATTAGAAGACTTACATTCAGATTTTGATTCAATCACCTATGTGACACAGTGGGAAGAAGACTAGCTTTGGAGTCAAAGGACTTTTTCCAAAGAAAAAATGAACATAAACTTGGTGCTCAGTGAGCTCCTATCCTAATGGGCTGGCTAGATGGCACAATGGATAAAGCTCTGGCCTAAAGTCATGAAGACCTGACAACCTGAGACACTTACTAGCTATATGATATGGATTCTGCTTTGGTTCTGGCTTCCCCAATATGTATGGTAAAAAGAGAGAGATTAACATATGTTCTCACTCATAGTATCTTTATTGGAAGGTAACCTAAAGGTCATTTAGTGCAATCCCCTATCTAGTAAGATCATGGGCTGGGATTAGTCAGGAAAGGCTTATTTAAGGAAGTATCTACCTTGGTTTGGTTACCTTTTAAAGAATCCTCATCTGACTTGAACTTGAAGAGCTTTCCTAAAGGCAAAAAAGGAAGAGGTGAATATCCTCTTGAAGGACAGAGAAGAACCTCATGAAGTGCAATTTGGAATTTCAATTTTTTTAAAATAATGTTTGATTGATGTCTTTTTCATTTTATCTCTGTCATTCTTGGAACCCCATCGCTAGGTTGACCCATTCTTCATAACGAAAATACCTGATATAGTAACCACCTCTAACGGTGTGAACACTCTTGGGCCACCTTTAAAAAAAATAGTTCAACTATGGAGTTGGAACAAAGAATGAAACAGACCATTTTCTCTTTTGTTATGTTTTGTTTTTGTTTTTCTCATGGTTTCTCTCATTTATTTTGATTCTTTGATGCAACATGACTACTGTGAAAATGTGTTTAATAGGAATGTATATGCAGAGCACATATAAGATTGCATACTGTCTGGGGGAGGGAAGGGTAGAAAATTTGGAACTTATGGAATGATTGTTGAAAATCAAAAACAAATAAATCAATAAATTTGGAAAAAATAATAGTTCAAAACAGGACTCTTTATTTACACTCACAAAGTATTAGAACTTTAGAGTTAGAAGAGACTCTAAACTCACTGCCCCTAAAGCAGCCCTGACATAACTACACTTGAAGGATTCTAGCAACAGAAAACTCACTGCTTCATGAGTCAACCCATTTTAGACAGTTTTACTGTAAGTATTTAGGAAGCACATTTTTTCCCTTTATATGGAACCAGAATTTGACTCTCTGAATAACAGTGAAGAACTAACACCAAAGGGAAACACTCAACAGGTATGATTTGATACCTTTCTTGATAACCCTCCAAGATTCTAAACTTAGACATAAAGTAGTTTCATCACAGGGGATATTTAGCATATAGCCATCATAGGCGAAATGGGTGTACAAATGCCTAGCTGGGTAAAGGATCCCATCGGATGAGTTCTCCTGGGAGCCTCCAGGATGATCGCTGATCCTCTGCACAAGATTAAGTGGATTCCTTCACAGTAGGGAAACATAGTCATTAATAACAAGGGGTGGCATCTGGCTGAGTGGGTGAAATTGGATCCGATAAAGGGCCTTGTCTCAGCCACACTCTCCATGATAAGAGGGATGTCAAGTGAGCGGTTTCAGCAGAAGAAAATGCAAAGCTGAGCGGGGAAGTTCTCTTATTCAGGCCACTGGCAAGAGATGTGATGCTGCTCAAGGAGTGTATCTGATGCAAAGAAATCACATGAGGCCCTCTGGGCATTTTTACTGGGAAGAAAACTTTTTTTTTTCTCTTTTGACGAGTATTTAGGGAAGAAAAAAATTGCTTATGGCCACAGTAAGGAGAGAACATTATCCCAAAGGAAATCTTGGGCACCTCTCTTATTGGGGTGGTTCAGTCCAGGATCTAAAATAAAATCAGGTGAATGACAATTAGGTTGATAGAAATCAGGTTTGGGGTCTAAAAAATTGGAGGGAAAATAGTATCTTGAGCAATAAAGGACTTCATAAAACAGTTTCTTGTTTATGACTATTTAAACGTTTGAGCAGGACTGGCTTGTAGCTAGAGCAGATGTTTAGAGGCAGTGTGTATGGCAAGGAAAAGCTATATGATTGTGCTCTGGTTCCTGCTCTACCACTAAAATGCTTCATGATTTGTGAGGCAGTCATTTTTCTCTCTAGAACTCAGTTTCCTCTTTTGTAAAAAACAAAAGGAAGCTTGACATTGACATTAGAGTGTAGATATTTGCAAATGCCTACAAGCTGTCTCCTGATATTAGTCTCACCACAACTGCCACCTATAAAAAGCCTAGTGACAGGGCTGCTGACATCCTCACAACCGATCTTTGTGTTTTCCAAAATTGGTTATTTATCTGGATGAGAAAAATCTACTCTATGAGTGGGAAATGGTGGTGGGGAACCTGAGGACCCTGTCTCTTTCTAGGGAATATGGGCTTATGTTTCAAAGGGATTTCCTAGAGATAGAAAACTCTTAGTTTTGATTAATAAGATAGGTATTCTCTTACAAGTGAGAAAAGATACATCATTGAGGTAGATAGGGGAAAATATTTTAGGGCAGGCATATCCTTACTTGACTTCACATTTGTCAATGTAGATTGTTACCTGCTTACCTGTTCTTATATGGTTTCCTTGTGTAAAGATACTATGCTAAAAAAGCAGAGCTACAAGTTAGCACAAAACTCTCAGGCAAAAGATGAATTAACTTTGGAACTGTTTCTTACCAGTAACAACTCCTCTAGCAAATACGACCAACATCAGGATTCTGATTTCTTCTGACTACTCATAGAAAGGTACAAATGAATAGATTGAGCTCCTACCTAAGATCTTTGCCTTTCTTGTAAATGTAAAATAATATGAAGACATAGTAACTATCTTCAAATATACAAATGGTTGTCATGGACAGGAAGTAATAGATTTCCCCTCACACATTCCTATAGGGTAGAATTGAGACCAAAGTACATAAGTCGCAGGGAAGTTAACTAGTACCATGGAGAGAGTCCTGGGCCCGGAGTCAGGAAGATTCATTTTCCTGAGTTCAAATCAGAACTTAAACATTTACTAACTGTGTCACCCTATTTGCCTCAGTTTCCTCATTTTTAAATTAGACAGAGAAGGAAATGGTGAACCACTGCAGCATCTTTGCCAAGAAAATTCCAAATGGTGAGACAAAGACATGCCTGAAATAGCTGAACAACAATGAACTGAAGTTGTAGACAGATTTTTGCTCAGTTAGGGGAGAAAAACAAATCATAACAGTCAACAAGGACACAATTTCGTAATGGTGAGAGATGCCTAAAGAGAGTACCTTTATAGGTCTTCATTCAGAACTAAATGGAAACTCGTAAGGAGATACATTACCACAGAAAGCAAGGGGGAAGACATCTAACCTTATGGGCATAATTGGTACCTGTGAGTAATCCTCTGGATGTTCTAATTGCATGGTTTGAAATTTCCTTTCAACGAGAATTTGGCCATGTGAAAAATGACAAGTAGCCAGGGCATATCACCAGCACCAATCCTCATATGACATTGATCATTACAGGCTACTAGCCCTAACTCACTGGCTGACAAGAATCCTTTCCTCATGAATACCTGCTACTCCTCTTTGCTACTTTCACATCAGCTCATTAGTGTTCTCCCTCAACCAGGCCTGGTTCATATAATCATAGAACATGCAAGAGGTTATCTAGTCCAAATTCTAATCAAACAAAACAGAAATGATGTCTATATTCTCCTTGACAAATGAGCAACCAACTTTCATTTAAAAATCTTGAAAATTCTCTTGAAGATGCCCTGATGCTTAGAAAATTATCCCCAATGACCATATCTTTCTCTTTGTATTGCTGTAAGGGCCTCTAGGTGGTGCAATGAATTGTATGCCAGGCCTTGAGTCAGGAAAACTCCTCTTCCTGAATTCAAATCTGGCCTCAGACACTTTCTAGCTATATGACTCTAGGCCAGCTACTTAACCCTGTTTGCCTCAGTTTTCTCATCTGTGAAATGAGCTGGAGCAAAAAATGGCAAACCACTCCAGTTATCTCTGCCAAGAAAACCCCAAATGCAGTCACAGTCAAACATAACTGAAAAACAACTGAACAGAATAAACACAACTTCTGCACCTTGGTATTAATTCTGGCTTCAAGAACCATGTAAGAAAACTTTTCTCAATCTACCTAGTGACAATCCTTCAGATATTTTAGGACACTATGTCCCCCCATTCTCTTCTCTTAAGTTTTCTCCAATCTCAATAACCTAAATTTCTTCAAGTGATTCCACTGTAATATCATGTTTAGTCCCTTCCCTACCTGCTTCCATTATCTCCAGACACACTACAGCTTAAGATCATAGGGCTAGATCTGGAAAGGACCTTACAGGTCATTTGTACCAGTCCTCCTTTTAGAAGAGGAAGAAACTGAGGTGCAGAGAGTTTAGTGAGTTGTCCAGTCACAAAGATAGAAAACATCAAAGCAGGATTTGAGCCAAAGACTTCTGACTCTACATTGAGCACTCTTTCTATGTAAACACTGCATTGCTGAAATGTGACCACAGGGCTGAACATATCTTTCTAGGACAGAGGGCAGCAAGATTATCGCTATAGTAGACACTATGCTTCTATCAATCTGTGCCTAGATTGCATTTGCTTTGTTGGCTTCCATATAACATTGCTGACTCATACTGAGTTTGTGGCCCATTAAAACACCCAGATCATTTCCCTTTGAACAACTTACTTGTAGCATTTCCTCTGAACTGAACTTATGGAGTTGATTTTTTTTTAAAACAAAAGTATAGGACTTTACATTTGTCTTATCTAAATTATTAAATTCCATTTTAATAGATTCAATCCATTGTCCCAGCCTGTAAAGAAATTATTTTTTGGACCTGATTGCAAACTTTGGTGGACTCTGAGCTGGAGCATGTGACATCTACCAGGCATATCCTTTCTGTCCTCTGGTGCAGAAGGGATTTATGGAGACTGACTGCATGGTAGATGCCTGGCATGAATGGAAAACTTAATTTCTTCACCATTCTTTAAAGCTGAAGGGAAGGAAAACATCTGTGATATATTTTATAATAGCTTTAGGAAAAATGTTTTGTAGCAAGTAGCTCTTCCATTATCCATTTGAAATAATGTAGTGGGAATTTCTTGTGATCTTGGGAAAGACAAGTCATCTCCAGATTAAAAAAAATCTTACTTCTCCTAAAATGTTCTCAGTCTCAGTTTTCCCATATTAAAATGAGAAAGCTGGACTAGATAGTCTTTAGGGTCACTTCTAATGCTGGCATTTTGTGTTCTAAGATACCTGCCAGCTTTCACAACCAATGTTCTATTGTCATTCTACATGTTAATACAGGGTTACCATGGGACTTAGAAAGGAAAGGGGTATCATGAATCATCTACTCTAAACCTTTCATTTTGTAGATTGGCTAATTAAAATTTAGTCAGATGGAGTGACTTGTCCAAAGTCACAGAGCTTGTAAGTGGAAGAGCCATGGGGAGATCTTTGTACTCCAACCCCCTTATGTTCTATGTTCTAGGATCCACTGTATTCCTAATATTCTCAGGCTCTATAGTCTCCCAAATATCTTTATTTCTTAATCTTTCCCAGGTCATAAAAATGTGGTCCTTACCTGGTTTTTAAGCATGCTGTCCTTCACTGGCCTCTGGGCAAAGCAGAAATGAAGGAGGGGGAAAGAGGTTGCAGAGAAAGCTGCAGCCTCCAAATCACTGCAACTCCTGTCCTGGGAATAATTTGTGGAATTAAGTGCTGTCAAGCTGACATCTTTCATTAACACTCCAATGCATTTTTAATACATCACATTTTTCTTTAATTTCAGATTATATTGGGGCTGGCTGGCTCTTCATTATGGGACTGCACACCACTGAGTAGTTAGAAGAGTCTTTGCAGAGCTTGGAAGATTCATTAACTAGTTGCCCCCCCACCTCTTTGGAAATATCAAGACTTTATCCTATTGATTTGCTGAGTCATGGAGGCACAGAAAATGGACACTTTCTTCCCAAAGATACAGAACAAGGCTATTCAAGAATACATCCCAAATATCTACTTTCTTAAATCTTGTACATCTTATTTCTTTAGTCTCTCCTTAATTTGGTTATGGGCCAGTGGAGAGAAATTGGAACTGATACACAATATAGCTTCATGGTATAGTTAGTGGTGAGGGATATGGATTTGGAGTCAGAAGACCCAGGCTTGCATCCAAGTTTTGGTACTTTCTAGCTCTATAACCTTGGAAAAATTCACTTGATCTCTTTGGACTTCAGTTTCATTTGTAGAATAAGGTAGGGTGGTATCCTTATTGGAAACAACATGGTACACAAGAATTTTGAGTCAAAAGACTAGGGTTTAAGTAGCTATGGACCTTTATTTGCTTGTGTGAGACATTAGATGACTCATTAAATTCCCTGGACCTCATTTCCACATCTATATAATGAAGAAGTTGAATTGGAGTCTCCTGTTTCCTTTTATCTATAAACCCTATCATCTTTTGTAATTCTATGTGATTCATTTTATTAAATTGGTGGTGTCCTGTTGGGATTACCTCCACCCATTTGGAGACTGTACAATCCAGGATAAGCCTACAAAGAGAGGAATAGAGTGCAAAATGCACAGACATAGCTATTTCCCATATAGTGAATGGGAGCTGTCCACATCTTAAGCTCATTTAGAGCTCCTGAGATGATTTGTTAGCACCAAATGCCAAAGTTCCAAAAGTACACCAGCATTAACAATCTTCTGATTAAGACAAATTTCATTGTAAATGTTACCATGAGAGTTCAGACCTTTGTTGATTCTAATGTTCTCAATTTCTCCACTGATTATAGACCTTTTTTCCCTTATCTACCTTTTGGTTTCATTCATTCTTTCATACATTTGTGCATACGTGAAATATTTGTTGTATCATGTGGTTTCAAATTCTGGTTTTTCAGTTGGCTTATTAAACCGCATTGACTCCCACTCTGAGGTCCAAGTCATGCACCCTCCCTAAGCCTCAGTTTTCTTATCTGTAAAATGAGAGGAGTTAGATGAGACGATCTCATTTTCAACAACAAATCCTATGACTTTTCAACTTACAAGTTGTAAGACTCTAAATAAGTCCCTTCTAGGGGAACAATAATCTTTGGTTATAATCTCTGTCACAGTAAACTTTGTATTGTTGCTGGGAACATGTTTTATTGACTGTAAAACCTCATAGAAATGTGAGTTGTAAGTAGGAAACTCAGACTTGTTTTTCCCCAACCAATCTGTTTTTTGCTTTGGATACTCAGTAACTGAGGCACTTTTGTAGCAAACTGGTCTACCAGTTTACAATAAAAGGCCAAAGTACCAGTCTGAGCCATGGAAGGGTTTGGGTCACTGGTTCTGAATCATCCAAGAAGAGTGATCATCTAGAAACCAGCAAACACACTCTCAGAATCAAAATTACAGAGTTTTAGTGTTGGAAGTATCCTTAACAATAATCTTTCCAACTAATACCCCCAAAAAGAATGCCTACTATAATATACCCAACAAGCAGTCATCAAACAAACCTTTCCTTGAAGTCCTACAGTAAAGGAGAAGACTCTATCCCCCAAAGTACCTTAATCATTTTAATTGCTCTAATTTATGTGATGTTCCTCCCTGCCCCTCCCCCCCCCCATTTCATTAAGGCTTAATTTGATTCTTTGCAACTCCTAACCATTACTTTTGGGTTGTTTTTTTTTTCCCAATATGGAACCAAAAAACAAACAAACAAATCTGGTTCCTTTTCAACGTAAAAACCCTTCAAATACTTGATGACTATCATAACATGTCCCACTTCTCATCAGAGTTCTCTCTTCTCCAAATTAAGCTTCTCCAGTTCCTTAAATCGATCTTCATATGACATGGATTCAAGGCCTTTTTCTGTTCTGTAGCACTAGAATACTGAGCACAAAAAACTAGTTATAATTTTACCAGGAGAGGACAGAGGGTACAGGGGTTTTTGGTCAATTGTTTCAGTCATGCCCTGACTCTTCATGACCCCAGTTAGGGTTTCCTTGGCAAAGATACTGGAGTATCTTGCCATTTACTCCTCCATTTCATTTTGCAGATAAGGAAATGAGGCAAATAGGGTTAAGTGACTTATCACTTAAGGGATATAGCTAGTAAGTGTCTGAGGTCAGATTTGAACTCAGGAAGATGAGTCTTTCTGACTTCAGGTTCAGCACTCTATCTACTGTTCCACCTAGCTGTCCTAAGTACAGGGTTACATATACATACATACATATACATATCTATGAAAAAATATTTATGTATACATATACATGTGTATTATGTATATACATACATATATACATATACATAGGTATACATATATATACAGAAATGAACATACACATACATATATATGTATATATATATATATTCTTTTAAAAACAACTGTCACTTTCAAATGACTTTCCCATCCTCATTTGCAAGAAATCATCACAGTTAAGCAAAGCAAATTTCTGTACATTGGTTAGATCTGAAAAGGTCTACCTACCACCTCTCTATGAAGAAGCAGGAAGTATATGTTTTATTATTGGCCCACTGAAGTCAATTAAATTAACTTCCTTAGCTGCTCTATCATTCTTCTATTGCATATTGAGCATTCAATCTTCTAAAAGAGAAAAAAATAAGCTTCTTTTTCAGACAAATTGGTGTTGAACCATGCCTTCCCATCTTGTAATCATGAAGTTGATATTTTTAATCCCAAGTGAAAGACATTACATTTATCCCTATTAAATTTCTTCTAATTAACCTCTTCCCAAAATTCTAGCCTGTCAAGATCTTTTTGGATCTTGCCTCTCTCATCTAGCATGTTAGTCATAGCTACCAACTTTGTGTTATCTGAAAATCTGATGAGCATGGAATCTATGCCTTTATCCAAGTCATTGATAACACTGTTAAACAGCCCAAGGCGAAGTGCAGGTCCCTGAGGAATTCTCCTGGTAGCCTCCTATCAAGATGACATAGAACCATTAATGATGGACAATTCTTTCTGAATCAATCTATCATTAGATGTACTCTTATTAGCCCACATTTTTCAATCTTTCCAGTGAGGAGAACATGTAAAACTTTTTCAAGTTCTTTGTTAAAATCTTACAAGGCTATCTACAGGATTTCTCTAAACTAACCATTTCATAACTCTGTCAAAAAAAAAAAAAGAAACTGAAATAACTTAGCACGATTTGTTCTTGTTAATGCCCTACAAGTTCTTTGCTTCCTAATCTAGCTGTTCATAAAGTATCACTTTACTACTCAGAGCTATAATTGTGCCAAACACAGTGCCCTATACTTTTCAACCTCTATTCTCTTCCTTTTTATGGAAAAAGGAAGATTTGCCCTTCTCTGTTTCTGTGATATCACTCCCATTTTCCAAGATCTTTCAAACAGTGCTGTCAGTGATTCAGCAATCTCGTTCCAAAGACGTAGTTCATCTAGGGCAGATGACTTAAATTCATCAAGGACAGCTAAATATTGTCCCTTATTATCTCCTTCCTTATCTTGGCTATCTATTCTATATTAGCCATTTTTGTTCTGCCCTTTCATGTCCAAAGAGGACAGGATTTTTCTCCTTGGCAAAAAAAAAAAAAAAAAAACCCACTTAAAAAAAGTTTTACAGACTTTTTGCATTGTGAGGATTTTTTAAATCAGAACCCCAAATCAGAAAGTCTTTGCTGCTGTGTACCCATCACTGCACCGAATCTTGGATTATAATAAAAACATTAGGTGATTAATAGAAACTAATTGCATTTGAGAATTAGCAGGGGTTGTAGGAATAATTTAACCCTCATTTAAGCAATGAGAAAATTGAGAGCCAGACACTGGAAGTGATTTGCCCAGTGTCACAGATCAAATGCCCTCTCCATGCCACCATAATGTAATTTTCTGTCATATGATACCGTGCTATGCAACAATTGATACAGGAAGATCATCCTAGAATATTTGGTTACAATTGAGAATGGCAGAGATAGAAACCAATAGCATAGCTTCTGTTATATTTCCTTATCCATCCATCCTACATGCAATTGCCTAAAATAATCATGTTAAAGCTTACATATGTCCATGTTATTCCCATTCTAAAACAAAATAAACAAGTCAAACTCTCACAACTCTCTCTTGCTTCTAGGATGAAGTACAAAGTCTGCTCCTTTGCAGATGGACTTTGCAGTCCAACGTAATGTGGTACAAACCTACCTTTCCAGTCTTGTTATATATTATCCCCCTCACTCTCCATCCAATTCCCCACACACTCTACGTGCCACAAAGCTGGACATCTCCATGTTCTTTGAATACTCTACTTCCTTTCCTGCCTCTGTGATTTTGCATTCTGTAGAAATTCCCTCCATCTCTTGTAATTTCTTCCTTCCTTTAAATCCAAACTCATATTTCACCTCCTATGGGAAGCCTTTCATTTTATCTCTAGAAGTTGGATCTTTGTCCTTCCTCAAATTTCAATGTATATTCTTGCTGTTTACATGTTTTATTCCATCTATATAATGTGAACTCCTTGAGGGCACATGCTTTTTCTTTCCTCTGTATTGTCAGTGATTAACATAGTGCTTTGTATTTAATAAATATGTGTTGCCTTGGATTGGGTTATAGAGAATGGATTCCTCCTTTCAAGGAGACTAATTAGTACATAATCATAGATATTCAGGTCCCTGAACCTTGCTGTACCCAACAGAGGAATAATGCTACCTAGTACTTCTTTTGAGGTTCCACATTATTTTGTATAAGTTATATTTATAACTATGTAGGTGGCTGAGAAAAATGCTAGAGACTGACATTAGGTAAAGGGAAAGGGAGAATATTTGACCCTTGCCCTAGGGAGTTCCTATGTGACATGTGATAAGAAGGAAATTAGAGATAGATCAATAGTTTAACTGAGTTGTACTGTACCTAAGTGCAAAATGAGCTCAAGGAAGTGAGTAATTGTGGAATACTAGAGGAGTCAAGGAAAGGTTTCTAAAGGTGATAGCATTTGAGGTATTTACTGAGTGACTGGACAGAATTGATGGGATTAGTCAACTTCAAACTCAGTGCCAATCAACAGTACAGCACAATAGTAAAAAACTTAGTACAATCTTAGTTTACATTAAGATGGAAATAGTATGAAAAAGGCAGGGTTGTATATTGGATCAGGAGCTGGCCTTGGAGTTAGGAAAACAGGTTGAAGTCTTGCCCCTGACATATACCAGCTTTGTGACATTGGGCAAATCACTTATTATCTTAGTGGCCCCAAATAACATTCTGAGACTATAAGTTATAGTGGGCAGGGGGAAGATGAAATGATTGAGGAAAGAAGATTTGAGCTTCCAAGCATATCAATTTATTAAGCAATACATAGCAATTGCCTGATAAATTTGGAGCAGATATTCTAAGCTTAGGGCTGGACCCAATTTGTTGTGCAATTGGCATGCATTTCTTAATAACTCAATATGCTCAGAAACTCAAACCTTTGTTTCCTGTCATTTCTTCTTGCTACCATCACATTAGGTAATGTGCATATCTACAGTGGGATAGAAATATCTTCACCAGGAATTGCCTACTCTGATGAAATAATGGGTACAATAAAACAGCAAGAACAGTGTGAATGGTAGTGGTGATGGTGTGTGTGTGTGTGGGGGGGTTCTACATCAACCCCAATTAAAGTGAACACAGAAAGTCCAGAGTTCTTAACTGAATCAATCAAAATCATAAACCACATGTGAACATTTTCTTGCTCAATTTGGGAGAAATGAAGAATTCTGATGTCTGAATGAAAGTGCATGACTTTATACTGGAAATATTTTGTATATTTGAGGAAATCATCTTTGAAGGAGGACTATCGAGCTTTCCATCCCCCTCACTAATCAGGTGATGATTTTATGAACTTCAAAAAAAAAAGAGATAGAAGATCTGTAGTTCCAATTCACATTGATAGCAGTACCCTGAGAGCTCCAGTAATTGGCAGTAGCATCTACATTAGTAACCAAGAGACATAACTGAGTAAAACTAGACACTTTGTGGAAAAGCAGCATCAAGACTATACAAAAATACTGATGGTCAAATCCCTATAGTGAGCCACACCTACAGGGAACTTTATGATGATCCTATAAAGTGATACAAGGACTTAGTAATCAGTTGTGAGTTTACATTTGGACCACGTATGGCCTCAGACACTTATTAGCTACATGACCCTGGAGAAGTCACTTAACCCTGTTTGCCTCAGTTTCCTCATCTATGAAATGTTCCTGAGAAAGAAATGACAAACCATTCCACTATCTTTGCCACAAACGAGGTCACGAAGACTCAAACAGGATTAAAAACGACTGACCAAAAAAATGTTTTTGCTCTTAGGGAATTTCTGAACTGAGAAGAAGCTACCATCCTTCCCTTGATGGAGCCCCTGTCCTGAGGGAGAGCCATGGTCTCTGCCCTTAACAGATTTTTTTTTGAAGAAGATACATACCACTTACATTAGAAAGGTAGGAGCTAGGGATCTCCCCCTTCAAGCAAGCAAAAAAAAATAAGTCACATTTTGCAGTAACTACAGCGGTAGTCAAAGATTCAGTGGCATATCCCAGAAAGCGTCCACTTCAATGAAAACCTTGACACAACTCTAGTCAAATTAGATTTACATTCACATCTTTTTCCTTCCCATCGGCAAAAATAGTTATCAATGGCTCCCACCCTTTCACCTCCCAGAATTTTAGATAAAGTAGAAGAAGACCTTATGGAATAACAATTTATTCCTGTTTAATGACTTTGGAAAGTTTGAGAATACAATATAAGATGGTTAGGGCTGGGAATTAGGAGGACTGGGTTATATTCCTATCACTACCACTGACTCCTGGTTCAACTTTGGACAAGTCACAGAAACACGTATCGGAGCTAAAAGAATTGTTAGCAGAGAGGATTGTGAAATGTCAGAGCTCAAAAGGGACTTTGGAGATCAGTGAGTGCATTTACGTTTTTTTTACTTTATTGTCCTAGCACATAGTACAATGACTGGCTTGTAGCAGGTATTTAATAGATGCCTATTGAGACTGGATAGTGATACCCAAAGAGTGTAATAGAGCTAAGAATAGAAACCAGACACCCTGACTCCCAGACTCAATGGTCTTTCTAAACAATTATGTCTCCACCTAACTTCTATGAGCTTCACTATCTCCATCTGTACCATGGTGAAAATATTGCATGTTACGTTGATTTCAGAGGAATGTGATGAGGGTCCAGTGAGATAATTTACCAAGAATGACTTAGAAATAAATAGAAGGATGCAGCAGAAAAGGACAGCTATCACAATGCAATCTAATGGAAAGGACACAGAGTTTTGAATCAAGGTTAGTGGGTTCATATTCCACCTCTGCAATTCATAACTTTCACCCTGGGATAGTCACTTCCTTCTCTGGCCTCAGTTTCCTCGTTTATAAAATTATAGAGTTGGACTATCATTATCTCCAGGTTACATTCTCTCCCTAAATCAATCTATGCTATGATCCCTCTATGGGATTCATACTACTAGTATGAATGTATGAAAACAAAAACAGCTAGATTGTTACAAAATGCTTATTTCTTACAAAAGTGGGGTATAAGATAGTATAAAAGCACTGTCCCAAGAATCAAAAGACCAGATTCTAAGCTAATTTTTGCTATGTGATCTTGAATGTCACTTTATTTTGTTCTCAAGATTTCCTTAGTTGTAAAATGAATAGTATTGAAAGGTTCAAATTTAGGCCTGATTCACAAGGGTCTAGTATTTAGAGCTATCCAGAAGAAAAATAGACTTCCTGTCTCAGAAAGCAGTGGGTAATTCTCAAGAGATGTCTTCAAACATAGGTTGGATTGTCTATTGGAATTCTATTGGATTGACAGGAATGATGGAGTATGAATTCTTGACCAGGTACAGAATGGGAAAAAAAAAATAGTGTGTGCAATGGGTGAGGAGGAAAAGAAGGAGAGGGAAGAAGAAAAAGAGGAGGATGAAAAGAAAAAGAAAAAAAGAATATTATGAAGATAATGATGAGGATCATGTGTGTGAGTCTTGCCTCTCCAACCAAAGACCAAGGACTGTGAGATCCTTGAGGGCAAGGACCAATTCCCCGCCCCCACCCTGTCTCTTTTACTGCATCTATAACTGGGCCAACAAGTATTAAGGAAGGGAGTTGAACTTAGGATAGTATATATAAAACTGGATGGGATTTTAAAGTCATAAATTTGATTCTCTCATTTTACAGATGGGGAAAACTGAGACAGAGAATTGGAGTCACTTGTTTAGTGTCATGCAGCTAATAAATACCTGAGGTGGGATTTGAACTCAGAGGCTCTTGACTCCAAGTCCAGTGAATGTCAAATTCAAATATAAATGAATCTACAAGGGCTACATGCTGACTTAAAAATAGGTATGACACAGCTCATGCTCATGAAATGCTTCCATTCGAACTAGGGGAGGGAATAAGTATAAAATTAAATATAAAATATTGTTTTCCCTCTTCTGGGTTTTGAGGTGGGTCTTGAAGGAAGAAAATAATTTCTTAGAAATCGTGGGGTCAGGTTATAGACAAAGACACTTAGAAAGATCTGAGTTCAAATTATCTTCAGATACTATTTTTTTAATCCTGTATAAGTCTTTTTTTCTCAGCCTCTGTTTCCTTCAAAAATAAAAGTCATGATAGCACCAACATCACAAAGCTGTTGAAATGATCAACTGAGATAATGTATGTAAAGTGTTTTGCAAATCTTAAGGAACTGTATAAATGTTAACTATTATCATTTTAGATATAGAAGCAGGAAAGATTGCTAAGGAAAAACATAGATTAGTGATGGAATGTACAAAAGAAGTGGGGACAATCACCTGGAAAGGTAAATTGGAGATAAGTTATGGAGAATCTAGACTGACAGGATCAGGAGTGAATATTTTATTTACTAAGCAAATAAGAACCATTTCTTCTATTGCAAAAAGAAAAATATTGGACTAAATAATTTACATTGTCCTGCTTCTTTCTCAGTCATATTCCATTTGCTCTGGTCTAAGTAGATTTTAACATTTCGTTTGGTTTTGAGTGATGCAATTTACAAGGATATTGAACAAATTATAGTCAATAATCAATTAACATTTATTTAGCTCCTGCTTTGAAGCAGGCACTGAACTAAATGCTGAGGATACAAAATGAGGAAAAAGACAAGTTTCTGCCCTTAAGGAGTTTACAGTCTAATGGGGAGACAACATGTAAACAGATCTATACAAAGCAAGCTATAGAAAGAATCAATAGTAAATAATTAAGAGAGCGAAGTCATTAAAATTAAGAAGGGTTGGGAATGAACTACAGTAAGAGATAGGAGTTTAGTTGGAACTTAAAGGTAGTCAAGTAAGTACAAGCTTTCCTGGCAAGGGGGAGAGCCAGAGAAAATGCCTAGAGATGAGAGAGTGAGTGTCTTATTTGGTGGAATATCCAGAAGCCCGTGTCTCTGGATCACACAGTATGTGTCAGGGATTAGGTACATTTAGGTGATGTAGTAGACAGTGAAGTCAAAAAGACTCATCTTCAATTCAAATTTAGGCTCAGGGACTTAACAGCTGTGTGACCCTAGGCAAGTCACAACCCTATTTGCCTCAGTTCCTCATCTTTAAAATGAGCTAGAAAAGGAAATTGCAAACTATTCTATTTATTTGTCAAGAGAACCCCAAATGGGGTCACAAAAACTTGGACATAACTGAAAAATGACTGAACAACAGGTATAAGAAAACTGAAAAGTTAGAATGACCTTAGGCTTTGAATGCCAATGAGTGGATTTTGTATTTGATATTGGAAGCAATAAGGAGCCAAAGAAGTTTATTGAGTAGGAGATAACACGATCAGACCTGTACTTTAGGAAAATTGCTTTGGTAGCTTACTGTGGGATGATTGAAGTGGGAAGTGACTTGAAATAGGAAGATTCACCAGGAGGTTATTGCAGTGATCCAAGTATGAGGTGATGAAGGCCTGAAGAGTATGATGAGTTGAAAAGAATATTGGACTTGGAGCAAAGGGATTGAGTCTAAATCTCAACTTGACTGCTTACTACTTTTGTCACTCTGGACAAGTCATTTTCACATCTCTTAATCTCAGTTCCCATAGCTTAAAAAGTAAGGTGTTGGAAAAAAAGATTTCTAAAGTCCCTTCCAGTTGTAGGCCATAAGACAGTGTCAGAAGTAGGGAACAAGAATGATCAGTGAACCTATGAAGATCAATGATACAAATGTGGGTAGGAGATAGCAAGGTTCAGTGAAAAGAGAGCTTGACTTGGGGTCAT
This sequence comes from Notamacropus eugenii, assembly GCF_028372415.1. Taxonomy (NCBI): domain Eukaryota; kingdom Metazoa; phylum Chordata; class Mammalia; order Diprotodontia; family Macropodidae; genus Notamacropus; species Notamacropus eugenii. The sequence goes on along the minus strand of NC_092875.1, from coordinate 92,924,249 downwards.
AAGACTCAAATTGGATCATTAGCTCTCTCAGTCATTTCTTGTATTACTTGAGAAAAGTCTTGTAACTGTTTTGGTTCTCGGGTTGCTCATCTGCGTGTATCCCCTGTTCCAAGACTGCACATCCAACTCTTACTCTAGTCTCCCAAAAGACAACTAACTGCTTCTCTTCTAAGGGATTTAGGAGTGACTCTGAAAGTTTGTAGCTTCTAATACTGAAGCTCTGGAGCCTCAAGAGATGTGATCTCTATTATTAATCACCCCAGTTGAATCTATTAGCTTTTAGAAAATGTATTTATTGCAATTTAGCAAGAACCAATGGTATAACACATTTTCTCCCAAGCAGGGGTTTTATCTTTCCTTACATCCAAAATCCCTAGAGAGAGCGGGGCCAAAAGTAAAGTACAATGGTAGTGATGCATACATATAGAGATCATCTGTAGCAAAGAGGTACTTTCCAACTCCTAGCCCTGGAAGTCCTTTTCTCCTTTTGTAGCATATGTACCAAGTTCCTATGGTTAGATTATTTACTACTGATCTGGGCTGCACCTCTGTTATTAGACTAGGATTCTTTGACATTGGTGGTTTTCTCCCTTTTCCTACGATGCCAAAGAAGAGAAAATGTCAGTTGCTACCCAGTTGCTTGAATGATATCTCAGCTTCCCCTTACAATCTCATATACCATAGGGTCACTCCCTGAATACATCCATTTTAAGGGTGATGTTCAGTAACCTCCCTGTCTCCTATGGCTACTGCTTTTAGCTCTGGTAAACTCTGCTACTGCATCTGGTCATTCTCAAAGCCTCTAGATAGCTCAAATTCACAAGACTGTTGCCTGAAGATGCCCACCTTGGAATATTCATTTGCCTGATTTTAGTAATGGAGAAACAGAGGTCCCATATGGTCTTGGGCCCTTTGCCTGTGTAACTGACTTCCTTCCCACCCACTAGCTCAAAATAGTCCTCACTCAAAATTTCAAGAGGAACAAAGATTGAGAAATGGACAGATCCTACACTCAGTTCTCCCCAACAACTCCTGAATCACCTATTCTTTTGGCTTTGTAGCCAATCAGAAAGCATTTTTGTCATCAGACAGTAACAATCTGTCAGTGACTCATGGCAAAAAGTAGGTTCATCAATGTTTTCATGCGTTTGACTTAGAACCATACAGAGAATACTGATGCATGAACTAAGGACTTAAAACAGAAGGGACATTTCTATGCATGTTTCAAGGAATAAAAACAGTCCAGAAATATCTGGGCATTCTTTGAGGGCTAATACCAATTCTATTATATGCAAAATAACTACATGAACTATATGACCTTGAAGGAACCTTCCAGAGCTATGATTCTGTGTTTAGAATGGAGGAAATGATGGCTGTCATCAAGCATCCAAAGAACCACTGTGTAGAGGAAGGATTAGGCTCATTTGGCTCCAGAGGGTAGATCTAGGAATGCTGATGAGACAAATCAAAGGGGCATATATTCATTTATTTTTCCAATTTATTTATTTATTTTTAGTTTTCAACATTCATTTGCATAACATTTTGAGTTTCAGATTTTCTCCCCATCTCTCCCCTCCCCCCACCCCAAAACATCATGCATTCTGATTACCCCTTTCCCAAATATATCCTTCCTTCTATCACACCCATCCCTTCTCTTATCCCCATCTTCTCTCTTTTCTTATAGGGCAAGATAGATTGCTATACCCCATTATTTGTATTTATTTCCCAGTTACATGCAAAAACAATTCTCAACATTCATTCCTAAAACTTTGAGTTCCAACTTCTCTCCCTTCCTCCCTCCCCACCCTTCCCCACAGAGAAGGCAAGCAATTCAATATAGGTTATATATGTGCAGTTTTGCTAAAGACTTCCATAATAGTCATGTTGTGAAAGTCTAACTATATTTCCCTCCATCCTATCCTGCCCCCCCATTTATTTTTTCTCTCTTTTGACCTTATCTCTCCCCAAAAGTGTTAACTTCTAGTTACCTCCTTCCTCTCATTTGCCATACCTTCTATCCTCCCCCCACACCCCACTTATGCCCTTCTCCCCTACCTTCCTATAATATAAGATAGATTTTCATATGAAGTTGAGTATGCATTTAATTTCTTCTTAAGCCAAATGTGATGGGAGTAAGCTTCACTTTTTCCCTCTCACCTCCCTCTTTTCCCCTCCATTTAAAAAGCTTTTTCTTGCATTTTTGATGAGAGATAATTTGCCCCAATCCATTTCTCCCTTTCTCCTCCCAATATATTCCTCTCTCACCCCTTAATTTTATTTTTAGATATCATCCCTTCCTATTCAACTCACTCTGTGCCCTCTGTCTATACATATGTGTGTGTGTGTGTGTGTGTGTGTGTATTCCCTCCAACTACCCAAATACTGAGACAAGTTTCAAGAGTTACAAATATTATCTTTCCATGTAGGAATGCAAACACTTTAACTTTAGCAAGCCCTTTATGATTTCTCTTTCCTGTTTACCTTTTCATACTTCTCTTGATTCTTATGTTTGGAAGTCACATTTGCTCTTCAGGCTCTGGTCTTTTCATCAAGAATTCTTGAAAGTCCTCTGTTTCATTGAATGACCATTTTTCTCTTGAAATATTATACTCAGTTTTGCTGGGTAGGTGATTCTTGGTTTTAATCCTAGTTTTTTTTTACTTCTGAAATATCATATTCCAAGCCCTTTAATCCCTTAAGGTAGCAGCTGCCAGATCCTGTGTTATCCTGATTGTATTTCCACAATATTCAAATTGTTTCTTTCCGGCTGCTTGAAATATTTTCTCCTTTACTTGGGAACTCTGGAATTTGGCTATAATATTCCTAGGATTTTTTTTTCTTTTCAGATCTTTTTCTGGAGGTGATTAGTAGATTCTTTCCATTTCTATTTTACCCTCTGGTTCCAGAACATCAGGGCAGTTTTCCTTGATAATTTCTTGAAAGATGATGTCTAGGTTCTTTTTCTTGATCATGGCTTTCAGGTAGTCCCATAATTTTTAAATTGTCTCTCTTGAATCTATTTTTCAGGCCAGTTGTTTCTCGAATGAGATATTTCTCATTGTCTTCTATTTTTTCATTCTTTTGGTTTTGTTTTGTAATTTCTTGGTTTCTCATAAAGTCATTAGCTTCCATCTGCTCTATTCTAATTTTTAAAATACTATTTTTTTCTGTGAGTTTTTGAACCTCCTTTTCCATTTGGCTAATTCTTCTTTTTAACACATTCTTCTCCTCATTGGCTTTTTGGGCCTCTTTTGCCATTTGATTTAACCTATTTGTAAAGGTGCTAATTTCTTCATCATGTTTTGGGTCTCCTTTAGCAAGCTGTTGACTTTCTTTCTATGATTTTCTTGCATTGCTCTCATTTCTCTTCCCAATTTATCCCCCACTTCTCTTACTTGCTTTTTAAAATCCTTTTTGAGCTCTTCCAAGACCTGAGACAATTGCATATTTATTTTGGAGGTTTTGGATGCAGAAGTCTTGTCTTCTGATGGTATGCATTGTTCTTCCTCATCAGAAAGGACTGAAGAAAACACCTGCTCACCAAGAAATTAGCCCTCTATTGTCTTTTTCCCTTTTGGGGGGCATTTCCCCAGACAGTTACTTGACTTTTGAGTTCTTTGTCAAGAGGAGATTATACTCTGGGGACTTGTAAGTTCTCAGTTCCTCCAAGGTGTTACAATCAGGGGAGAGGAGTTTGCTCCTCTCCTGACCTGCACTCTGGTCTGGGAGCAACCACAAGCACTCTCTCCTGTGAGTAGAATTCCCTCTCTAGAGCCTCCACCAGCTCCACCAGCCAGCGTTCCTCCTCAACCCAGGGCCACCAGTCAGGACTGAGATTCAGATCAGCTGCTCAATTCCCCCAGGGTCTTTAGGCTAGGCCAGGACTCCAACAATGGAAGCTGCAGCGGCCTGGGTCCAGGGCTAGATCTCTGCATTCCCTTCTTACCCAAGTGAAAGAGCTTTCTCATTGACCTTTGAAGCTGTCTTTGATATTTGTAAGTTGAGGAATTTAGGACCCACAGCTGTTGCAGGTGGGGCCTTGAAGACTGCTCTAGTCCTGTCCTTGCTGAGGCACAGCCAAGACTGGGCTGCACTCCTCTCTGTGCCCAGTGTGACAGATCTTTCCTGTTAGTCTTCTAGGTTTCCTTGAGCTGGAAATCTCTTTCACTATGTCGTTTTGTGGCTTATGCTGCTCTAGAATTTTTTGGAGTCATTTTAACAGGTACGTTATGAACTGTGGGAGGAGAGCTTCTAGTGATGTGTCTTTCTACTCTGTCTTCTTGACTTCACCCCAGATATATTAATTTAAAATAAAGAAAAACTGCAAGACAGTTTTTAGAGGCATCTCAGAAAGAATGGACTACTTTGGGAGGCATTGGATTTCCTGTCACTTCAGATCTCTAAGTTGAGGCTAGCCCATCCCTTGTCAAGGATATTGTAGAATGGCCCTCAGCTCAAGTACAGACTGGATCAGATGGCCTCAGAGGTTCCTGACAAATCTGTTTCTGTGATTTTCTCTTTCTGTTAAGTTTAGATGCACAGGCTCACTGTCAGGATGCTGGAGTGAATTTTTCAGTTCCTACAACACTTGACAGGTTTAGGGAGGAGGGGTGGGAAACCCAGGCTCTCCAGTGTTAATAGTGTCACTTTCATTTTCCGTCACTTTCAACAGCCCTTGCACTCAGAGAACATTTCTTAGAAATCCTCCTTTTCCTTCCCAGGTTGGGGTGGTTGTGAACTCATGTTGATTTAAAAGTGTGCCAGTGGGTAAGTGTTCAAGGGAAATATGACCAAAAAATATTGAGAAAGGTACTAACAACCAGGATTCCAGATATGAGGAGAAGGCCTCAGTGATGTCATAAAAGGGCAGGGTGAAATTTCCATATTTTAAGGCTCAGCTCCAAGATCATCACCTCAAGGAAGCCTTGAATAATAATTACCTCTGCCTGTTCCTACCCCCTTTCTGAGGTGAAAGTCATCTTTCCTTCCTTTGATTTCATTATACTTTTTTAAGGTTATTTGAATCTCCTATGTATTCCAAAGTCTTAGCACATTTTTAAGTTTTTAAGAGGGGTTTCTTATTTGTACAAAGTGGATAAGATGCCATTTGAACTTTAAGACTTCTGGGGCACTGTATGAGTTTTGTCACATTCTGACTTGTGTTGTAATTTTAACAAAATTAAATTCAGTTCAATGGATACTTTCTAAGGGTTATTTCAATTCCATTAAATCCCATTCAGACATTTAACAAATTCTCCCTATATGTTAAAGCCCTATGCTGGGGTTGGGGGATGTAAAATCAGACATAAGCCCTGTTGTCAAGGGTACAATCTTACAGGGAGGAGAGACATACACAAAAGCATCCATGATACAAAAGAGAATGATATAATTACTATGAAAGGATCCAATCAAAGTCATTTTTAAACAAAATTCTGAAAATGGAGTGATCATTTTGTTGAAAATAACTAGAGTTATGGAAGGTTTGAAGGAGTAGGGTCTTAAAGGGACAGAAAAATCTTAATGGAGGGGGAAGAATTATGATTTTAGGCAGTGAGGATGTCTTGGGCAAAGAATGGAAAAGATGGGAATAAGGACCTACAAGTAGTCAAGTCTGGTGAAAACATCTTGTAGATAAAGAGGAATAGTAAAAGGGAATTCTGGAAAGTTATGTGAAGTCAGATTTACAATGCCTTAAATATGTTGATGAGAAGTTTATCAAATCATAAAATCTCAGGACATCTTGTCCAATCTGTACCTGAACAAGAATCCCCTCAACTATTTCCCAGACATTGGTTCATCTAGGCTTTTTAAAAGACCTCCAGTGAAGGGCAGGGAGCGGGGAATAGTGGAGAACCCAAATCTTCCCAAGACAGTCTATCCACTTTTGGACAGCAGCAATTGTTAAGAGAACATTGTTTTCCTCAAGCCTAAGTTATTTTTTTCAAAGCCTACCCATTTTTCCTATTTCTACTATCTGAGGCCAAGTAAAATTCATTTTTCATGTATAACAGCAACCCCTCCAAAAGTAGAAAAGAATCATATCATCATTCTTCTCTTCTCCAAGTTAAATGTCTTCAGTTACTTCAACTCATCCTCGTATGTCATGATGTTGTGGCCCTTAATTATGTTGGTTGCCCTCCTCAGGATACTCACCAGCTTATCAATGCCCTTCCTAAAATATGGCGTCCAGGATTGGGTATAGCACTCAGTTTGTGGTCTATGGCAAGATATGGTGGAATGATCAACTTTAGGCTTGGACACTGTGCAACTCTTTATTTTTTGTAGTGTGGTCATTCGGTAATCAGAAGTCATTGGAATTTTAACATGCTGGGAGTTATGTATTGGGAAGATCACTGGGACAATTGTGTAGCAGAAGAAACTAGAGGTAGGAAGACCAGTTAGGAGGCTATCACAATAGTTAGAGGAAGAAGATGAGAAGGCCTGAAGTAGGGAGGATTCAACATACTGTGTTAGAGGTGAAATTGATTGTGTTTGGTAATTGATTAAATGCAGGGATCACTGAGGCTGAGGAAGAACAGTCCTAGTGGAGAAGTCCAAGAGGCAGGTGGAAATATATGACTGCATCATTTGTTTCTGCATCTTTATCTGAACAAAGGTGATAATTAAAAGGATAGTAGCACATGAGATCACCAATGGAGGAAGAGACTTTGGCAAATTATGACTTTCTCTGTTTTGTTTTCTTTATGCTTATTGCAGAGGCACCTGAGTGGTGCAGTAGGTGTGGAGTGTTGGCCCTGAAGTCAAGAAGCCCTTAGTTCAAATCTAACTTCAGACACATACTAACTATGTGACCCTGGACAAGTCACTTAATCTGTTTGCCTCAGGTTCCTCATCTATGAAATGGGAATAGTAAAAGCACCTATCTTCCTGGGTTATTGTGAGATTAAAATAAGGTAATATTTGTAAGAAGCTGAGCACATTACCTGGAATATAATAGAACTTAAATATTTGTTTGCTTTCTTTTATCCTTTCTTCCTTATAGCATTATATTAGTTTTGGCTATAAGGAATCATGGAACATGATGAGAGAGTTAGATGACGTGTCTTTGCCCCTTCAGACACTTGGAAAATCATTGGCAGAGAGACAAAGGGACAAATCTGTGTGTAGAAACTTGGTATATGCACATATTTAAAAGGATGAATGAGAATGAGGAGGGAAAAAAGAGAAGTCAGAGAGGCAGGTGAACTATGGGAGCTGCCACTTCAGTCTTTTAGAACCCTAGTATACATCATGGTTCAGCTCTTGAACCCTTTCCTATAAATGAACTTTTCTGAACTTTCTAGTTGCTAGTGCCTAACCTGAAATCCATTTGAGTTTACTTATCTATGTACTACCCCTCCCATTAGAATTAAAACTTCTTAAGGGCAGGGACTATTAATTTCATCTTCTTATTCCCAGCAGTATCCTCTGCATACTTCTTGGACCATAATAAACAATCAATAAAATGAAATTTTGTTTTGCTACATTGTATTAAATTGAATTGAAAAGAAGTCATGAAAAAGTAAAAAGTAATTCAGTGTCAAATACCACATTGAAGTCAAGGAGGATGAGAACAGGGGTGGGTGAAAAGTCCATTGGATTTAATAATTATGGTCATTAGTGTCCTTAGAGAAAGCTATTTCATCAGGATCACAGAGAATCAAGCTGCTGTGTAAGGAGTTGAGCTATTCAGTTAGAATTTATTAAGCACTTATATATAAATGACACTGGCCTCCTGGATATTTGACCAAGGCATTCTATCTCTCAGTTCCATGTGTTTTCTCTGGCTGTCCCTCATGTCTAGAATGCTCATGTCTGCTGTCTTCCCTTCCTTTAAGTCCTAACAAAAATCTCTTCTTCTACAGGTGCCTTTTCCAACTCCTCTTAAAACTAGTGCTTTCTCTCTCTTAATTATTTCTTATTTATTCAGTGTATAGTTTGTATATGTTTGTTGGCTTGTTTTATCATCTATTAGATTGTGATCTCACTGAGGGCAAGACCATCTTTTGCCTCTTTTTATATTCCTTGGGCTTAGCATAGTGCCTGGCACATAGTAAGCACTTAATAAGCATCTATTGACTGACTATATGTCAGATACTATGCTAAGCACTGGGAATAAAAAGAAAGGAAAAAAATTCCTGACCTCAAAGAGAGTATATTCTGATGGGAGAAATACCATATAAATAATCATGTGTATAGATGGCAAATACAGAGTAGATGAAATTAATCTGAAAGGGCAAGACTGTATCAGCCAGGGGTTGATAGGAATACCATAAAATCCTCCTTCAGAAGGTAGAATTCAAAATGAGACTTGAAAGAAGCTATGTAAGCTGAGGTAGAGATGAGGAGGAAGAGAATCCCAAGAATGGGGGCAACAAGCATGAGACAGAGAGTGACCTGTTCAAGGAAATGTAAGTAAACTTGTGGGACTCTAGATCTCCCAGTGTGTAGAGGGTAATAAAGTATAAGAAGGCTGAAAATGTAGGAAAAGTTCAAGTTATGAAGAACTTTAAATTTCAAACATTTGATTTTACATTTGATACTGTTGGTAATAGGGAGCCATTGGAATTCATTGAGGGAGGTAGGGTGTGACATAGTCAGACATATACTTTAGACAGATAATTCTAATAGCTAAATTAAGGATGGAAGGCAAGGAGAAAAACTTTGAGGGTAGAAGGACAATTAGAAGATGATTGTAGTAGTCAAGGTAAGAAGAGATAAGAATCGTGACTGTGTGAATAGAGAGAATTATATATTTACAAAAGAAGCTAAGGGAGAAAAGAAGATTTCATAATGGTTTGGAAATGTGGGTTGAGTGAGACTGTAATGTTAATTAGAGTTAATTATTACATCTTTTATTATTAGATATTATTTTATTAAACCTAGATTAGATCTTCCCTGCCCATTAAGGAGCCTCACCTGAAGCCCATTAAGGGGAGCTTTTATTAATTTCAGTGAGGCACTGGGTCAGGAGGCTCATGATGCCCTCTGACTCTGAAAAGTGTATATATACTCTGAGATAAAGTTTTTGCTTTGAGGGCCTGAAAGAAGGTTCATGTGCAAGATGAGACTCTGTGTATCCATTAAGAATCTCCATTCCTTTGAAAACCCATATATATGTATATATATATATATATATATTTAATGGTCAGACAGCTGGATCTGTCTGTTGATCTGTAATGTATGTATTGCTTATGGTCAGACAGAAGCTCGGTCTGTTGGTCTTTCTCTGCTTTTATTTTCTCTGTTAGTGAATGCTGCTTTCCTTTAGAAAAGTAGATCTAAGAACCTGTATATCAGGCCCTCCTATGTATGCTAGGGTGCTTGCTGCCACAGACTGAGAGTCATGGAATGACACCAAGATTGACATCTTGGGTATTTGGAAAGATAGAGTTGAGGAATGAGTATGAAGAAATATTAGTTTAGTCTCCATAGAAGTTTGGCAGTGATGGGGACAGAGAGATATGATGAAAGATGGAGGGAGTGACAAAGTCAAGTGAAGGTCTTTTGTTTTGTTTTTTAGGATAATCAATCATCATAAATTTACAAAGTGCTTATTATGTGCTAAGCTCCCAGGACATAAATATTATAAAGTAGCTTCTCTTGCTTTCTTCAAGGAGTTTGCCTTCCATTGGGGAGGAGATATTCATATGTAAAATAAATATAATGAACTAATAGCTGAGAAAATCAGGAAAAGTATCATTTAGAAGGTAATACGAGTTGAACTTTTACAGAAGCCAAGAATTTTAAGAAAAGAAGATAAGGTCTCCTAGGTAGGGGAAACTTAAGCATGTTTGTAAACAATAAACAAGAACCCCAATATAAAAGTGAAATTTGAAGATGCATGGGAGAGGAGATGGCTGATGAAGCATGGAGGAGAGGGAAGGGATTGGTATTTAGGGCACCAATGGAGGAGGTTGTTTGAGCAAAGAGGTTGACCATGTTAAAGCTGTTGAGATTGTTGAGGGTGTAGGGATGTTTAGAGGAGAAACATTAGAAAGTGGGGTGAATCTAGTGCCCAAAGCGGACCTTGCCTTCAATCTTCAACCAGTCCAACAACTCCAGTGATCAGGGTGCTGATGGACAGAAGGCTCAGGGAGAAGTTGAGAGAAAGAAATTGAAAACACAGAGAGGAAATCAAATGTCCAGGGTTCAGGGTTTACTAGCAATCACTTAATTACACAAGATCTGCTTTCCCATAATGTGAAATATCGACCTACTCCGAAGGAAGTCGTCACATAGCAGTGCGATTGATCCAAGCCCTGGGGTCACTGCACAGAAAGGAAACATAGACAGGAACTTGGAAAGCTTTCATTTCTTCCTGGGCTCTTTGCCAGCTGGGGATCCCTCTGGAGACAAGAACACAGCCTTTCAAATTTCCCAGGCTGAAGACATGCTGGGCTTACTTTCCATAAGAGGTAGAGGCAGTGAGCAGACAGAGCTCAGGGAATTCCATTCTATGTGGACCTGACACTTGGTCTCCCTCAGTTTCCAGGTTATACAACTACTATCTGACAACTTAATTACTAATCACATCAGTTTTTGTCATCATTGTATATGCTCAAAGAATCTGTGTCCTTTCAAGCCAAGGGTTCTCTGGGCAGGGACTTTGTTTCTTCCTTAAAGCAATGGTTTATGAGGGTAAGGGCCTTGTTTCACCCCTAGATCAAGAACTCTCTGATGGCATGGCCCTTGTGTCTTCGCTCAGAACAGATGGTCCCTGCAGGCTGGGGTTGTATCCTTACCCCAAAGTTGTCTCTTTCCTCCATGACTGAGAATTCCCTAAGGCCAGGGCCTGGATGGAATTTCTGAGATGTACAGTCCAGAAAAGGACAGTACCAGTTAAAGATGAAAACCAAGTCAAAGACAAGATATTGATTAATTCTCCAAGGATTTAAAGTGTCTATTTTGCATGAGACTCTGTGCCAGGCTTTGGGGATTCAAGGACAAAATAAAATAAATAAACAAAAAAAAATAGTTCCTGATCTCAAGAGCAGGGGAAAGAGGAAGGAAGACACAATATTGGGTAAATGTAGAATGGTAAATACAAACTAATTTGAAGAAGCAGAGAGCAATTACAACTAAGAAGTTCCTTAAGAGAAGCTACAGATTATAAAAGGTAGATGTAAGGAAGGAACAAATTCCAGGGAGGGAAGGCAGTCTATGAAGAAACACAAAGATACAAAATAATTATTTCTTAAAAGCTATTCCAGATCAGGAGCTGAAATTCAGCTAACTTGAAAGAGTTACGAGCATGAGAGTCAGGAAACCTCGGTTCCAATCCCAACCCTTCATTTTTTCCGTCTTGGTCCTATGTAACAATAATAATAATAACGACAATGATGACAATGATGATGGTGATGATGAAGAAGACATTGAAGATAATATTAATATTAAGATAAAATAATCAATGAATAAAAATCTATATTTTATATTCTATTCACTCCAGGAAAACAAAACCCTTCTAATAAATATGTATAAACCAGCAAAACAAATTCCCTCATTGGTCATGCCCCCAAATCATAAATTTCATTCTGTAGCCCCTCCAATACCATAAGTACATCATTCCTATATCAGAAAGCATGTGGCATACTAATTATCAGTACTCCTGCTTATTGCATTAAACAGTTCTAAAATCTTTCAAACTTTTCTGTCTTTAAAATGTTATTCTTACCATATAAATTGTTCTTCTGATTCCCTGCATCAGTTCATACAATTTTTCTGAGGTTTCTCTGAAATAATTCTGTTCATCATCTGTTACAATACAGTGACATTCTATCACATTAATATCCCATAGTATGGTTAGTGAATACTCAGTTAATAGACAATCCCTTCATGTCTAGTTCTTTGTCAATTAAAAAAATAAAGTTTATACACACACACATTTACAAAACAGCTTAGTCCTTTTCCTCTTATTTCTTTGAGAAAAGGACTAGTAGTTGTGTTTCTGGGTCAAATCTTATGTACTTTAGGAACACAGTTGCAAATTGCTTTACAGAATTGCTGGACTAATTCACAGCTTTACCAAACCCTTCCAAACTCACTATTTTTCTGCAGTCACTCAGACATTTGCCATTTTCCTTTTTTGCTAATCTGATAAATGAGAGATGGACCTTAGAATTGCTTTAATTTTAGTTGTAATCTCTGTAGCCTTGGACTACAGTTTTATTATCAGGCAAATAAGAATGATGATACATGCCCTGTCCTCCACTAATCACATGATAAGAGTTTTAGTGACATATAAAGAAAGAAAGCAAGTATAGATACTTTGCAAACTTAATTCCTATGTACATGTGAACAATGATACTGGATTCCAGGATCCTATATCTTCAGATACAAGAATATAAGGAAAATGGTACCACAGCTAGAATCTAGAAGCAATACTCTAAAGGACGTTGGACTCCTTCTTTAACCTTTGTTTCCCTAGGATTTTATCTTGCTTAATCCTTTCCTTTTTTTAATCTCAATTTCTGCCAAGTGCATCTGTGATAAAAATTATGGTGTTAAAATAACAAAAACAACAACAACAGTAGTAGCAGCAGCAGTAGTAGTAGTAGTAGTAGTAGTAGTAGTAGTAGTAGTAGTAGTAGTAGTAGCAGTAGTAGTAGTGGTAGTAGTAGTAGTAGTAATCCTGACCTGGTACTGGTGTCACTTAATGACTGCATGACCTTGAACAGATCTCTTATCTCCTTTGGGTATTAATTTCCTCTTCTCAGGACTATGTGTATATATATATATATATATATATATATATATATATATATATATATATATATATATATAGAGAGAGAGAGAGAGAGAGAGAGAGAGAGAGAGAGAGAGAGAGAGAGAGAGAGAGAGAGAATGGCTAAGAAAGTTCTTTGAAGGGCTCAGTCACCTATAAGATGAGAGTCCTGTTCTGTGAGATATTGGGTGCTGAACTAACCAAAAGGAGGGAAGTCATAGAGCTTTATATCCCAGCTCAATTAAGCATCAATTTTAAATGGATATAGATGCCTGGGTAACTAGAGATCTCTCCATCACTGAAGGTGCCTAAGTAGAAGCTTGGTGACCACTCATGGATGTTGTAGACAGGAGTCATTCCTCTTCAGGACTTCTAAGGTCTCTTCCAAACTAGGTTGGAATCCTAGAACTATTCTATAAAAGTTCAGAAATAGTGAGCTATAGGAAAATATATGTACTGATATAGGATAATTGGATCTGGGGAATGGATAGAGTATTGAAAGATTAGGGTGGAGTAGTGAAAAGTACAATAGATTTACAGAGAAAGGAAACTTAATTTTACAGTCTAGCTCTTCCATTTACTGCCTTTGATCATGACTGTGGAAGGTTCCTTCACCTCAGAGCCTCAGTTTTCTCTTCTTTAAAAGTAGGATGTCTAACATCACCAAGGACCCAACTCCTTTGGGGTTAAGGGAAAGGGAATAAGTATTTCTATAGCGCCTATGATGTGCCAGCTACTGTGCCAAGAGTTTTAAAAAAATCATAACATTTATCCCCAGAATAACCCTGAGAGATAGCTGCTGTTACTGTCCCTTCTTTATAATTGAGAAGATTTAGGCAGGCAGAGCTTAACTGAGTTACCCAGAGTCACACAGCTAGGAAGTGTTTAAGGCTGAATTTGAGATTAAGTCCCCTTGACTAGGATAGCTAGGTGGTGTAGTGGATAGAGTACCAGACCTGGAGTTAAGAAGACCTCTCTTTCTGAGTTCAAATCTGGCCTCAGATGCTTATTAGCTGTGAGACACTGGGTAAGTAGCTAAACTCTATTTGCCTCAGTTTTCTCATCTGTAAAATGAGCTGGAGAAGGAAATGGCAAACCACACCTTTATCTTTCCTAAGAAAATCGCAAATGGCATCACAAAGAATCAGACATGACCAAAATGACCAAACAGCAACTTCCAAGTCCAGTATTCTATCCACTGTACTACCTAGCTTCCTTAGTTTACAAATGGTAAAATGAGTTTTAGAAAGGCTAAGTCACTTGCTCAAGAACAAAGAGTGGCATACAAATGCATAGGTATATGACTTATGTAAGCATTTAAGTACAGTATCAAGCCATAAACCTATTTGTATTTCATCATAATATGGTCCTCTCACCCTCCCTCTTCCTCCACAATCTGAGTTTTCGTTGATTAAAAATAACCTCTTTGAAGCTATCACATCAGGCTAGGGTTGTCTGTTTCTGCTTCCAATTATGCTCCCTCTCTGCAGGAGGCCGCTGCCTGTCATCCCTGTCCTCTCCACTGCATCCTCTAAGCTTCAGCTGTCATAACAGCCCTTCAGTAAAACTTCTTTCCAACACCAGCTGCCACTCTCTGTGCCCTCTGTATGTGTGGCAAGCCTGTTCTCTGGACAACAACCTGGTTAAACCCAGAAGAAAGCTCAGCCTCCAGTTAGGCTGCTCTTCCCCTTGACCTGTCTAGTCTTCTCTGCCTAAAACAACCACAGCTTGCTCGATTCATTTTCTTCCTATCCTCTGACACTATTTGGATTTTTAAACAGAAAACCAATGCACCTGACAACACTAGAGTGGAGAGGGATCTTTTGCTATAGGTCTTAGAATGTCAGAGTTAGAAACAACCTGTGTGCCATTATTCCATTGTTTTCAACACTTTATGACCCCATTTTGGGTTTTTCTTGACAAAGATACTGGATAGGTTTGAAATTTCTTCTCCAGTTCATTCTACAGATGAGGAAAATGAGGCAAACAGAGTTAAGTGACTTGCCGAGGGTCACACAGCTACTAAGTGAGGTCAGATTTGAACTCAAAGAAGCATATTCCTGACTTTAAGCCGAGTGCTCTATCCACTGCACTGCCTAGCTGCCTAGAAGCAACCTCAGAACACAGAATATCAGTGCTTAAAATGTAGGATGTTAGAACTGACTGGAACCTTTGAGATAATCTAGTCCTAATTCCTCATTTTACAAAGAATAAAAATACAGTTGAGAGAAATAGTACAACTTTCCCAAGATGGCACAGTTGGTGAAGCAGAAGTAGAACTAGAATCTGAGTGTCCCGATTCCTAGTATATAAGAACATGAGTCCCTTAAAGGCCAGTTTCTCAGTATTTTATGACAAAACCTTCTACTCATTTGATAAACTGATCTGTGCTCGAGAGTTAGAAGTTATTCTTTTGGGAACCACTTTCTCTGACTAGGTCAGTTACATGCAGAACAATAACTATGGAATCTTTTACTCAAGGAAAGCAGTATGAAAGGAAATTTGCTTAGAGGACAAGAGAGCTATTTAGGGCAAGAAGCAGAAAACTGGAAGGAGAAGGGTACAGACTAAATAAACTATGAGGATGAGAGAGATCTGAAATACACAACACTATCTTCATTCCACTGCAACACCTCTTTGTAGTTCATTATTCCATTTTTCTTTAGAATCTTCTCACATTTACATAGCACTCATATATGTGCATAGCATGTAAATGGGGTGGATCTGAGTGTGCTCTGGCTCATGAGCAAACTGATTAATACAGACCCTTATTTTATTCCCCACTTATCTACAATCAGCATTAATCAGCTTAGCATGACTCCACAGGGGTAGTGATTGTTAGCAATTATTAGTATTATACTTATCTACTAATATACATTTAGGCAGTCTAGTCAACTAACATGACTATAGGAATTGCAAATATTAATATGTATTTTACATATCTCAGATGTAGTAATACTTAGAGAAGGTTAGCTGGGACTTTTCTTAAACTTGTTAAACTACAAGTTATAAGTTCACTAACCTGCTATAAAATTAAACTGTTGTTATAAAATTCACTTGTCTAACTGCAGGAATACTGACTAGAAAACTTCCCACCTTCTGGGTGATGAGTGTGTGACCATGCCCAGTGTGGATGGGATATCTTGGCATGATATGGAAAGCCCCCAGTAATTTTTTTCTATCTCTACACCACCTTCTTTCCCATCATGAGGAGAGACCCATTTTGTGATCTCTTAATCTGCAGAGATGACCCTTGCCTTGTCCATTCTATGATCAACCATGCTAATGCATCATTTCTGGCCCTCCTAAACAGTCAAAAAGCAAGGTCAATCAACCAATAAGACTGTATTTTACATAGCTTTTTTTTTATAGATCAAAGCATACTTTTTTCATGTTATTTTTGTCTGTATTTTACTCTGCAACATAGCTAGTATGGAAATGTTTTGCATGACTAGGCAAGTATAATCTATATGAAATTGCCTGCACTCTTAAGAAAAGGGGAGGAGAGGGGAGGGGGAGAATCTGGAACCAAAAAAAAAAAAATGTTTTTAGATAGTACCTCAGTGATTATTTGTAGTTATACCTACCAAACTACTGAGGATACAGATTTCTTTTTTTTTTTTTTTATAGTTTTATTTATTTATTTTTAGGCTTCAACATTCATTTCCACAAAATTTTGAGTTCTAATTTTTCTCCCCATCTCTCCCCTCCCCCAACCCCATAACACCTTGCATTCTGATTACCCCTTCCCTTAATGTGCCTTCCCTTCTATCACACCCGACCCTTCCCTTATCCCTATCTTCTCTCTTTTCTTGAAGGGCAAGATAGATTTCTATACCCCATTATCTGTATTTCTTATTTCTCAGTTATATGCAATAACAATTCTCAACATTCGTTTCTAATACTTTGAATTCCAACTTCTCTCTCTTCCTCCCTCCCCACTCATCCACACTGAGAAGGCAAGCAATTCAATTCAGGCTATATATGTGTAGTTTTGCACAAGACTTCCATAATAGCCATGTTGTATAAGACTAATTATACTTCCCTCCATCCCACCCTGTCCCCCGTTTATTTTATTTTCTCATTTGACCTTGTCCCTTCCCCAAAGTGTTTACTTCTAATTACTCCTTTCTCCCTTTTGACCTCCCTTCTATCAATCCCCTCACTCCACGTGTCTCCTTCTCCCCTACTTTCCTGTAGTGTTAGCTAGATTTTCATACCAAATTGAGTGAGCATGTTATTCCTTACTTAAGCCATATGTGATGAAAGTAAGCTTCACTTTTCCCCTCTCACCTCCTCCCTTGTCTCCTTCATTGAAAAAGATTTTTCTTATCTCTTTTATGAGTGGTAGTTTGCCCCAATTCCATTTCTCTCTTTCTCCTCCCAATATATTCCTCTCTTGCCCCTTAATTTTATTTTTACAGATATCATTCCTTCTGATTCAACTCAACCTGTGCTCTGTGTGTGTGTGTGTGTGTGTGTGTGTGTGTGTGTGTAATCCCTCCTAAATACTGAGGCAAGTCTCAAGAGTTACACATATTATCTTTCCATGTAGGAATGCAAACAGTTCAGCTTTAGAAAGTCCTCTATGATTTCTCTTTCCTGTTTACCTTTTCATGCTTCTCTTGATTCTTGTGTTTGAAAGGCAAATTTTCTCTTCAGTTCTGGTCTTTTCATCAAGAATATTTGAAAGTCCTCTATTTCATTGAATGACCATTTTTTCTCCTGAAGTATTGTACTCAGTTTTGCTGGGTAGGTGATTCTTGGTTTTAATCCCAGTTCCTTTGACTTCTGGAATATCCTATTCCAAGCCTTCAATCCCTTAATTTAGAAGCTGTCAGATCCTATGTTATCCTGATTGTATTTCCAAAATGCTCAAATTGTTTCTTTCTGGCTGCCTGCAATATTTTCTCCTTGATCTGGGAAATCTGAAATTTGGCCACAATATTCCTAGGAGTTTCTCTTTTCAGTTCTCTTTCAGGAAGTTATTGGTGGATTCTTTCAATATTTATTTTGCCCTCTGGTTCTAGAACATCAGGGCAGTTTTCCTTGATAATTTCATGAAATATAATGTCTAGGCTCTTTTTTTGATCATGGCTTTCAGGTAATCCCACAATTTTTAAATTGTCTCTTCTGGATCTATTTTCCTGGTCAGTTGTTTTTCCAGTGAGATATTTCACATTATCTTCTAGTTTTTCATTCCTTTGGTTTTGTTTTGTACAAAAACATGGTTTTTCATATAGTTGGTTTATCATATAGTCATTAGCTTCCCTGAATTCCATTCGCATTTTTAAAGAACTATTTTCTTCAGTGAACTTTTGAATCTGCTTTTCCATTAGGCTAATTCTGCTTTCTAAAGCCTTCTTCTCCTCATTGGCTTTTTGGACCTCTTTTTCCAATTAAGTTAGCCTATTTTTAAAGGTGTTATTTTCCTCAGCATTTTTTTCGTTCTCCTTTAGCAAGCTGCTGACAACCTTTTCAAGTTCTTCCATGGCCTGGGTCCATTGTATATTCATTTTGCATGTACTGGATGCAGAAGCCATGACTTCCTCTGACAGTATGCTTTGTTCTTCCTCATCTGAAAGGGTGAAAGGAAATTCCTGTTCACCAAGAAAGTACGGTCTTTTTTGAATCCTTTTTTCAAGAGGAGGGTCTTAGTGCTCCTGCTCACCCCAGGACTGTACTCAGGGCTGAGATTAAGATCAGCTACTCAATTCCCCCAGGGACTTTATGTGGAAGGGAGACCTCCACTCAGGGTTGAGATTCAGATCAGCTGCTCAGTTCCCCCAGAGGCTTTGTGCTCAGTGATCCAACAATGGAACAATGGACACTGGCTGCTGCTTGCCTGCTGTGGCCTCCAGAAGCCTCTGCTATGCAGCCTCCATCACCACCTCAGGCCAGGGCCAGCTCTGGTTGAAAAAGCCCTCTCACTGATCTTTGGCACCTGTGGGTTGAGGGATCTGTGAACTGCCTGCTGCTTCCAGGGATTTTATCCCTGAAGCCTGCTCTGGTCCTGCTCCTCCCAAAGTAGTGCATCAGAGGCTGGGCTGGGCTCTGCTTCGTGTCCATGACCTTTCCTGTTGGCCTTCCAGGTCACCCTGGGGTGGAAATCTCCTCCACTCTGTCTTTCTGTGCCTTCTGCTTCTCTAAAATTTGTTGAGAGTCTTTCCTTACAGGTGTTTTATGGGCTGTGGGGGGAAAGCTAATGTATGTATGCCTTTCTACTCCATCATCTTGGCTCCACCCCTCTATTTTACATTATCTTTTCTGAGTATTTGAGTATCAAGCCCTATAAAACTAAGGCCCTGAAGAGAGGAGGCATCTTAGATTGTGTGGAAGATCTGAAGTCCACTTCATTGGAGGGGGCCATGGACCTTTTAATAAAGTGCTAT
The DNA here is from genome assembly GCF_028372415.1 of Notamacropus eugenii. NCBI lineage: Eukaryota > Metazoa > Chordata > Mammalia > Diprotodontia > Macropodidae > Notamacropus > Notamacropus eugenii. The sequence continues at coordinate 92,905,133 of NC_092875.1, read as the reverse complement.
TGGCTTGGAGTTCTGCCTCAGTGTTTTATTCTTGCAGATTTGACAATTTTGAACACCACATCCATGCTCTATACAAACTCATGCTAGCCCTCTTTTTTTTCTTCTCCTCCCTTAATTCTAAATCTTTCTGTTGATTACCTGTCCAGTTTATACTACACATTTAACTGTCTTTTTATAACTGTTTGCATATTGTCTCCCCCATTAGATTGCAAGCTCCTCTAGGGCAGCGATTGTCCTTTCTTTGTATCCCTGGAGCTTAACACAGGGCTCAGAATGTGGTACATGTTTAATAAATGTTTATTGATTAATGACTGACAAACCAATTTCCTCACAATGATGACTGGAGCATTTCCCCTGATTTACTAAATAAAAAATAGTGTGGGAAAGTTTAAGGGACTTGTCAGAAGTCACAGAGCTTAGGTAACTGATTAAGTCAAAACTTAAATCCTTGTCTTTTAAATCAAAGTCTGACTTTCCTTTATACCAGGTAGTTTCCATTGTCAGAGAATTCACTAATTCACAGAATAATTAATAATTAATGAATAATATTATTCATTAATAACATGGCACTAGGATCAGTTGTTCCAAGGAATCATGGTATCCCTTACTACTAAGAGATAGATGTTAGTTGTGAAGGTGATGGAAAAAGATTGGAAGTCTACCCTTCCCTTCCAATTAAAGCAAAACCAACTAAACAAATAATCCTCAAAGTTTCTTGAGGGAGCTAAGAAGGACCTTAGGGATGATTAAATCAAAATCCTTGAGTTACCTGAGGCCTTAAAGAGGGAAAGGGATTTGCACAAAGTCATGAAGGGAGGTTCATTCTTCTGTTATTTAAATTTTGCTGAGGAGAGATGAAGGGAACCTGAACAGACCCACACTGTTTATTAGAGATGAAGGAGTCCTTACCAATGACCTTGTCAGACTTTCTCATCTTACTGAAGAAGAAGGAGAGAATTCAGAGTGTCTTACAAAGCAGAATCTTCTAACTTGTCATTGAAAGTTCTTTCAGCCAGGTTGTTGGAATTCAGCCTTCTTTTCAGGAAGGAGGTGTGAGTCCTTGCAGAACAATATTTCTTGGTCTCAGTAAAAATTTAAGTCTTTACAATTGTACCAGTGAAGCTGCAATTCACATTTGTGGGGCCCTATTCTGGGGAAGTTAAACATCTTAGGATGACAAAGCTTTGAATAAAAGCCAACAGGCCAGTAATGAGAGACAGAGAAGTCCCCAGGATAGAATAGGGACTCCATATCTAGGATGAATGAGACTTACTACCAATATATATTAAAGGAAGAAAGGAATATGGTAACAATTAGGTCCAGGAAGGGAAAATGTAATGATCTTGTGCCTGGCTTAATTTTGTTCCTGTGATTTTTCCATCCCATTTATTTTCACTGGAAACTAACTAAAAAAGTCCTAGTATCAAGAAACTTGGACCTTAGACTTATTGAGATTTTGACAGTTTGATGGAAGGACAGCTTCTAAACTGATCCTTAACTGAATGCAGTTTTGCAATTGGGAATTCAATAAGGAAGGCCATGGTATTTCTAAAGTTAAGTCAGAGATAGCCCTCTGTGTGAAACTAACTTGGGTAAGCATTAAAAAAGGCTAAGGATTAGATTGTAGCCTAAATGAGTTGTTTAGTTGACTAGCTGCTCTGTGGAGCTTGACCCCTAAGGTGAAGACATTCCTTTTAGTGAAGAAATGCAATGGCATTCAAGACCCTGAGATAGGCAGACTAATTATAGGAGGACAAAGAACTGGAGAATTTTCACTAGTCCAGTGCCTAGGTGTCTTAGGGTCTTGTCTTTCGAAAACAGCTGTAGCAAATCAGAGATAAGCTCCATTAGCCATCTACCTAATGGTAGATTGACCTCTAGAAAGTCAATAAAACACTGGCAAGAAGGAACCACTACAAGGAGACACTTAAGATTGAAGCTACATACCACTCCCATATATCCTGGTACAGTGTGAATTGCACAACAGATCATCAAAAAATATGCCTAATTAGAGAAGACTAATGACATCACCAAAGGGAATCAGCAATCCTAGAGTATGGAAGGAAGAGGGTGGGGAGGGTGAATTCAGATACCATGGTTTCCTCTTTTCCCTATATGTGTATACATCATTGCATATGGATATTCACTAATGCAATCACTTCCCAGAATAGGCCCTGGCTAAATGGTACTATCCATCTATGTTCTCTCTATGTGTCTATTTTCCCCACTGATACTTGTGTGTATTATAGGGAAAGACGCTAGGTTTATGGGGGAAATGTTTTATTGTTATTTTTTCTACTAAGTTTTTTCCACTGTACTTTTGCTTTGAATTGTGTCCTCTGGCTGAGTAGCAAAAGTAAGAGCACTGATGGGGGCTTTTAAGGTATAGTTTTCATTGGTTCAGAAATCTAGATTTAGAAGGAAACTTAGAGGTAATTTAATATAATTCCCTCCTTTTACAGGTAAGGAAAATGAGGCCCAGACAGGTCAAGGACAAGATGACATTAAGTAAGAGATGTGGGTTTCACAACAAGGTTGACTAGCTCCAAATCCAGTAATCTTTCTATTGTGACAGATGTATACCCATACCCATGATGATACCTAAGGAATGTCTTGAATTTGAAATAGGTTTGTTTGAGTTGAGGAACCCACCTATTGGTTTAGATGAATAACTCTAGTGATACCTCAGGACAGCACAGCTCTCCATCAGGGTTTTAAGAGTCTGTCTCCTTTCACTCAGACTGTCTGACTTCAACCTGACACACTTCCCAAATGGAAGGACTGAGGGAACAGACTTTTCTGGCTAAAAAATCATACAAAGACACACTAATTCACTCCTAATCTCCCTCATCTGGTTTTAGTCCTTTTTTCCACCTTTTTCCTCAGAAGATTACTTCCACTCTCTCTATCCTATTACCTGTTTCTACATGATCATGGCTTCACCTCACCTCATCACCAGGCTCCTATCCCACCTTCTTCCTTAGAGGAGTACAAGCTTTGTCAGTTGGCACCTTATACATCACCCTTTCTGAAGCAAACATTCTGCCCATACCTACAAAGTGTCAGTTACTTTGTCTTAGTTGCTATAGTCTTGTAACACTTACAATTTAGGGCAATAATCCCCTGAGACCCTTGAGTAGGCACATCTGACATCCTAGGGAGCTGATGTAATTCAGTCAGGCCTAATACCCTTTCCTTCCAAACTTTCTTCTCCTTTGGACTTTACTATTTATGTCTGGGCCAGAACTATTCACCATTGTTTCCTATGTTTAAAAATTTCTTGTTATTTTTTTTTACCTTTTTCTTGGTCCACATTTCTGATCTCTAATCCATTACTAGGTCCATAATTTTTCTCAAACTTGTCCCCTTTTCTTTATTCTGAATTCTCCAGCCCTGTTAGTGACTGTTAGTATCATTCTCACAGACTATGGAGTTTGACTACTAACAGCTGCTCCTACATCTATTTCTTCCTCCCACTCCTCACAACCAGCGGATAGAATATTGGCTTTGGAGTCAGGAAGACCTGAATTCAAATCATATCTCAGAAAATGTGTGCCCCTGGGGTAAGTTACTTAATCTCCTTTAGTCTCATTTTCCTCATCTGCAAAATGGGGATGATAATAATAGCACCTACCTCCTGGAAACAGCTTATGGGTACTATCAGCTAGTTTGAAAAACAAAATATCTCTCCTGCCCCAGTTGTCCTGAAGGTGAGTTTTTGCTGTTTTCATTGAAACACACCTCCACTTGTGGGACCTAACTGAACAGCAGCTGCCAGGTGGCCTGCTGATACCTATCAATTGTCCCAGTATGATTTCTTAATCATCTTGCAAGTAATTAGCTTGGTTCCTTGTTAGCATATCCCTCTCTCTGCCTACAAAAGTTGAAGGGGAAAAGATGCTGCAGTTAGGCAGAAATTCAAATAGGGCTGGTGTTAATTATGGACGAGCCTGGTGGGGGGTGATCACCTGTCAGTTTCCTTGCCTGTTTATCCATTTTTACCACCTCTTGGGAATGAAGAGTTGAATGCTTGTCACTCACCAGGGTAACTGTCCCTGAGAAAGAGAGAGAATGGTTGGTGGGAAACAATTAGACTGAAAACAGGAAGGGTTCTTATATTTTATTTTTTTCCACCCAACAGAAGGCAGCATGGTACAATAAGTAATAATGACATTTACGTAATGCTTTAAGATTTGCAAAGTACTTTACCAATGTCACCTCATTTGATCCTCACAACAACCCTGGGAAGCAGCATTATTATCCACATTTTAGAGATGAAGAAACTGAGGCAGAAAGAGGTTAACTAAATGACTTGCCATAGGTCACACAACTACTAAGTATCTTGAGGCCAGATTTGAATGCAGGTTTTCCTGATTCTAGGTGCAGTATTCTATCCACTTTGTCACCTACTTGCCTTTATAGTGAAGAAGACAATTAGATTCAGGGTCAGAGAACCTCTGTTAAAGCTGTGGATATGACATTGACTTGCTATTTAACCTTTGACAAATCACTAGAAATTTCTGAGGTTCAGTATCCTCAAATGAAGATAATTGTAGCTGTATTTAAGGTAGCCAGGTGGTGTAGTGGAAGGAGTGCTGCACTTGGAGTCAGGAAGGTTCATCTCCCTGAGTTTAAATCCAGCCTCAAACACTAGCTATATGACCCTGGGCAAGTCCCTTAACCTTGTTTGCCTCAGTCTCCTTATCTGTAGAATAAGCTGGAGAAAGAAATGGCAAACCACTCTGGCATCTTTACCAAGAAAATCCAAAATGGAATCACAAAGAATCTAAAATGACTGAAAGAAATGAATTTTTTTCTATACCTTCACTACATAGCCCCTTAAAGAGAGCAACATCTTATAAAACTTAAAATAATTTAGAATGGTGTTATTATTACTACTATTAATTTTATCACACACATAAAGTAACATGGAGTAGTAAAGGGAGTTCTGAATATAGTCTTCTTCTAGATAAAAGAACTCATCTGAGAAATTCAGTGACTGGCCCAGGCAGGCTACAAAATAGCTGAAGTAAAGCTTGAATCTACATTCTCTGATGCTAGACCCAGTCCTCTTCCTATTATACCCCATTGAAGATCTTAATTCAAACATAGGCTATCCTAAGTACTGGCTATTTGACCCTGTGAAGCTTATTTTATGTCTCTTTGTCTTTGATGCTCAGTCATTTCCTTCATGTATGCATGTACTGTAACCCCATTTGCATTTCTTGGCAAAGACACTTTAGTGGTTTGCCATTTCCTTCTCCAGCTCGTTTTCCAGATGGTGAAACTGAAGCAAACAGTTAACTGACTTGCCTTACTCAAAGCAAAGTCAAGTGCAAGTCATGTCAGACTCAGCTCCTTCTCTCCTGTCTGTCTCCCCCTCCCCTTCCTTCTCCTCTCCAAAGGAAGGTAAATTTGGATAACCAAAAGATACCCAATTGACTTGGGTTTTACTGACTAGTCTCCCCGTCGCTTCCTTCCCCTTCCCCTTGAGCCTACTGCACTGTGAAGCTCAGACACCATGGGGTCCCTGCTCCTTGCCTAAGGCTCTCTTCTGGACCCTTCTGGCTTCAGAGTGATTATCAATAGTAACTGTTGCTGTTTCCCTTCCAGTCTGAGGTCTTTCTTCTCCTTGCCTCATTAAAGGCAAGGGCCTGCCTGGCCCAGAATCACATAGCTAGTAAGTATCTGAGATGGGATTTGAACTTAGGTCTTCCTGACTTCAGGCCTGGAGCTGCATTATACACTATGGTACCACCCAGCAGCTCTTCTTTAGTTTCCGTATTTGCATGATGAAGAGGTTGGAGTCTGTAACCTCAAAGGCCCTTTTCAGCTGTTAATACTTTGATTCTATCATTTTTACGTGAAGGCTAAATCCAATGAAGATCATAGCCCTCAGGTCTCTAAGGCTTTAGGGATACAAAGGGCTTTCTTCAGGAAAGCTTTTGAGGTAGGTCAGTGTTGTTGAACTCAAATAGAAACTGGTGCTTCTAAAATTAAGATCTCTGGAAGCAAGATATTGACTTAGAAAATCATGTTTTTCATTATTTTTTCTATTTTATTTTGATTTATTTTGTTAAATATTTCTTCACTATATTGTAATATGGTTACCACCACACTACTTTGGAGGGAAATAGAACCCAGCTTATTATTCCCATTTTACATATAAGGATATGCATCATAAATGTTAAGGGTCCTACCCAGGGTCACAGAGCAAGTAAGTTCCAGAGTTGGGACTTTGTCCCATGTCTCTTTATGCCAAGATCAGAAAAAAAAAATCATACAGTGTGAGTGTGAAAGTTCCTTTCTCACTGCATGCAGGTCCTCTCCTTGGCACTTGCTGGGATGAGGTAGCCGTTTTTCTTGTTCTGTGATCAGGGACATTTTAGGAAGAAGAAGGGGGTAAGTAGAAAATTAGACCAAGAGGGTTCGGAGGTGGGGGAAACAGGATAGGGAATGGGGATGGGGAGGCTGGAGAGACCAGTAAATGAACTAGTGGCAGAAATAGAAGTGTTTAGCAATGAGGAAGAAAATCAGAGAAGGGCAAATGCAATGTATTTAGTGAGCAATTCAGTAGAAGGGTATTTCTTTACCAGTATATGACAGAATCCCTCTTATAGTTTGTTGACCATAAATAAGCATTTGATTAAGCTTAGTAAAATACCATTTTAAAGGTTCCCCTCTAACAATGTGTCTCAAAGGCATATATCAAAATCATACAAGATGCCTTCAAAAGTGGAACAAAAGAGAGAACTATTCAACAACCCTCTGAGTAGTAATATCAAATCAAGCATAAAATAGGGAAGTGTATTCTTGAGCAAGTTTATTTACCACTGTTATATCGATAGGTTTAGCACAGAGTCTTTGTCAAAGTCATACCAATCAACACAGACTTAACTCAGCACCTGATATATGATAGGTGCTCTTAAAAAGACACAAATGAAACAGTCCCCTGTCTTAAGCAGTTACATCCCATCAAGGAGAGACAACATGTACAATATAAGTACATGCAAAATGAACATCCAGCATGCTAGCCTCTGCCCACGTGAGGACTGACCTTTTGCTATCTTTATTGCTGCATCCTCGCTGAGATAAGTGATTCCATATTTGACCACTGACTGACCTGCAAATATATGAGAAATTCCTATGTACTCATTAATCAGCTTCATTTAGGCAAGAAATTCACTCCCCTACTGATCACAATTAGTTTTCCAAACTTCTTGTAATCCATTGCATATGGATTACACACATAATGCTAGCAAATTTTCCAAATACTAGCAAATTTTCCAAGTTGCAATTACTTTGTGGACAATATAAGGGTGAAGTGCACCTACTGATTGTCTACCCATAGGGTCCCTCTCCCCTTTGTTCCCACTTGTTCAATCTGCCTAGCAACAACAATTAGATATAAAGTCAGAGACACAAAGATCTAGACTCTTGATGAAGTATGCATTGCATTGTGTACCCAAGCTTCTACTGGTTTATGCCCATGATATTGTAGGACTAGAGAGATACATACATACATGTCTGTGAGTAATAAATTGCCTGCCTCATGATCCTTTAAGTGCTCATGTACCTTCAGTGCCTTACCCACAATTTCACAGTTTGTAGTCTCTGCTACTAAGGAGGTTGGAACTGGTTGATTACTTTATTTAAAAAGCATAAAGTCAATTAGGTGTCTGCATTAAATCTGGCAGCAATATAGTGAGCTTCTGGGAGCAAAGGGGTGACCCAGTCTAAGTAGGAAAAACAGAGCAAGTCAAACATTTAGAGCTAATAAGTATTGTGTTTGGAGTCATGATTGGCCACTGTGCTTCCAACCTGGGCAAAATAGGGAGACCCAGCCTATTCTTTACATTTCCCCTCAAATTTGTAAGAGGAAAATGATAAAATTAAGCTATTAGGTTCAGGATTTTAGATCAACAACAATAAATTAGATTCCTTTAATTCTTAGTAATAGTATGGAGACAATCAGGTCAAAGGCTTGTGAGGTTAGCATACATAGTCATTATTATTTTTGTCTCAGTTGGTAAATGTTAAAAGAAAAATGGTTTGTGGTCTACATTGTAAAAGCTTTAAAAGAAGCATCAGATAACCAGAAGTTGGAATTGTTTTATGATGTGATATGTACTGTGTTAAACATGATTTTTTTGTTGTTTTTATGTAAGTACTGGAGCCTGTTATTAACTCCTTAGTGAAATCTCATCTTCCTGATGTGGGAAATAAATACTGCATTCATGTAAAATGTAAATACTGGGTTCTAATGTGAATTTCTTAAACATGACAATTGGCCAAAGTTCCAATTTTGATTCTGTAAGAGTGATAAGAGTATGAAACTTAGGAATGCTAATCTAAAAGTGTCTCAAGGTCAGTTTTGTGGGAGAGTGAACATCCGCATTTCTACAAGAAGACCAAGGAAAGAAGATGCTGAGATGCTGTGATGAAGATGGCTTGAACGAGCATCCAAACCAGAAAACTGTATTGGATATTGTTCCTCCCCAGACTGCTGTATGAGACGGAACCTCTGAATGGACAATTCATTGATCTACCTTTGTACTTTGAATCTCTGTATTTGTACTTATGAAAGGGGACTGCCTCCTTCTAATTTGTCCATGTGTCAATCAACTTTGCTCCCTTTTCATATTCATATAAAAGGGGAGATGGATGAAGGGAAGAATTCATAGAGGAAAGAATATGAGGAGGTATTGATTGGATTTAGTTCTGGAAACAAAAATTTTAATAAAAAAAAAGGGGGGATTTTATGCGAAGTAAGAAGTTCTGTTGCCCTCATTCCTAGATGATAAGGGTTGTGACCTAGCATGGATGGGTTAGATGTCAGAAACTAATACACAGGCCCAAGGAGTTGTGTGAGGAAAGGCCTGTCAGAGAGGAGAATATGGAGTCACATGGCCAGGGGATGGTTTCACGGGAGATCCAAAGTTAGGAAAACAGTATAAGAAATCCCATCTTTCTGCACATGTTGTAGTCATTCTGTAACCTTACTGGGGAGGCTACCCATCATTCAGGGGGAATGGATATAAAGATTAATAAAAGCTTTCCTGATTTTCCAACAGGCATTGTTCTTTGTTTAAGGTGAGCATGTTTCTCACTGTTGGGGGCTTGTTAGACAGGCTCACTTCCAATAGTATGTTTTAGTTCTTCCGAGGTTGTACGATCTAAGGAAAGTTGCGGTCAATGCTCTTCTGTGCTGTGCTCAAGTCTTTAAGTGACCACAAACACTCTTTTCTTCCCTAGAATTGCAACCAAGTTCCCTGCTCCTGTTAGTCTTCTCCTTGCCCTATAATTTCAACCCAGAACCATGTATGGGCTCTGTAAGAGATTCCTGCACTCAACACCAACAAAGGATCACCTATAATTTCCTTCTGACCCATTGTCTAACCCCCTTCCCATTTGTGGGCTGAGATCTTAGGAAGCCTTTGCAAATGATTCAGTTGCCACCACCCCTCCCCCCCAAGGCCTGCTGTTGGCTTGCTCTGGGTGTGGTCCACTACTGGCTGCCTGATGCAGGCCCCTAAGTCTTATTGCTGGTTTGTGCTCAGGTGCAGAGCCTTGCTTCTCATCTGCAAGTGTGTGACCTATTATGGACTGCACTCTGTTCTCACCGTAATGAGACAAACCTTCCTGTTAAATTTCTAAATTGTCCTAGGCTGGGAAATTATTTCATCCTATCCTTTTGTTGGTTCTGCTGCTTGAAAATTCATTTTGAGGCATTATTTTGATGTTATTTGGATGGTAATGTGGGAGAACTCAGGTGATTCCCTGTCTTTACTTTTCCATATTGTCTCTACTCTCGCCTTCCTTTTTCTAAGTTGTAGATGGCATTACTGGCACCATAAAAAAAAATTCCTCTCTTTCTTCTGTTCTACAAAAATGGTGATGCTTAAGGGGCTAAAGCAGAATCTATTGTGCTTCAGTTAAACATTAGTTGAAGTAAAAAATTGAAATAAAAATCAGCGGCCGCAATCCTCATCTCAGACAAAGTAAAAGCAAAAGTAGTCCTAAATAAAAGAGGTCAGGAAGGGAGCTACATCTTGCTAAAATGTACCATGGACAATGAAGCAATCAAATTAGAAGAGCAAGGAATAGTCTATCTGTCAGATCTATGGGGTGGCAGAGAATTCATAACCATGCCTTAAACCAAATTCACTCTGGCTTTCACTGATTGGCCCTTTGAATAAGTCCTTACCCAAGTACCACTAAGTGTCTACAGATGCATCACCAAAGGTTTGTCTTCAGGTAAAAAGTGCTTTGAGGGGCCACAGAAATCCTAAAACCATCCAAGCTTGTGAGAAGTTGAAATCTTTGCAATCTGTCTAGGCAGTATCCTAAGCGATGAAATCACATGGAGTAATACCTACACCACCTACTTCATAAGGCTCAGGTAATAAAAGAGTGCTTTGGGAACTACAGTGCATCACATAACTAACCATGAGCTCAGATCATCAATTGTTTGGACCCTGATGGCTCAGAGTGAATGTAAATAGTAAGTTTTTTGTTTGTTTGTTTTTGTTTTGTTTTTGGTTAGAAACCCAGAGGACCTTCCTCTCCTAATTTATTTATTTATTTGTTTGTTTTTATTAAAGGGATCATCCCTTGCCTGACTTCTAAACTAGCCCAAATCACCAAAATGGGTGTTGCCTCAGTCAAATCTACCTTCCTGCCATTTCTTCCAATTATTCCTGGTACTGCCCTATGGAGACACTAGAATAATATAATCCTTTTATCCATATGACAACCTTTAAAATACTGGATATGACCTCTTACAAGTCTTAAATGAAGAAATAGGAATGGGGGTTGGACAATTTATAACTCATATCAACCAGGTCATTTGATCCATATTGGAGTTTCTCTTGGGGGTAGAGATCTGTGCCTCATCATTTTTGTGCTTTGAAATTGTCCTTAATTTCTTACTAAAAATGTAACAAATGTGAAAATAAGTTCAATATGAATGTAAATGTAGAGATTACATCAAACTGTACGCTAGCTTGGGATGAGGGGAGTGGAGAAATGGGGAGAAAATCTGGAACTCAAAATCTTCTAAGAGTGAATGTTGACACCTAAACATAAATAAGAAATCAATAAAAGAACATGTGCTCTGCTGCTCTCTGGGCTGGATATCTGCGGGAAAGATAGGGAGAAGATCTAATCATCTTGCTTCTATAGAACATCAAGCAAGGAAAACCAGCCATCTTTTGGAGGAAACTTCATTCACTAGGAACCATCTAGAGAAGTTCTCTTTGTTCTTTCATCAAGATGGGAATATGCCTATTTACCACCAATGGAGTTACCATTCAAATTCTTTCAGACAAAATTCCATCCTGAATAATTTCATTTGAGACAACTCATCAAATTGGTCATGGGTTTCCCTTTAATTTTCCAACCCCTTAGACTATGAATTTAGTTAGATGTTTGATATACTTGATTATAAATAGTTCTTTGGAGGGCTAGAAAAGTTCAATCGTTATTCTTTGTTGACTGCCTTCCCCAGTGTCTTGCCTTGTATCTCAGCAGGATCCATGTAGCTTACTTTTTAGAGGTACTCTGAGAAATGTAATTTTTGAAGGCCTATATCTACCCTGGCTTGAGGTCCAGAGATTACACTCAGTCTTCCAATACAGTTATAAAAGTTCAATAAACCAAAAAATAAATTTCTGATTTTGTTTTTTTTTTTTTTTAAAGATTTCCCATACCTGCTTTGTTATTTGTGGAGGTCTGGCCAAACCCAAAATAATTGGAGTGGGGAGAAAAATTAGGAAAGGAAAAATGTAATCACAAAACTAATAATAGCAAAAAAGATAAGGAGGGAGAGGTGGGAATGCTCCTCATCTCAGAATCTACTTGTGGATAATGAGTTCTTTTGATTTAGCCCATGCTAAGGAAATTTGATAAGCAAAAAAAAAAAATATTAAATTCAAACAAATCCACACATCTTTGGGGCTCCCCCAAAATTTTGAACACTCACTTGGAGTAGAAATTAAGTACCTTGATATCCCAAATGAGCCCTTAAGATACAGGTCACTGATACAACAACAGGTTCCTATCTATAATCTCATGTACTTGATTGCCAATGATTAGGGACTGGGCTTGTGATTTCAATGACATAGGGAAGTTCTGAGTGAGAAGACTGCCCCATGAATGCAGATAAGCACCAGTTTTATAACTAATAGTCTTTGAGAGTTGTCTAGATCACTTTGAGATTAATGACTTGTTCAGGGTCAGCAGTCAGTATGTCAGGTCAAAGATAGGACTTACACCCATGTCTTCTTGGCTTCTAGGTCACCTCTCTCTCACTACACTAAGTTGCCTTTCATTTGAATAATCTATCAAATTAATCAGTGGTTACTTTGATCAACTGTCCCCTTAGCCCCCAGTATATTTAAAAGTTTGTTTTTACATTGAGCTCAAATCTACCCTCCTGTCATTTCTTCCAATTATTCCTGGTACTGCCCATAGAATAATGTAATCCTTTTATCCATATGACAACCCTTAAAATACTGGATAATAGTTACCATGACTTCTCCAAGTCTTCTCTGCTCCAGGCTAAATATGCACAATACCTTCACAGAATCTTCATATGCTATAATCATTTATCCCTTCAACATTCTCATCACCCTACTCTGGAAGTATTCAAGCTTGTCAACCTCCTTCTGGTGTTCCAAATGGAAGATATGGCCAAATCAGGCTAAGATTTAGGTGTTCTTATAGTATTAAGATATATTTATGAGTTATTACGTCAATTTAATTCAATTCAACAAATATTTAGTGAGTACCTACTATGTGTCATGTACTTAGAGGTGCTGAGGTTATGAAGTTTTTGTTCTATTTTTTTTGTCTGCCCTCAAGAAGTCTACATTCTTTTTTTTTTTTTTTTAGATTGAAAAAAGTGATTATCTTTTGCTTTGGCACAACATTCATTCCAGGGTACGTCCTTTCCTCTTCTCATACTCAGTGAGCCTCCTGGTATGGTGGGAAAAGCACAGGCTTTGCAGTTAAAAAATATGGCTTCAAGTCCTGGTCTTCCTACTTACTATCTGTGTGATGTAGGCAAGTCCCTTCTATGGGCCTCTGTTCCCTCCTTCATAGAATGAAAGATCTGGACTAGATTACTAAGGCCTTTAACCAATCTAAATCTATAATCCATGTCTCCATCTCCAACTTCCTGATGACTGGGGTCGTGCCTCCACCCAAAACTGAGAGTTTTCTGAAGGCAGGAGTTGTGTCTCTTCCTGACAATGGACTCACCCAAGGGCAGAAAACCTTTTTGTCTTATCCTCTGATAAGGGACACCCTAAGAGTGGGGCTGAATCTTTCTCTTATATTAGGAAAGCTTCTCTGGGTATTTCCCCCTATCCCCCTCTCAATACCCAGTAGAGGCCACCACCACACTATACTAGCCCCTCAGTCCACTGTTTAGAAAGGCAATATGTTATTTCCCTTCAGGCCCTTCATTATCTTTGCCTCATTAGAAAAAGAACCAGACTCTCACTCTGGCTGTCCGTTGGCCTATATCTTCTGTTTCCAGCTGTAGGCAACAGACAACATCAGGTGGAGGGGGCTGGGCAGATGTAAGAGCAGGATCACAGTATGGTCTGGAAACAGCTGCTGACCATGGAACTGCCCAGCCAGGAGCCAGGGTCCCTACCAATTACTCTGCTCAGCTGGTTGAGTTTTTCTTCCCTGGCCACCAACGTTCTCACCTTTCACAGGGACCAGAGGTCACAGCTAAGCCAATTAATTTGAACCAGTCCATTCCACGCTTAATAACTCCACAGTATCGAGCCAGCCTCTGTGTCAACAGTCTGTCTTCATTTGTGGCCTGATATATTGGTGACTCTTTTTTCACCTGGCCTTTATAACAGGAGAGCAAGAGCTTATTTCCCTGGGGGGAGTAATTAAAGACCCATGATCCCAAGCCAGGTTTAACTGGGACTAATGGCTCTCATTTGCCAACTATGACTATGTAACTGTGGCTGTGTACCCTTCTGGGGGTGGGAGGGAGAGAGGTTGAAATGACCCTCTGTTTGACAACATCTGCTTGAGAGATAATTGGCAGAGGGATTTTTGAGACCTAGGCTCTACTGATGACTCAGAAATGGAGTAGGGGTTGACTTTGGGAAAAATCACTTAATTTCTCTGGGTCTTATTTTCCTCCTCTGTGTAAAGGGAATAAGGAAGAAGACAATAATAAAAATAAAATAATAACTAATAACATATTTATATGGTAATTTATAAAGAACTTTCCAGTCATTTGTTTTCATTTATTCTGTCACAATAGGCTTAGTATAGTGCCTGGTACATAAAAAACGTTTAATAAATGTTGGTTGACCAACTGACTGACAACAACCATCTGAGTTATATAGAAGTATTTTAATGTAATAGGGAGAGTATTAGATTTTGAATGAGGGAAGGGTAATGGTAAAAAATTGATTATTTTATTCCACCTCTGTACCCATGAACAAGTCACTTAACCTATTTAAGCCTCAGTTTACTGATCTGTAAAATTTGAATAATAATTTCTGTTTATACACTATATATCTTGAATGTGTCTGGTTGTTTGCACATTGTTCCCTGCTCTCCCCCCCCCCCCCCCCACACACACTTTGGAATAAAAGATTCTAGAGGACAAGGACTCTATTTTTGTTTTTCTTTGTATCCCTGGTGCTTAGCACAATGCCTGGTACAAGTTAGGTAATTAATGGTTTTTTTTGACTGACATTGACCTGCATCAAAGGCAGATGGGTGGCAAGTGGATAGAGCTCTGCGACCTGGAGTGAGAAGATTCATCTTCCCAAGGTCAAATCTGGTCTCAGATAGTTATTAACTCTGTGACCCTGGGTAGGTTGCTTAATTCTGTTTGCCTCAATGTCTTCATTTATAAAATTATCTGGAGAAGGAAATGCCAAACCACCCCAGTTTCTTTGCCAAGAAAACTCTAAATGGGGTCAAAAAGTGTCATACATGACTGAAATGACTAAACAGAAAAAACACTACATCACAGGAAGATCAAATGAGATAATGTAGAGAAAATATTTTATAAGCCATAAAGATTCTACATTGTCTGTTCTTATTATCTTTATTTTACAGAAGAGGAAATTGAAACTCAGATAGGCTAGCAGACTTGCTTGAGGTTAATAAAGTATAGATTGTAATCACCTTGAAGGTAAAAACTCTTTTGTTCTTGTTTTTGTAACCCCAACTCTTAGCACACAGTCCTTGGCCCACAGTAGAGATGCCAATCCAATCAAACCAATAAATGTTTTTTTTCAAAGCACCCACTATGTGCCAGGCCCTATGCTAAAGTCTGGGAATATAACTAATAAAAAGAAAAACAATCTTTGCCCCCAAGGAGAAAGAGACAATATACAAAAGGAGGCAGGAAATGGAAAGGGGAAGGGACAGGATACCAGGAAATATCTGGGGGCCCAAGCATCTTGTTCCATGGAGCTGAAACCATGCAGAGCACCAGAAGCAAAGTAGACCAAAGAACTGACATTGCAATTTGTTCATTTTATAAAGGAAGGTTTTTAGAGGTGTTTGCTACAATGCCCCCCAACCCTCCAATCAGAGGAGAAAGGAAGTTGAGAGATGTAACATCAGTAAAGGTTGAGTTCACAACACGGCAGTGGGTTTAGAAGTGATGGGCTTTTCCTTGTAAAGTGGAATGAATACATAAGAAGAATAAAATATTTCTAGCACTTTGTCCCCTACCTCTAACATGAAGGGAGGAAATACATTTTCTTAACTTTTCTCCAGGCTCATGCTTGGTCATGATGATTATACAGCCTTCAGTGGCGTATCTTGTTAGTAATGATGGTTACATAGGAATGTCCCTAGACCCCATTCAAAATGCTGCATCTTTGTTAATCAGTCACAGAATCCCAAAATATGAGATTTGGAAGGGACTTCAGCAAATATCTAATCCAACTGACTGAATATACCTAATCAATGGACAGCCAGTCTCTACTGGGAAGACCCCTGAGATGGAATAGCCCATCACCTTTCAAAGTAGTCCTGGGGCACAGTGGATAGATAGAGCCTTAGGCTCGGACTCAAGAAGATCTGAGTTCAAATCTGACCTCGGACACTTACCAGTTATGTGACTTTGGACAAGTAAGTCATCTATGCTTTGCCTCAGTTTTCTCACCTGCGAAATTGGGATAAGAATAATATCTACCTGCTAGGGTTGTTGTGAGGATCAAGTGATACTTGTAAATCACATAGTACGATACCTGGCACATACTGTTATTTGGTTAATTAGTCGTGTCTGACTCTTTATGATCCCATTTGGGGTTTTCTTAGCAAAGATACTGGAGTGGTTTGCCATTTTCTTCTCCAGATCATTTTAAAGATGAGGAAACTCAGGCAAACAAGGCTACGTGACTTGTCCCAGGACGCACAGCTAGGAAGTGTCTGAAGCCAGAATGGAAATCAAGGAAAGGAACCTTTCTGACTCCAGACCCCAGACCTCCATTCATTGTGTCACCTCACTGCCTGGCACATAGGAGGTGATTCATAAATACTTGCTCCCATTCCAATCTATTTCATTTCTTACATAGTTCTAATTATCAGGAAGTTTGTCCTGACATCAGGCCAAACTTGGCCTCTTTGAAACTTCTGCCTTTTACTCCTTGTTCTGTCTTTCAGAAGTAAACAAGAAAAAGTCTGATCCCTTTTCCACATGAGGACACTGCAGGGATTGACAAGGATATAGTTAATGGGTGCATTGGGAGATGGAGTAATGTATTTGAGGAATAGTTGGACTGAGCTGACAATAGCCCTGCTATATGATGGCGTGGTCAGATTCTACCTAGAGCAAGATTTCTGGTTTTAGATACTGAATTCTGGGAAGGACTCTGAACAAAGACAGCATATACAAAGCCAACCAACTTGGTAAGAAGACTAATTGTTGTTGTTCAGTTGCTTTTCAGTTGTGTCCATCTCTCCATGACCCTATTGCGAGTTGTTGTGGCATAGATACTGGAATGGTGTGCCATTTCCTTCTCCAGGTCATTTTTACAGATGAGGAAACTGAGACAAACAGGGAGAAGTGCCTTGCTCAGGATCACACAACTATTAAATGTCTGATGCTGGATTTGAATTCATGAAAAGGAGTCTTGCTAATTCTAAGCCCAGTGCTCTATCCACTGCTCTCTCCCACATGAAAATGAGACAAAGGGGCTGGGGACAGTAGATCACACTTATCTAGTATTCTCAGGTTTGTGAAGCATTTAGCACTTATCACTTCTTTTGATCCCTTAACAACCCTGTAAGGTAGGTGCTAACATTATCAGCTCCGTTTTGTAGATGAGAAAAGTGAGGCTTAGGTGGAAGGTAGTTAGATGCTATTATTATACCCCCCCTTTTACAGTTAAGGAAGCTAAAACTGAAGGAGATTAAATGACTTGGCCAATGTCACAATTAGTAAATGAATGAGGCAGGAATTGAACTTGGGTCTTCCTGTCTCTATGCTTCCTGAAAGGGCAGTTGAAGATTTAATTTCTCTGTAACAAAAAAACTTTGTAATCATTAGAGTTGTCTAAAAATGACTGTTTCAGATAAGAAAAGTTCCCCAACTCTAGAGATGTGTTAAAAATTTCTCTGGACTTTGGGTTTAACTCACCTTCTCTTATCCACCCCTTCCCCCAATGCACACCCACACATATACATTAGCTGGGGATGTTGTCAAGGGAATTCTTGCCCAGGTATGATACAGACTATGTGACCTTTAAGGTTGCTTTCAGTTCTGAAGTTCTGTCATTCTACTTTATTTCCCTTGTGAGTCTTAGAATTGAAAAGCCTCATTGCTTTCCAATTTAGAGTCACAGCAAGAAAAGTTGATGCCATGTCTATGTGGCATTCTGCCTCTAAACCATGGGCTCAGCTGTGATCAAAAGCAGATACTATCTGATTCTTTCTAGTCCAACACGTTTGCTTCCTTCAGTCCTAGGTTGCTTTCCATATAATTGCTTACAATGCTCCATGGGTCTGGTTTCAAGTGGTTGGGAGTTTCATTTATTGCTAGCATTCATTCATTCATTCATTTGCTTGTTCATTCATTCAAGTAACTGCTTAAATGCCTAACAGGTTACAAGACCTCTTCTTGACATTTGGAGAATTAGCACCTGTCTATCACTATTTCCTTTGTGGGTAATACATAGAAATTAAAGCTGATAGTGACCATAGAGATATTCTCTTTTACAGTCCTCATTTTTACTGATTGGGAAACTAAGGTCCAGAAAGTTAAAGGGAGCTCTGTAAGGTTACCCAGGTAGTAAGTACCTGAGCCAAGTATAAATACACTCATTAGAATAGCTAGCATTTATTTGCAAAGCACTTCGCAAATGGAATCTCATGTGATCCTCACAAAAATCTTAGAAGAGGTTGTCCAAAGAGTTCGAGTATCCTGAAAGGATATCAGAACTCAGTACCAAGGTTCTCTTCTTTCTACTCCCCTCCCCTAAGCGATCTCTTCCCATGGTTTGCCTGGAAATTTTCTTTGCAATTTGCCACTTACTTAAATCTCCTGATTCCAACCAGATGGTTTCATACACATGTGAGAGGATGTGACATAATCCCTCAGCCTGGTTAAAGAGACTTCCTGTGGCATCTAGGAAGGAATGTAAGACTTGTTCACAACCAACTGATAAATGTATCAGGGCTAACTGGGATGAGGGGACTTTGGTACCTCTTTACATTTCCAATGTGGTTTCAGATGAAAAAGTATCATAGCCTCCATTTTACAACTGATGAAACTGAGTCTCTGAAACTTCAGTTGTCATGCTCAAGGACACAGGCTTTAAATGTTGCTTCAGATTAAAGCACATTATGCTGTTTATTCAAAGTTCAGAACTCTTTTCCCCATACCACTTTGTCCTTAGTTTTCTTCCAGGGCAGAAGATTCTCCATCTGTAGCCTTTGTCTCTGTTCTGATTCTGAGAGCATTGTACTATGCCAAGTACAACCTTCTGGTCATGACCATGACAAATGCTGTCGTAGGTCCTAGTAATGATTGCAATTAAAAAAAAAAGAGAACTTAATCGCAACATAGTTTCTCTACTTGGACATTCAGAGTCTAACAGCTTTTGAAGGTAATTTTAATAAATATTAGCAATAAAATCTGGAAAAGGTAAGTGCATAGCATGGCTTTATAATGAAAGAAAAAAGAAAGCATGTCACTCCGAGTGACTTAGTAAATAGACAGCTTAGCCTGGAATCAGGAATGCTTGAGTTCAAATATAACTCCATGCACTTACTAGCTATGAAACCCTGGATAACCCACTTAAATTATGTCTGCCTCAGTTTAATCAACTATGAAAAGAAGATAATAAAAACATCTGCCTCCTAAGGTTGCTGTGAAGATCAAATGAGCTAACTACACAGTGTTCCTCATGGTGCCTGGTATGCAGTAGGTGCTTGATAAATGCTTCTTTCCTTTCCGTTCTTTTTAGATGGGGTTACTAGACAGAGTTTGCCATATGAAACATGGCATAATGAAAAGACTGCAGGTCTTGGAGTCTGAAACATCTGGATTCAAAACCCATCTTTGATATTTACTAGCTATGTGATCCTAGAACAAGGGCAAAGACAATGAGTATTTATTAACCACATAGTAAGTGCAAAGTGCTTTAAAATATGGTATCATGTGGCATTATCTCTGAACCTCAGGAAACTCTTTAAGATTTATCCATTAAGTTAGAGAAGGAATACAATCTATTTTGTTGCCTCCACTGATGAAATCATAAATCTTTGATGTAGTTACTAGTCTAGTGGTTTGGGGATATATAATTTGCCTAAACTTAAACAAAGTATTTGATAGAGTATCTCACATTGTACTTATGGTAAAGATGGAGATGCGTGGGTCAGGCCATAATACAGTTAAGTGAATCTGGTATTAGTTGAATGATTGGATTCAAAGACTAGATATTGATGGTTTCTTTCCAGTTTTGAAGACCAACTTTACCAGAAGTCCTCAGAGACCTGTGCTTGGTTCCAAAACTCTTAACATTCTTGCCAACAGCTTGACATATGCTGCATGTCTAAAAATGTGCTGATGACACAAGGCTGAGAGGGATTACTAACATGTTTAGTAATATAATTAGAAAATAAAAAGATCTTGATAGCCTAGAAGGTGAGGTCAAATTTGTTGAGATGAAGTTATACAGGCAATATCTTTCATGATTAGATATAATTATATATGAACTAAAAATAAGTTTCTTGAGTACAAGATGAGGAAGGAAAGGCTAGATAGCAATTCTTTTGAAAAAAGTCCTTGGGTTTTAGTGGACTGCTAAGTCAATGTGAGTCAGCAGTATGATATGTAAGCCAAAGAAGTGAATGTGATCTTTGGATGATAGCTGTCAAGAATTATCTGAGATTAGACTTACTCTACTTGCTCTCAGAGGACAGAACTGGGAGTGATGGGTGCAGTACAGGGTGGAGGGGGAGGGAATTTCAGAGAGGTAGGCTTTTGCTCAATGGTAGTAAATGGTAGTAAAATCTTCCTAAAAACTATCCCAAAGTAGAGTGGGTTGCTATGGTACTAGTGGGCTCCCCATTGCTAGTGATCTTCAAGCTAAAAGTGAATGATTATTTAAAATTTTTTTCGTAATTTATTTATTTTTAGTTTTCAACAGACACTTCCACAAGATTTTGAGTTCCAAACATTCTCCCAATATCTCCCCTCCATTCACCCCAAGACACCATGCATTTTTATTACCTCTTCATCCAATCTGCCCTCACTTCTATTATACCCCTCCATTCTCTTATCCCTATCCCCTCTATTTTCTTGTAGGGCAAGAAAGATTTCTATACCCCACCACCTATATATCTTCTTTTTCAGTTGAATGTAAAAACAATTTATAACATTTGTTTTTAAAGCTTTGAGTTCCAGTTACTCCTCCTTTATCCCTGCCCACCCATCTCCACTGAGAAGGCAAGCAATTCAATATAGGTTATATATGTGTAGTTATACAAACACTTCCGTAACAGTCATATTGTGAAGACTATATTTCCCTCCATCCTATCCTGCCTCCCATTTATTCTACTCTCTCTTTTGACCCTATCCTTCCTCAAAAGTGTTTACTTCTAATTACTGTTCCTCCCATTTGCCCTCCCTTTTATCACCTCCCTGCACCCCCCCACTTCTCCCCATGTCCCCTACTTCCCCGTAGTGTAAAATAGATTTTCATACTAAATTGAGTGTGCGTTATTCCCTCCTTAAGCCAAATGTGATGAGAATAAAATTCACTCGTTCCCTCTCACCTCCCTCCTTTTCTCCTCCACTGAAAAAGCTGTTTCTTGCCTATTTTATATGAGATAGTTTGCCCCATTCTATTTCTCCCATTTTTTCCCAATGTATCCCTCTCTCATGCTTAATTTTATTTTTTTGATATCATCCCTTTCTAGTCAACTCACCCTGTGCCCTCTGTCTATATGTATATAATGCCTCCAACTACCCTAATACTGAGAAAAATCTCAAGAGTTACAAAAAGTATCTTTCCATGTAGGAATGTAAACAGTTCAACTTTAGTAAGTCTCTTATGATTTCTCTTTCCTTTTTACCTTTTCATGCTTCTCTTGATTCTTGTATTTGAGCCCTGGTCTTTTCAACAAGAATGCTTGAAGGTCTTTTATGTCACTGAATGAACATTTTTCCCCTGAAGTATTATACTCAGATTTTCTGGGTAGGTGATTCTTGGTTTTAATCCCAGTTCTTTTGACCTCTGGAGTATCATATTTCAAGCCCTGTGATCCCTTAATGTAGAAGTTGCTTGATCTTGTGCTATCCTGATTGTATTTCCACAATACTAGAATTGTTTCTTTCTAGCAGCTTGAAATATTTTCTTCTTTATCTGGGAGCTTTACAATTTGGCTAAGATATTCCTAGGAGTTTTACTTTTGGGATCTCTTTCAAGTGGTGATCAGTGGATTCTTTCAATATCTATTTTACCCTCTGGCTCTAGAATATCAGGGCAGTTTTTCTTGATAATTTTTTGGAAGATGATATCTAAGCTCTTTTTTGATCATGGCTTTCTGGTAATCCAATAATTTTTAAATTGTCTCTCCTGGATCTATTTTCCAGGTCAGTTGTTTTTCCAATGAGATATTTTACATTGTCTGCTATTTTTTCCATTCCTTTGGCTTTGTTTTGTAATTTCTTGATGTTTCATAAAGTCATTAGTTTCAATCTGCTCCATTCTAAACTTTAAGGAATTATTATCTACAGTGAGCTTTTGGACCTCCTTTTCTATCCATCCAATTATGCTTTTAAAGGCATTCTTCTCCTCATTGACTTTTTGGATCCCTTTTGCCACTTGGGTTACTCTATTTTTAAAGTGTTATTTTCTTCATCATTTTGTGGAGTCTCCTTTAGCAAGCAGTTGACTGGTTTTTTTGGGTTTTTTTATGATTTTCTTGCATCTCTTTCATTTCTCTTCCCAGTTTTTGCTCTACTTCTCTTACTTGATTTTCAAAATTCTTTTTGAACTCTTTCATGGCCTGAGAGCAATTCCTATTTTTCTTAGAGTCTTTGGATGTAGGACTTTGCTGTCTTCTTTTGTTTGTATACTTTGGTCTTCCTTGTCACCAAAGTAAGATCCTATAGTCTGATGCTTTTTCGAGGTTTTGCTCATTTTTCCAGCTATTTACTTGACTTTTGAGCACTTTGTTAAGGTAGTTCTCTGCTTCCACTGGGGGTGGATGGTGTACTGTCAGCCACTCGATCAACCCACTATCTGTGGGCCCCTGCCCCTGCCCCTGCCGCTGTTGCCTTGGCTTCTCCTTCATGGGTTCCTCCACACATTCTGCACACTGGGGCTGGGGCCTGACCACTCTACTCTCTCACACTTGTCCAACAGGTCTTTTCCACTGGCCTTCCAATTTGTCCCACACACTGAACTGTGCTCTGGTCCCAAGGTGGCACAATAGACACTTCCCAGAGACCTTCCAGACTTTCTTGGCCTGAAGATTTGCTTCATTCTGTCATTCTGTGGGTTCTGTAGTTTCAGAATTTGTTTAGAGTAATTATTTACAGGTATTTGGCTGGGTTTGGGGAGAGAGTGATCAGAAGTCTGTGGTGTTATGCAACCATCTTGGCTCCACACTTGAATGATCATTTATTAAACATGTTTTAGAAGCAGTGTTTATTCAGGGTGATATGATCCTCAGATTCAGTGCCTCTGTCCTACTCTCTGAAATAAATGTGCATGTAACATTCAGAGTCTTCCTTGACAGAGAGCTCTAAAAATTAAACCCCAGCACTCACATGATGGACAGAATCTATTCTGTTCTTACATCCATTGGATATGGTCCTTGCTCTCATGGATCTCAAAGTCTTCTAGGAGAGATAAATCACATACATAATTAAGACCATAGATGTAAGACAAACAAAAGGTACCAGCAAAAATCTTTGGGAGTTTTTAGGAGGAAAAAGATACTAGGGACTGCAAAGTGAAAGGGACAATTTCCTAGATTTTGAATCAAATTCTGAATTTGAATTTTAGCATTCCTACTTACTATCAGTGAGACCTTCCCAAAGCACTTAAATTCTTCTGGCTTCAGTTTATAACTCTGTAAAATAAGAAGTTGGATAGACAATTTGTAGATTCGTTTTCACCTCTAAATCCTATGATCCTATGATTTTCCATTTTCCAAATCTCTTCCTTTAAAGTACTCATTCAATTTACTATTATGGTTTAGAAGGACTTCCATGTTTTTTTTTTCATATAAATTTATATATTTTCAGTTTTCAACATTCACTTGCACAAAATTTTGAATTTCAAATTTTCTCCCCATCTCCTCCTTATCCCCACCCAAGGACAGAATGTATTCTGATTGCTCTTTCCTCCAATCTTTCCTTTTTTCTATCACCCCCCCCATCCCTTTCCCATCTATTATCCTGTAAGGTAAGAGATTTCTATATCCATTGTCTATATATTTCATTTCCTAGTTGCATGTAAACAACCTCTTACATTCATTTTTAAAGCTTTGAATTCCACTTGCTCTCCCTTCCCCTCTCCCCACCCACCTTCATTGAGAAGGCAAGCAATTTGATAAAAGTTATACTTGAGTGGTCATGCAAAAGACCTCCATAACAGTGACATTGTGAAAGACTAGCTATATTTTCTTCTATCCTGTCCAGTCCTCCATTTATTCAATTCTCTCCTTCAACTTGTCCCTCTACCAAATTGATTCCAATTACCCCTTATCACAATCTGCTGTCCCTTCTATTATGCTCTTTATCCCTGTTGTCCTGTAGGATGAGATAAACTTCCATACCCAATTGAGTGTGCATGCTATTCACTCCTGAAGCCAAATCTAATGAAAGGCTCACTTATTCCTTCTCACCTTCCCCTTCTTCCCTTCCATTGTAAAAATTTTTTTCTTGACTCTTTTATGTGTGATGATTTACTGCATTCTACCTCTCCCTTTTTCTTTCCTCTCAACCCTTAATTTTATTTTTTAGATATCATCCCTTGATATTTAGCTCACCTTGTGCGCTCTCTTTCGCTTGTACTCTCTCTCTCTCTCTCTCTCTCTCTCTCTCTCTCTCTCTCTCTCTCTCTCCATATACACATACACACACAAACACACACAAATATATGCATGTATGTATGTTTGTATGTACGTATGTATAGGTATATAATCCCTCCTAACATCCTAATACTGAGAAATGTCTCACGAGTTACAAATACCGTCTTTCTAGGTAGGAATGTAAACAGTTCAACTTTAATAAGTCCCTTATGGTTTCTCTTTCCTGTTTATCTTTTCATGCTTCTCTTGATTCTTGTATTTGAAAGTCAAATTTTCTATTCAGCTCTTGTCTTTTCAACAAGAATGCTTGGAAGTCCTCTATTTCATTGAAGTTGTATTTTTTTCTCCTGCAGTATTATACTCAGTTTTGTTGGGTAGATAATTCTTGGCTTTAATCCTGTCTTCTTTGACCTCTGGAATATCATATTCCAAGCCCTCAGATCCCTTAGTGTAGAAGCTGCTAAGTCCTGTGTTATCTTGATTGTGTTTCCACAATACTTGAATTGTTTCTTTCTGGTTGCTTATAATATTTTCTCCTCGACCTGGCAACTCTGCAATTTGACAACAATGTTCCTAGAAGCTTTACTTTTGGCATCTCTTTCATGAGGTGATCAATAGATTCTTTCCATTTCTATTTTACCCTCTCTTCTTGAATATCAGAGTAGTTTCCATTGGTAATTTCTTGAAAATTAATGTCTAGACTCTTTTTTTTATCAAGTCTTTCAGGTAATTCAATCATTTTAAATTATGTCTCCTGGACCCATTTTCCAGGTGAGTTATTTTTTTCAATGAGGTATTTTATATACTCTCCTATTTTTTCATTCTTTTGGATTTGTTTTATAATTTCTTGATTTCTCATAAAGTCATTAGCTTCTATTTGCTCCATTCCAATTTTTAAAGAATAATTTTCTTCAGTGAGCTTTTGGATCTATTTTTCCATTTGACCCTTTCTGATTTTTAAGGCATTTTTCTCCTCATTGACCTTTTGGACCTCTTTTGCCATTTGGGTTAGTCTAATTTTCAAACTGTTTTTTCTTCAGCATTTTTGGGTTTTCCTTTAGCTAACTGCTGACTCTTTTTCATGATTTTCTTGCATCACTCTCATTTCTCTTTCCAAATTTCCTCAATTTCTCTTACTTGATTTTCAAAAATTCAAAAAGTAAGATACTCCATGCTCTCAAGGAGTTTACATTCTATTTGGAGAAGGCAACATATACATCAGAGTAGTGATTGGGGAGAGATATTTTTCTTTGGAAAGTCACACTGAGCAAAGATTATAAAATAATCTATTGACATGTCCTTTATAGGAATATGAGTATTGATTTGGTTACTATTCTCAGAGTGAGTCATGCTTCTCTATCAGGATAATGATTAGAGTACAATATTATTGGGTTTGGGGCTCAGTAGATATAGTCAACTCTCATTAGGAAAATATAGTCTTGGGTCAGAAGACCACAGCTGGATTGTTAAGCAGAAGTGAATGTCAACACAGGTATAAGTAATGTGCCAACATAGGCATTAGACATTCTGGGGGAATGGCATATAGATAGTTTGACCTGAACATGGCACATGCAGATGAAATAGTGGCATATAACAGTAAAGATTTTGCTTTAACCCACCCCATCTCATTCCATGACAAAGAGTTAAGAGGTATCAACAGAACATTAGGAATGATGTTTGCTCCTTGTCCTCCCAATTTCAGGAAAGTATGGGAGCAGTCCTCATGCTTTTTGAGTATGAGGGAAAAGCATGAATTTGTGATTTCCTTGGTATAAGTAACTCCAGAATGAGGTAATGTCATCAGTTCCTTCCAGGAGCATATTGGCCTTAGGTCAAATATGCTCATGAGTCAATTATTAGATTTTCACTTTGAGCATTTATACCTCTAAAACTGGCACACACTATAAATCAGAGATTGATGTGTGTGTATGTGTGTGTGTGAGATTATCTGGACTTAAGAAAGTGTGAATAATGAAGATTAAATTTAAAAGTATGCCCTGGGTACAGAGAGTTTCTTGTTAAATATTTGCCAGCATATCCTTGTTCTCTCCAACATGTAGTCTTAGAGAATTGATGACAGCACTAGAAGGTTAAGTGATTTTCCCAGGGTCACACAGAGAGGACAACTCAGAAGAGGTACTTAAGCCAGGTTTTAAAGACCAATTCTCTATGCCACACTGCCTGCCTTTCTTGAGTAGGGATTCCCTTGTAATGTCAAAAAATATCATAGATCTCCTTCAAAAATACTTATAAGATCATAGATTTAGAGTTATAAAAGACTTCATAAATTAAGAGTTCTTTACCTGGGGCCCACAGAACCATGAAAAAAAAATCCGAAGACAGATCTTAAGGTATCCACAGACGTAAATGGGGGAAAATATGTCTTTATTTCAACAATATTGGTATCTTTTGTAATTCTACATATCTTATTTTACACATTTAATAATCATTGTTTTAATAATTCACAGGTTTCCCAAGACTGCCAAAGAGTTTGAGATGTCAAAAAAGATTCATAACCCTTGGATTTGGTCATCTAGTTCAACCCCCTCACCCCCCGCCCCCACTACACTGAGGAAATTGAGGCCTGGCAAGATAAAGTCATAGTCATTGAATCATAGGAATGTAGTTCTATAGCTGTAAGGGACCTCAAAAGTCAGCTAATTCCAAGCTCTAATTTCACAGATGACGAAACTTAGACCTAGTGAGATGAAGTAATTTACCTGAAGCCACACAATTGGTAAGGATTAGAATCTGGACTTCAAAACAAGTCCTTCCAAATGTCCCATCGTTCCCAGGATAGCATGCTGCCTCTGCCTTCCTAGTCTCCATTAGTTGAGAAAATTCAGGATGACAAGAAAGCTACTATGAATTCAGTAGGCTTTTAAGTGACCTTGTGCTTTATTCATCACACTAGCATCCTCATACATTTGAAAAATAGTAATACGTTATGTGTGCTAGGTATTATTTATTCAGTCCACAGAAGGTATGTTTGTTTACTTATCATACTGACTCACACTGCATATTTTGTTGGAGCTAAATAAAGATTGAAATGACAACGCCTGGTGCAAAAATGAATTCGTGAACACTTCGTAAAAACTCTGATAACCATCAAGGCTCTCTGCAGGGAATCACTGAGACAAAGTATTATTCCCATTCCACATGAGGTTAATTGAGGCCCAGGGAGGCTAAAAGATTTACCTGAAAGATGGGAGACAAGTTGAAAAGAGGCCTGAATGCCAGGCTGGAATCTATTGTACATTTTATATATGATTTGGATTTTATCCTCCTGACAAATTAGAACATGTTCTGAGAATGGCAACCAATCAAGAGAGGACTAAAAAAACTCATGACGTACAAGGATGGGTTACAGCAAGTGAGAAGTTTTAGCATGGAAAAGGAATGGCTTGGAGGTGGAAGAAGGTGCATGATAGTAGCCTTCAAGATTTTTCAGGGTATAATGTAAAAATAATAACAGCTAGTATTTATATAGCACTTTAAGCATTGCAATGTACTTAACAAATATTGTTTCCTTGTATTCTCACAAAACCTAGGAGATTGGTGCTATTATTATCCTGATTTTACAGTTGAGGAAACTGAGGCAGATAGAGGTTAAGAGATTTGCCCAGAAATATATAGCTATCTGAGTCTGTATTTGCACTTCCTGACTCCAGGTCCATACCTGATGCACTGAACCACCTACATACCTCTTCTAGAGTTGAATTCAATCCAATAATTATTTCTTAAGTACCTACCTACTTTGGACCAGGCACTGTGTAAACCACTGAGGTGGGAGTTACAAAGGCAAAATTTGAAAACAGGGAGTAGATTTTTTTTTCAGCTTGTCCCCACAAGGAAGAATTAGTTGAGATGTTAGGAAACTTGAGAGACAGAGAGATTTAGACTTTATGAAGGAAAACAATTCTTAACAATTTGAACTGTCCAAAGGTGAAAGGTGCTACCTCAGGTATGAGTTGCCCCTCACCAGAAATCTTCTAGGAGAGGCTAGCTGATGACTTTTATCAGATATTTCATAAAGGTGATTCATGTTCAGATATGAATTGGAGTAGAAGCCCACTGAACTTGCTTTAAACTATGAGTTTCTGCAATTCAATAGGATACCACTGAAGGGGTTTCAGCAGGACAGGAACAGAAGATTGGAGTTGCACAATTGGGAGATGAATGTGAATTTGGTGTCTGAGTCTGAATTATTTTAGACATGGTTAAGAATGATGCTGCAATACACTGACCTGATTCTTTGGCAAAAAGAACCCTGAAGTGTTTTGATCCCATCCTCAGAAACTTACTCCAACTCTGTTCTGTTTTGAACTTTCAAATATATTGCAAAGAGTATCATGTACCTGCCCTTCTTGGGCTAAATTCTGCCAAGGAAGACCTTCAGGCCTGAGCTATCCAGCATTCTGACCTGAGATGGTGACATGGATGACAGTGAAAGGGTTGGCTGCTCTTCCTTTCTCCCTGAGTCATGACTCCTTGCTTCCTGGCATGGCACAGGTATACAGTTATCCTCAGAGAGGGAGAAGTATGACAGATTATTCCCATCTCTAGGTGTGTGGAGAGTGACTAGACCCCCTCTATACCTCCCTCACCTTTCCCATGCCCTCCCACTCATCAGCATCTTCTACATGTCAAATCATCTCCCCAGAGGCTGTTCAGCAAAAACTCTGAGGTTTCAGAGTCATGATGAAAACCTGCCTGGCTCCTTTCATGAACCAAACAGACAGGAGGAATATGCAGTGCATTTATTAAGGCTGTATGTGTGCATGCTTGTAAGTGTGTGTGTGTGTGTGTGTGTGTGTGTGTGTGTGTGTGTGTGTTTGAGAGAGAGAGAGAGAGAGAGAGAGAGAGAGAGAGAGAGAGAGAGAGAGAGAGAGAGAGAGAGAGAGAGAGAGGGAGAGAGAGCGAAGCAAGTTGCCTCTAATTAGAGCTGTGGTTGACAGCTCTGGAGATTCAGGAGTTGAGACGACTGTGACAGAAATAATTAGGCTTGCCAGAATTCCCATAAGAGATGATGGGCAGTCCTGCTCCCTGCTAGTAGGGTGGACCTCAGAAAGCTGGGACTCAGGTAGGAGTACAAGGAGTAGGGGTACAAGCCCAGCCCCTGCCCCAGTCTCAACCAAGCTAGTTTTTCCTTCCTTTGCTTAATATAATTGTTCTTTGATTCAACAATATCAGACTATCATACGGGGAAGGTGATTTCTAGCGAAAGGCCCTAGGGATTTAGAATGAAAGGACCTGTGTTTGAATCCCAGAACTGCCCTTTATTAGCTTTGTGACCTAGGGCAAGTCACTTAATAGCCATGGGTCTCTGCTTCCTCTTCTGCAAGATGAAATTTTCAGGGAAACAATAGGAATACTGAAGAAAGAAGAGCAAAAACTCCAAAAAGAATGTTATATCATTATAATGACCAAGTTCAGACCTTGAGAAGAGCTACAAAAATCTGTTTCCCTCTTTTGCTATGGTAGGAGATAATGGGTAGGTAATATTGCATATAAAATCAGACACAATTGATGCATTGGTTAGTTGTGCTGAACACTTCCTTTTTTGTCTTTCCTTTTTTCTTTTTTTGAATCCTTGTTACAAGAGATGGCTCACAGGATAAGGAGGAGAGCAATATTAATAGTTAGTGCTGACAGAACCCTTTAAGTTTATTAAATTGCTTTATATATGTTACCTCAATTGATTCTCACAACAATCCTGAGTTTTAGGTATTATGATTCCCATTTTACAGATGTGGATACTGGGGCAGACCAGAAGCGGGTTGACTTGTTTTCCCGGGGCACATAGCCAGCAAGTATCTAAGTGCATGAAATAGAATTTGAAGACCAATTTCCCTCATTCTAAATCCAGTACTCTATCCACTGCTCCTCCCTATTAGGAAATATATTATTATGATATAAAAAGACAACATAAAAAAATGAACTTTTTTTAATGAAGGGTATCGGACTTGATCAGTAGTGTCAAACTCGAATAAAAGTGTGGCTGCTGCCACATTATTGATTTAGAAAACCACAAATTAACATGTACTATATTTATATTGATTCTGTTAAACATTCCCAATTGCATATTAATTTGTTTTGGTGCAATCTGCCTGGCAAGTGGAGGCCAGGCATGAGTTTGACAACACCGTATTAGATGATTGATTTTCTAAGACCAAATTAGTCTCTAAATCTAGGATCCCAGGTTTACTCTGTGTAAAACCTATCCTATGAGCAGAAAGTCTTTAGAACTAAAATTGAACTTGGAGAGGAGTTCCTCTAATATTTCTTTTTCAGGGAAAAAAATTGAATAAACCATAGTCTCTCCCCTAAAGGAAAAATTGGAGGTGGGGATACTGAAAATTGGGACAAAAGGAGATTAATAAAAGGAACTGAGAGTATTTAGCCAGGAGAAGAGAAGGTTCAGATATGAATTTGAAATATCTGGAAGACTTCCATGGAGCAGAAGGAAGATCATTGCTCTGTGTGCCCCTGGAGGATGGAACTAGAATCAGAGGGAAAGTAAAGAAGGAAGACTTCAGCTTCAAATAAAGAAAAAGTAGTTTGATTTAACAGAAGTACCCAAACTTATTTGGCTGACTGTCCCTTTTAAAAACATTACTCAGCAGCTCCCTGGAAATCCACTTTCTTTCACTCTTTAACTTCTTTTTTTTTTGAAATTGGTTGTTTCAAATAAATTTACATTATTTTTTAAAATGACATCTTAAATTTGACAATTTATTGCAATTTTTTTTGGTTTTTTCCCTGCATTGAAGTTTTGATGATACAATATTGCATAATATAACTAACTATATAGTATTGTATTACATTGTAAACAAGTCATTAAATATACATATTCCTGCTGATGCATGCTGGACTTCCTGACAATGTATGACAAAATCACCTGCAACACTAGCTTATTAAGACCTGTCAGCAGACTTGACCACTGATTGGTTATTACTTACATTCTATGTTTTATTTGGAAAATAATGTAATCACTATGACTTTAATTCTATTACAAAACAGAGGAAACGTGTAAAACTTTTTTTTCAAAATTTTCTTATCTTCTTTCCTTTCTGCTTCCACTTCCCCTTTATTTTTATTCAATGCTCCCCTAATGCATCTGTGGCTACTACCACCCCTCTGAATCATTCTAGTGCTCCAAAGGGGTGCTATAATCCACTTTGGGAACCTAAAAGAACATTGAACCTAGAATCATAAGAGACCTATCTATGTTTAAGTCTCAAGTCAGAAACTTTGTGTGTGAGTATGACACTGGATAAATCTTAACCTTGCCTCTTGGCCTCATTTCTTCCTTTATAAAAGAAGAAGGCAAGATTTGGGGGCTTCCACGATTTCTTCTAGATATGAAACTATGATTTCATGAAATGATCAGTGTAGACAAGCCATTTAATTTCCACAAGCCTCAGTTTCCTCATCGATAAAATGGGAAGGATAATATCTATACACACAGAATTGTTGTGAAGATCAAATGAGGTAATGTCTACAGAATACTTTGTAAGCCTTAAAGGCCTATATAAAATCTGTTGTCATTATTAATTGCAAAAATTATTCCACCATGGAATAGACTACCTTTCAGGGTACCAAATTCTTTATCACTGGAATTTTCATGCAGGGGCTTTCTACATCAATCATTCCGACATCAGGCACTTTTGGTGCACTAATTATTGAGCATTTTTCCTTTGCATGTTGTAATTTTGAGATTCCATGATTCTAATGTCTAATGATTCCAAATTTCCATGAGTATGCTGGTCTCATGCGGCTATTGGTCTTGGAGTGGCTGTCAAGTGCGGCTCCACTGTACACAAGTTTATGGCGATCCTCTCTCTTTCCAGCTTGTGGCTTTACAGAGTCATTAGTCGAACTTCTGCTCCCTCTTTCTCATAGAGGGACTGGACTACACCCTCTGCTTTTTTAGCTTAGGATCCAAAGGCTTTTCCTTATAACTCTTTTTTAAAAGAATCTCTCTCAAAACTGTCTGTAGAATGGGCATTTTCTCTTCAAAAGGAAGATTCTTTAATTCAGGGGCCAATCTCTTTTAAATACATAGCTTTCCTAGCTAACTAATGTCTTCATTAGTTAGTGTTAATCTTAACTTCCTGGTCACTAAGGATTACATCTGTGTCAAAAAAAACTCACTCTGACATAGAGGTGACAATTCCATTTGGCTCTCTATTTTAGTGCCTGATTATTAAAGTTTACCAAAATAGCATCAGTGTAGAGGTTGCCCTGTAAGCAAACTGGCAAGTCTGTCTGTGATCAGGGTTCACCATTTTCCCACTCTTTGGGTGACTCTTATAAAAATAAGAAGGATGGAGGAAAAAGTAAAGAAACACAATCAAGCCCAGAGGGAGAGCATTGCCTAACAGAAAATTTCTATCCATTTTCCAGGATTCTAGGATTTTGAATTCTAGAATTTTTGATTCCATAATTTGAAGATTCTAATTTTCCAGACTGCATGATTTTTAAGATCCTAAGAACTGGAGAGGGAAAGCAGGATAGATTGCCTTAGGAAAATTACAAAAGATCTCCCTGAAACTCTATATTTTTAAAACAATGTTCTTTTAGTACTGTTGCTTGGCTGATTATCATGGAATGCTGCCTTCTCTAAAGAACTGAAATAGAAAATCACCCAAAGGCAGTATAGAGATGAGCAGTAGGTGTAAGATATTACAACATATCACAAACAAGAAATTACAAAGAAGTGGAATAAAAAATATCACAAAAATGTATTATAAATAAAAAATGGCCTAGTCACATAATGATAGTAAATGACAAGAGATGAGCATTCCAACATCCCTCTTGGCCTTGTGATATAAAGAGAAATCAAAGAGGGGTCCCCAGCATGATAGGTGCATTTCATGTGGCAGTCTTATGGAAGGACACATAAAAATTGCACTGGATGAGTGTCAACCTGTATCACTGGAGGCAACACTCTTATTAATGATATTTCAAGTCAGTTTGAATGTTTGAGACGAGACAATCTGATAATTCTCGGAGTCACTGATTCAAAGAATCTGTTAATGCAAGATTCTATTATTCTAGACTCTAGGTAGTCTATAATGGCCTGGGCAGAATAAAGCACTAAGCTAGGAGAAAGGAAGAAACACACATAACAAAGTCTTCAAAATTTAACTTAACACCAGCTATGACAATTAGGGAAATAGCATTTTTTGGAAATGTCTAAGGTTAATAGATTTCCATAAGGTAAAAGAGAAAATAAAACAGCTCTCCTATTCTCTCTCTCTCTCTCTCTCTCTCTCTCTCTCTCTCTCTCTCTCTCTCTCTCTCTCTCTCTCTCTCTCTTCTCTCTCTCTGTCTCTCTCTTGATATATATATTATGTATATATACACATATCCACACACACACATACATATATATATATATATATACATTTACACATATGTATGTATATGTGTATATATAGAGGGGTAAAGATATATAGAAAATATAGATACACAAATATATAATAGACACATAAATGTATATCTATGTGTAGCTATATATTCAGAGAAGAAGAAAGGTCAAACAAAAAGGTGTATAAATGAGGAACTCAGGAACAAGCAGGTTTGTGCAAAAAGAATTACATGAAGGTGCAATTTAACTTCTTCCCAAAGATTCACAATGCACACACACACACACACACACATACACACACATACACACCCCACATAGAAGTCTGGATGGATTTTCCAAATGAATGAATCTAGAAGAAACCTCAGAGACCATGTAATCCAATGCCCAAGTTTTAGAGGTTGAGGAAACCAAGGTCCAGAAATGAAGGATGACTGAGGAAAATGGATTTGTAGGTGGAAAGGATATTAGAGGACATTTTGTTCAATGCTTCAATATTACAGATGAGCAGAGTACAATGAAGTGACTTTCCTGAGGTCAGACAGGGACAAAGTCTTGTTGGGTCCTTTGACTCCAAATTCAACATTCTTTCCAACTTGCCTAAAGTCACCCAACAAGGTATTATGTTTAACTCATGGAGTTGTTCCACCTTTCCTATACATAAATCATTATGCTAAGCACTAGAGATACAAAAACAGGCAAAAGATGACAAAAAATTGTCATAATTGAAAGAGATCTTGAAAGATTATACAGGCCATGCTCTTCATTTTATGAACCAGAAAGTAGTACTACCTTTCCCAAGGAGATGCTACAAAGTAATAAGGCAGAGGTGAGAGTCTCTTGTTTCCCTGGTTTTTTCCCAGTGACCCACATGGTTTCCCTCTCTCCATCTTTTCCAGTACTGAGAAGAGATTTCTTCTGTGAATTTCTACTTGATCTGATCAATCCCTTCTGGACTAAAATGAAGGTCTTTTCCATATTCACTCAAGAATTTATTTACATATTAACACTGAATGGGAGAGGGACCGGTATCATTCCTGTGACTCAGAGAGAAAGGACATTTAGTAAGAAAATATGAGCTAAGGGTCAGCTAGGTGGCTCAGTGAACAGACCATGAGTCACGGAGTCAGGAGGACCTGAGTTCAAATCCAGCTTCAGACACTTGACTCTTACTAGCATTATTTACTAGCATGACCCTGGGTAAGTCATTTAGCCCCTATTGCCTAAAAAAAAGAAGGAAAGAAAGTGTGAACTAGGGAGAGGGCCAAAAGGTCTGTGGACCAAGGGATGATATGATGATGATGATGATGTGATATTGATGATGATGATGATGATGATGATGATGATGATGATGATGACGATGACGATGATTGATGATGATGATGATGATGATGATGATGATGATGATGATGATGATGATGATGCTAATGATGATATGAAAGGACTAACTATTCCTTGGAGCGAAAATATATTAGATGGTGACAGTCTAACTCTTATAGATGTTGCCTCCTGGGACAGGAACATTCAAATGCTAATATAACAAAAGCTTTCTCCCTTGAGAGTTGGGACCTCTTACCATAGAGTGAGGCTCTAATTGTGATAAATAATTCGAATTTCAACGAGTTTCAGTAAAGAAACAGTGAAACGTCAATGAATGGGAACAGTAAGTAAACCTAATTTATTTTTGCTGCCTGCAGTTATTTCTTAAGAGAAGGAATAATACAGAGTTACAGGAAAGAGCCCTAGACTCAAAATCAGAAGACCAAGTTTCAAACCCCAGCTCTACCACTTGCCATAATTTTGGGGGAAAGAAGAGAACAGTTACAAGGGATGGAGCAACAAGGGCTTTGCCACAAGATGCCAAAGCTTAAATGGCATTGATAGCACTTACAATGTAGAAACAGGTGCATAACACCTAGTTAGCAAGAATAATTAGCTGGAGTAGAAAGCTACCAGATGGCTAAATCCTTCTTCACACGTGGTCACATCACAGGCGAGCAACTCATGCATCTGTCTGGCATGGTTAGATCTTCCTATCACAACTCCAGGAAAGAAACACATGATGTCCCTGGTTCTCTGCCCATGGCCCTTCTATCATTTGAATTTTGAGTCCGTTCCTTCAGGCAGAAAAAGAGAGAGAGACAGAGAGACAGAGAGACAGGGAGAGAGATAGATGGAGACAGAGACAGACAGACACAGAGACAGAGACAGACAGAGAGAAAGAGACAAAGACACAGAGAGAGAGATGGGCGAGAGAGAGAGAGAGAGAGAGAGATAGAGAGAGAGAGAGAGAGAGAGAGAGAGAGAGAGAGAGAGAGAGAGAGAGAGAGAGAGAGAGAGGCAGAGAAAGAAACATAGAGACACAGAGAGATTCCTACTGAAAAATCATTGGGTATGAAATCAGAGACCCTGGTGCTAGCATTGCCACTGCTGCCTGGATGTATGACCTTGAACATGTTTTTTGACTTTTCCTCAGAAGGAAAAAAAGGGAATTAAAATATTTACTCTGTGTGGCTTTGAGAGGTATTATAAAAATAAAATGAAACAATGGGTTTATAAAGTGCTATTTTAAGTGAAATGAAGTCCAAAGAACACTCATTAAGCATCTACCATGTTTAAGAATCTTTGCTGGGCACTGGGGATATAAACAAATGAACATATGATAAAAAATAGTTGTGTGGCAAAACAGGAAGAGCCCTGACCTGAGAATCAGAAGAAGTGAGTTTAAATGCCACCTCTGATGTTTGCCACCTGTATGATTGTGGGCAAATCACTTAACCTCCGTGGGTCTCTGTTTCCCCATCTGTAGAATTAAAGTCTCTGGGACCCATTGTAAGTCTATATTTGTGATTTTCTCCTCAAAGATTTTACACACTTCTATAAGTGGAATTGGGAGTGAGAAGAGAGTGGAAGTCACACATCCTATACTCAGATAATTAAATATACCGTATTTACACACTACATACAAAGTCCTATGTCTGGATTAATGGTGATTCTTGGTCATCAAGTACAAGAATAGATTAGATTGTAAGGTGGTAGAAAAAGGGGTTTTAAAACTACAGGAAAGCAGATTTGGGTTCAATGTAATGAACTTTCTAACAAGCAGAACTGTTTCCCAGTGGAAGGTACAATCTCTTGTGGTTCACTGTTATTCAGCTGTTCAGTCATGTCCAAATCTCTGTGACCTCCTGGACCATACTGTCCATGGGGTTTTGTTAGCATATACTGGAGTGATTTGCTGTTTCTTTGCCCAGTTGATTAAGGCAAACATAGCACAGGACCACCCAGCATGGCAAGTCAAAGCAAAATTGCAATGGCTCAAAAAAAACCTGAGATGCACAAATTTAAAAACATTTCCACTCCAAATGTTTACACTAGTTGTGCCCAATCTGTGGTAGAGCCTCCCAAGCTTGTACTGATTTGATCAGTCACAGTTAGATACATGATACATTGATCCCAACATAGTGATGTCATTTTGATCCTCCTTGAGTAAGAAGGACAACAATTAATCAAGGCAAACAGAGGTTAAGTGACTTGTCCAAGGTCACACTGTTAGGAAGTTTTTGAGGCTGGATTTGAATTCAGGTCTTCCTGACTCCATGCCCAGCACTCTATCCACTGTGCCACCTAACTGCCTTAGTGGTTCACTAGAGGTGTTCAAATATGAGTTCTATAAGCTTAATGCTACTGTGGATTTCATTTGTAGAAAATATTCTGTCTTCAGTGTCTTCAAACTACAAGACCAGATGAAGCCACAACTCAGGGTAGTAAAAGTCAGATTGAATATGGTTATCTGAGCTGCTATTAATGATCTGTAAACAGACAAAAAAACCCATGGAGAATGAGAGATTGGATGTCAGTAGATACTTCAATTTTGAAAAAAAGAAGGAGAAAATATTCTTCAAAATGCAATCCCAGTGAGCTTGAGTTGAATTGGGGGGGGGGGGTGGTTATAGGGGAAGATTTATAATAGTTGCTGTACCTCATTCTTGAAGAGGATCAAAATGACATCACTACGTTGGAATCAAGCTACAGTGTATCTGACTGTGACAGATCAGATCAATATGAGCTCAGAATGCTCTACCACAGGCTGGGCACAAAAAGTCTTTGTGAACATTTAGGGTAGATTCCCTAAATTTGGGTTTTCTCATGTTTCTTTTCAGCTATTTCAGTTCTGCTTTACTCATGGGGCACAGCACCCTCTTTGATGAGGGCATGCCACGCTGGGCAGTCCTGTGCCAGTGTGTCTCATGTCACACAATCAATTACAAAGTTCTTAAGAGAAACCTTTAGAGTGTCCTTGTATCTCTTCTTCTGACCACCATGTGAACACTTGTCTTGTGTGAGTTCTCTGTAAAATAGTCTTTTAGGCAAGCATTTGTTTGGTATTCAAACAATGTAATCAACCCATCGGAGTTGTATTCTCTGTAGTAGAGTTGGAAAGCTTGGCAGTTTAATTCAGGAAAGGACCTCAGGATCCCGATAAGTTGTCCCACTAGGTGATCTTCAGAATCTTTCTGAGACAGATAATTCAAATGAAAGTGATTTAGTTTCCTGCCATGGTGCTGGTATACTGTCCAGGTTTCACAGGCATATAACAATGAGGTCAGCACATTGGCTCTGTAGACATTCATTTTGGTAGTCAGTCTGATACCTCTTCTCTCCCATGCTTTCCTTCAGAGCCTCCCAAACACTGAGTTAGCTCTGACAATACAGGTGTCAATCTTATTATCAATGTATACATCCCTGGAAAATATACTGCCAAGGTAAATGAATTTATCCACAGTATTCAAAACTTTTTCATTTGCTGTAACCAGTGGTTCCATACGTAGATGTTCTGGTGTTAGCTGGTAAAGCACCTGGGTTTTCTTAGCACTAATTGTTAGGCCAAAATTAACACAAACGGCATAGAATTGATCCATACTTTGCTACATCTCAGCTTCAAAGTCTGCATTGAGTACACGATAATCTGAAAACAAAATGTCACACACCAAACTCTCCCTCCACTTTAGTCTTGGCTTGTAGACTTTTCAAGTTAAATAATTTATCATCAGTATAGCAGCTAATCTTGGTTCCATGTTTGTCCCCATTGAAGGTGTCTGACAACATTGCTGAAAACAACATGCTGAAAAGCATGTGAACTAGCACACAGCCTTGTTTCACCTGGCAACATTAGTTTTGTCCTTTGTTTGCAAAGAGGAACAAAATGACATCACTGTATTAGAGTCAAGATTCCAGGGGAAAAATTATAATATATTATTAAATAGATTGTGAACATTTGGAAGAAGCATGGGCAGTAATCACAAGGAATCAATATGGATTCATCAAGGACAAATTATATTAGAATAAATGCATTTCCTTTTTTGACAAGGTTATTAGGCTGATAAATTGTAAAACTATGATGTGTGTGTATTCTCTCTCTCTCTTTCTCTGTATATCTATATCTATATCTATCTATATCTATATAGTGTGTGTATGTGTGTGTGTGTGTGTGTGCCTATCTACATCTACAACAAGGCATTAAGATTAAGGGCATGGAGATCATATGTATACACACATTATATACCTGAATTTTAGCAAAGCCTATGAAGAAGACTGTGCTATTGTTGCAGACAAAGTGAAGAAACATGGGATAGTATTTTCAGGCTGATGCAAAAGTGTTTTAATGATTGAACCCAAAAGGTAATAATAGACTTGCTGAGGTTGGAGTCAGGAGGACCTAGGATGAAATTTAGCCACAGACTGGACATTAGCTATTTGACCCTGAACAAATGTCTGCACCTCTAATGGCCTCAATTCCCTCAGCTGTAAAATGGGGATAATAATAGCACCTACCCTCAAGGGTTGTTGTGAGGATAATATTTGTAAAGTGCATAGCACAGTGCCTGGCCCATAATAAGCCCTCAATAAATACTTGTTTCTTTCTCCTAATGATTACAGGGTCGATGCAAATATAGAGAACAGTTTCTGGTAAATCCCTCTCCCTTGTGCCCCCAGGCACCTGTCCTTGGCTCTGTCCGTCCAACATTTTTATCAACAATGTGGTTTAAAGCATGGATGCCATACATATAAAATTTGCATATAGCACATATTGAAAGAGAAGATCATAATAAAAGTATCTTAATAGTTTCAAATGAAGGGCAAAATCTAATGATATGAAATATATTAGATGACAAATTCCATAGGTACCAACATCATGTCTTATATTTCAGTGTGGAAAAAATATTTGCACAAGAATCATTGATTTGGAACTAAAGAGATCTTAGAATTCTCTTGTCCATCTTCCTTATTTTAAAGATGAGGAAACTGAGGCCTAGAGAGATTAAGAGTCTTCCTCAAGGCCAATCACAAGGGTTTGACAGAGCCAGGATTTGAAATGACATCCTCCAGTTCCCAATCCCTGATGCTTTCTTCTGTGCCAGGCTTCCTCATGTATGATAAGAATGACATGCTGGCGTAAAATAGAACTTAGAGAAGAACAGGCCTTTAAAGACCATCTAATACAACAGTTTTCAGACTTTCTGATCTCAAGACTTCCTTCTACACTGAAAAATTATTGACTGCCCCTCCTTAGAAAGCTAGAATTTCTATTGCTTTTATCTACCAATATTTACTGTATCATAAATTACAATATGTTAATATTAAGAATATTATTTCATCCTTGAACATCCCCCTTAAAAGATGTCAGGAACTTCCAGGAGTGAGCAGAACACACTAATCTAATACAGGGCAACTAGGTAGTGC
This sequence comes from Notamacropus eugenii, assembly GCF_028372415.1. Taxonomy (NCBI): domain Eukaryota; kingdom Metazoa; phylum Chordata; class Mammalia; order Diprotodontia; family Macropodidae; genus Notamacropus; species Notamacropus eugenii. The sequence goes on along the minus strand of NC_092875.1, from coordinate 92,864,464 downwards.
AGTGGGTAGCACACTGGGTCTGGAGTCAAGAAGACTCATCTTCTTCAGTTAAAATTCAGTTTCAAACATTTACTAGTTGAGTGATCCTGGGAAAGTCAATGATCACTTTTTGTCTCAGTTTCCTCATCTTTAAAATGAGCTAAAGAAGGAAATGTCAAAACACTCCATTATTTTTACCAAGAAAACCCTAAATGGGGTCATGAGGGGTAGGACACAACTGAAATGACTGAACAACCACAATTTAATATAACCCTTCTTTCAAGTGACATATCCAAGGAGGCATAGTAGCAGGATTTAAACTGATTTAAACCCTCATCCCATTCCCTGTCTTGTGTTCTTTCCACAATGCCAAGCTGCCTCCAATAATTCACATGTAAAGGACCCAGGGATTTCTGTGGAATGCAAACACAATATGATTCAAGTATGAGAATCTACAGCCACAAAAGCTAACACAATCTTATGCTGCCTGAATAAAAACAGAACCTAACAGAATTCAGAAAGTAATAATCTTACTATGTGACCTGTATAAGAGAAAACATAACAAGCACAAGGCAGTTTTCTTCAATTGCATTTGGAGAGCTGTCAGGCACAAGAGTGATTATGAATTAAAAGTATTCTGCATGACCCTGGAGATTCAAACTAGGACTACCTGGTAAAAATTAAAGCAAAGCATATTTCATACTTTGTAAAAAAAATTCCTAAAAATACAGACTATCCAAAAAGTTAAACAGTTTTTCTTGGGAATGTTGGTGAATGGGTTCCCCATGACTTGATCTCTCCAAAAAGAGGCTAGATGATTGTCGGAGATTCTGTAGAAGTTATCCCTGTTCAGTCTAGCTGGACTAGAGCAATACATGACCGTCGAAACTTACTACTACTCAATGATTATTTGAAATCATTTCCCCCTTTTTGGACCTTAATTTCCATTTCTCTGCAGTGAGGTTAATTATTTTTCCACTATCTTGATCACAATTTTTTTTCTGTTGTTGTTTAATAAGGAAAACATTGCAGAAATATGAGATGATGAATAAAGAAAAATGACATGAAACTGAATCCGCATGAGCTGCTTCATCTTTCCTTTTTTTCTGCTGTTCTTCTTGGCTGCCACTTTCTTCTTGTGAGACCCACAGTGGGACTCCACTCCCCCTCGGAATGCTGTCATTCAGACCTCCCTTTACCCTGAAGAAACAAGATGGGTGGGCTGCTCCTTCCCTGTCAAGCCATGCCACTGACAACCACCATCACCACTCCTTTCCCACAACTCTGACAGCTCCCTGGATCTGATTGCAACTGTCGCTAACTTCTAGTAAACTAAAAGGGAAAAAGAAACACATACACACTCACACACACACGTGCAAACACAAATACACAAACACCCCTAGAAACAAATTCAATTCCCTTACCCCCTGCAGCCCACATAGATTCTGCTGCCTCATGAATCCATCAGACTTAATGATTGCCTCTTATGCTATTCTTAGTGCTCGACAACTCTTGTTTTGAGAATGGAATCCCCAGGGCCTTGGAGACCTTCGGACCTGGACTGGGTCCTCTGGACATCATTTCACTGGAGGCATCTGGTCTCCATAATGACAGATGTCTCAAGTATTGGAAACAAAAGGGTCCTTAGGGCAAATGACAGAGCATGTCATAGCTAGAAGAGAACTATGCACAGAATGTTAGTCAAGGAAGGTGCCTCATGACATTAGGGAGGGAATAGACCTTTTAGATTTTCTAATCCTTGAAGTCCCAGTTAAAAGTTCATCTTGTACTGGAAGCATTTCCCAATCTCTCCTCATTCTAATGTCTTTCCTCTGTTGCTTATTTCTAGTTTATCTTTCATGTAGATGCTTTTTTCATAGCTGCTTGCATGTTCTCTCTCCTATTAGATTGTGAGTTTCTTGAGAGCAGGGACATTATTTTACCTTTCTTTGTAACACCAGTGCTTGGCACATGGCCTGGAACACAGTGGATGCTTGATAAGTGTTTGTTGACTGTCTAACTAAGGGGAAGGACTTCTCCATAGTCATATGGTGGAATTGTAATAAGAAATCATATCAGTAATGCAAGGACCTAAAACATTCCCAAAGGACTTTTGAGGCAAAATGCCATCCACATCCAGAGAAAGAACTATGGAGTGAGACTGCAGAATGAAGCAGACTATTTTTCTCTTGTGTTATGTTTGTTTTCATGTTTTTCTCATGGTTTCTGCCATTCATTTTAATTCTTCTGTGCAACATGACTAATGTGAAAATGTGGTTAATAAGAATGTATGTGTAGAACACATAAAATTGCATGCCATCTCATGTAGGGGAAGATATCTAAGGCTTATGGAAGTGATTGTAGAAAACAGAAAACAAATTAATTAATTTAAAAAAATAATCATATCTTCTTATTGCCAATCTTTTTCTATCTATTCATTCCTTTTTAGCTATTCATTTGTTTATTTGTTTAATCATTCATTTATTTATACATCTATCTGTTCATTTATTTATTTATATCTATCACACCATTTTCTCTTGGAGAATTTCAAGTAAAAGCCTGAGACCTATAGATCCCAACAAATCCTGCTCCCATTCACTCCACTGAACAAGACCACTCCCTACTTCTACCAAAGAACCCTTGCTGACAGTCCAAGTATATCAGAAGGTCTCATAACAAGACCCTGCTCTTTCAGAGAAAAGGATGAACAACCACAATGTCTCAAGATTGCTACCAAAACATTTAACCTATCACAGGCTACACAAAAGTTTCATGAAGAATGTCAGTGGCACCATTTCTATAGCTACAGCATGTCAAGGTCTTTTGGTCATGGCCAACAGTCATGGTCTCCATTCACTCCATGATAGTGGCCACGTATTCAGAAGTGACAGTTTCAATGGGTGGGACTCGCTTATTCACATTCTTGTTGTTCTAGACTAGACCACTCACTGTCCCCTGAACCTGTATATACTCTTCCATACCTGGTGTTTGATCACTTTATGCCTGAAATGTCTTCCCTATTACCCTGGAACACAGCTCCACCTATTGAAACATCCCTTCAATATCCAGTTCATATGCTGCTTCCTATAGAAAGCCTTCTCTGAGAAGTTCAACTAGAAGCCATCTCTCCTTCACTTGATTTAATTAAGCTTTGAGCTCATTATATGTAGGGTCATCTCGTAGAGATGTACTTGTGGCCTGTTCCCTTTTGGCAGGTCCTATGTGTTCCAACTCCTCATTATACTATCTCCAGTGATAAATATACCATCCCCAACATTTAAATTGTTATGTTTTTGTTATATGCAGGGCCATACCCTGGAAATGGATAAAGCACTGTCACCCCTTCCAATGGACTCCATGTCCTTTGTCAGAGTACCACATTCTAATTTGCATTACATATATCCGTTATATGTCCTGCTGGATTGTAAGTGACTTGAGAGCAGAGACTATGTCTTTTTTATCCTTACATCTCCCCCAGAACTTATATTAGGTATTAGTGCTAATATTAGGATTTAGGGCACAGGATGCAGGGAGAAGGAGGCAGGGGAAAATGCAATGCTCTAAAGTAGCTAGTGATGATGGGACAAGAGGAACAGCAGAAATCAGTGGAAGGATGAAAGAAACATCTCAGATTGTGACATTTTTAGTTGTTTGAACTAAACCTACTTAGTTGTTTATTTTAATTGTATGAGAGGTTGTGGGGCAAGGGACAACATTTTTCAGTCTCTTTCACTTGCAAAATGGAAATAATAATGTTTCAATTTTCTGTTTCATAAAATTATTGTTGGAAGAAAAAACAACAATGGGAATAAATAGTCAGAATGGTCAAAGCAAGTCAAGTTGGCAAGTAATTATTAATTGTTCCTTATATTCCAGGCACTGGGTTAAGAGCTGGAAATATAGAAAGAAGCAGAAAGAAAGACCATCCTGATCTCATGGAATTTATTTTAATGACAGAAGGTAATACACACAGATAAACTGAAAAAGGAGGGGCAGTTGGGGAAGCATGGTAGTGAAAAAAAGGGAATAAGAATTTATTAAGCACCTACTGTATGTTAAGTTCTGTGCTAAGCAATTTACATATTTCTCATTCAACTTTCACAACAACTCTGTGACTTACATGCTATTATTATCCTAATTTTACAGTTTGGAAAATTGAGGCAGACAGATGTTAAGCAATTTGTCTAAAGTTGCATAGCTAGTAAGTGTCTAAGGCCAAATCTGAACTCATATTCTTGACTCCAAAACCAGTGCTCTAACCACTGCACCACCTAGGTGCCTTTCTAATAGGGAAAGTCTAGAAAATCAGGAATGGAGCTCAGAGAAGAATGCAGACGTGCATGGCCTAGCACTTTCCTTAAAGTGGAAGCTCCCAGAAGAATTAGCCAATCAGAGGAAAAGGTCACAATGGCAGTGTATACTTCCAGTGTAATAAGTCCAGTAGTACAGTGTTCTTCTAGCATGAGGAAGGGATTGTTCTGAGGTAAATATTTTCAAACTTAGAATCTCAAGGTTCAAAGCAGGAGGAGAGCTGAGAAATAACCTAATTAAACCCTTCAGATATATTGAAATTGCATCTTGTTAAGCCCTCCCCCCACTACCCATCAGTTAGTAAAGTATTTAAGTAGCCAATGTAAGGTAACAATAAATAGGAAAAGGGGAATATAGAAGCCACTTGCAAAAAAAAAAAAAAAGCAAAATTGCCTCCAGAATTAATTGAGGCCACATCCAGAGTCTGCCTGTAAAACTGGGAGAATAGGACCCAATGTAACAGCTCTTTAGTCTGTAAACTGCAGATAAACTCCAGTCATGTGCACTAAAACCTGAGAACCATAATGCTAATGAGGATCCCTAAACTGATGTTATTAACTTTGAGATGATATTGCTATGTTAATGAGAAAATGCCCACCAGAACTTTATAAGAATGGGACCACCAAACCCTGCTTCTTGAGTAATCTACCCCCTGCTTTGGGTCTATGCTGCCCAAGTGTTCCCAACTCTGATTTGCAGCTATGTAAGTGACCTTGTATGGCCCTCTCCCTCCTCCTGTCTCTTCCCTATGGCCTGTGCCCATCTGGACCACCTGATTCCCTGTCCTGACCCTATGCCACATGCCTGGGTACTCTTTGTGTCTTATTAAAGTCTGATTGATGCATTCCCCTTCACCTCTTGCTGCCATGGCACATGATCTTTCCTGGTAAATATCTGAAGATCAAGGCTTGTTTGCCCTGACTCAACCAGGGATCCTCAGCTTTGTGACCCTCTTTCTTTAGGTATGAGTCTGAGTACCCAGGCTAGGATTTAAGTTGTCCACAGATGCACCTGTCATGGGTGAGTTTGATGCTATGGACCCACTGGTAGAAAGAAAGGCTAAACAAAGGAGGCCTTGGCTCCCCAGGGACCTCCCCTCACAGTTACACCATAATAATACCCAACACAGGAAAACTGAGGCTCAGAGAAATTAGCTGAATTTCCTGAAGTCCCATAAGTAAGTAATGGGTGGGTGCAGTTAAGATTTAGAATCAAGTTTCCTACTTTCAATTCAAGTACTCTTTTCACTAAATAATGAACTGGAATATATATACACACACACACACACACACACACACGTATATATATATGTATATACACACACATATATACACACATATGTATATATGTGTAAATATGTATGTACATATGTGTATTTAGATAGATAGATTACAGATATAGTTATAAAACAAAGTTGGAAGGGATAGAAAATAAGAAATAGTTGCCATCACAATTTAAATTCATTGGCAAGAATCATTTTTGTTTTTCTACTTTAGGGTCAGCAAGGGGGTAAGTGGATAAAACATTGGATGTGGAATTTTGAAGTCTTGAAAGACATAGACATTTACTCTGTGAACCTGAACAAATCACTTAATCTCTCTCTGGCTCAGTTTCTCCATCTGTAAATTGGCGATGGTTATTGCACCAACTACTTAGGATTTTTGTGAGTATAAAATGAGATATTTGTAAACTCCTTTGCAAACCTCAAAACGATATACAAATACTAAATATTATCATTATACAATTTTATGTTTACATTGTCGTGGCAGGCATGGTGCCTTGCACATAGTAGGTAGTTAATGAATGCTTATTGTATTTGGTTGGACTGGACTGGATTGAGGTCTTATGAGGGAGATGCAATGTAGCTGAAAGAGGGTTGAGTTTGTTAAAGTAATTTCCAGCTGTGAACTTAACCTCTCAGAGACTCAATTGACTCACCCGTAAAACGAGGATTAAGTGTGTTGTTGTTGTTTTTACATTTGGACTAACAGCTGAAAAAAAAACCTTTATGATTATTTATTGCAGTCTCTTAATTAAAGGGGTGCTGAAACTGAGGCCCAAAGAGGGGCTGCTGCTTGTCCAAAGCCACACAACAACTTAGTGAAGGCCCTGGGATGGAAACTCAGGTTCCTTCTTTCCTAATCCAAACTCTTTCCACTTTGCTAGCCTCATGATTTTACTAAGGGCCTGCTCTGCCTGAGTAAAGGAAAACAACTAAATCCATGAAACATTTACAACAAATAACTCAGGGCTTATTTGTTTGCTCTCATCTCATTTGATTTCTTCCTGGCTGATTCAAGGCTAAGTTGAGGGACTCAAAGTAAGTTCAGTTCCTGACTTGTACAGTGCAACCTCTCACACCCTCCTCCATCTCTCTCCTCCCAGTGACAATCCATTCATTCTACTGTACAAGGAAGGCTGGATTGAGGACTATTGTGAAAGCATTAACTGCAGAGAAATTATCTCCTGTACACTGTGCATACACAGAAAGAGACCTATGTACAGGCACACATCTGCATGAACTTGGCTACCTATGAATTATTTGACAACATTCTGGAGCTTGAGGGGACCATAGCAGTTCTCTCATCTGATCATTATGGCATGATGGGAAGCACACCAGACTGAGATCCAGAAGACCTGGGTTCTACTTCTAGCTCTGCAATTGTCTATGTGACTGAGTAAGTCAATTTCACTCTCTGAGAATCATTGACTTTATCTGTAAAATGGGAGTAATAGTCCTTGCCAAGCCTCCCTCATAGGACCACTGTAATGATCAAGTAAGATCTGGGATGAAGTACCATACAAATATAACTATGAATTTTCACCCTAGCCCACTTTCCACCTCCTTTTTGGAAAGTGGACAAAGTGAGAAAGGAAAGTGAATTGTCTTAGGTCACATAGCTAGCAACTGGTTGAACAGGATTCCAACCCAGGCCCTTAGAGCCCAAATTTGGTCCTATTTCTCCTACACTTTAATCTTTTCCCCTGTGAGACAGGGTGTTCTATTTAAACAGTCATATCTTGGCATGTAAATTCTGTAATAAAATCCTCCTCAGAACAGAGTATTCTCCTAAAACAGTTTGAGTTCTTAGGATCATAGATTCATAGCTAGAAGAGGCTTCTGAAGTCAAGTTCAACCTCATAATTTTACAAAAAGAGGAAACTGCAGCCCAGAAAGGCTGTGACTTATACATCATTCTGTGATTCCAACTCAGATCCTCTGATGCTAAATAAGCATCTCTTTTCATTATGCCTCAAAAGGAAAATGGAATCAAGAATTCTATTTTCCTCCCTTAGGTTTCATTCCATTGGAATCTGAGTCAAAGAAAGAAGGACCCAGAAGTGGGAGTATTGCACATTCTAAAGTCTCCTTAGGATCTGCCATTCTGGGATAGATGTGTGTGGTGTGTGGTGCCTGTGTGTGTGTGTGTGTGTATGTGTTTGTGTGTGTGCATGTGTGTGTCTGTACTTGCATACACAGTGGCAGGGGGATGGAGAAGGGGAGAAAGTTAGAGATTGTGCACACGCAAATGTGAAATACATTGGGAATTGCAGTATTTTCTTCAGGTTGCGAAAGCTTAGCCTACAGGGGAGATGAGTTAGGTTGTCAATGCCTCAGCACTCTCCCTTCAGGGAAACAACCATTAAACCTATACGTTTATGCTTATCTGGTGGTCTGCGTTTCTACAGTTAATAATATCATAATTCAGGAAATCATCCTAAATATATTGATTCAGTACCTATTGTGTGCAGAGCACTCCTTTAGATATCAAGATTGAGCTAGGGTTCACAGTTTGAATGCGATTCCCTGCTATTAGGAAGCTCCCAGTCTTATCTTCTCCAGGATCAAATTAAAATCCTCTATTTGGCTTTTAAAGACCTATGTAACCTGGTATCTCCCTACATATCCAGCCTTCTTACACCTTACACTGCAAGAAAGCACATTGACATCCAGTTACATTGTCTACCTTGCTGTTCTCTGTCTCCCTGTTACTCTGTCTCAATTTCTCTCTCCCATCTCTTTCCCCCTCTCTCTTTTTTCTCTCCCTCCCTCTGTCTTTCCCCATCTTCATGCCTCAGTCTTTCTCTCTGTCTCTCTGTCTCTCTCTGTCTCTGTCTCTCTATCTCTCTGTGTGTGTCTCTCTCTCCCTCTCTCCCTCCCTCCATCTTCATCTCTACCTTTCTCTTTGTCTCTGTCTCTCTCTCTGAAATTCTCATCCTCAGCTTCTCATGCCTGAAACTTTCTCCCTCCTCATGTCTGCCTGAAAGTTTCTCTGGCTTCCTTCAAGTCTCAGCTAAAGCCTCACCTTCTATAGAAAGCCTTTCCTGATCTCCTTTCAAGCTAGTGACTTCTGGCTGTTTATTATCTCCCATTTATCTTGTCTATGTCTTGTTTGTACATAGTTGCTTGTACATTGTCTTTCAAATTAATTTCAATTCTTTGAGAGAAGAGACTTTCTTTTTCCTTTCTTTGTATCCCCAGCACTTAACACAGTTCCTGGCACATGATAGATGCTTAATAAATGCTTGTTGACCAATGACTGTCAGGATAAGATAGAGAAGGGACGAAGTATACAATAACAGATAATTATACCACACAATTTTATATAATATATTGCAATATTAGTGCCATGTAGTAGAAGGAATATTGATTTGGAAGTCAGAAAAACTGGTTGAGGTAGGAGGCAGGGAGACAAACCACAAGACAGCATTGAAAGAATTTGTCTAAGAGGTGATGAGGGCCTCCTAAAGGAAAATAACTTTTATGAATGAGGAAAAAGACATAAATTTAAGAGAAGTTGTTGAAGTGCAATCAACAAAACCTGGCAATCAGTTGGATATGAAAATTGGGGGAGAGGAAGAGTCTGTTATTTCCTCCTGCTCCAAGGTTTTGGATTGTGGCCAGAGTATATGGGCCTTCATGTCCTAGGAGAGCAGAATTCTTTTTCAAGGATCCATCTGTTGTATTTCTCTGTGTAAGCCTGGACGTGCACAAAGATGTGTCGATCTGATTACAAGAGGTTAGTGGGCACTGATGGAAACTAACTTAAGAGTAATTCATGAATCTGTATTTGAAGAATGTGTTCTGACAGCCCTGTGTTTAACCGTTTAACCTTAGAGGGAGTTACCAATAAAGATAAAAGACCCTCAAGGTACCTGGAACTGTAGATCACCTGCCAGACATATATATATATATATATATATAGAGAGAGAGAGAGAGAGAGAGAGAGAGAGAGAGAGAGAGAGAGAGAGAGAGAGAGAGAGAGTATTGAATCCAATTTCATTTTACAGATGAGGAAACTGAGTTACACAGAAGTTAAGTGATTTGCTCCAGGTCACACCTCTGGTAATCAGGATTTGAACCCAGGTCTTCCTGACTCCTAGTCTAACCCTCTATCCACTACTCTCAGCTGAAGCCATAGTGTGTCCTAACAGAAGTTTCCACTACTAGTTTTTGCTGTAACCTCTCTGATCTTCGGTACTTGAATACACTACAAATTTATATAGCTCCTTCTGCTTTCAAATCACTGTCTCTGCTTGATTTTGGGGGCAGAATGTTTTTCACACTTTCTTGAACTGACCTAATCCTGTTAGAGAAGGGAAGGGAAGGGAAGGGAAGGGAAGGGAAGGGAAGGGAAGGGAAGGGAAGGGAGGGAAGGGAAGGGAAGGGAAGGGAAGGGAAGGGAAGGGAAGGGAAGGGAAGGGAAGGGAAGGGAAGGGAAGGGAAGGGAAGGGAAGGGAAGGGAAGGGAAGGGAAGGGAAGGGAAGGGAAGGGAAGGGAAGGGAAGGGAAGGGAAGGGAAGGGAAGGGAAGGGAAGGGAAGGGAAGGGAAGGGAAGGGAAGGGAAGGGAAGGGAAGGGAAGGGAAGGGAAGGGAAGGGAAGGGAAGGGAAGGGAAGGGAAGGGAAGGGAAGGGAAGGGAAGGGAAGAGAAGAGAAGAGAAGAGAAGAGAAGAGAAGAGAAGAGAAGAGAAGAGAAGAGAAGAGAAGAGAAGAGAAGAGAAGAGAAGAGAAGAGAAGAGAATTTCTCTTCTGCAGAAAAGAGAAATTTTTGGACTTAAAGCTCAGAAACCTGGGTTCTAAACATGACCTTGGGGAGTCACATCTCCTCTCTTAACTTTAGTTTACTTCTATCCAAAATGAAGAGATTAAATTGGATTATGCTAGAATAAATTACAGTTCTGAACATCTTAGATACTTTTTATTAAATTACTAACTGACTGATTGAAACACTCACTGGCATTATTTTTTCTCTCTCAATGTATGGAAAGAAAGTCTAAGTTCTCCCAACTCAGGAGGATCAGAGGCACAAACTCATCTCACTAGGGTCATGGGGTTATCATGACCCAGGGAGCAAGTTCCTCAGAGAGGATAGGTTTTCTCAATTGCAGTAATAGCAAGATTAAACATTGCATAGCGAAAGGGCAACTTAGTTTCCAGTCCCTTACCTTGAGTCTTTTCCAGAATTTTAAGATGTATTCTGAGAGGAGGATGAGTTTCCTTCCTTGAAGGAAATGGGAACTGATTGCAAAAGCAATTAGACATAGTACTAAAGAAAAGGCAGAGCATGCAACCACCAAGTGGGAAGACTATGGGATACATGAACTCCCTGTCCTTTTCTATCACTGCTGGTTAAAGAAAAATAAAATTGCAAGGGATAGTGTAGGGTGCAAAGGGATGAGGCAGGAAAGAGACAAAAGGAAAGGGGGTCCAGGGAAAATTTAGCTCTGCAAGATAGTTTAGGGTAACAGGATTCAGTTCTAGAGTCTAATCCCTCTTCAGTCTTTGTCCAGAGTACGTCATCCTCCAGACATTCCTGAGTTAACTTAGAATGACGTTTGGATTGCCCCTAGAAACTGTTGGACTTAGAATAGATCTTAGGACATAGAGAGAGGGGAAAAAGAGATCTGGGAAGAGCCTTAAAATACAGAATGTGAGAGTCTCAAGGGTTTTTAGCATGGAACTCCTCCATCACTAGGCTAGACTGCTATGCTATTCCTGTATTCTGAGCTGAGTTGCTATTTTATCTAAACCCTTCAGGGCAAGATTTTTTATCTTCAACCAATCTCAATACAAGAGCTCATCTCATTTCATATAAAGACTCAAAAGTATTTCATTCCTTCCAAATTTATTAAGGACTTCTTTCTGATTCAGTTTATATCATTGATTGATGACTGACTGACTGATTCAATGGGAGGGTCTAGGAATTATTCACCTCTATTTTGCAACTTTGATGGATTTATTTGGTAACTTAATCAAAGAATCTGATTTTCACCAAGTAATGATAGAGAATATTATTTTACATTAATTGGCGTAGAGACTGTAAGATATCCCTCTTGAATGATTATTAATTACCAATTGTATAGAGAACAGTTTGCTAGAAACAGGGACTGCCAGAAGTGGAAAAGACTTCAAAGATCAATTAGTTCAACTTGATCATTTTATAAATGGGGAACCTTAAATAAGCCAGAGAGAAGTGTCCTTATCAAAATGACTCTGCACTATAGTGACAGAGTCTAGATTCAAAACCCTTTAGTGGGATTCCTAGCCAAATGCTTCCACTGCTACATCACTCGGCCTCATGTCAAAATGCCTAATAGTATGAAATTTCTTCTGTAGGACCCTAGGGCTGGCCTCCTGTTCCTTTTTTAGAGGCCACAATTAGTTATCTCGTATGCCCTCATCCCTCTCGAAGGGGACTAAGACACATAATAGACCCCCTTTTGCCCTATAGCTTCAGATAATAAATGATCATTTAGAAGTTTTCTAATTGCCAATAGTAAATTTGCATAATTTTAAGTTATAGAATTTTAGAACTGAAAGGATCTTTAAAGTTCATATAGGCCTGTGCAATGAGGGAATAGGATAGCTTGTCAGCTCAGTGGATAGAACACCAGGCCAAGAGTCAGGAAGAGTCATCTTCATAAGTTCAAATCTGAACTCAAACACCTAATAGCCATGTGACCACAGGAAATCACTTACTTCTATTTGACTCAGTTTTCTAATTTGTAAAATGCCTTCAGTGGCAGAATATTTACCATCACTGAATGTCTGGATATCCTCTTGTTGGCGACATTGTAGAAGGGATTTCTGTTCAGGGGAACATTAGACAAGACCCTGGCCTCCCTTCCAACTCCATGAGAGTGAGAGTCTGGGAACATCCTGTGGAACTTTCCAGAGGTGGTTTGAATCACTTCTAGCTGGGGGAATTTGGAAAAGGTTCATTATAAGAGAGGATGCCTGAGCTGAGTTTTGAAGAATGAATCAGATGACAGTAAGAGAGATGAAGGGGTAAGGTATTTTAAGCAGGATATTTCAAACATTAGGGGAATTCCAAAGGTGGATATGATGTTTCTTGCTGAGGGAATGGGAGACAAGGGTAAGTTCAGGAAAGGCTTTCTTGGAGAGGTGACATTTGCACTGAACCTTTGAAGATGAGGATGAAACCTACAAGTGAAAAGCAGCTAGCAGTGGGGAGCACCCCTGCCAGTGGTAGCAGCATGAGCCAGTGCTTCCAGCTCCCCTGACACAATCTACTTTTCTTCAGCACCATGGACACCTACAGAGACCCCATCTGTCTCTCAGGCATAACCCTGTTTGGCTAGGTCAATGCTTATCTTAGTATTCAGTCTGTCTTAAAGTCTTTCCCCTCCTGCTTGTAGTTTATCATCTATGAAACTCATTAGGAGGTCTCCTTTGGACAGTTCATATTGAGGATCTATCTACTCTGTAGGAAGAGAGACACTTACTTTAAGACCTACAGAAGATCATAGATTTCAAGCTGGAAAGGATCTTGGAAGTCACTGAATCCAATACCCTCATTTTGCAAATAAGCAAACTGAGGCTTAGAAAGATTATGCACATTTACTAAGTTCACACACATTAAGTGGAAAAATCAGGATTTGAAACTAGATTCTCTGATTCCTAACCAGGTTCACTTTCTACTGTGTTATTCTGTCTGACTACCTATCCTGTGAAGAAGTCATAATTAAAAGTGAGCATTATACAAATAGCTCTTATTTCCTTGGTGCTTAACTTTTATAGAGCTCTTTCCTAATAACCTGAGGTAGGTTAAGTATTATTTGCCCTATTTTACAGATGAGAAAACTAAGACTTAGAGAGAAAAGGAGATGTAACCAAGGTCATTTAATAAGTTAGGGGCAGCTAAATGGCACAGGGGATAGAGTATTAGACCTAAACTTAGGAAGAACTGGGTTCAATTATGGTCTCAGATACATCATAGCTGTGTGACCTTAGATCAGTACTTCACCTCCCTTGACCTCAATCTCCTCATCTGTAAAATGAGGATAATAGTAACACCTATCTCAAAGGGTTGTTGTGAGGATCAAATGAGAGAAGAATTATACAGCACTTCATAGTGTCTGATGCATAGTTGGTAATACATAAATGCTAGCTATTATAATCTGCAAACCCAATACATTTCCTCTGACTCAAAGGCTGAAAGTTTAATTGATAATATCTTGACTTCCCTCAAGAAAAGGTAGAAGTCATATGACCAACAACTGTTTTCTTTCAAGAGTTTCCCTGTCTATCCCTTTGCTCACATTAATCTCCTTTCCTAGAGACCTTGCCTCTCCTTTCCTCCCTTTCAAATTCTGACTATCCCTCAAGGTCTAATATGTCTGTCTCTTATATGAAACCTTTGTTGCCTCCTTCTAGTTGCACTAACCTTTTCCTTCCCCCAGACTCCCAGAGTGCTTAGAGGCTCTAAGTTTAATTCTAAATTTAGCTCACAGACTAGTACTTAATTATGTTCTGAATTTTATCAGCTGATTGGATATCAGTCAGGACTCCCCAAATAGATAACGAGGGCTTCAAGGACAGGGATAATATCTGTTTTTTCTTTTATCTTCCTCCAAGGCACTGGCACAGATCTGGGCACACAGAGACTGCTCATCAATCAGTTTCTGAATATAAATTCCTTTTACCCAGGGGCTAAAGTGCAAAACTTTTTTCTTATCTTCAATTCTTCCTTTCACATTTGAAGTATTGCCAAGTTTTATTAATTCCATAGTCAAAATATCCATCCCTTCTCTCCTCATTACTACAGTCCTAGTGCAGGTCCTTATTAACACCCTGCCTGGATGACTGCAAAAGCCTCTCAACTCATTTTGTTTGCACTCTCCTTCCATTACGCCATTCTCTATACTATTGCCAGGTTAATTTTTCTTATTGATAGAACTGCAATGTCTCCCTGCTTTCTATATCTTAATGTGGATATAAGGGATTGGAATATAAAGTCTTTAAGGGAATAGAACCTCTTATCACCCAGCATGACATTTACCATTTAGTAGGTGTTTAGTAAATATTTGATGAATTTAAGAAATACATCAGAACATTCAGAGCTCTTCAGAAGTGGAATGGGTTGCCTTGGAAGGGTGTGGGTTTCTATTCAAGGAAGATATTTAAGTGGAGGCCAAATGGTCACTTATTGGGAATACTAGAGAGTGCAATCTTCTTCTGGAATGGATCAGACTAGATGATCTTTGAATTTTTTTTTGAATCTGAGAAGCTGTGATTCTGCTCCTGTCATTCAAAGTCTATCACACTCTGACTTCATCCTTTTGTTGTTGTCATTCTAAGACTTACTTTTGATGTTTTAGTCACCATATTACCTTGGGCAACTGACTTCAACTCTTCCTTCACTTAGTTGCCTTCCCTATAAAATGAATGGAGTGGCCTAACTCTTTAATGGTTCTATCCAGATCTAACATTTTATGATGCTACTGTTCAAATTTTATGCTCCACCCCTCCATGCATGAATAGTTCTAATCAAATTAGACTTCTGTCTGCCTGGAACTTTTCTACCACTTTGAGTTTGCTCAAACCATTTCCTGTTCCTGAAAGACACCCCTCTCCCTCATTTCTTATTTTGCCTGTTTAATTTCTACCCATCTTTTATAGCATGGCTCAAATCTCACCTCTTTCAGGACGTCTTCACTGATAGCTTCCTCTAGCTTCCCTAGGGATGCATACAGTTTTGTTTTGTTTTTTAATGGCTTATCTGCCTTTTCATGCATTGTTGTGTAATGTACCAATGATATAAAGATAACAGAGAATAATTGAAATCAAAAACAACTGACTTCAAACCCTGCCTTAAACATTTGTTTGTCATGTGACCATAATCAAGTTACTTAATTTTTATGTGCCTCAGGTGAGATCTAGCTTAATTAAAGATAGATTGTGATATGTTTTGATAGAAGGAGGTTTCCACTCTGGGAGTTCCCAATGTGGGAGTAACTTGGGCTCATATTTCATTCTCTTATTCAGTTCAATTCATTCCAATAAGCCTCTTTTAGGCACCTACTATGAGTTTTCCTACTTCTCAGATCTACATATTCCTTATATTGTCCCATGTATTCTTCTATTCAATGACATTGGTCATCTGGCTGTTCCATAAACTAGATATCTTCTGACTTGTGGCATTTTCACTTCCTGTTTCTCATGCTTGCAACTCCTCTTCATTTCCTCTTCCTAACTTACCTGGTTTCCTTCAGGTCCCAGCTAAAATACTACTGTTTCCTCTTAATTCTAGAATTTTCACCCTATTGAATAGTTCCAATTTATCTTGTATAAATCTTGTTTATATATAGTTGTTTGCATATTGACTTCCCCATTAGACTGTGAGTTCCTTGAGGAGCAAGACTGTCTTTTGCATTTCTTCATATCACAGTTCCTGGTAAATGGTAAGTGAATAATAAATATTTTTGTCTACTGGAGATACAAAAGCAGAAGTGAATCAGTTATGACACTCAAGGGGCTTACATTTTGCTAGGGGAAAACAATATCCCCCAAAATAATTAGGCTATGGCAGAATAGGTGAATTTGATCATCACAACACAAAAAGAATAATTAAATTCATGAGAGTTGATGAGATCACCAACTGAATTAGTAAAAAGGGAGAAGAAAAGAGGGTCCAGGACAAAGTCCTGTGAAACATCTAAGGTTAATGGACATGACCAGGATGAGGATCTAACAAAGGAGACAGAGCAGAAGTCAAACAGATAGGAGGAGAATCAGGAGACAGTGGTGTGAAAACCTAGAGAGAAGAAAGTAACAAGGAAGTGAGGGTAAGCAATGGAGTGAAATGCTACAGAAGTCAAGAAGATTGGGCTTTGTGAAAAGATCATGGGAAATTAGCAACTAAGAGGTCACTAGTAACTTTAGAGAGAACAGTTTTAGTAAGATGAGTGGTAACTGGACGTAGGAAGAAAGTGAGAGAAGAAGTAGAGGCATCTTTTTGGACTGTCTTCTGAAGGATTTTTGTTATGAAGGACAGAAGAGATAAAAGACAACAGAAGATGGCGGAGTGAAAGCAACGACTCACCTAAGCTCCTGGAAAAACTCCTCTGGATATCTCCGGGGGGAGAGTCTGACCAGACTTTGGAGGTGTAGAATTCAGTGGGTGACGGACTTTGACGGATTCGGAGCCCAGGCTGGACCGGAAGGTCCACGGGAGGGATCTGTTCCACGGGGGTAGGACCCCGGCGCACAGCGCAGCGCGGTCGGTGCGGCAGGGCGGAGGGGACCAGAGGAGCCCGAGAGTGGCGGGCAAAACCAGCGGAGCAGGAGATAAGCCAGGCCGAGCCGGTGAGAGCCACTGAGTGCCAGACATCAGCGCAGCAGCCCTTGAAATCTTCAGCCTGAAGACGGACTTCGGTGGGTCACTACTTGAACTTCCAGGAACTGGGATGACAGAGTGATCAGTAAGTGCTCTCTCCTCTCCCCTGATGACCGTGAGGGAACCATAAAATTCTTCCCCAGATTAATCCTGGATCAGCGGGAACAGCAGAAGGGGGCGGGTGGTCTCATAACACCAGAGGCTGGAAAAGTGGCAAAGGGGGATTCTCCCTATGGTAGCGGAGACGGCTGGAGGGACAGACGACCCAGGGCAGAGAAAATTCGCACTGAGACCCAGGCAAGCCTCAGAGCCAGGAGACGAGCCCAAGGAGGGGCGGGAACACGTGTTAGCTTCTAGGCGTGCCCCAGCCCTCCAGGGGAAAAGGGAAGACAATAGGGAAGGTGGGATCACCATCCCCTGACCTTGCCTTTGCCTCAAGTCAGCTGAGGAGATATCCTGAGGACAGACCACCCCTCCCACATACCTAACAAGCTAACTCCAGGGTTGATCGGGGAAACAAAAAACAAAAGCCTGCTTTTAGCCTAGACACACATCAGCTCAACTTAAAGATCTGTACCTTCTGACTGAAAGAACCAAAAGCTACAACACTCAGCCAACATCATGAATCGGAAAAAGCAGACGAAAAGTGAAAAAACCATAGAATCTTTCTATGGGGATAAGGACCAAAACACAAACACCAAAGAGGTTAGAGCTGAGACTGTACTTCCATCTGAAACCTCAGATGGGACTATGAATTTCTCGCAAGCACAACTAGATTACCTGGAACGTCTGAAGAAGGATATAAAAGAAAAACTGGCCAATGATTTTAAAACTATAAAAAAAGAATTCACTGATGAGAACATCACCCTGAAAAAGAAAATTGAAGAAATGGAAAAGGAAGTTCAAAAATTAACTGGAGAGAATAATTCCCTAAAAGGAAGAGCTAATCAAATGGAAAAGGAAACACAAAACCTAATTGGGAAAATTGATCAGATGGAAAAGGAAACCCAAAACCTAACTGGGAAAATTGGTCGAATGGAAAAAGAAGTACAAAAATTAAATGGAGAAAATAGCTCCTTAAAGGGAAAAATTGGTCAGATGGAAAAGGAGATGGAAAAGCTAACTGAAGAAAACACTATGATGAATATTAGAATTGGGCAAGTAGAAACTAATGACTCAATGAGGCAACAAGAATCAGTCAAACAAAATCTAAAGAATGAAAAGATAGAAGAAAATGTAAAATATTTAATTGGAAAAACAACTGACCTGGAAAATAGATCCAGGAGAGAAAATCTAAGAATTATTGGCCTGCCAGAAACCCATGATGAAGAAAAGAGTCTGGACAATATCTTCCAGGAAATCATCAAGGAAAACTGTCCAGAAGTACTAGACTCAGAGGGCAAAATAGTCATCGAAAGAATCCACCGTTCCCCTCCCGAAAGGGATCCCAAACTCAAAACCCCAAGAAATATAGTTGCCAAATTCCAGAGCTATCAAGTGAAGGAGAAAATACTACAAGCAGCCAGAAAGAAACAATTCAAATATCAAGGACACACAGTCAGGATCACACAGGACCTTGCAGCTTCTACATTAAAAGATCGAAAGAACTGGAACCCAATATTCCGTAAGGCAAAGGAGTTGGGACTTCAACCAAGGATCAACTACCCAGCAAAGTTCAGCATAACATTTCAGGCAAGGAGAAAGTCATTCAACGAAATAAGGGATTTCCAGAGCTTCCTGACCAAAACACCAGAACTCAATAGACAATTTGATCTTCAAATGCAGGTCTCCAGAGAATCATAAAAAGGTAAACAGAGGGGAAAAAACAAAAACAAAAACTTGCTACTCAATTAGGGCAAACTGTTTACCTCCCTATAAGGGAAGATAATACCTGTTAATCTTGAGAACTGTGCAGCTATTATGATAAAAGGGATATATGTAGAGGGAACGGGCATAAAGTAAACGATGTCATGTCAAAAATATGATTTAAGTATGAGAAGGGAATGTAATAGGAGGTGTGGAAAGGGGGAAGCAGAAAATGGCAAATTATATCACAGGAAGAAGTACAAAACTATAGTAGAGGGAAGGAGGGGAGGGAGATGAGCATTGTTTGAGAGATACTCTCATCTGATTTGTTCAAAGGAGGGAACAATAATCTTAAGTAGATAAGCCTAACTAGCTCTATAGGTAGTAGGAGGGGAAGGGGGAAGAAAGGGGAGGGTGGCTAAAAGGGAGGAAAGAAGCAATAAGAGTAAAGGGGACTAAAAGGGAGGGGGGGTCAAAAGAAGGAGGGGAAGGCTGCAGGAGGAGGGGGAGAAAAGTGAATACTATTGAGGAGGGGAAGGGAGACGGGAGAGCTAAAAGCACAAATGGTGGGAAAGAGGTTGGAGGGAAATACACAGATTGTAATCATAACTGTGAATGTGAATGGAATGAACTCTCCCATAAAACGGAGACGGATAGCAGAATGGATTAAAAGCCATAATCCAACAATATGCTGCTTACAAGAAACACATTTGAAACGGGGGGATACACATAGGATAAAGGTCAAAGGATGGAGCAGAATATATTGTGCTTCAGCTCATGTAAGAAAGGCAGGAGTAGCAATCCTAATCTCAGACAAAGCAAAAGCAGAAATAGATCTAATCAAAAGGGATAGGGATGGAAACTATATCCTGCTAAAAGGCACCATAGACAATGAAGCAATATCATTACTAAACATGTATGCTCCAAGTGGTATAGCATCCAGATTCTTAGAGGAGAGGTTGGGGGAGTTGAAGGAAGAAATTGATAGCAAAACTATACTAGTGGGGGACCTCAACCTCCCCCTCTCTGAACTCGATAAATCCAACCTCAAAATAAACAAGAAGGAGGTTAAGGAGGTAAATAAAACTCTGGATAAGGTAGATATGATAGATCTTTGGAGAAAATTAAATGGGAATAGAAAGGAATATACTTTTTTCTCAGTGGTACATGGAACATTTACAAAAATTGACCATGTACTAGGACATAAAAATCTCACAATCCAGTGCAGAAAGGTAGAGATAATCAATGCATCCTTTTCAGATCATAATGCATAAAAATTACATGTAATAAAAGGCCATGGAAAGAGAAATCAAAAATCAATTGGAAACTAAATAATCTAATTCTAAAGAAGGGTTGGGTTAAAGAAGAAATCATAGAAACAATCAACAATTTCATTCGAGAGAATGACAATAGTGAGACAACATACCAAAACTTATGGGATACTGCAAAAGCAGTTATTAGGGGAAGTTTTATATCTCTGAATGCTTACATAAATAAAATAGAGAAAGAGGAGATCAATGACTTAGGCTTGCAGTTGAAAAAGCTAGAAAAAGAACAAATTGAAAATCCCCAAGTAAATACCAAATTAGAAATACTGAAAACCAAAGGAGAGATTAATAAAATTGAAATTAAGAAAACTATTGAATTAATAAATAAAACCAATAGTTGGTTTTATGAAAAAACTAATAAAATTGATAAACCTTTGGTCAATCTGATTAAAAAAAAGAAAGAAGAGATAAAAGACAACAGCAGGGATGGAAGGATCAAGTGAGGGCATTTTGAGAATTGGGAAGATATGAATATATTTGTAGGCATTAGAGAAGGAAACAAAAGATGGAGTGATAGATTGTGGATGAGAGTGAAAGCAATCTGTTGAAAGAGATGGGATGGAATGAGATAGCTTGTTTTGATAAAAGGGTTTCACTTGGTAAGAAGTAAGGCCATCTTCTTTATCTGAGACAAGGGTGAAAAAAGAAAGTGACAGAAGGAGCCTAAGTGTTATGAGATGAGGGCTGACAAAAGGGGCAATATGTGGGAAGAGATGAAATAGAATAAACAAAATTGATGGAATCAGGAAGTACTTACATTAAGTCAGGAAGTACTTATATTAAGCCAATAGATAGTGGCACTTTATTTAGCTTAGAAGTGACCTAGTGATTCTAAGAGGCAGAAGTGAGGTAAGAAAACATTCTACACATATCAGATTCTCTGCAAAGATATGGAGGCAAGACACAGAAAGTTGAGTATGAGGAATAATAATTCGACTCATTTCTCTGAAATATAGACTGGGTTAAAGAGAGTAATTTATCATCATACAGGAGAAATAGATAGAAGACTATATTGATTAGGGCAAGGGTCATTTCCAGTATGGAATAAACTCATGATAAATGTTGAATTGAATCTAAAAACGTATCTCACTAGTAGCCCATCCAAGACTTGAACTACTATAAAACATTCTGGCCCATTTTTCCTTCTAAATCCCCACTTTCATTTGAAGTAAAGAGAACCCAGACTCAACAAAATCTTGTGTCAGTACCTATAGGCACTATTTCATCTTTAAACACTATTTCTTTCTTAATAACTCATGAAGTAGGAAAAATACTTGTTATCATCAATTTGCAGGTGAAAATAATGAAGTTAAGTGATGGGAAGTATCATGCCACAAGTCACTCAGATAGTATAAGTCTAAGTAAAAGTCTAAGACCTCAATTCATAGTACCTTAAGACTTAAGAACTGGAATATAGACCTTTTGATTCAAAGTTCAGTGCTAAGTTCAGTGCTTTTCCCATTGCATATGTTTTCTTTTTGTCATTAAATTTCCTTTCACCCTACTTAGCCCTTTCTATCTTCCACCCCTCTCTGTTCACCCTTAGTTTTATCAACTCCCCTTTATGGTTCATGGGCCACAAGCCAGCCTGAGGTTAAAGTGTGTTCCTGATTTTGATGTTCAGTGTCTGGAACATGGGGCTAGCCTTGCTGAATCACTCCACAGGGCCGCTTTGGCACAAACCAGTGGTGCATAGAAGGGGGCAGATAATAGGGAAAGCTCACACAAAGAGAACTTCAAGCTGCCTACTTGAGATTCATGAGCTAACCCCTCATGGAGTCTCAATGAACTGAAGAGACATTATCACGGAAGCACAGACTCAGAGACTCATTGAGCTGGAAGATATCATGCTGTAGTGGGAAAAATGGCACCAAATTTGGAATCAAAAGATTCTGGGGTCAAATTTCAGCTCTGCTCCTGGGCAACCTTGAGTAAGTCTTCCTCACCTCTCTGTGTCTTAGTTTCCTTTATTGAGAAAGAAAGGAGTTTCGTTAGACAATTTATAATGTCCTTTCCACTATGAGTTTTTAGGATTCTAAGTTGTTTATTCAAAACTACTCCTAACCTAGAGCAGGAAGCCTTCCTCTAGTGGGGCCATGTAGCCTCTGCTTAAAAGCCTCCAATGATGGGGACCCTACTATCTTTTGAGATAGACTCTTTCATAGTAGTACATCACAAATAATTTGAATATTCTGTATATTGAACTGACATCTTTCTCTCTGTAATGTTTTTGTATTTTTCCTGTATATTCTGTGTCCAAGTCATATTTCTTATTTTGCTATCTTAAGGACAAAACAGAAAAATCTATACCATTACCCATCAGATATTTTAAGATATAATACTATCTTTTCTCTGGGCTAAGTACTCTTAGCTGTTTGGATCATTTATCAAAGGACATTGCTACTGGTGTGATGGAGAGAACAGAGGGGTTGGTAACAGAATACATGGGAGTTGAAATCCTGCCTTTGACACATTTCTTATGTGATCATGACAAGTCACATAACCCTACCTACCTTCAGTTTCCTCATAGATAAAATGAGAATTGTGATTATCTGAAGTATCTATTTTAAAGGGTTGTTGGGAAGGTAAAATGAAATGATGTATATTAAAACATTGTAAATACTTTATTTATACATTCCTTTGTTTATCATTTACTCTCTATTTGTCTGTCTACTTATTTATTTTGGACTGGGTATGTGATTTAATTAGTATGAGAGAGAATTTCCAAAGGGGAAACTCCCTTTACTATTGTCAATCAGTACCTTTTCTGCATCTTTTAGTCTCAGAGAGTTGCCTGACGCATGGAAAGGTATCTCTTTCCTTTGTAGTTCAACATCTAGGGTCCAAAGGAGGAAGACAAGAAAAGGCAGCTTATTACATATCAAACGTGGCACTTAAAGCCAGGTTTTCATTATTTCAAAACCACATTGCCATTCTCCTATCTTAGAATCATGGGATCAGACTTAGAGTTAGAAGGACCTTAGAGGCTGACAAATCCAAACTTTGCATTTTATAGATGAGGAAACTGAGTCAGAGGGTTGAAGTGACTTCATCAAAGCAATACAGCTAGTAAATATTTAGGATTTGCATTTCTGACTTCAAGTCCCACAGTCCAGCCATTACATTTCACAGAATTGGTGCTTGATATATTCTTATTGAACAGCATTTTTGTCTAAGTGAAGAGTGGTAATAGACAAGTTTAGCTGAGGGGCTTACCCTATCTAACAAAGGGACTTCCATTTCCAGTGTAGTTCAATGAAAGTAACCCTGACTTGAGAGTCAGGAAACCTAGATTCAAGTTCCAGTGCTGCCTGTCACTTACTTTGTGACCTTGGACAAGTCACTCAAATGCTTTGGTTCTCAAAATCTTTATTTGTGAGATAATGAAGAAGGGACAGGGTATAGAGGTCTCTTTCTGCCTCTAAAACCAGTTTTCTGTCAACTGTACCAGTGAGCTTCACATTTAAAAAAAAATACCAGGTACAAGTGTCTGTTATAATTGTTGGGCTGTGATTTTGAATTTCTTCCCCATATTGATATCTCTTCTCTGCACATGCTTCAAGAAGGAACAAAATAGAAATGAGAAAGAGAAATGATGTACAGTGGGAAAAGTTCTGCAGCTGGAGTCAGAGGTTCTGGATTCAAATCCTTCATCGCTACTGTATGACCTTTGACTATTATTTAGAAACTCTTTGGGCCCTGGTGTCCTCATCTTTTAAAAGATGGGGTTGAACAAGCTGTCCATTAGAGGCTCTTTTAGCTCTGCATCTAGGATCTATAGGAGGAATATAGGAAAAGACAACTCTTCAGGTATGTGACCTTGAGCAAATCACTTAACCTCTCTGAGACTCAATGTGCTTAAATAGTTGGGAGGAAAGCATTTTGTAAACATTTAAAGTTCCAGAAGAATAGGAAAAACTATAATTATTTGTAGAGTTGTCATGTGGAAGAGGGATTAGATTCTCTCTAATTGACCCCAGAGGGGTAGGATATAGGAGATAAGCATTAGCTGTTCCAAAAAAATATATAGATTGAGCAGTTACGAATATCCTATTATGGAATGGGCTGCCTTAAGAGGTTATGGGTCCTCTATCATCAATGGTGTTCAAGCTGAGAATGATCCCCTTTGGGGAGAGTTTTTGAGACCTCTAGCAGCTCTGAGGGTCTATGATTCCATGCTTTTAAGAAATAACCTAGCTCATTAGATTTTGTAAAACATCTTGCTCTTTTCACCTTCTACCTGCTCCTCTGGGGCAGGCTTTTGAATGCAAATCAACCACCAATGCCTTCAGCATTGGCCCTGATATTTCAAAATTGGATGTGCAGCATGAAGATTTAATCCCCTAGAACCCACTGAATGGACCTGTCTTGGAGTAAAGAGCTACTGTGGCTCAAAGGCACAAACAGGTGGCGGAGGGCTCCAGACCCCAGCTAGAGAAGAAGAGGAAATGCATGTCAGATGATTTCCACAGAAATTCCACTTCTAGATTCAGTGTTACAAGAAATCCCTGGTGAAAAACCAGTGGGAGCAGAAGAAGACTGATCCATGGGGGATCCTACTTTATCTCAAATCTTGCAGGAGGATATGTTGTTGTATTTATTTGGGAACATATTATTTCATTCATTCATTCATCCAATCAATGAGCATTTATTATGCCCTGCTTTGTAGAAATTCCTCTGTTTGATATTCAACAAGACACATAGTCACTACTCTCATGGAATTAATGATAGAAAGGCATTAATTGGCTTGGGAGCTAGAGGCTTTGGTTTCAAATAACACATATGACAATCCTGTGTGACACTAGGTAAATAATTTAACCTCTGCATTTTCATCACCAGTAAAACATTCAATTCAATTCAAAAAACATTTATTATGTGCCTACTATGTGCCAGGCACTGTGCTAAGTGTTGAGTATATTAAAAGAGGCAAAATATAGTTCCCGCCCTCAAGGAACTTAAAATCTAATGGGAGACACCATATGAAAACAAATATATACAAAGCAAACTGTATATAGGTTAAATCAGGATGGATAGATAGCCTCTGAGGTCCTTTCCCATTTTAAATTAATGATCTTTTGACCCAATCTTTATCTGTAAAATGGAGATAATAATAGCCCCTACCTCCTAGGGTTTTTTGTGAAGATCAAATGAGATAATAATTGAAAAGTACTTAGCAAAGTGCTTGGCACACAGTAGTGGGGGCAGATGGGTGACACAGTCCATAAAGTGTTGAACGTGCAGTCAGAAAGACTTGAGATCAAATATTTCATCAGACACTTACTAGCACTGTGACCATGGACAAGTCACTTAACCTTATTTGTTTCAGTTCCTCATCTCTAAAATGAGCTGGAGAAGGAAATGGCAAACCACTCTAGTATCTTTTCCAAAAATATCCCAAATGGAGTCACAAAGATTTGGAAACAATTGAACAACACATGAACAAAATATTATATAACTGTTAGTTATTATTTTAATTATTATTATCATTTCGATCTAGGATAGGTACATCGTTATGCATTGGTTTATAAAAATATGTAATTGTTATAAGGCTGGATAGCAAAATATAATCAGAGCTTATGAAAGATATAATATGTTTTGTGGAGTTAGAGACAGACAAAGAACCATAGACTCCATGAGAGACAGTGTGGTATGATGACCCTGGGTTCAAATCATATCTCTATCATCTACTATTTTTGTGACTTTGAGCAATTCATTTTATTCTCTTTGAGCCTCAGTTAGTCAGCTTCAGGCTACTTGTACTCTGCAATTCCTTCCATCTCCAAGTTAATGATCCTGTAACTCATCTAAGTTTTAGAAGGAACCTCAGACGAAACTTCTTTCTACTTTCATGGGAAGCATGAAACTTGCATTCTTGCTAGTGTTTATCTAGCCTTTCTTTCCATGTACTCAGTTGCAAAGAACTCACTACCTCCTAAGACTCATCATTCAATTTTGTTCCTCAAATTTCACTCAACTCAACACCTGTCAAGCATTAGTGCTGTTCTGGATGGAGGGATGGATATATTTATCATGAAGAGTCTTCTTACAAAATTTCCCCTTATACCCATTCCACTCCTATTCTTGCACCTTTGGAAGCTAGGTGGTGCAGTGGATAGAGTGCCAGGCCAAGTATCAGGAAGACTCATCAAATCTTGTCTCTGATAGTTACTGGCTCTACGATCCTGGGCAAATAACTTAACCTTGTTTGCCTCAGTTTGCTCATCTGGAAAATCAGCTGGAGAATGAAATGGTAAACCAATCCTACATCTTTGCCAAGAAAACACCAAATGGGGGGGAGTCAAGATGGCAGAGGAGAAGCAGAGACCTGCTTGAGCTCTCTACCTAAACCCCTCAAAAAATCTGTAAAAATGACTCTAAAGAAATTCTAGAGCAACAGAAGCCACAAAGTAACAGACTACAGCAAATTTCCAGCCCAAGACAATCTGGAAGGTTGACAGGAAGAGTTTAATCCACCAGGCTGGAAGTGGAATGCAGTTTGATGTGGGCCATACTAGCACAGAATAAGCTGAAGCAGACCTTAGGGGACTAGATCTGTGGCAGGTGTGGCAGTTTCCAGACTTCTAGACCAATAAACACCAAAAACAGCTTCAAAGGTCAATGGGAAGGGTCTTTCACCTGACTGAGAGAGAAGCATGGTTCAGCCCCAGCTCCAGCCCCAGTTTGGAGGCAGCCACTCCAAAGAAGTGGCTGCTTCTGGAGCCTTCCACTTAACAAAGTGTTCAAAAATCAAGTAATTGTTTAGGAAAATGAGCAAATGGAATAAAAACAAACTATAGATTCTTACTTTCTTGGTGAAAAAGTATTTTCTCACATGATCGGTGACAAGAAAGATCAAAACATACAATCAGATAAAAACAAAGAGGTCAAAGCTCCTGAATCTAAAGCCTCCAAGAAAGATATGGATTGGTTTCAGATCATGGAAGAGCTCAAAAAATGAGTTTGAAAATGAAGTAATAGAAGTAGAAGAAAAACTAGGAAGAGACATAAAAGTGATACGCGAAAATCATGAAAAATGAGTCAACAGCTGTAATGTAAACATCTTCACACCCGTTAATAGACCTCAGGTGGAGCCTATTAAGGGAAACTTGATTAGGTGAGTCTTGTCTTGTAGGAAGACTCGCACCTGTTGTTAATTGCTAATGAGGCCCTCTGGCTATGAAAATTATGTGTGCTTGTGTGTGTATGTAAACATATATATATGTGTGTGTGTATGTATATACATACATACATATAGATAGATAGATAGGTAGATAGATAGATAGATAGATACTCTGCTTGGGGGATTACCCTTTGGAAGAAGGTTCATGTGCCAGATGGGACTCTGGGTAGTCACTAAGGAGTCCCTCGGCTTTGAAAAATGCAGATGTTAGTGCTTCTTTCTGGTATGTATGTAATTGTCAGACAGTTGGATCTGTCTGTTGATCTGTGATGTATGCACTGTCTGTTGGTGTTTATTTCTCTGCTTGTACTTTCTGTGTTGGTATTTGTGATTAAAGAAGATTGTTGACCCCTCAAAATCTGCTTTCCTTTTAGGAAAGCACATCCAAGAGCCTGTGCTAGCAGGCCATCCTCGATTTGTCACGGTGCTTGCTGCTACAAAAACTTGCTTAAGGAGACTCAAAAAAAATGCTGAAGAAAATATTATCATTAAAATTAGACTAGTCTAAATGGGAAAAGAGGTTCAAAAACCAATGAGGAGAAGAATGCCTTGAAAAACAAAATGGGTCAAATGGAAAAAGAGGTCCAAAAGCTCACTGAAGAAAATAATTCTTTAAAAATTAAAATGGAACAGATGGAAGCTAATGACTTTATGAGAAATCAAGAAATTATAAAACAAAACCAAAAGAATGAAAAAATAGAAGACATTGTGAAGTATCTCATTGGAAAATAGGCAACTGACCTGGAAAATGGATCCAGGAGAGATAATTTAAAAATTCTTGGTCTATCTGAAAGCCATGATAAAAAAAGAGCCTAGATATCAACTTTCAAGAAATTATTAAGGGAAGCTGCCCTGATATTCTAGAACCAGAGGGTAAAATGAGATGGAAAGAATTTACTGATCACATCCTGAAAGAGATACCAAAAGGAAAACACCTAGTAATATTGTAGCCAATTCAAGAGTTCCCAAGTCAAGGAGAAAACATTACAAGAAGGTAGAAAGAAACAATTCAAGTATGGTGGAAATGCAATCACAATAACACAGGATTTGGCAGATTCTATGTTGAAAGGTCTCATGGCTTGGAATATGATATTCAGGAGGGAAAGGAGGTAAGATTAAAACCAAGAATCATCTACCCAGAAAAACTGATTCAAAGGACAAATGGAATTCAATGAAATAGAGGATTGTCAAGCATTGTTGTTGAAAAGAATAGAGCTGAATAGAAAATTTGACTTTCCAATGCAAGAATCAAGAGAAGCATGAAAAGATAAACAGGAAAGGGTAACCATAAGGGACTTTTTAAAGCTGAACTGTTTACATTCTTACATTCCATGGAAAGATGATATTTGTAACTCATGAGACCTTTCTCAGCATTAGGGTAGCTGGAGGGAATCCATTTATCTATCTATATATCTATCTAGATAAAGAGAAACAGATTTATACACACACATACATATATATACACACATGTATATGTATATATGTGTATTCATGTATGTGTGTACATATACATACATACACACATATAAATTTATTTATATATACATGAATGTGAGTGCATGTATATATGCATGTTTATATGTGTATATCTGTAAGCATGTGTATATATATATATATGTATGCATGTATGTGTATATACATATATACCTACAGAGAGAGGGGGAAGGCACAGGGTGAGCTGAATATGGAGGGACAATATCTAAAAAAAATAAAATTAAATATTGAGAGGAATATACCGAGGGAAAGAGAAAGGGTGAGGTAGAATGTAGTAAATCATCTCACATAAATGAGGCAAAAAGGAGTTTTTACAGAGGAGGGGAAGAGGAAGAAGGCAGGAGGGAATAACTGAGCCTTACTTTTATCAAATTTGGTTTCCAAAGGGAATAACACACACTCAGTTAGGTATGGAAATTTATCTTACCGTACAGGAATGCAGAGAGGAAGGGGATAAGGGAAGGGGGACAATAGAAAGGACAGTAGATTGGGAGAAGGGGCAATCAGAAGCAAACACTTTTATAGAGGAATAGGTCAAAGGAGAGAATAAAATAAATGCAGGGTAGTACAGGATAGAGGGAAATATTGTTAGTCTTTCACAACATGACTGTTATAGAAGTGTTTTGCATGACTACACATGTATATCCTATATTGAATTGCTTGCCTTCTCAATGGGAGTGGATGGGGAAGGGGAAAGGGAGAGAATGTGAACTCAAAGCTTTAAAAAGGGATATTAAAAATTATTTTACATGCAACTAGGAAATAAGATATATAGGCAATGGGATATAGAAATCCATCTTGCCCTAGAGAAAAATAGAATGGAAAGGGATGTGGGCGGGTGATAGAAGGGAGGGCAGATTGTAGAAAAGAGCAATCAGAATACATGCTGTCCTGGGGTGCATAACAGGGGGGAGATGGGGAGAAAAATCTGAATTTTATGAAAGTGCAAGTTGAAAACTGAAAATAGATCAATTTAATTGAAAAAAAAGAAAACATCAAATGGGGACATGAAGAGTTGAACTTGACTGAAAACAACCTAAAAACAGCTCTTGCATCTAGTTCTTTCCTTTGTAGCCAGTATAAATTCATCCACGTGCACACAACAGACCTTCTAGTACTGAAAGAAATGCATCAGGAATCTTCTTTGCTATTGTTCTTCAGGTTTTTCAAAGAAATCCTCACAGGACACAGTCTTGAACAACGGTATCAAATTTAAATGGAAATACAGGCCACACATCAGGATTCCTGTGAGGGATTACACAGTGATTATTTAGTTTTAAAATGTGGTATTATCAATGTTTTATTACATTTTTATTTATTTTGTAAAATATATACCAATTATATTTTAATCTTGTTTGGGTCTATTTGAGAGTATTATAGGCTATATACAATCAGAGGCCATGTTTGACACCTCTCATCTACAATCCATCAAATAGTAAATGATAACAATAACTATTATCATTTATATAGAATCTGTTACTTACCAGACACTGTGCTAAGGGCTTTATAATTATTATCTCCTGTGATCTTGACAATAATCCTGGGAAGTAGGTGTTTTATTATTCCCATTTTATGGATGAGGAGACTGAAGAAAATAGAGATTAAGTGACTTGCCCAGGGTCACACAATTAGTAAGTGTTGGAGGCAAGATTTGAACTCAGTTTTTCCCCAATGCCAATACTATCCACTGCACAACCTAGTTATCCCAATAACTTTCCAACTGGTCAAACTCCAAGTTTATCCTTCCCAAAATGTGGCATGTAGAAATAAGTACAATATACCAGAAGTGCTCTGGCAGTCAGTTATCTCCTTGCACATTCCAGTCACTATTTTTAAAAATTAAATCCAGTTGAGTTCACATTAATATAAGATTGATAATAGATGTAGAGTATAAGCACCTTGTGTTTAAGAAATGATTCATTTTTTTTATTTGTAGCTGCAGTACCTAATCGAGTTTTTGGAATGTAGCATTTGATTAATAGATGCCCATGGAATTCAGTGAAGCCTGGCACAGGATAAGGAAGACTATAAAGGCAACGCTAGGTCTCAATGGGAGGATTCCCTGAAAGTACTATCAAAACAATATCAAGTAGCAATAATAGCATTTCAAAGTTTGCAAAGTTGTCTCATTTGGTTCTCACAACAAAGCTGGTGCGTAGGTGCTATTATTATCACCATTTCATAGGCAGGGAGACTGTGACTTGTACACTTCTTAAGCATTGGAAGCAGGTCTTTCTCATTACAAGTCCAACACTCTATCCTCTGGACCATTAAACAATGCAGTCATCTAGGTATCAAAATGTCATCTCACAGGTTAGTTAGATGTAGCTTCTTTGGCTGCCAAATAGTCCTTCTGATTTAGATTAAGCATAAGCATGTCTGATCACTAATCCCCAAATCTGCAGTTTTTTGTTTGTTTTGTTCTGTTCTGTTTTGTTTTTTAACATGAACTCCTTTCAGCTTACATTTCTTCTACACTACATGTGGGCAGTTGATTTCCCTCCCTTCACCTCCCCCCTCCTTCCATACTCCATTGGAGACTTCCATGTCTCCATCGTATGTGGACTCATTGATATTTATGTTCTCTCCAATGATGCAGATTTTGACCTCTCTACTAGCTCTGCGTATCCTGTGAGATATTTACTTATACCCTCCCATAATCACACCACAGGGGGTCAACCTCACGTGCTGGAAGCCTTCCTTGATTACTCCTGGCATTGAAATGATACCTGTGGTACACTTTGGCATTTCTCACCCTCCCCATGTGAGCAGTCTTTATTCTCTATCACACATTTCCCTAATGGCAATTATTTTTACTCCTGATTTTCTCAAAAGTCCTTCATTAATTCATTTTCAGTTCTTTGAAGACTAATATTCCCTGACCCCCAAGGACAAGAGGATCAATGTTGAACATTTCCTTGGATTTTATTTTCTCTTACTCCTTGTTGTCTTGGAAGGCCTGAGTCGTCCATCCATGAGACACTGGTTTCCAAGTGTAGTTTTAG
The DNA here is from genome assembly GCF_028372415.1 of Notamacropus eugenii. NCBI lineage: Eukaryota > Metazoa > Chordata > Mammalia > Diprotodontia > Macropodidae > Notamacropus > Notamacropus eugenii. The sequence continues at coordinate 92,832,720 of NC_092875.1, read as the reverse complement.
AGGGTTTTAGCTATATTAAATGCTGTGGAGATGTGCAGTGATACAGAGAAGGAACATTGCTTCCGTGAGTCAAAGGACTCACGGGTTCAAAACTTGTTCCTGATGCAGGAGGAGAGGAAGAAAGACAGAGAGAAAGACAGAAAGGAGAGAGAGAGAGAGATACAGAGACAGTCAGAGGCACAGAGAGACAGAGACAGACAGAGAGAGAAGGGAGGAGGAAGAAAAAGAAAAAGGAAGAGTGAGAGGGAGCAAAAGAGAGTACTCTCCATCCTGGCTTCAAGGAAGTTCATGGTCTACCTAGGGAGGGAGAATTCAGACATTTGAAAAGTTGAAAAACATGCAAGCATCATTACATCATTGCTATTTACATACAGTCATCAAGTTTTCAATGTGCTTTTTATATATCTCACATGAACCTTAGACTAACCATAAGAGATAGTTACATATAGGTATTATTATTCTGGCTTTATAAATGAGGGAAAAGGCACAATGGTGGGGAACCTGTAGCCTTAAAACTACACGTGGCCCTCTAGGTCCTCAAGTGTGGCCCTTTGACTGAATCCAAACTTCACAGAACAAATCTCCTTAACAAAAGGATTTATCTTGTAAAACTTGGACTCAGTCAAAAGGCTGCACCCAAGGATTTAGAATGGCCACAATGAGGATGCAGGTTCCCCATCCCTGAGGAAGACTTCCAAATGTCTTGCCCAACATCATACAATCAGAAAGTGTTGGGAGTGGAATCCCAAATCATGTCCTGCCAATTGCAGGTTCTGCAACCTCAGGTCATGCTTCTCCTCCTCCTCCTTCCCCTCAGATTTCTAGAGCACACCATAGTTTTCAGTATGCTTTCTTTACTACAACATTATGAGCTGGGATGCGTATAACAGTATGAATGTGGTTTCTGCCTTGGGCAAGGTTATTGTCCCCCAATCTTCTTGGGGGACAGGTAAAATAACAGTGGAAAGAACATTGCATTTGGAGTCAGAGCACATGGATTGTAATCTGACTCTGACTCTTGCCAGTGGTGTGATCCTTCTCATCTGTAATGCAAGGGTAATATATACCTTTAAATATCTACATCACAGGGCTGGGGTTGATGTAAGCAAATCATTTCTTGTCTCTGGGCCTCAGCTGTCTAGTCTGTAAAGTGATAGTGTAAGACTGAATTCTTTAAGGGCCATTTCACCTCTAAATCCTATAACCTATTTCATTTTATACCTCTATAATAACATCACCACAAATGAAATTATTGGAAAACATCATAAAATAGATTTAGGTAATTGTCATAGAACTAGAAAATGCCAGAACTAGAAGGGACCTTATCAATACAATATCACAGAACATCAAGGCTAGAAGACACTCCTCCTGTATCTCAATCCTTCCTTTTACAGGTGGAGAAACTGAGGCCCTAAGGGAAGTGACTTGCTAGAGATTACTTTGCTTGGAAATGATGGAGCCAAGACTAACATTCTAGTCTTTATGCACCAAACTGATCTAACCCGGCCACTGCCTTTCTATGTGTGTGTTGTTTTATTAGAAAGTAAACTCCTTGATGGCTTTTGTATTGGTATCTCTAGCACAAGTCACTGTGCTTGGTTACTTGGTTAATACTTAATCCAGTAAATGCTTTGTTTTGTTTTGTTATTCCTTCATTGATTTCTTCATTCCCAGGCTGAGGCTCTCATTTTTCAACCACATTGCCTTTGACATTGGCTAGCTTCTGACTCCCCTTGATTTGCAGAGAGTCTCCCAGGATGAGGTAATCTTAGCAAACTCCCATTTGCCCTACAGCCAGCCTTGGCTAAGGCCAAAGTCCCATTTTTCAGGGGCAAGGAACAGCCATGACCCATGACAACTTTACTCTCAGAATAGCCAGCGGGGTTGAGCCTCCTGAGTTTTGTTTTTCATGTTCATTTTTCCATTGAAAAACAAGACAGAAAATAGCCCCCGGGCTCCCTGTTTCACAGAATCACAGAATTGCAAAGTTGGAAGGTGCCTTAGAGGCTCTAGTCTAACCTGTGCCTAGACAAGAATCCCCAGGACAACGTCATCAACCTCTTGTCATTGTTCAAACAACTCCAGAGGCAGGTTATTTTAATTTCAGAAAGAGCTAATTGTGTGTGTGTGTGTGTCTGTGTGTGTGTGTGTGTGAAGATACAGATATGTCAATATACAATACATGTCATATACAGTGCCTGAGGCCAGATTTGAACTTGGATCTGATTCCAGGGCCAGTGTTCCATCTATTGTATCACCTAGCTATCCAAATATATGTGTGTGTGTGTGTGTGTGTGTACTTTATTTTTCCTTACATGGATCTATTATTTGCCTTTCTGCAACTTCCATTTATTGCTCCAAGATGTCAAGAATAAGTCTGGTCTGTCTTCCTATATTTCTATGTCTTTAATATACCCCTACTCCCAAACCCAACTTTCCCTGGGATCACACTGAGTGAGGCCAGTTTGGAGAATAGAATAAGGCAAGTGTAGTATTGAAGAAATGAATTTACCAAACAAAGATATATTTCTATACATGCTTATTTGATAACCCTGAAGTGAAATTTCTCCATTAACCAATTTTCTAAGTCCATATTCCATCATTCCTTGGACACTAACCAGCTCAGAATCACTGAAACTATAGACAGCTGAATCTGGAAATCCCCTCTTTTTATAGCTGAGGAAACTGAAGCTCAAAATGAGAACAAATTCCCCAAAGTCATATACGGAGGAAGTGGCAGGAGTTCCAAATCAGGTCTTCTTCTTAAGTCAATGCTCTTTCCTCTCTATCATACTTCCTCTGTTAAAGCACTTCTTTATCCTGGTTCCTCACTACTGTTCCAGTCTTCTTTCACCTTACTCTCTTCTGAATACTTCATGATCCAATGACACTGACCCCCTTGCTTTTCCTCACACAAGCCATTCCACCTCCCAACACCATGCCCACCATACTCAAAATTCCCTACCCCCCTTATCTTGCTTCTTGGCTTCCTTCAAGTCTAACCTAAAATTCTCCTACTGATGCTGATGCCTTCTTTCTGTTGATTATTTACACTTCAGCCTGTATATATCTTGTAAGCAAATAATCATTTCATAATATATTTTCAATGTACATAGCACATTGTTTCCTTGATTAGAAAGAAGCCTCACCTTTCTTTGTATCCTAGCTCTTAGCAATTGTGCCTGTCACATAATAGCTACTTAATGAATGTCTGTGGCTTGAATAACTGACATATGTCACTATCTCCCAGATCTGGACAAACTGAGACCTGGGAAAGATCTTAGCTTAAAAAGACCAAGGTGTCCTACTGCATCTGTGTCCATCTCCAGTCATCCTGATCTATATCTTGCCACAGGACCCAGATGACTTCCGAGGAGAGAGTGAGAATGGTGACTTTGCATGGCTTTGCCTCACTTATTCCCAATTCACTTGCAAGTCATGACATCACTTTCTTGATGTCATGGTTCTCTTCAAGAACAAATGAAGGACAAACAACAACAAACAGACCTGGAATTTTCTTCTGTGCACCTTGGCTTTCTTGGCTTCCTTGAAATCTCTGTCAAAACCCTACCTTTTGAAAAGAAAAGAAAGGAAAGGAAATTCTAATCCCTTTTCAATGCTAGTTGGTGCCTTCCCTCTGAAATTATCTCAATTTTATGCTAGATAGATAATAATAAATCCATCTGTATCTACCCATAGGTACCTCACTTGTTATATCTACCTATGTGTATCTATCTATATATCTCTCTCTTTATCTATCTGTCTATCTCGATAAATTTCTATCTATAGATATACCTATCTATAATTAGAGATAGGTAAATATAGCTATAGCTAGATAGAGATTACCTATTTCTATCTCTATCTACTTTGTTTGCACATAGTTAACTGTATGGTATCTATCCTACTAAAATGTAAGTTCCTTGAAGATGTCAAGATTGAAATTAAGGTAAACTGAGGTGTAAAGTTCTGAGCATGTTCAATTTATTAGTTATGCTAGCAATAGTCAATAAATAACTTCTCTCAATGACCAAAGACCTTGAGTGACAGAGCAAAATCTCTAGACTCATCTGTGCATCTTCTTATAACTGGCTTTCAATGACATAGAACTGAAATTATATAATTTGGATTTCCCTTTCTGAAACCCCTTAACCATAGCCAAGAATTCTGCTCCCAGTCACAAGAAAAAGGTTCCTATTTTGCTCAGTGAGCTTTTGAACCTTCTCCTCCATTTGGCTAATTCTGCTTTTTAAAACCTCTTTCTCCTCATTGGCTTTTTGGACCTCTTTTTCCAGTTGAGTTAGCTTCTTTTTAAAGCTGTTGTTTTCCTCAGCATTTTTTTTGGTTCTCCTTTAGCAAGATGCTAACTCATTTTTTCAAGCTCTTCTATTGCCTGAGCCCAATTTAAGTTCCCTTTGGAGGCCCTGGAGGCAGGGTCCTTGACTTCCTCTGACAGTATGCCATGTTCTTCCTCATCTGAAATGATGGGAGGAGACACCTATTCACCAAGAAAGTAACCTTCTTTTTCCCCCCTTTTTTGGGGCATTTTCTCAACCAATTACTTGACTTCCAAGTTTGCTCTCCACAACTACCTTTCCTGCAGTTCAGACAAGCCAGCACTGGGGGTTGAGATTCAGATGAAGTGCTCCAATCCCCCAGGGGCTTTAGGCAGGGGCAGGGCCACTATTCAGTGTGAGATTAAGAGCAGCTGGTCATGTAGGGGCAGGGCCACCACACAGGGCTCATTTTGCTCAGCAGTTTTATGATGAGGCCTTCAACAATGGATGCAGGCTGCTGCCTGTCTTGGGAGCCCCTATCTGCTGCTGCCTCTGCTGCTGCCACCTGAGGAGGCCTGAGTTATGGGGACACCCTGCTCCCTTCTCAGCCAGTCAAAAAAAGCCCTCTCCCTGATCTTTAGCACCTGTGGGTTGAGGGATCTGTGCTGTCATTGGACATTCTATCCCTGAAGCCTGCTCGTCCTGTTCCTCCAGGTGCCTCATGACCAAGGCTGGGCTGGACTCTGCTCAGCATCAGGGACAACAGACCTTTCCTGTTGGTCTTTCAGGTCACTCTGGGCTAGAAATCTTCTCCACTCCATTGTTCTGTGGCTTCTCATGCTCTAGAATTTGTTGAGAGTCCTTCTTTACAGGTATTTTATGGGCTGTGGGGGAAGAGCTAGTGTATGTGCATCTTTCTACTCTGCCATCTTGGCTCCGCTCCTCACATCATGACTTTTATAGAAGTCTTCTGTATAGCTACACATGTATAGCATATATCAAATTGCTTGCCTTCTCCATGGGGATCAGTGGGGAGGGGGGAAGGGAGAGAAGTTGGAAATCAAAGTTTTAAAAATGGATGTTAAAAATTGTTATTACATTCAACTGGAAATAAGATAAACAGGCAATTGGGCATAGAAACTATATTGCCCTACAAGAAAATAGAGAGGGTGGGGATAAGAGAAAGGAAGGGTGTGATAGAAGGGAGGGCAGATTAGGGGAAGGGATAATCAGAATGCATGCTGTCTTGGGGTAGGTGAAGAAGAGAGACAGGGAGAAAATTTGAACTCAAAATCTTATGTAAATGAAAATTGAAAATTAAAAATAAATTTAAAAAATTTAAAAAAGGATTGATATAGATTTAATATTCTCTTTCACTATTTATTTCACCCATCATCTATATCTCAGAGAAACTTGTCTAAAAGTAAAATTTTCTAATTATTTCCACTTTTGTAGTGCCACTCATCATCTACTTTCCAGAGGAACCTGATTAATCTAGAAGGCAAAATCTCATCAATGTGAACTTTGAAGTTACTCCCATCACCTGCAGACTAATCCCAGAGAGAATTGAGTTCAGCGAAATGAACGACTACTAGATAAAGCAAGTAGTTAAAAAAACAAAACCAAAAGTTTGAAAAAATGGAAGATAATGGGAAACATCTCATTGGAAAAACAACAGACCTGGAAATACATCAGGAGAGACAATTTAAAAATTATGGGACTGCCTGAAAACCATGATCAAAAAAAGAGTCTAGACATTACCTTCCATGAAATTATCAAGGAAAGCTGTCCTGTTATTCCAGAACCAGAGGGTGAAATAAATATTGAAAGAATCCACCAATCACCTCCTGAAAAGAGAAACTCCCAGGAATATTGTGGCCAAATTTCAGAGTTCCCAGATCAAAGAGAAAATACTGCAAGCAGCTAGAAAAAAAAAAAAAACAAAAACTTCTAGCATTGTGGAAATACAATCAAGATAACACAGGATCTGGCAGCTTCTATGTTAAGGGATGTAAGGGCTTGGAATAGGATATTCCAGAAGTCAAAGGAACTGAGATTAATACCAAGAATCACCTACCCAGAAAAACTGAGTATAATACCTCAAGGGAATAAATGGTCATTTAATGACATAGAGGACTTTGAAGCATTCATATTGATGAAAAGAGCAGAACTGCATAGAAAATTTGACTTTCCAACACAAGAATCAAGAGAAGCCTGAAAAGGTAAACAGGAAAGATAAATCATAAAGGACTTTCTAAAGCTGAAGTGTTTACATTCCTACATGGAAAGAAAATATTTATAACTCTTGAATCTTTTCTCAGTATTTGAGTAGAGGGAGGGATGGTACATACACACACAGAGACATATATATAGACAGAGAGTACAGATTGTGTTGAATCAGAAGAGATGATATCCACACACAAAAAATTAAAATGAAAATTAAGGGATGAGGGAGGAAAACTCTGAGAGGAGAAAGGGAGAAATGGAATGGGGCAGGTTATAACTCATAAAAAAGATAAGAAAAATCTTGTTCAATGGATGAGAGAAGGAAGAAGAGGAGAGGGGAAAAGTAAAGCCACTCTCTCCACATATGTCTGAAGGAGGGAATAACATGCTTACTAAATTTGGTATGAAAATCTATCTTACAATACAAGAAAGTAGGAGAGGAAGCAACAAGTGAGGTGAGGGGAATGATAGCAGGGAGGGCAAATGGGAGAAGGGAGTAACTAGAAATAAACACTTTGGGAGAGGAGCCAAGATGGCAGAGTAGAAAGACACACATATGCTAGCTCCAAACCCACAGCCCATAAAATATCTGTAAAGAAGAACTCCCAACAAATTCTGGAGCAGCAGAAGCCACAGAACAACAGAGTGGACGAGATTTCTGTTCCAGAGAGACCTGAAAACCTGATGCAAAAGGTCCTTTGCGCACCAGACCCAGAGCACAGCCCAGCCCTGCCTTGGCTGAACAGGAACCTAGAGGAGCAGATCCCAGCATTCTTCAGGGACAGAATCCCCAGCAGCAACGCAGGTCCCTCCACCCACAGGTGACAAGGGTTGGTGAGAGGGTCTCTTTGGCTGGTCGAGAGGGGAGTGGGGTGTCCCCATAACTCAGACCCCTTTGGGAGGCAGAAGCAGGGGTGTCCGTGGACAGGGACTCTGCAAGCAGCCAGGAGCCCAGATCCATTGTTGAAGGTCTCTGCATAAACCCCCTGAAGGAACTGAGCCCTGTGTGGTGGCCCTGCCCCTACCTGAGCACCTGAACTTAATCTCACACTGAATAGCAGCCCTGCCCCCACCCAAAGCCCTGAGGCTGGGAAGCAGCATTTGAATCTCAGACCCTAAGTGCTGGCTGGGCAGATCTGGAGGTGTGGTGGGGGTGGAAAGAAAACTCAGAAGGCAAGTCACTGGCTGGGAAAATGCCCAGAAAAGGGGGAAAAAATAAGACTATAGAAGGTTACTTTCTTGGTGAACAGATAATTCCTCCCTTCCTTTCAGATGAGGAAGAACAATGCTTACCATCAGGGAAAGACACAGAAGTCAAAGCTTCTGTATCCCACACATCCAAAATAAATATAACATGGGCTCAGGCCATTGAAGAGCCCAAAAAGGATTTTGAAAATCAAGTAAGAGAGGTGGAGGAAAAACTGGGAAGAGAAATGAGAGAGATGAAAGAAAAGCATGAAAAGCAGGTCAACACCTTGCTAAAGGAGATGCAAAAAAAAGCTGAAGAAAATAACATCTTGCAAAATAGGTTAACTCAATTAGCAAAAGAAGTTCAAAAAGCCAATGAGAAGAATGCTTTCAAAAGCAGAATTAGCCAAATGGAAAAGGAGATTCAAAAGCTCACTGAAGAAAATAGTTCTTTCAAAATTAGAATGGAACAGGTGGAGGCTAATGACTTCATGAGAAACTAAAAAATCACAAAACAAAACCAAAAGAATGAAAAAATGGAAGATAATGTGAAATATCTCAGTGGAAAAACAACTGACCTGGACAATAGATCCAGGAGAGACAATTTAAAAATTATGGGCCTACCTGAAAGCCATGATCAAAAAAAGAGCCTAGACATCATCTTTCATGAAATTATCAAGGAAAACTGCCCTGAGATTCTAGAACCAGAGGTCAAAATAAGTATTCAAGGAATCCACCAATCACCACCCGAAAGAGATCCAAAAAGAGAAACTTCTAGAAACATTGTGGCCAAATTCCAGAGTTCCCAGGTCAAGGAGAAAATATTGCAAGCAGCTAGAAAGAAACAATTTAAGTATTGTGGAAATACAATCAGGATAACACAAGATCTAGCAGCTTCTACATTAAGGGATAGAAGGGTGTGGAATATGATATTCCAGAAGTCAAAGGAACTAGGACTCAAACCAAGAATCACCTACCCAGCAAAGCTGAGTATAATACTTCAGGGGAAAAAATGGTCTTTCAATGTAATTGGAGACTTTCAAGCATTCTTGATGAAAAGACCAGAGCTGAAAAGAAAATTTGACTTTCAAACACAAGAATGAAGAGAAGCATGAAAAGGTAAACAGCAAAGAAAAGTCATAAGGGACTTACTAAATTTGAACTGTTTACATTCCTACATGGAAAGACAATATTTGTAACTCTTGAAACTTTTCAGTATCTGGGTACTGGGTGGGATTACACACACACACATGCACACACACACGCACATACACATAGAGACAGAGTGCACAGAGTGAATTGAAGAGGATAGGATCATATCTTAAAAAAATGAAATCAAGTAGTGAGAGAGAAATATATTGGGAGGAGAAAGGGAGAAATGGAATGGGGCAAATTATCTCTCATAAAAGAGGCAAGCAAAAGACTTTTTTTAGTGGAGGGAAAAAGAAGGGAGGTGAGAGAAAAACATGAAGTTTACTCTCATCACATTCCACTAAAGGAAGGAATAAAATGCACACTCATTTTGGTATGAAAACCTATCTCATAATACAGGAAAGTGGGGGAGAAGGGGATAAGCAGGGCAGGGGGGAGGATGAAAGGGAGGGCAATGGGAGGAGGGAGCAATTTGAAGTCAACACTCTTGGGGAGGGACAGGATCAAAAGAGAGAATAGAAGCACTGGGGGGCAGGATAGGATGGAAGGAAATATAGTTAGTCTTACACAACACAACTATTATGGAAATCATTTGCAAAACTACACAGATATAGCCTATATTGAATTGCTTGCCTTCCAAAGGGAATGGCTGGGGAGGGAGGGATGAAGAGAAGTTGGAACTCAAAATTTTAAGAACAACTGTAGAGTACTGTTCTTGCTACTAGGAAATAAGAAATACAGGTAAAGGGATATAGAAAGTTATCTGGCCCTACAGGACAAAAGAGAAGATGGGGACACGGGAAGGGAGGAATGATAGAAGAGAGGGCAGATTGGTGATAGGGGCAATTAGAATGCTTGGTGTTTTGGGGTGGGAGGAAGAGATTAATGGGGAGAAAATTTGGAACTCAAAATTTTGTGAAAATGAATGTTAAAAGTTAAATAAATTAATTTTTAAAAAAGAATTAAAGACTTTTGGGAAGGGACAAGGTCAAATGAGGGAATAAAAATATAAGGGGGGATAGAGTACGATAGTGGGCTATATAGTTAGTATTACACAACATGATTATTATGGAAGTCTTTTGCAAAACGACACATATTTAGTCTCTATTGAATTGCTTTCCTTCTCAGTGGGGATGGGTAGGGAGGAAGGGAGGGAGAGAAGTTGGAATTCAAAGTATTAGAAACGATTGCTGAGAACTTTAATTGCATATAACCAGAAAATAAGAAACACAGGGAATGTGGTATAGACATTTATCTTGCCCTATAAGAAAAGAGAGAAGATGGGGATAAGGGAAGGGTGGGATGTGATAGAAGGTAGAGCTCATTGAAGAAAGGGGTAATCAGAATGCAAAGTATTAGGAAGTGGAAGGAGGGGAGTGATGGGGGGAAAAATTGGACATGTTACAAAGTGATGTAAAAGCAATTAGTATTAAAATAATTTACTGAATTAATTACTGAGAATAAATCAAAGACATCTTTAGTTTGGGGAAAAGAATTTTAGTCTAAATTTCCTAGAGGCAGTTAACCTCGGGTAAAATTTGGCATTGATGGAAAAGTTAAAGTTTTAATGGTAAGTTTGATTTTATGATTGCTATTTAATCAGGAACTAGAGCCTGTATAGAAAGACATGTAAGCCACTTAAGATTTGCCTCAAAAGATGTTCCTTAGCCAAAGTGAAATTATAGTCATATTTGAAACCTGGTTATTGGAACTTGCTATTTTAAGATGCTATGGGACTATTAAGTGACCATTCTTCTGAGTTTAACTCCAGGTATAGATAGCAAGAAAGGCAGTCTGAGCCTCCAAGCCATGCCAGTGAGCCTGTGAGATTCTGGCATGAACTGAAAAAGGTGATCTCACCGGAAGGGTGGGAGAGCAGCTGCTCATCCTGGGCTGAGGTAGGAATCCCCTGACTCAATTTCCCCACTGATACTTGTCACACTGACTGAATGCAAGTTGACACTTTACTCCTACTTGGAATTGACATGAATTTGGGGAGATATTGGTTCCCTGCAATGTCCCTCCTCTTAGTGACAATTTCCTATAGCCAAAAGGTTTGTAAGCTTAATACTAAATCTGTTAAATTATAGATTTTTGGTAGGGTAACATCCAAGATTAATTCTAAAATTAAGATATTAGGCTTAGGACTTTAGACCAATAACAATAAGTTAAGGTTTTTCAATACTTAGCAAAACCATGGAGACAATTAGGTCAAGGACTTGTAAAGTTAGCATACATAAATATTATTTGTGTCTCAGTTGGTTAATGTTTTAAAAAATTCTTTTGTGGTCAATATTGTAAATGCTTTAAAAATAGGTATCACCTGACCAAAATATGGAATTGTTTTATGTGGTATGAAATGTATTAAAAAAGGAAATATAAAATAAACAAAAGTCATGCTGTGAAAAACTATATTTCCCTCCATCCTATCCTGCTCTCCATTTTTTCTATTCTGTTTTCTGACCCTATTCCTCCTTAAAAGTGTTTATTTTCAATTACCCCCTCCTCCCATTTGCCCTCCCTTCTTTCAGCACCCCACCCCACACCTCCCCCCTTATCCCCTATTTTCCTGTAGTATAAGATATATTATCATAACAAATTGAATGTGCTTGTTTTTCCATCCTTAAACCAAATGTGGTGAGAGTAAGGTTTATTTTTTCTTTCTCACCTGCCACCTCTTCCCCTACATTGACAAAGCTTTTCTTTGCCTCTTTTATGTGAGAAATTATATATAAATTATATGTATTATATATAATATATATACATATTATATATTATATACATAAATATTATATATAAATTATAATTTGTCCCATTCTGTTTCTCCCTTTCTCTTCCTAATATATTCCTCTCTCACTCCTTAATTTTATATTTTTTGTAGATATTATAGATTTTGTAGATATCATTCCTTCCTATTCAACTCACCCTGCGCCCTCTGTCTATATGGATATAATCCCTCCACTTACCCAAATACTGAGAAAAGTCTCAAGAGTTACAAATATTATCTTTCCATGTAGGAATGTAAACAGTTCAACTTTAGTAAATCCCTTATGAATTCTCTTTTCTGCTTACCTTTTCATGCTTCTCTTGATTCTTGTGTTTCAAAATAAAATTTTCTATTTAGCTCTTGTCTTTTCATCAAGAATGCTTGAAAGTCCTCTATTTCATTAAATGACCATTTTATCCCCTGAAGTATTATACTCAGTTTTGCTGGGTAGGTGATTCTTGGTTTTAATCTCAGTTCTTTTGACTTCTGGAATATCATATTGCACGCCCTTCGATGTAGAAGCTGCTAGATCTTGTGTTATCCTAATTGTATTTCCACAATGCTTGAATTGTTTCTTTGTGGCTGCTTGCAATATTTTCTCCTAGGCCTGCCAGCTCTGAGATTTGGCTATAATATTCTTAAGATTTTTCCTTTCGGAATCTCTTTCAGGAGGTGATAGGTGGATTCTTTCAATGAATATCAGGGAAGTTTTCCTTGATAATTTCTTGAAATATGATGTCTAGGTTCTTTTGTTTGATAATGGCTTTCAGGTAGTCCTATAATTTCTAAATTGTCTCTCCTGGACCTCTTTTCCAGTTCTGTTTTTTTTTTTCAATGAGATATTTCAAATTGTCTGCTATTTTTTCATTCCTTTGGTTTTGTCTTATAATTTCTTGATTTTTCATGAAGTCATTAGCTTCCATCTGCTCCATTCTAATCTTTAAGAAATTATTTTCCTCACTGAGCTTTTGGACCTCCTTTCCCATCTGATCAATTTTGCTTTTTAGGGCATTCTTCTCTTCATTGGCTTTTTAAATCTCTTTTATCATTTGGATTAGTCTATTTTTCAGTGTTATTTTCTTCAGAATTTTTTGGGTCTCCTTTGTCAAGCCATTGACTTATTTTTTCATAATTTTATTCCCTTGCTCTCATTTTCCTTCCCCATTTTTGCTCTACATCTCTTACTTGATTTTCAAAATCCTTTTTGAGCTCCTCCGTGGCCTGAGACCAATTCATATTTTTCTTGGAGGCTTTGAATGGAGGAGCTTTGACTTTGTTGTCTTCAGTTTGCATGTTTTGGTCTTCCTTGTCACCAAAGTAAGATTCTGTAGTCTGATTCTTTTTCTGGTTTTTGCTCATTTTGCCACTTTACTTTTGAGCTCTTTGTCAAGAGAGATCTCTGCTTCTAGTGGGTATGGGGGCTGTACTATAAACCACTCAATTACCCCACAATCTGTGGGCCTAGAGTTCCAGAAACAGTCACTGCTTCTGCTACCCCAGCTGTTGCTGTGACTACCAAGGGTCCCTCTGGCCCCTCCAGCCTCTGTTGCCCTGGGGCTGGGACTGAACCACTTCACTCTCCCACACAGGTCCCACAGGTTTTTTCCACTGACCACCCAATTTGTCCTCAGGGTTTTGGGGCCATGAAGTCTGGAAATTGCCACAGGTGTGAGAGATTCCATCCCCCAGAGGCCTACTCATGTCTCCTCTGTGCCTGCCCCCTGCCCCCAGTATGCAACAATACACACTTCCTGGAGACCTTCCAGCCTATCTTGGGCTGTATATTTGCTTCACTCCATCATTCTGTGGGCTCTGCATTTCCAGAATTTGTTTAGAGTCATTTTTACAGGTATTTGACTGGGTTTTTGGGGAGAGTGCCATCAAGTCAGTGCTGTTACTCTGCTATCTTCGCTCTCCCCCTAGATCAAATCTTAACAAAATAGAATTAAAATCAATTTTCATTTTTACAATTCTCCCCTTTGATTCCTTTGATCCCTTAGCCCAATTAAAGTTACAAATCAAAAGAGCAATACAATCAGACATCTATCACCCCATGATGTTTAGGAAAGCTGAAGCAATGATTACAGAAGCCAAAATACTGTGAAAAGGGGACTAGTAGTTCTGTAGATTTTAATACTTTAATATATCAGAATATTATGAACTGAAGAAATTTTATGTCACATATTATACTTTAATAGGACTAACTTGAGAGAGAGTGACCCAAAAGTATCAGGCTTAATCTTTTAACAATTTACCTTTTGGTCTTTGAGACCTTTCATGACTTAGAGAGTACCTGGGAAATTCCATCAAGGGCATTCCCTTTTGATAAGTTGGTCTTATGGAAGAGTGGTGCATGAGGAAGGAAGGAGAAGGAAGGGTGAACTTTTAATACATTTCATTGTAACCCATTCCCAATGTCCATTGCATCAGTATATCATTTCTTAGAATTCAGATGTTTCAAATAGTTATCTGGTTTCTGGAAACATCTCCTCTTGGGCATTCTGAAATAGGCCTGTCCTGTACTCAGGGCAGTTCTGAGGGGATAGGCTTCATCTATAATATCTACTTCTGGTTCAGGTTGCTTTTAGAGATTATTAAATATTTCTGTTACAATCTTTCGTAAAATAGATCTCAATACAATATTATAAGTATTCCTAAATTTAGTTTCCCAATAATCAGCTCAAACATCAGGAATTCCATAACTCATTTAAAACCTCAGAGAATTTAAGTTTCTACATTGTGATTGCTGTTTCCTAAACCTTATACCTGATATGGACATTGTTATCACCAGGCTAAATGGAGAATCCTAAAAAGTAATCCTAAGGGCCTGACTTGCAAGATGAACTCTTCTGGTAAAGATTACTATTTGCCAATGTCAACATGTAATGGACTCTTTGGGACTTCCTTTTCATTCCTAGGATTTAGCACAGTGCCTGGCTCATAAAGTACTTTTTGATTTGACTTTACTTTCTCCCTTCTGGAAAATAAAGGGTATAATAAGCCAGAACAACTCTTTGTATCCCTTTATTCTACTTACCACCTTTCTCATCACACTATCTTCTTTATGGAGGAACTCAGCTTAAGGTAGGATGAACTCTTGATTGGTGGTATCAAAAGTGATGACATAATTATAACTTTGTTTTTCCATTTCCATCGTCTCTTCATCTTGATCCTTTAAATAGCTATGTGTTCTGGCAAAGAAGGTAGACAATATCCAGACATCTGAAGGAATCCCCCCCAAAATTTCTCCCCCCAATGCATTTCTGCTAGTTTGAGTCTTCTTATGTGTTTAAGAAAATATCAGTGACTTTGTGCCACATTTACTTGGGAATAAAAGACATATAAGGCACTTTTTTAATGATGTGTGATTTCGTTGTTTTGGATCTTGCTAACACCAGAGAGTCAGTGAACAAATAAATGAATGTTTAAAAAAAGCTTTTGTTAAACACTTAATATGTACAAACAAAAACAGTGTACTGGGAGTACAGTCTGAAAGATAAGGCAATACATCTCTCCAGGAGCTCACATTCTGATTCATGTAGGAGGATTCAGCTGCAAGTTAGATGGAAAGACCTTGTGGTCCCTAGGGTCACTCATCAAAACAATTGGTAATATATCCTCTTTAGCATCATTCCCATCAATCAAACAATATTCATTTCTGATACTGAATAATCTAATAATGTCATGGTTTTTATGGGCAGATCTCAATGCCTTCATTCCATAAAACATGAACTTTATGTTGTGGCCAAATAAAAACAATAACAATAAATAGTGGCTAACCTTGATGCTAATCTCCTTATTTGGGTTGCACACTAGTCAGAAGACATGGTCTCCATATTTTACAATTTGATAGGACAGGCCAGAGTTCAGAATCCTAAGGCATAGCCTCAGAGAATCCCAAGTTATTCCCTCACCAACTGCTTCCAATAAAACCAACTTTGCAAGCTCAGATGGGGGGAAGTGTGTTTGGATGGCAGTTTGGCTGAACATGGTCTAGGGATTTCGTTAGCAATGTAATAGTCAAATGCAGAAATATGTCTTGCATGATTGTACATGTATAATCTATGTCAAATTGTTTACCATCTCAGGGAGAGTAGAGAAAAAGGAGGGAGAAAGATAATTTAAAACTCAAATTTTAAAAAAAGAAAGTCAAAAATTGTTTTTATATGCAAGTGGAAAAATACAATATTATTATAATTTGATAGGCTACTGAGATGTAGAGCTTCCTGCAACAATAAAAAAATGATCGTCCTTGTGCCTTCAGCCCTGGTCAGAACACAAATTAAGTTTTGAATTCATTTTAGAAAGGAGAGTAAGGATCTGGTCGGTGTCTATAGGAGGGTTATCAGGGTGGTGAATTACCTTAAGTTCATGACATATGAGGATTAATTGAAGAAATTGGGGGTATTTGGCCCAGAGAAAGGATGACTTGCTGTGGTGTGGGATAGGGGACATGATAGATGTTTTCAAATATCAGAAGAAAGTCACATGGAGAAGGATTAGACTTGTTCTGCTTGGCCTCAGGGGGCAGAAATAGGAACAATGTATAGAAGCTATAAGGAGAGACAGACCTAGGCTGGATTCAATTCTGCTCAATAATTGTTCATTGCTTACTATGTTCAAGGCAGTGGCTTTTGTGTGTATGTGTGTGAATTTATAAACTAAAAATAATAGTCTCTAGCCTCAACAAGTTTCTATTCTAGTTCACATGCTTAATTGAGGAGAAAGGAATAAACCCTGTCAGCACATAAATAAGTGTAAAATATTTACAAAATAGATAAGAAGTAGTTAAAAGGATGAGGAAAATACTAACAACTGAGGAAATCAAGAAAGGTTCCCTTCAGTAGCTGGCATAATGCTTTTGCTTGAAAAATGCTTAGAATTTCAGGGGTCCTGTAGTACAGTGAATAGACTACCAGACCTGAAGTATCACAGATTGGGTTCAAAATATCACCCTTGAATAGCTGTGTAATATAAGGCAAGTTACTTAATTCCTCTAATCTATAATTTATTCATATGTAAAATAGGGATAAAAACAGGGCCTACCTCACATGGAATTTTTTATCTAGAAGGATCTCAGCAGCCATCTATTCCGAGCTATATTTGAAAGGACTAGGAACATAGACCTAACCAACTTTTTCTTGATGTCTTCTAATCAAGAGGAGCTCACCACATACAAGACACCTCACTCTATTTTCTAATACCTCTATTTAAGAGAATTTTTCCTTGTCATCAAACCTAAGTTTTTCTTCTTACAGTTTCTACCCATTGTCCTGGTTCTGCCTTATGAGACCAAATAGAAGTCTGATTCTTCTTCCATTTGACAGTTTTTAGATATTTGAAGACAGCTACTATGATTATCCCTATCAAACTTTCCCTTCTCTAGGAAAAATATCCCCACTTCCTTTGAATGATCTTTATGTGGCATGGAATCAAGGACTTATAGAATCATCATATATAGAATCACATATAGAATCAAAGGTCCCTTCCTTTACATACTCATGAGATTTTCAATGTAATTTCTAAAGCAAACATAATACTTCTCTATGATATGGCCAGGACAGAGTACATGGGAACTATGATCTCTATATTTATTTAATCAATTAATGAGTATTTATTGATTTATCACCTTCTCTAAGTTCGAAATTATGCTAGGCATTAATTTCTAACTTAGGGAAGGTGCTAAATCAATAAATACTCATAATAAATAAATAAATTCCCCATGCTAGGCATTGGGGAAACAAAGACAAAAAGGAAATGGTCCTCGCCCCACCAAACTTACAATCCAGCAGAAAAGACAAACATAAATAAAGATATCCAAAGCAGATATAAGAGAATCTTGGTGAAAGGATTGTGCAGTAGCACAAATGAGGGGACCATGAAAAGCTAAAGGCAAAGACTGTACTTAAGCTGAATCTTGAAGAAAACTAGAGGTTGAAACCAGAGATTTCAAGAAGATTGGTTAGGGTGGAAGATAGAATGCATTCCAGGTAAAGGAGAAAGGCAATTTATAGTAATCAGGATAGAAAATTCAGTGCAGTAATATAAGGAATAATAGCGAGAAGATACATTTAATTAGACTGTAATATTATGGAAGGAGAGTAATGTGCAATAAGACTAGAAAGATATGATGTGAAGATTTTGTAAAGAGCTTTTTATACCGGACACAAGATTGAATTGTATCTGATCCTGGAGGTAGCAGAGAGTCACTCAAGTTGGTTGAGTAGGATGGTGATATGAACAGATGTATACTTTAGCAACATCACTTTGATAGTCTTGGAAGATGTCCTGAAGTGAGGATCAACTTGAAACAAGGAGATCAATGAGGAAATCAGTACAATATTCTAAATGAAAGGTGCTGAAGACCTGAACTATGGTGCTGGCTATGTGAGTGGGGAACAGGGGTCATATGGTAGTTATTGAGAAGGTAGAAGCAATAAAATTGAGAAACTGATTAGGTATGTTGAGTGAGTAAGAACCAGAAGTCAGGGATGATGTCAAGCTTATGAACATAGGTGATTGGGAGGCTGGCATTGCCTATGACAGAAATAGGGAAGTTTTGAAGAGAGATCAGGTAAGGACAACAGTGGGAGTGAGGATAATGACCTCACTTTTGTACAGGGTTCTGCATCTGAGATGACAACGATATATGCAATTCAAAATGCCCAATAGGCAACTGGTAACATGGAAATGGAAATCAACTGAGAGATTAGGAGTGAATTTATAACTAAGAATCATCTGAATAGAGAAGATAACTCAATCGATGGCAGTTGATGAGGTGACAAGTAAGATTATGGAGAGAAAAAAGAAGTAGTCTCTGGAGAGAGTCTTAGGGGTCATATAAACTTAAGAGATATGTCACAGATCCAGGAAAGAATCAGACTGATAGAACCTAGAGTAGGCAGCATCACAAAAACCCAGAGAAGACAGAGTATTCAAATGGAAAGCATCCATTTGAATGGATGCACAGAAGTCAAGAAGAAAGAAGATTAAGAAAACACCATCAAATCTGGCAATTAATAGATCATTGGTAACTTTGGAGAGAACAGTTGCAGTTGAATGATTAAGTAGTATGTCAAATAACAAAAGGTTTTGCTGCTGTTGTTGGTGTTATTTTCCCCCAAAAGCTCTGACTTTCTTTCTTAATGCAACTGAAGATCAGATTAATGTTTCTGTATTTGGTCTTTGGATGCCATATCACAGTGCTGAATTATAAGGGGATTGCAGTCCACTAAAACCTCTAGATCTTTTATTTATTTTCCTCCCCTTATAAACAATTTTCTAACCATTCCTTTTCTGCCCGGTACTTGGCAAGTTAATCTATTTGAACAAAGCATAAGATTTCATATTCACTTCTGTTGAATTTCATCTCATTAAATTCAGTTCGGTGCTTTACCCTATCAAGATGTTTTTGGATCCCAACTGTCACCCAGTGTGTTAGCTATCTCCTTGTTTTGTTTTGAGAATCAAATAAAATAACATATGTAAAGTGCTTTGCAAAACTGAAAGTGCTCTATAAATCTCTGTCTGTCACTATAATCAGAACTATTATCACCCCAATTGATGAAGATGGGGAGGGAAGGCTTTCTTAGGGGACAATCTATATAAAACTGAACTTATCCTTTTCCCCTATACCTTCTCTGCTTATAAATCTCCTTATTACATTGAGGGCACTACCATCGTCCCAGTCCCCAAGGCTCATAGCAACATAAGTATCAGCCTTGACTCTTCACTCTCTCACCCTTCTGTATACAATCTGATGCTAAGACTTATTGATTTTACCTTAATAATAGGTCTCCCAGGTGCTACTGTGCTAAGCACCAGGGATAAAAATACAAGTAAAAAGAAAGGCAGCCTCTACCTTTAAGGAGCTTATATTCTAATGACAACAACAACACACACACCTATACACACAAATAGGGATGAAGTTTAGGGTGGGTGGCAGTACAATTACCTAGCATGGGGTCATGATTTTGAAGTTCAGAGAGAGTTTGAAACAAGGATAGCAGGAAAGTTGAAGAAGAAGAAAGAAGAAGAAGGAGAAGAAGAAGAAGAAGAAGAAGAATGAGGAGGAGGAGGAGTAAGAGAAGGGAGAGGAGGTGGTGGAGAAGGAGGAGGGGGAGAGAAGAAGAAATATAAATTGAGGACAAGAGGAGAACCTTTATTTGTTGTGGATTGCTTGTTTTGTATTGTACTTTGCAAATTTTGTTTCATTTCTTAAAGTTTTGGGGAGACCTGGACATATTGGTAGGCAGTAGGAAAGAAGTCAATGGTTAAGAAAAGAGTGAAAATTAGTAAGAGAAAGGAGATGATGAAAGGGGAAAGCTCTCCAAGGACACAGGCAGTGCTTTAATCACAAGTTGTTATGTTTCTCCTTCATTCTCAAAGAGGGCTATGACATTAAGGAGATGATGACATGACTTGCAGTTGATTTTGATTTGTGGAAGGGATGATGCTGAAAAGGAGAATGGAAAACTATAAAGGAAAGGGGAGGACTTAATAATAATTACATTTATCCAAAAGTTAAGTTGGGTGTGTAGCACACTTCTTGACCACAAGAGTTGCATAATAAAAATTCCATCACACATATTGGTAAAATTTGGGTAAATCTTCATAATATTCTCGTTTTCTATAAATCTAGTAACTTTATCACCTCCCTCCCAAAATGAAGACATGAAGCTACTATTGAATCACTTGTCCTAAAGGAAGCCATGGGGCTCTTTGTGGAAATTACCTCATTTTTTTTTAGCTGTTCACTAACCAGTCCTCTAACACACTCAAATTTTATCAACTCAGTGTCAGGTTCACTTGTCTATAATATTTACACTGTTAAAATTACTCACTCTCCCTCTCTTCTCCTCCTCCGTCTCCCTGTCTCTGTCTCTCTCTGTCTCTCTCTGTCTCTCTCTGTCTCTGTCTGTCTGTCTGTCTGTCTGTCTGTCTGTCTGTCTCTCTCTCTCTCTCTCTCTCTCTGTTTCTCCCTTGAATATTTGAACAACTATCTCTTTTCAAATCAACTAGAAAGTGTTTTCAGGTACTGCATGCTCATTCTGATACTCTGTGTTCTAGGAAACCAACACAGGGATTTTATCCTTAGAATAAGAGTACATTAGTCATATGCTGCTTCCCAAATCTATTGTAACCCATAAGAAGTATTATTTTTCTTAATGTAAATACATACTGTATGAGCAAAGCCACAGATACTTAAGAGGGCAATATAATCAATGTATATATAATTTATTAAAGTATATGAACTTTTAATTGATAATTATTAACATATCATCATGTTTTACACATATGTAAGAGTTAAGACTTAGATGCAAATAAATAGATTATGCATATATGTATACAGAAATATACATATGCATGCATACATATATATGTGTGTATGTTTATGCACATATACACACATATACGTATACACAGGCACACTGACTCTTCTATACATTGTCCAAGAAAACCAGAACAGTAAATAGAGGATCAAGTATTCAAAACGTAGATCATAGACGTAGACCTGAAAAAGCCCTTAATTAGGGATCATCTAGTCCCATTATTTTACAGACAAGGAAAATGAGGTAAAAAAAAATGAGGTAAACAAAACAGGAGAAGTGATTTGTCCAGAGTCACTAAGGTAGTAAATGGTATGGCTACGGTGTAACCCTAAGTGCTTGCATCCCAAATTCTGTCTCCTATGTTCTTATACGATTATCACAAGCGTCTCTCCTATACTTTGATTTCTTGTATATTCTTCATGTCTGAAGAGGTCTAAAGTAAATTTAAAATTTTAGCACTTGAGTGGACAGTGGAAGATACAATGTCAGAAAAGGACTTTATGAAACAGAACACAGAATATTAGATCCAGAAAAGATGTAATAGCAACTATCATAGAACAATAGAACTTAAATTAACCTTAGAATATAGAAGGTCGTAACTGGAAAGTTATTTTCCTTTGAAAGTAGAATACAGAATATAGGATGGCCTGCATTCTTAGAACATGAAATATCAGAGCCAGAGCAGGCTACAGTCCTTCACTTTCCAGATGAAGAAGTTGAAGTTCTGAAAGGAAATGGATTCACCCAGAGTCATAGGTTTCTCCAGTGGTAGAGCCAAAATTTCTGTGTACAGGTCTTGCATTTTCTCTCTAATACAACTCCTTGTGCCTCTTGTTAGTTATCTGGGGAAAAAAGAATAAACCCCTTGAAAATATCTGAAAACAATCCTCTGACAAACTGTGCGACTCAGCCTCTTTAATGCTATAAGAACTAAAAAGGAGAGATCTCCAAAGGTTCCATGGCATAAGCAGGCAAGGAGGGCTTCCTGGAGGATATGAGCTTTGAGATGAAGATTGAAATATATTTAGAAATCTAATCCAGGTTTTTGTCTGTCAGTTACTAGAATAATAACTATCCATTTTCAAAGATCAAAAAGAAATAGAATTCTAGTGTCTTAGAGAATCAAAATGAGAAGAAACTTTAGAGGGTTTCTAATCCAACCCACACCGGAAAAGCATCCTCCTCATCATCTTCAACATGAGTTAGTCCAGGCTCAGTCAGAAGACCTACAGTGATGGGGCAGTCTTAAAAGGCAAGTCTATTGTGCTTGGTTTCATCCACTTCATTGTGTTTTAGCCTCAAATGGTATACTTCCTTAAACCAGAAATATTTATAAACACATTGAGGCCACCCCCTTTCTTTTCTAAAATTTCAGTAGATAGTGTAGCTGTTAATGGATTTTTTTGTAGCTTTTAAATCCAGCTTTCTAATTATAGTTCAAAGAACAGTGTGTGGCTCCCAGCAGTTTCCTTTCCCCATATTTCTCCACAGTTCCTGATCTTTTCTAAGAGCTAATTAAAAACTTTTTTTGTAGTTATTGGCTTGCCAATTCATGGCCTGACAATTTGTGCATAGTCTTAGGAAAGAATGTCCCAAGTCTCAGGTTGTCAGAAGTGACTTAGGTCCATTGTTGCCTAGAGACAAGGCCTCATCAGAAACCATGAGGAGGATGGGGACAATCCCAGGAATTCATGAAAGAGAACCCCCATAACCACCTCAACAACTACATTATGTAAATTTTTAAAAAGCTTCCAAATTTGATAAGTGGCTGCTGTTTGTGCCAATCTCATTTGAAATGTTGTCTTCAGTTCTAAGGTGCAGGTAGGTAGCACAGTGGATAGAGTGCCAAGCCTTGAGTTAGGAAGACCTGAATTCAAATCCAGCCTCAGACATTTACTACTTGTGCAACCCTGGACAAGTCACTTATCCTGTTTGCCTTAGTTTCCTCATATGTAAAATGAGCTACAGGAGGAAATGTTAAACCACTCCAGTATCTTTGCCAAGAAATTTTCATGCCCAATGTTGGTTTAATATAGTTCACTGGATCACAAAGAGTTGGACACAAGTGAAATGACTAAACAATAAAAACTTCAGTTCTGGGTTTCCTATTTAAGACTATCAACAGATTAGATCTTATCTAGAAGATGTTAAATGAGATAGTCAGCAGGCTATGGTAGTCCAAAAAGTCTTCTAGTTTTCAGGCTGACTCTTTTTTTGTGATAAAAATCACAAAATCCAAATGTACTGGGTTTGGGAAGTACTTCTCAAATGATGATGACCAATTCAATTTCTCCTCTTCCCTTGACATCGAGATCATTTCCCAGGAAGATCTTTAAGGTAAAGAATAATGATGATGGTGGTGATGAAATAATAATAATAAATAATAATAATATTTATATGTGCTTTAAACTGTACAGAGCATTTTGAATGTGTTATTCCATTTGATCTTCAGAATAACTCTGTGAAGTAGGCGCCATTATTATCCCAGCTTTACTGATGAGGAAACAGAGCCTTTTAGTGATTAAGTGACTTCTTCACACATCTAGTAAGACTAACTATGCATTCCACTCCCCCCACCCCTTTGCTTCCCCCACCAAAACATACATATACGCACATCACAGAACTTGTCCAACTTGAGACTTTCAAAACAGATCTGTTAACGTATCAACTGGAGAACTGACTGTATCACCTGTCTTAATCTTAAATCCCCTTCTTCAAGTCTCTGAAACAGTAGAATGAAATCAGCCACACTCCATTTTAATGTCCCCAACTGACCACTTGGTTATAATAGTAACTGGATTATTGTGCTACAAAAGCCAGAGAAAAACATCGTGTTGCCCAGATGGCATCATTGTTCGGAAAAGTAGTTCCAGGATATCAATAGAGACAGAAGTTCCTTGTCTTTACTCCTATTACTTCCCCACCCGAAGTTGACCATACTTAATTCTACACTGAATAAGCACCTACCATTGAGCAGCTACCATTTATTTAATGCAATCTGCTGAATTACATTCAACAAATAGGCATTCAGTATTTGCTACATAGTAGCCAATATGTTGAATATGAGGGCAAGAACCTTGGATTCAAATCCTGGTCCTGACCTTTACTAATTGTACAAATTTGACTAAGTTCCTTAAACTCTCAGTCTCATTTCCTCATCTGTAAAATTAAGATCAGAAGGAGAGAATGTATGTTTGTTTCAATGTTGATATGTTTGTGTGCATACATGTGTGAGTGTTCAGTTGAGATTATGTATATGAATTAGATTGATCACATTTTAATTAAAGAAGCACTATGTACCATCCCTGGATAATCATGATGAAGGTGTGGGTGGAACAAAAGGTGTTAATACTACATTATCCTGTCCTCATAGTGCTAATAGTCAAGTAGAGCAGAGGTATCAAACACATGGCCATGGGCCAAGTGCAGCTCAAATCAAATTAAAATGTAATTGGGATATCTTTAGTAAAAGAAAAAAATATAGTAAAACAGGGATAATATTAAATTTCAAAATTAAGTCACTATGTGGCCTGCAGAGATCCTAACGTTCACATTAATGCCCCTATCTTTTCTATTTGAATTTGACACCATTAGTGTAGAGAATTAAGTGACTATTACAAACAATGTTGAATGATAATTTCCTGAATGAATTTTAAAGTGCTAAGTGATAGCTGATTAAGGGAAGGTCTGCCACAGTGGGGCAAGATGAGAAGATATTTGTATTTTCATGTGGGCAGGAAAAGCCAAGATGGTGAAAGACTTCAAGATAATAATGTCTCAAAGGAAAATAAGTCAGTCAAAGAAGTTATTCTTTAATTGGAAAAGGAATGGAATACAAAACATAAGACATATAACATCTAGAACTGGGGCGATGATGGTCCTCTTGCATTCCAATCTAATTAGGGAGTATCTAGAGTATAGTGTGCAGTTCTGGGTAATTTTCTGAAGGAGGGAAGAGCATTGGAAAGCCAGAGAGTTTTCAGAGGTTTCAACTGTACCATATCAGGGTGAATGGAAGGAACAGAGAACACTATGGAGAAAAAAAAAAGACTTGTGGGTGTTCAGGAACATAATATCTATTTCTAAGAATTTAAAGGGTTATTGCATGGAAGAACGTATACATTTGTTTTGTTTTGCTTTAGTTTTGACCCAGAGGGCTGAATTAGAACCAGTAGGTGAACATTGCAAAGAGGTAAATTTAGGTTTAAGTAAAGGAAAAACTTGTTAACAATTAGATGTATCTACCATTATAATGAGCTGCTTTGGGAGGTAATTCAGTTAAGCATGAAAGCCTTGAGTGGCAAGAGATGCAAACAAAATTGCTGAGCCTTAGTGAGGTGAAGGAAAGGAGGAGGGGTAGACAAGAGACATAAAGGGTAGAAATTAGTTGAGTATGTTACAGAGATGATCCCTGGTCTAGAATGAGTTGTATTAGATGGTCATTGAGGCCTCTTCTATGTCTGAGATCCTGTGATTCTGTCCACTCTAGTTCTTACTCCTATGAGGGCAGTAGGTCATCATAGAATTTCAGAATTACAGAAGGTAAGTGATGGAAGAGATCTTGGAAATCATCAAGTCCCAAATTCATATTTCATATAAGGATAAATTATTTGCCCAAGGTCACATAGCTAGGCAGTTTAAATCCAGAAACTGAAACCAGGTCTCTTGATTCCAAATCTAGTGATTTTTTCCCATTACATTATGACCATCTTCCCCTACAATGCCAGTGAGCACATTTTTTGTACATCCTACTCTGACTAATCATTTTAAGATAGTAGCCTGGTCCAAAACTAATTGTCTAATGGATCTTCTCTTCCCATTTTAGGTCTCTCATTTCTCTCTTTTCAAAAACACTTGCTTTCTAAAATATTCTCCCCTCTTCCAAATATCTCTGCTCTACATGATCCCACTGTCTCCATATTTTCTCTCACTGCTTAGGGTCACCTACTATATTGTCTTTCAGTTCTTCACTCTCTAGTTAGAACCTTATGATGCCAAGTTTTCCTTTTTCCCTCCCCACCTAAACTCTTTCTGTCTAGTAATGTTGGCATCCTTTCTATTCCTCTCATAAAACATCCTATCTTTTGGTTCTGTTTACTTTTCACTGGTCCCCATGCCCAGAATATTCTTCCCCTACCCCTGTCATTCTTTCTTGGCTTCCTTGAGTTCCTTCAAATTTCAGTTAAAACCCCATATTCTGTAAGAATCCTTTCTTATTTTCATCATTGCTGTTTCCTTCCCTCTGAGATCACCTCCAATTTACTCTGTATATATCTCCTATATATAAAGGTGTTTGCATATTGTCTCCTTCATTTGAAAGTGAGCTCCCTAAAAGCAGAAACTACATTTGCCTTTCTTAATATACCCAGCACTTAGCCCAGTGCCTGGCACATATTCTTCTCTGGCTGATTCCTCCTCTATCATCTTCACTCTCTCAATTATTTTCAATTTCTCTTTGTCTACTCACTATTTCCCTACCACCTTAAAATGTGCTTATTCCTTCCTTATCATCAAGCTACCCTCACTTAATACATCTATCATATTTCACTGTCATCCCATATCTCTTTTCCCATTTATAACTAAACTCCTTAAGAATTATATCTACAATAGAGGCGTTCATTTACTCTCACTCTCTTTCTAATCCACTAGAATATAGCTTCTGGCCTCATCTGACTTGGAACTGCTCCCTCCAAAGTTATAATGATCTATTAATAATGAAATTATAATGAGCTTTTCTCAATCTTTAACTTTCTCAGTCTCTGAGCAGCTTTTGATACTGATGGTCATACTCTGCTCTTTGGTACTCACTTCTCTCTGGGTTTCATGACATTACTCTCTCCTGCTTCTCTTTCTACCTATCTGACTTCTTTTCTGTCTTTTATTGTTTTATTTTTATCCAGGTCATATTCATTACCTATAGGGGTCTCCCAAGACTAGACAAATTGTGACACCTCTTCACTCGTCCCTCCATTCAATTTCTATTATCAGCTGTCATCATTTCAATTGTCATCTCTATGCAGATGACCATCTACTGATTCAGTCCTAATCTCTTTACCTACCTCTAGTCTTGCATGTCCCGCTGCCTATTGTACCTCTCCAACTTGATGTCCCATAAACAATGTCCAAAACATTTTCTTTTCCCCAAAACCCATCATTTTTCCAAACTTCCCTATGATATGAAGGTACCACCATCTTTCAAGTCACTTAGGTTTGAAATCTAGGTGTAATCTAATTCTGCATCTAATCTGTTAATAAGATTTGTTGGTTTTATGTTTATAACATACCTTGAATATAACTCCTTCTCTCCTCTCACACTATCACCACCTCCATTCAGGGCTTGGCTACCCCACACCTAAACTATTGAAATAGTCTGCTGATAGATCTTCCTTCCTGAACTTTCTTTCCCACTCTAACCCATTTGCCACTTGGCTGCTTTTTAAGCTGTAAGTTTTGCTATGCCAGCTCCAGACACAATGCACTCAAGTGGTTCCCTATCACCTCTAGGATTAAATATAAAATATTCTGTTTAGAATTAAAAGTCCTTCATACCCAGTCTTCTTTCCAGTCTTTTTATACATTACTTCTTTCCTTACATTTTGTAAGCCAGTGACACTGGTGTACTCACTGTTCTTTGAGCAATATATTCCATTTTCAGACACTGAGCATCTTCAGTGGCTGTCTCAAATAAATAGAATGCTTTCCCTCACCATATTCACCTCCTGGATTCCCAGACTTCCTTCAAGTTCCAGTTAATATATGACCTTCCACAGGATGCATTTCCTAAGTCTCCTTTTAATGCTAATGGCTTCCCTTTGTTCATTTTCTTAATTTATCTTAAACAGAACATATTTGAACATAGTTGTTTTAATACTGTTTCCTCAATTAGACTGTAGTCTACTTGAGAGGAGGGACTGTCTTTTCATTTCTTTGAATCCCCAGTATTTAATACAACGTCTGTTTCATAGCAGGTATATGATGAATATTTATTGATTAACTGAATAATAAAAACTTATAAATTTTTGTTTCCCTGACTCCTATATTCGATTCTTTGGGGACTCAATTCTCCTCTCATTGTACTATAGTAAAGGAATATAGAATATAAGCTTCTTGAGCTCAGAGACTATTATTTTTTTTATTTGTTCTCATCAACTAGCACAGTACCTTGCACATGGGAGAATTTTGAAATGCTTGTTGAATTGAGTCGAATCTTATGAAGTGATTCATTTTACCAAGGTGTGACTATAAAATAAGACAATTAAACAAAGATATAATGAAATCACAGAAAAATTATGAAACAATCAATGAAATTTTATAGAATCTCAGAGTTGGAAAGGGACTGTAGTTGGGAAAGATGAGGAAGACTAATTTAAGCCATTTCTGAATAGAAATTCTGTCTACAGTATCATTAACAAATCTTTTCCTGAACTCCTCTTGAAGACTTTCCTGAAATAGTTCATTTCACTTTTAGACAGCTGTGATTATTAGGAGCTGCCTCTTTAAACTAAGCCTACATCTGCTTGTGATGGTTTTTCTGTTGATAGAATATTGTGGATATTGCTCAACAATATGCCTTACTTCCTTTCCCCCTACCCCAACATGTAATCTTGAGCTCAGTTACTTGTTGTGAGGATGATATAAAGCTATATCTGCTTATCTATCTGCTATTTCTAAAAAAAAAAAAATCAGAAATTCTCCTGGACTTCTGGGAGCCAAGATAATGGAGTAAGTCATGAATCACTGTAGCTCTCCCATATTCGTATGCAAATAAAACCCATAAAATTCCATCCTACCCTAGAGTAAATCATGGAACAGCAGAGCCAACAACAAGATGGGATAGAGTGGTCTTTGAGTCCAGGAGAACTGGAGGATTGGCAAGAAAAGTCCTTCTCACTCAGGTCAAAGGAGAGTGTGTTTCAGAATGAGAAGCATCCCAGCAAACCCCACATCAACAAACCAGCAAGAACTCCTGAGACCCAGCGTGGTAGAGCAAGAAAACACCACGACAGGACCTCCCAAGTGCCTTAGCATAACCAGGGGAAATAACACACTCCATCTCCAAGAACTACCACGTGCCATGATGTAGACCCCTGCAGTTAGGCATCCATCAGTGAGACCTCTATCTGCTTCAGTGAAGCCCTGAGGAAAAGCAAAAACACCCAACTTGGCCTCAGCACATATCTGATGCTATAAGTAGGGCCCCAGCTCAGCATCAGGTAAGCTTCCAGACATCAACCAACCTCCACCTTGTGCCCTCAACACAGCACCAGGCACATGGGTCCCCTGTGGTCCTCAGGGTACCATCAATGCAGTACCAGGTAAGCAGCCATGGCCTACAGCCACTGGCCCAAGAAGCCTGAGACAGAGTCCTTGCTGTACTCGGAGCAGAGATCAAATGCAAAAGAAAGGAATAGATCCAAAAAAAAATGAACAACAACAAAAAATTAATTCGATCATAGAAAGTTATTATAGTAGCAGGGAAGATCAACAAATAAATTCAGAAGAAGAAAGCAATGTCAAAATACCTGTGGGAAAAACCACAGAGAAAAATTGGAAGTGGACTCAAGCCCTGAAATAACTCATGGAAGAGCTCGAGTAGGAGCTTAAAAACCACATAAGAGAGGTAGAAGAAAAAAATGGGAAAAAAACTAAAGTGATGCAAGACAATTATGAAAAAAAAATAATCAGTATCTTGGAAAACTGCTTAAAATTTGAACTGGCCAAATGGAAAAGGAGATAGAAAAATCCACAGAAGAAAGCAACTCCTTAAAGTGTACAATTGACCAACTGGAAAAGTAAGTACAAAAAGTCAATTGAGGAAAACATCTTAAAAGTCAGATTTGGACAAATGGAAGATAATAACTCTATGGGACATCAAGAATCAATCAAACAAAATCAAAAGAACCAAAAAAATGGAAGAAAATGAAAAATACTTTTTTGGGGGGGGGGGATGAACAACTGAGCTGGAAAATACTTCCAGGAGAGATATTTTCATAATAATATAATAATAATAATAGTAATAATAATAATAACAATAATAGCCATGATCAAAAGAAGGATCTGGAGAGCATCTTTCAAGAAATTATCAAGAAAAACATCCCTGATGTCTTGGAACCAGAGGTCAAAATAAGTATGGAAAAAAAGTAATGAAAAAAAAAATAGCCAAATTTCAAAAGTCTAGTGGATTAAAAATCAGAATCATACAATATGTTGTTTACAAGAAACACACCTGAAACAGAGAGACACACAACAGAATAAAGGTAAGAGGCTGGAGCAGAATTTACTATGCTTCAGTCAAAGTTAAAAAAAAAAAGTGGGGATAGCAATCCTGATCTCAGACCATTTTTTCAAAGAAAAAAATCCTATAAGTGGCCAGAAGAAAACAATTCAAATATCAGGGAGTCACAATCAGGATCAAATAGTACTCTGAAGCTGCAACATTAAAGAATCAGAGGTCATGGAACATGATATGCTGGAAGGCAAAGAAGCCGGGGCTACAATCAAATATCACTTACCTGACAAAATTAAGCAGAATACATCAATACATACCATTTTGTTTTGGTCATTCAATGAAACAAAAGGATTTCAAGCTTTTGTATGTAGAAAACCAGAACTAAACCAAAAATTTAACCTCCAGTATAAAGACTTAAGAGAAGCAAAAACAGGTTAACCAAAAAAAAAAAAAAAAGAAAGAAAGAAAGAAAAGAAAACATAAGGGATTCAATGAACCTAAGTTATTTACAACCCTACAAGGGCACATGATATTTGTAATTCTTAAAAAAATAATGTATTACTAATAATATAGCTAGAAGGAATCTACAGAAGGTGTGGGCATATGGTGAATTTGAGGGAATGACAAAAAAAAAATAAGGGAAAAGAGAGGAGTACAATGGGTGCAGAAGAAAGGGAGAGGTAGAATGGGGTAAATTGTTTCACTGAAGAGACTCAAAAGACCTATTAGAGTGGAGGAGGAGATGGGAGAGTAGGCAATGAGCCTCACTTGAACCTTACTCTCATCAGTATTGGTTCAAAGAGGGAATAATATGCAAAATCAATTGAATATAGAAATCTAGTTTACTTGACAGGAAAGTAGGTGGGGAGGAGATCAAGTAAAGAGGGGTGGGAGTGAGGACTGAGAGAAAGGAAGGTATATCGGAGGAGATGGTAGACAGGAACAAAACACTCGTGAGGAGGAAAAGGTGAAAGAAGAGAAGAAAAAGGAAGAAGAATAGGAAGGAGGGAAACACATAGGAATCATAACTGATAATTTGAACAAGATGAACTCTCCCATAAAACAAAAACAGATAGCAGAGTCGATTAAAAACCAGAATTGTACAATATGTTGCTTACAGGAAACACACTCGAAACAGAGAGATGCACAAAAAAGTAAAGGTAAGACACTGGAGCAGAATCTATTATGTTTCAGCTGAAGTTGAAAAAAAAAAAAGCAACTGAGGATAGCAATCCTGATCTCAGACAAAGTAAAAGAAAAAAATAGACTTAACTAAAAGAGATAAGAAAGGAAGCTACATCTTGCCAAAAGATACCATAGACAATGAAGCAATATCAATACTAAACATATATGCCCCAAGTGGTAAAGCTTCCTAATTCTTAAAGAAGTCAAGTCAGTTACAGGAAGAAATAGGCAGCAAAACTATACTAAGAGGGTGACCTCAACCGTTATCTTCTCAGATCTCAATAAATTCAACTAAAAATTAAACAAGAAAGAAAGGAGGTAAATAGGATGCTCAAAAAAGCTAGATATGATAGACTTGTGGAGAAAATTGAATGGGAACAGAAAAGAATATATCATTTTCTCAGCAGCATATGGCACCTACACATATAATAGGGCAGAAAAATTTCAAAATCAAATGAAAAAAGGCAGGAATATTAAATATATTATTTTTGGATCATAATATAATAAAATTATATTCACCCAAATGTCATTAGAAACATAGATTAAAGTTAATTGGAAACTAAATAATCTACTAAAAAATAAGTGGGTGAAAAACAAATCATGGAAACAACCAAGATTTTCATTAGGGACAATGACAACAATGAGATGACATACTAAAATTTATGGAATGCAGTCAAAACAGTATTTAGGGGAAAAATTATTTCTCTAAATTCTTACATTGACAAAATGGAAAGAAGAATAGATCAATGGATTGGACATGAAAGTAACAATAACTAGAAAATGACAAATTAAAAATCCTCAATTGAGCACCAAACTGGAAATCCTGAAAATCAAAGGTGAGATTAATAAGACTGAAAGAAAGAAAAAAACTAATGAGTTAATAAATAAATGGAAGAAATGGCTTTATAAAAAAAAAATAAGGTAGATAAGGCACTGGTTAATTTGATTTAAAAAAAAAAGAAAGAAGAAAACTACATATCCAGTATCTAAAATGAAAAGGGTGAAATCACCACCAATGAAGAAATTAAAGCAATTATTAGGACTTATTTTGCCCAATTACATGCCAATAAATCTGACAACCTCAGTGAAATCAGTGAATATTTACAAAAACATAAATTACCTAGATTAATGGATGAGAAAATAGAAAGCCTAAATAACCCCATCTTAGAAACGAAAGTTGAACAAGCCACTAATAAACTCTCTAGGAAAAAAATCTCCAGGGCCAGATGTGTTTACAAGTGAATTCTACCAAACATTTAAAGAACAATTAATTCCAATACTACATAAACTATTTGGAAAATTAGGGAAAGAAGTAGTCCTACCAAGCTCCCTTTATGACTCAAATATGGTGCTGATAATGTAAATCAGACAAAACTAAAACAGAGAAAGCAAATCACAGATCAATTTCCCTAATGAATACCAATGAAAAAATTTTAAACCAAGTACCAGCTAGGTGATTACAGCAGTGTATCACATGGATTATACATTATGACAAGGTGGGATTTATATGAAGAATGCAAGTTTGTTTCAATATTAGGAAAACTATCAACATAATTGACTATATCAATAACAGAACCAACAGAAATCATGATTATCTCAATAGATGCTGAAAAAACTTTTTGACAAAATACAACACCCATTCCTATTGAAAACACTAGAAAACACAGGAATAAAAGGAGTACTCCTTAAAAATTACAAGCAATATCTATCTAAAACCATCAGTAAGCATTGTCTGCAATGGGGATAAGCTAGAGGATTTCCCAGTGAGATCAAGGATGAAGCAAAGATGCCCACAACAACACTATTATTTAATATTGTACTTGAAATGTAGATATACCAATAAGAAAAAATAAATGAGAGGAATTATAATAGGCAATGAGGAAACATTCTGCAGATGATGTGTTGATATACTTAGAGAATCCTAGAGCATCAACTAAAAAAATTACTGAAATATTTAACAACTGTAGAAAAGTTGAAGGATATAAAATAAACCCACATAAATAACAAATATTTTACATGACCAATAAAATCCAGCAGCAAGAAATAGTAAGAGAAATTTCATTTAAAATAATTGTAAACAATATAAAATATGTAGCAGCCTACCTGACAAGACAAACTCAGCAATCATATGAATACAATTACAAAACACTTTTCACACAAAAATGTCAGATCTAAATAGCTGGGAAAACATCAATTGCTCATGGGCAAGCAGAGCAAAAATAATAAAAGTGACAATTCTGCCTAAACTAATTTACTTATTTAGTTCCATTCCAATCAAAGTATCAAAAAAATATTTAATAGAGCTAGACAAAAAAACAAAATTTGTATGGAAGAATAAAACATTAAGAACATCAAGAGAATTAGTGGGGAAAAATGTAAAGGGAGTGGCCTACCCATAGCAGATCTCAAATGATATTAACAAGCAGTAATCATGAAAACTATCTGGTACTGACTTAGAAACAGAGTGGTGAATCAGTGGAGTAGATTAGGTACACAAGACACAATAGTCAATGACCATAGAAACTTAGTGTTTGACCAATTCAAAGACCTCAGTTTTGGGGATTAGAGCTCAATATTTGATCAAAAAAATAAAACTGCTGGCAAAGCAGGAAAAAAATTAGACACAAATTAGATGTAGACCAACATCTCACATTGCATACCAAGATAAGGTCAAAATGGGTACTTGATTTAGACATGAAGGGTGATTCAAATTAGCAGAGTAAGAGATAGTCTACCTGTCAGATCTTTGGGGAGGGGAAGAATTCATAACCAAACAAGAGAGCATTAAAAATGTGAAAGAGATACATACAAACAAAACCGATGCAATCAAGAATAGAAGGAAAGAAGAAAGCTGGAAAATATTTTTTATAGCAAGTGTCTCTAATAAAGGCCTCATTTCTCAAATATATAGAGAACTACATCAGATTTATGAGAATGCAAGCCATTCTCCAATTGATAATAGTCAAAAGATATGGACAGCTTCCAGATGAAGAAATCAAACCTATCTATAGGCATATGAAGAAACACTCTAAATCACTTTTGATTACAGAAATGCAAATTAAAACAACTCTGACATACCACCTCATACCTATCAGATTGGCTAATATGAGAAGAGAGAAAAGTGATAAACATTATAGAAGATGTAAGAAAATTGGGATACTAGCACCCTGTTGGTGGAGTTGTGACCTGATCCAACCATTCTGGAGAGCAATTTGGAACCATGATCAAAGGGCTGTAAAACTATGCATATTCATTGATCTAACAACACCACTACTAGGTTTATATCCCAAAGAAATCATAAAAAAAGTAAAAGGATCTACCTGTGCAAAGACATTTATAGCAGCTCTTTTCGCAGTGCAAAACTTTGGAAATTGAGGGAATGTCCAACAATTGGGGAATCACTGAACAAACTATGGCATATGAATATAATGGAATACTATTGTACAATAAGAAATGTTGAAACCACAGATTTCAGAAAAACCTGGAAACATATGAACCATGCTGACTGAAGTGAGCAGTACCAGAAGAACATTGTGTGATGATCAACTATAAATGACTCAGCTCTTCTCGCAACAGCATGATCCAAGACAAATAGGAAGAAATCACAAAGAAAAATTCTATCCGTATCCAGAGAAAGAACTGATGGATTCTAAATACAGATAGAAACATATTTCTTGACTTACTGTTCTTTCTTGCATTTTCCCTTTTTTATCTGTTTTTTTCTTTCACAGCTGTGACTAATATGGAAATATTTTTACATGATTGCGCATGTATAAACTGCCTACCATTTCCAAAGGGGGAAAAGAAGAAAGGGAGGTGAAAAAATTGAAACTCTAAATCTTGTAAAAATGATTGCTAAAAATGTTCTTGACATGAAACTGAGGAAAAATAAAATAATATTAAACTTAAAAAAAGAAAAAAGAAAATTTCCTACTTACTTGATATGAAATATAGAATTTTTTTGAGCCTTCATGAATTTCTTAACTTCTGAAGCCTGTATCAAGATGAGAATGGGATTAAAAATTAAAGATCAGTCCTTTACCTCTATTAAAAAGAAAAGATAAGACAAACAAACAAACCTCTATACCACAATAAGAAACTGGGTGTAATTATTGTGGACATGGTTGAATTAAAAAATAAAACATTTACTAAATGTTTAAATATGAAAAATTCCATTTTAAGTTCAGAAATTCATATTCAAAAGTATAGCAGTTCTTTTTATCAAGAAGTTTATTTTCTAATATTAGGAAACAACAAAGATAATCTAGTGATGACCAAGGAAGGATATTTTGGGTTGAAAAACCACAAGAAAGATTATTGGAGTCGCATCCAAATAGATTGATATGATCTATTCTGTAACAAGACAGTATTCCCAAACAGATAAAATGGAAAAAGAAAAGGACCTATATGAATAAAATATTTATAGCCATCTTTTTTGTAGGGATAAAGAATTGAAAACTGAAGGAATGTCTATCAATCGGGGAATAGCTGAATGAGTTGTGGTACACGATTGTGATGAAATTCTGTTATGATGTATTTTTTTTAAGGATGAAGGGGCTGACTTCAGAAAAACCTGTGAAGACCTATATGCCCCTGTGTAAAGTTTAGTGGGCAGGACCACAAGAACATTGTACACAGTAACTACAACATTATAACAATAATCAACAGTAGAAGTCTTAGATACTCTGATCAATACAATGATATAAGACAATTCCAAAAGTCCTATGATGAAAAATGTTATTCACCTTCAGAGAAAGAACTGATGAACTGAGTGTAGATTGAAGCATTTTTTCACTTTATTTTTCTTGCCTTTTTCCCCCCACAGCATGACTAATGAGAAAATGTTTTGCATGACTTCATATGTATAATGGGTATTGTATTTTTTGCCTTTTTGATGGATGAGGGAGAGATTTGAGAGAGGGAGAAAATGAGAAACTGATTTTTTTAAAAATATAATAATGGTTATATTGATTTGATTATGGCTCCTGTTACAAAGGTCAGGGAAGAGGAGTGTGTGTCCATGTCACCTGGGTGAAAAGGAAGATGATATTTGAGAAGTAGATTGATCATAGCTGGATCAAGCCTACATAAAAGGAACCATGAAATGAACATATCACTCAGAGCAATGAGGTCCCTTGAGTTGGAGTTAAAATGGTTGAGGCTTCCAGCGCAGAATCTTGCTTTTTTTGGAGGGTGAAGGCAAGGCAGTTGGGGTTAAGTATCTTGCCCTAGATCACATAGGTATTAAGTGACAAGTGCCTGAGGCTGGATTTGAACTCAGATCCTCTTGACCCCAGGACCAGTGCTCTATTCACTGTACCACCTAGTTGCCCTGGCACATCTCTTACTAAGAAGGTATAACTGCAGGAAGTGAGGTTACCAGCAATGTAGGGAGAACCCAGATGTTCTCAACTTCAAATAAGATGATAGGACAAGAGCTTGGTAAAATGAAGTGTGCAAAATCTTATGGAAGCTTCTCTGAAAGAAAATTTCTTACAAGCATTTCTATTCCTGCCATGACCTGAAGGAAATGACATGTGCATAGTGTGTGGTCTGATGTTTCTTTGTTTCCAACACATAACAGCATTTTCTTTTTTCTTTTCTCTTTTTTTAATTTTAAAGGTTTATTTGTTAATTTTTAGTTTTCAACACTCATTTCCACAAAATTCTGAATTCCAAATTTACTCCCCATCTCTCCCCTCTCCCACCCCAAAACACCCTGCATTCTGATTGCCTCTCCCCAATCTGCCCTCCCTTCTGCCACACCCCTCCCTTCCCTTATCCTCATCTTCTCTCTTTTCTTGTAGGGCAAGATAGATTTCTATACCCTATTACCTGTATTTCTCATTTCCCAGTTGCTTGCATAAACAATTCTCAACATTCATTCCTTAAACTTTGAGTTCCAACTTGTTTCCCATTCTCATTCCCCACACATCACCACTGAGAAGACAAGCAATTCAATATAGGCAATGTATGTAGAGTTTTGCTAAAGACTTCCATAATAGTCATGTTGGGAAGGACTAACTATATTTCCCTCCATGCCATCCTGCCCCCCTATTTATTCTATTCTCTCTTTAGACTTTGTCCCTCCCCTAAAGTGTTTACTTCTAATTACTCCCTCCATGCATTTGCCCTTCATTGTACCATCCTCCCACCCCACTTATTCCCTTCTCCTTTACTTTCCTGTAGTGTAAGACAGATTTTCATACCAAATTGAGTAGGCCTGTTATTCCCTCCTTAAGCTAAACGAGATGGGAGTAATCTTCACTTTTTCCCTCTCACCCCACCCCCTTTTCCTGTCCATTGAAAAAACTTTTTCTTTCTTTTTTTGTCCCCCCAATTTATTTATTATTTTTAACTTTCAACAGTTATTTCCACAAGATTTGGAGTTCCAAATTTTCTCCCCATCTCTCCCCTCCTCCTACCCCAAAACACCGTGCATTCTGATTGTCCCTTCCCCCAATCTACTCTTCATTCTATCACACACCTCCCTTCCCTTATCCCCATCTTCTCTTTTATCTTGTAGGGTAAGATAGATTTCTGTACCCTATTACCTGTATTTCTTATTTCCCAGTTGCCAGTATACCCATTTGACCTCCCTTCAACCATCACCCCCAACCCACTTATCCTTTTCTCCCTTACTTTCCTGTATTGTAAGTTGATTTTCATATCAAATTGAGTGTGTATGTTATTCCCTCCTTAAGTAAAATGTGATGAGAATAAGCTTTACTTTTTCCAGCTCACCTCCCCCTTTTCCCTCCATTAAAAAGTTTTATTACCTTTCCTATGACAGAAAATTTGCCCCATTGCATTTCTCCCTTTCTCTTCCCAATATATTTCTCTTTCACCCCTTAATTTTACTTTTTTACATATCATTCCTTCCTATTCAACTACTTTGTGCCCTATGTATGTATATATATACACACACACACATATATGTGTGTGTGTGTATGTGCATGTGTGTGTGTATGTGTGTGTGCGTGTGTGTGCGTGTGTGTGTGTGTATAATCTCTCCAACTACCCACAAACTGAGAAACGTTTCAAGAGTTACAAATATTATCTTTCCATGTGGGAATGTAAACAGTTCAAATTTAGTAAGTCCCTTATGCTTTCTCTTCCCTGTTTACCTTTTTCATGCTTCTCTTGATTCTTGGGCTTAGAAGTCATATTTTCTCTTCAGCTCTGGTCTTTTCATCAGAAATGCTTGACAGTCCTCTATTTCATTGAATGATCGTTTTTTTCCGTTGAAGTATTATACTCAGTTTTGCTGACTAGACCATTCTTGGTTTTAATTCCAGTTCCTTTGACTTTTGGAATATCATATTCCAAACCCTCTGATCCCTTAATGCAGAAGCTGCAAGACCCTGTGTTATTCTGATTGTTTTTCCACAATACTCAAATTGTTTCTTTCTGGCTGCTTGCATTATTTTCTCCTTGACCTGGAAACTCTGGAAGTTGGCTACCATATTCCTAGGAGTTGTTCTTTTCGAATCTCTTTCAGGAGGTGATCAGTGAATTCTTTCAATATTTATTTTACCCTTTGATTCTAGACTATCAGGGCAGTTTCCCTTGATAATTTCCTGACAGATAATGTCTGGGCTCCTTTTTTGATCATGGCTTTCAGGTAGTGCCATTATTTTTAAACTGTCTCTCCTGGATCTATTTTCCAGGGTCATTACTTTCCCAATAAGATATTTTGTGTTGTCTTCATTTTATGATTCTTTTGGTTTTGTTTTGTAATTTCTTGGTTTCTCATAAAGTGATTAGCTTCCATCTGCTCCATTCTAGTTTTTAAAGAACTATTTTCTTCAATGATCTTTTGAACCTCCTTTTCCATATTCCTAATTCCTAATTCCATTTCTTAATTCTACTCTTTAAAACATTCTTCTCCTCAATGACTTTTTGAGCTTCCTTTACCATTTGAGCTTGTCTGTTTTTAAAGGTGTTAATTTTTTACTCATTTTTTTGGGTCTCCTTTAGCAAGCTGTTGACTTGTTTTTCGTGATTTTGTTGCAAAGGATAGCAGAAAATACCTACTCACCAAGAATACCTTCTATTGTCCTATTCTTTTTACCTTTTAGGGGCATTTTCCTAACCATTTACTTGACTTTTGAGTTCTTTGTCAAGAGGAGGGTATATTCTGGGCACCTGGGAACTTGTAATTTTTCAGCTCCTTCAAGGTGGCACAATCAAGTATGAAGTATTTACTCCTCTCCTGGGCTGTGCTCTGGTCTTTGAGCAGAATCCTGATCAACTGCTCAATTCCTCTAGGGTCTTTAGGCCAAGGCTCCAACAATGGAAGCTGAGATCATTGCATATTTATTTTGGACATTTAGGATGCAGAAGTTTGACTTTGATGTCTTCCTCTGATGGTACTCATTGTTCTTTCTCATCCAAAGAATGGAAGAAACTACCTGTTCACCAAGAAAGTAACCTTCCATAGTATTATTTTTTCCCATTTTGGGACATTTTCTCAGCCAGTTACTTGACTTTTTAGTCCTTTGTCAAGAGAAGGGTATATTCTTGGCACCTGTACTCAGTTCCTCCAAGGTGGCACAATCAAGGGAAAGGAATTAACTCCTCTACAGGCCTGGGCTCTGGTCTGGGAACTACCACAAGCTTTTATGCCCAGGATCTGTGCGTAGAATTCCCTCTCCAGAGCCTCCACCAGTTTCAGCAGGCCAGCACTCCTCCTCACCCCAGGGCTACCACTCAGGGCTGAGACCCAGGTCAGCAGCTTGATTCCCCCAAGGACTTTAGGCTGAGGGCTCCCTAAATGAATGCTGCTGCTGACTGGGGCTACCTGGAGCTGGGGCTAGGGCAGGAGGACCCTGTTCACCCAGGTGAAAGAGCTTTCTTACTCACCTTTGAAGCTATCTCTGGTGTTTGTGGGTTGAGGGATCTGGTAACTGCAGCTGCTGCTGGTGGTGCCCTGAAGCCTGCTCCAGACCTGTCCCTGCTGTGCCACATGGCCAAGGCTGGGCTGTGCTCCACTCTAAGCCTGGTGTGATAGACCTTTCCTGTTAGTCTTCTAGGCTGCCTTGGGCTGAAAATCTCTTTCACTCTGTAATTTTGTGGTTTCTGTTGCTCTAGAATTTGTTTAGAGTCATTTTTACGCTACTTTATGGGCTGTGGGGGGATAGCTCTTAGAGGTTATTCTCCTACTCTGCCATCTTGGCTCTGTCCTTCCCTTTTTATCTTTTTTGTCCCTGCCCGCACTTAAGTATCTTATATAGACTTTTTGCTCCCCTATCTGAATAAAATATACCACAATGAAGGTCTACTGCTTTGTGTATTAGTAGTCTGTCCTGTTCTTTGAGAAAAATCTCTTAGTCCCTGAGGAAACTATGATCAATCAACCAACAAAAATTTTTAAGTGCCTACTATGTACCAGACACTGTGCTAAGTGCTTAAATTACAAAGACAAAAATAAAGCATTTCTTGCCTTCTAAGGGCTTATAATCCATCAGCTCTGTCCCTCTGAAATTTCTACCCACTTGTAGTAGATACTGTAAATAATAGATTTGATTTTTCGAATGGGTGTTGAGTGAATCAAATTGAATTCATTTCCAAAGTGAAAAGCCTTTACAAACTTAAAGAGAGTGACCATGTTCCTCATAAGTCCCTTCTTCTCTAAGGCAAATATCCACAACTTGCACAACATAGTCTCCATTGTCCTTATCATTCTGATTGCCTTTCTCTAAATGAGCTTGTCAACATCTTTCCTGAACAAAATACCAAATGGGATTTCTCAGTATAAACTATCTGTCCAAAAAAAGAAAAGGAAAAGGAAATGAAAGAAAAGAAACAGTGTTGTACTGAGATAATGAATTATTGATGTCCCTATGTTGACTCTTGGTGATCATTGTTCTTTATTTTTTTTTCTAGATGTTCATGAACAATCCCTTTAATAATACAGTTTAGAATTTTTCCAGGAATCAAAGTCAAGAACACTGGTCCACACTTGACAAATGCAACTTTTTTTTTAAAATCAGGACATTTGACCTGTATATAGCTTGCTTTCTATATATTTGTTTGCATCATTAGATTATAAGCTCCTTGTGGGCAGGGACTGTCTTTTGCCTTTCTTTATCTCCAGCCCTTACCACAGTACCTGGCAGATAGTAGGCATCTAATAAATGCTTACTGGTTGATTTGCCTTCTCCAGGCCTTCAAGAACCATACCAATCATAGGATAACTAGTAATAGTCCAGGGTGCAGTGGATAACTTTTGCATTTTTGATGTCTAACTTAGTTCTAAGCCTTCTACAGTGCTTACTTTAGGGGCCTTCATGGCCATTGAAACAAATTGTTCTCATCCACCTATTCCACAGGAGGAAGTCTTCGTGTGCTTGAGGTAGACAGCCTCCTACCTCCATGACAGTTTTAGGGCCTGTCAATTACCCTCAGCCTGATTTAGGCCATATGCAAAGACAGGGTGCCACCACTGTACATGCTCGGTTTCTTGGAACCATAAGTTGAGTGACAGGTGGATACAAAGGTGGACAAGCAGCCCTTAAAAGGACTTGGAAAGTCCTTACACCAGAGGTGCTCATCCTCCCTCAACACGCTTATACACCCTTATACACCCTATAAACTTTGTGTTAAAGGCAATATCAGTACTTAACAATTTTTATGAGACTTAGAGGGGATATTACAAAATAACAGTAACCACAACAATAATACCAACTACACAGACCAATTAGGTAAAAAGCAATATGTTTTGTTTTGCTTTGTTTTGTGTTATTTTGGTTTTTTTTTATGATGAAGTATCTAAACTTTTACAAGATCAAAGCCTAAAATAAAACATTGTCCTGAGCAGAGGAAATGACAGATGCAATGAAAGACAAAATGATTTCAAGCAAAGTATTCACGTAGGTCTCACTCAATGAAGGAGTCAGTCAGTCACCAGAGACTTAGATGTGTCAGGCTCTAGGACATAGAATGAAGAGAGATAAGTCCACATTATTCTGCTAGTGCAGTGGTGTCAAACTGTCAAACTCATGTAGAAACAGAGGACACTAAACCATGCATAAGGATCCTTTCAGGTTTAGGATTATTGGTTTAGAAAAACATATTAACATTTTCTATGTGTCATTGAATTTCTATTTATTTGTACTTAATAGTATTTTTTCCAATTAAATGTAAAGATAGTTTTTAACATTCATTTTTGTAATATTTTAAGTTCCAAATTTTTCTCCCTCTCTTTCTTCCCTCCCTCCTCCACAAAACTGCAAGCAATTTGATGTAAGCAATACATGCACAATCATGCTAAACTTATTTCTATATTAGTCATATGAAAGAATCAGA
Organism: Notamacropus eugenii; assembly: GCF_028372415.1. Classification (NCBI taxonomy): domain Eukaryota; kingdom Metazoa; phylum Chordata; class Mammalia; order Diprotodontia; family Macropodidae; genus Notamacropus; species Notamacropus eugenii. The sequence goes on along the minus strand of NC_092875.1, from coordinate 92,790,057 downwards.
ACAAAAAGGAAAAACCATGAGAAAGAAAAAATTAAAAAGTACAAATAGCATGCTTCAATCTGCATTCAGACTCCATAGTTCTTTCTGTGAATGTGGATAGCATTTTCCATCTTGAGTCTGAATTGTCTTGGATCATTGTATTTGAGGAGAGCTAAATCTTTCATAGGTGATCATCACATGATGTTACTGTTACTGTGTACAGTGTTCTGCTGGTTCTGCTCATTTCATGTTGCTCCAATTCATGTAAATCTTTCCAGTTTCTTCTAAAATCCATCAGCTCGCCCTTTTTTACAGAATGATTATATTCTGTTACATTTGTATAACACAACTTGTTCAGTCATTCTCCAAGTGATGGACATACCATCAATTTCTAATTCTTTGCCACCACAAAACACCAGTTATAAATATTTTTGAAAGCGTAGATCTTTTTTTTTTTTACCATTTTTATTATTTCTTTGCAATATAGACTTGGTAGTGGTATTGCTAGATCAAAGGATATGCCCAGTTTGATAGCCCTTTGGGCATAGTTGCAAATTGCTTTCTAGAATGGTTGGATCAGTTCACAACTCCAATAGTGCATTAGTGTCTCATTTTTTCTATATTTTTTCCAAAATTTGGTATTTTCCTTTCTTCTCATATTAGCCAATCTGCATTTCTCTAATCAATAGTGATTTAGAAGATTTTTTATATGACTATAAATAACTTTAATTTTTTCATCTGAAAAATATCTGTTCCTAACCATTGGGAAATGACTTGTATTCTTATAAAATTTCATTAAGTTCTCTGTATATTTAAGAAATGAGGCTTTTATCAGAAGCACTGGTAAAAATTGCTTTCCAGCTTTCTGCTTTTCTTCTAATCTTGGTTGCATGGGTTTTATTTGTATTTGATTTATTTATTTTTCATTTCATAATATTATCAGTCTCTTGTTTGGTCACAAATTCTTCCCTTCTCCACTGGTCTGACAGATAAACTATTCCTTGCTCTTCTAATTTTCTTTATGTCTATCTCGTCACACTTGAACTTGAATTCAGCATAATCCATTGAGCTCCCCATCCTCCCTTCTCAATGATATGTTGGGACACCTAGGTCTTTGTCTCCTCTGCTATGAGACAGTTCACTTCCCCATAGTGATCATGATTCTTTTCTTTCGTGGAGATGGGAAATGAATCATAATCTCTGTTCATCTCAGATATCACAAGCAAGGGAACTAACCAGAGACCAGTAAGTGTGGTCCTTATCCCTGACTTCATAAAAATGGAGAGGGGCTGTATGTATTTGAACACATGCATGGAAAGAGCTAAGAGAGGTAGTTATTAGATATTATTATCTTCAAGGTAACACAAGGACATGAGTCAAGAAGGTACATAGGTAGAAGGAAAGAATACAGAGAGGGGACCTCTGTGATTTACAATATTCTATTACCAAATAATTTGGGATTATCTCAGCTGCCCCAAAGGGTCCCTATTAGTCAATGTTCCCTTTCTTGCCCCCGTCCCGCATCAGTGACCTGTTATCCTTCCTGTTTGCTTCTGTTTCTCATCTGTGAGATGACCTGGAGAAGGAAATAGCAAGCTACTCAGCATCTTTGCCAATAAAATCCCAAATGGGGTCGTGGAGAGTCTGATAAGACTGAAACAACTGAATAACAACAACACCCCAGTTGCCGTTGTCCCATCCACCCCCAGTAGTGTGTGTTATTTATTTATTTTTTCATTTATTTATCTGTTTGCTTATTTTATTGTTTAGTTTATTCAATTTTTTCTTGAACCCAGTTACAAAGGATGTTTTGGTGGTCCTTAGAATTCATATCAACCTTAAGTTTCACTTTTAGTTTTAGCAGACCTGATAATATTTAATAGGATTATGTCACTTTGTATTTATTTTCAGTTATCTCCATACTTTCAACTCCTGAGCATGATTACACTAATGCAGTAAATGAGTTTCCTGTGAATTTAAATTGTTCTGTTTACAAGCTCCTCATTTTCTCTCAGTTTGTATTTGTCTCACAGTTTCTTTCTTAAAAGCTTTCCATCTTCTCTTCAGTCAGCTTACTCTATAGAATTTTAGACCATTATATACCATATATTTTTTATCCTAAGGTCTAAAATCTGCTCTCTCAAAATGTAGGGTATATGTCAAACAATGCCCAGCTTGTTTCCTCCTTCTTTATCATGAATTCTATGATGGTTTGCTCACTTCCTCATACTTTCAGTTAGTGATCAGAAGTCCTGTAGAGTTTAATTTAGGACCATGGATAGTATAGGTTTTTTTTTCCCTCTCTACTAGTTGATTTTCCAGTGTCTACTTCATTCATAGAATTTTAGAATTGAAACAGATCTTAAATATGTCATGATCCTTTTCAAGAATGAAGAACAGAATACACAAAAGATCACCACAGGTGATAAATGGAAAATAGCGAGATGGATAGCAGACAGACAGACAGACAGACAGACAGATAGATAGATAGATAGATAGATAGATAGATAGATAGATGATAGATTGATAGATAGATAGATAGATGGATGGATAGATAGATAGATAGACAGATAGATAGATAGATACATGATACATTATAAAGCTTCATTAATTTCTTAATACATTTCAGGCACTATGCTAAAGTGTTAGGGTTAAAAATACAACCAAGAAAGAGGTGCCAGATCTTAGGGATCTTACTTTCTAATGGAGGATACAAGGGGATATACTATATAAATAGGAGCTAGAAAACAAGTGGAAGATGAGGAAGCACATGGAAATGGCCAGGAATTGTAATTCAGTGCCCAGGGTGAATCTAAGGGTGCAGCCTCATTTTCCCAGTGGGGAGAAAGTAGAGGTGATGGCTTAAACAGATGCTCCATGGCATGAGGATAACTAGGAAGTACAACGGAGTCCTGAATTCAGGCAAGGGAAGACCAAAGCTGTCCCATAACATCCTAGGTAAATTCTAGGTACTTTGTCCAGTTTTCCAGTGGGGAGCAGGTGATGATGTTGGTCCAAATACAGCCAAGCTGTGCAACACTTTCTCCACTCAACCTCAGACCCCACCCCCCACCCCAAACATTTTAGAGAGGTGGAAACTAAGGTCCAAGAGCCATAAATGACTTGTCCGAGATTTTGCTTCAAGGCAATAGATTCTTTGAAATAAACATTTACCACAATAGAAATTTAGAACTGAATGTTACCTCAAAAATCATCGACTCTAATATCCTTTTCAGACATGGGAGGGGGGAAATAAAACTACCCAAAACTCAGAGAGAGTAAAGCAATTTAACCAAGCTAACACAATGATTAGGGGTAACACTACAAAGCAGGTTATTTGATTTTAAGTCTGGTATCCTTCCTTCCTCCCTTCCTTCCTTCCTTCCTTCCTTCCTTCCTTCCTTCCTTCCTTCCTTCCTTCCTTCCTTCCTTTTCATTCCTTCCTTCTTTCCTTACTTCCTACCTTCTTTCCTCTCTTACTTTCTCATTTCCTTCTTCCCTTCCCTCTTTCTGTGCTTTCTTCCTTTCCTCACTCTCTCCCTCCCTCCCTTCCTCCCTTCCATTCTTTCTCTCTCCCTGACCTACCAAGAGTCATTCCATATTAGAGCTGTAAGGGATCTTAGAAATAATTTAGTCCAAGCAGTTCTTTCTCCAGAGAAGAAAATAAACTCAGAGAGTCTCACACAGCAAGTCTTTAGCAGATCACAGATTGAAAACCTAGTCTTCTAACTCCATGCTAGTATTGTTCTTTTTTCTTTTTTTATTATTTTATTTGTTTTCAGTGTTCTACAATCACTTCCATATAACTTAGATTTTCCCCCTCTTTCCCTCTTCTTCACCCCTTCCTCCCCAAGACAGCATACCATTTTTTATAGGTTCTACACATACATTCCTATTAAATACATTTTCAGCTTAGTCATGTTGCACAGAGGAATTAAAATGAATGGGAGAAATCATAAAACAAACCAAAATGTAATACAAAAGAAAACAATCTGCTACATTCTGCAATCGAATTCCATAGTTCTTTCTCTGGTTGTGAAAGGCATTTTGCCTTAAGAGATCACTGGGAATTTTTTAAGTCCTTGTATTGCAATGTAATTGTAAGTCTACCAGAAAAAAATCTTCACACACTGCATTTATTGCTGTGTACAAAGTTCTCCTGGTTCTGCTCCTTTTGCTCAGCATCAGTTGATACACATCTTTCCAGGTCTCTCTGAAGTCTTCCTGTTCATCATTTCTTACAGCACAATAGTATTCCATTACATTCATATACCACAATTTATTCAGCCATTCCCCAATTGATGGGCATCCCCTTCATTTCCAGTTTTTAGTCACCACAAGAAGTGCTGCTATAAATATTTTTGTACATGTGGGACCTTTCCCATTTTTACGATTTCTTGGGGATACAGTCCTAGAAGCAATATTGCTGGGTCAAAGGGTATGCACATTTTGGGAACCCTGTGAGCATAGTTCCAAATTGCTCTCCAGAATGAGTGGATCAGTTTATAGCTCCAGCAACAATGAATTAGTGTTACAACTCTCCCACATCTTCTCCAACATTTATCATAATCTTGTTTTGTCCTGTTAACCAATCTTATAGGTGTGATGTGGTACCTCAGAGTTGTTTTGATTTGCATCTCTCTAATCATTAGTGATTTAGAGCATTTTTTCATATGACTATAGACACCTTTGATTTCTTTCTCTGAAAACTGCTTGTTCATATCCTTTGACCATTCATCAATTGGGGAATGACTTGCATTCTTGTACATTTGACTCAGTTCTCCATACGCTTTTAGAAATGAAGCCTTTATCACAGACACTAATTGCAAAACTTCTTTCCCAGTTTCTGGCATCCTTCCTAATCTTGGTTGCATTGGGTTGGTTTGTGCAAAAACTTTTCAATTCAATGTAATCAAAATTATCCATTTCCATTTTAAAATGTTTTCTATCTCTTGTTTAGTCAAAAATTGTTTCCTTCTCTATAAATCTGATAAATACATTATTCCTTGCTCCACTAATTTGTTTATAGTATCAGTCTTTATACCTAGATCATGTACCCATTTGGACTTCATTCTTGTGTACAGTCTCAGGCATTGGTCTATGCTAGTATTTTTCCCAGTACAAATTTTTTTGTGCCCTTAATGCTTAGCACAGTGCCTGGTACACAGTAAATGCTTTATAAATGCTTGTTGATTGACAGTTCACAGTGTCATTTTTTTTCAAATCTCCAGTGTCCTTGAAGTCCAATCCTATTCAGTCCAAAAAACATTTATTAAGTGCCAACTATTTGCAAGTCACTGTGTTTGAAAATACAGATAAAATAATAAAAAACAATGTCCACCTTCAAGCAATATAAATTTTACTTAGGAGATACACTATATAAAATGATGAGTATCTATATACATGCAATATTACATATCATGACTTTCTATTGTGTCTTTGCCTTTTAGTCTGTGAGCTCAAGAAAGGCAGGGCCCATTTCTTGTTGAGAACTTGCATCTTTTCTGAAGCTTAGAACAGGTTACATAGTAACCACTTACTAAATATTTGTTGAGTTGAATTGCACTAGGCAATAATCCCCACCTTGGCTTTTTCCATATGTTGTTTCTCAGGCAGCCAGTCAGCAATCAATGCACACAGTAATGATTATACAGTAATAGCTCCCATTTCTACAGAGCTTTCAAGTCTACAATGCATTTTAGCTACAATAATCCTGTGAAATAAGACGAGAGAGCATTATCATCCCTGCTTTTCTTCAGTTGAAGAATCTGGCTCTGAGAGGTTCAGTGGCTTGGCCAGCATTGAATAGATAGTAAATGCTGAAATCAGGTCTTGAACCAAGGTTCCTGACTCCAAATCCTTCCCTATTGCCACCAAACCACACTACCAGAGTGTTAGAAGCCTTTGCAGGGCAGGAGTGGAAACCTTTTGACAACTGACAACAGGCATTTCACGATCCATTTCCAGTGCCTATCCACGGGGGTGGCATTACATCCCTTGTCTGTGTTCTTGCGAAGTACCAATTCTAGAAGATAACTCACTGGGGGGGTATTGGTTTGGAGCTATGAGGGCCTATTCCGAGACTACAGAGGCCCATTCCTAGGAGTTATTACACTGGGAAACTCAGTCCTCCAAACAGATATTGCAGCTGGGAAGATTGGCAGGACATTAAGCACTGAGAGAGCCCTAATTTAATTACCAACTGTACAATAACTTGATGGGGCATAATACATGGATGGAAAAAAAAATATTCCCTTGAAGAGGGATATAAATAATGAATAAACCAATAAAGTGACACATCATAATTTTGACCCTGGAAAGGCACTCGTGCTACTTATCAAGGATGGCAACCTCATCTGTGAGGGACAAATGGAAGAAGAGAGATTTGTAGCAAACGCTGGTTATTTCTCTCCCAGTCTTTTCACAGAGCTCCCTATAAAGACACACTTAGTCATCATTAACACTGTGCAGGATATTTATGAGTTTGTTTGCCTGTGAACAACTTGGCTCTTTAGCAATTAGTACTGGTATGGAGAGCAGTGTCCTTCACTGATAATGGACTGGCTAGCAGGCACCTGGTAATTGGCTCCTCTCTCCCCCTATTCTTCCTGCCTCTTCTTCCCCAATGGGGCACTCCTGCCTGAGGACCCTTTTAATGTGTTAGGGATTTTAATTACAACTTCTCTGCTCTGCAAATCATCCATTGTCAGCATACCCACTTAAAAGGAGCATCTAGCAAAAGAGAGAGCTATATAATAGTCCAGGGTAGTTGTAGGCATGAGAGACATAAGAAAGACTTAATGGGACTAAAGTGAAAGGTCTCATGCATCTACCCAGGCTCTACATAATACTATTAAGTCAACCTTAAAATCAAGGAATTTTGAGTGGGAAAGGACTTTATAGTTAATTTCATCCAATTCCTTCATTTGGAAGATGCCCAAAGGAATTAAGTGACTTTCCCAAGGCTAGATAAGTAGTTGGTAGCAGAGTCAGAATTCTTCACAGATTCATTTGGAATAGTGGTGTAGTTAGATTAGAGGATGATGGTTACCGAGTCTAAAGGAAACTCTGAGATAGAAGACATAGACCTAAGTTCCATCAACTGAAATCTCCCTTAACAGATAAAGAAGATGGAGACTACAGTGATGAAATGACTTACCTAGGTTTATATGGGTAGTGACATCATAAGTAGGATTTGAACCCAGTCTTCTTACTCTAGAGCAATGCACTTTCCAAAGTACAATGTTCCCTCCCCATTACATTCCTTCTCTTAATTTGACAAATAAAGAAACTGATGTTCAGAGAGTTGAAGTGATCTCCCTGTGGTCACATAGCTAGTAAGTATCAGAGACAGAACTTAAGCCCAGAAATTCTGACTCTATTTTCAGGAATCTTTCCACTACATCACCCTGTTGGGGAATGTGACTATGTACTATTCGGTCTTTTCGCTTTGAAGACTCCCTGGGAGATGGTTGTACCTCCCCCTACAGACAGGAAGATTCCCAAGAGTGGAAGCAGTGTGTTCCTTCTCAGACCCATTGCACTAATTGTATCTGTATATGAGCACATAAACGCAGACAGACAACTAAATAATAATAGGGAGAGGAGACCAGAGGTGACCTTATTCTAACCACTCATGAGTTTAGCAACAGGGAGAGAAAGCATCATAAGGATGAAGAATAGGGGAAGGAAATCCACAAAATCCCTGTTCAGACTTAAGGGGGTCATTTGAGTTGATTAGAATTTTTTTAAGGCAAACAAGGTCAAATGACTTGCCTAGGGTCACACAACTAGTAAATGCCTGAGGTTAAATTTGACTCAAGTCGGGGCGGAGCCAAGATGGCGGAGTAGAAAGACGCACATATGCTAGCTCTGAACCCACTGCCCGTAAAATATCTGTAAAAAAAGAACCACCGGCGAATTCTGGAACAGCAGAAGCCACAGAACAACGGAGCGGAGGAGATTTCTACTCCAAAGAGCCTGAAAACCTCTCGCAAAAGGTCCCTCGCACCCTGGACCTGGAGCAGAACCCAACCCTGCCTCGTCGGCGCAGCGCGGAAAGGATCGGATCCGAGCAGGCTTCAGGGATGGAATCTCCAGCGGCCGTGCAGGTACCTCCACCCACAGGTGACAAAGGTCGGTGAGAGGGTCTCTTCAGCGGGTCGAGAGGGATGTGGGGTGCCCCCATAACTCAAGCCCCCTCGGGAGGCAGCAGCGGAGGAGGGAGCAGACCTGGGTTCCCCAATTAGGCAGGAGACTGGATCCATTGTTGAAGGTCTCTTCATAAACCCCCTGAGGGAACTGAGCCCAAGTGGTGGCCCTGCTCTGACCTGAGCACCTGAACTTAATCTCACACTGAATAGCAGCCCTGCCCCCACCCAAAGCCCTGAGCCTGGGAAGCAGCATTTGAATCTCAGACCCCAAGTGCTGACTGGGCAGATCTGGAGGCGAGGTTGGGGTGGAGAGGACACTCAGAAGTCAAGTGACTGGATGGGAAAATGCCTAGAAAAGGGAAAAAAAATAAGACTATAGAAGGTTACTTTCTTGGTGAACAGGCATTTCCTCCCTTCCTTTCTGATGAGGAAGAACAATGCTTACCATCGGGGCAAGACACAGAAGTCAAGGCTTCTGTATCCCAGCCCACTCAATGGGCTCAGGCCATGGAAGAGCTCAAATTTGACTCAAGTCCTTCTGACTCCAGGGCCAGTGCTCTATCCACTGCACCACTCAGCTGCCCCATTGATCAAAGTTCTTAAGTCTTTCAAAATTTCATTTTTACAATATTGTTATTATACGAATTATTCCCCTGGTTCTGTTCTTTTCATTCTAAGTCATTTTATATGTCATCTCAAGCTTCTCTAAAACCATCCCTTTCCTCATGATTTCTTATGGCACAAGAGTATCCCATTACTTTTATATACCATATTTTGTTTAGCCATTCCCAATTGATAGACACCTCCTTAGTTTCTAGTTCTTTGCCACAGCAAGAAGAATTGCCATAAATATTTTTGTACAACCCTCTCAACAGCAAGGTATTAGACTTAATAAGCAAAATGAGATCCATGTTTCCAGACGCTGTCAGTGTGGTAATTTACAATGTATTTTTATTACAAGATGTCCTCTATGCTGAGGGAAGGGAGAAAGAAAAATATAAATACTTATTGATTGAAAAAATTAAATTAAATTTAAACATTAACTTAATGATATACAAAGGAGCCTTTTACAAAACTCTCTTTTATCAATCCACGAAGCCCTCTGCTAAGAGGTGGGCTTTCAACACCTTTATGAATTATAATAAAAATTATGAAACTGTCACATAAAGAGATATGCCTTGAATTGTACATCTGGAGGTATACTACCTTAGATAGACTCACCCCAAGGAAGTCAGGCCTCTCTTTCCTCTGTCAACTATCAGATAAGTCTCTTTTCTCCTGTAGGTCTTAGTTTCCTCCTCTATAAAATGAGGGATAGATCAGATAATCTCTAAGATCTTTTATAGTCATAACTATCTTCATTCTAGGTTTTTCTTCCAAATCTTATGTTTTATGGTCTCTTCTAGCTAAAATGTTTTGTGTTCTGTATCATGAAGTCCTTTCCAGTTCTAAAATTCTATGTTCTATGATATAAGAAGTTTTGGCTTAATCTCTGTACCAGAGTGTTCCATACTTAGCTACATGCCAAGACCATCAGGGTGTTTTCTTTCAAATATTTTGGAAGCTGTTCCCCACCTTTGTTTTATCTAAGTAAATCAATTAACTCCTACAATTGGGTAAACTGTGAGAAAACATACAATAACTCTCCTTAAGTGTTCCATCCGGGCATAGTAGTGGCTCGTTAGATTATACAAGGTAGGGGTAATTATCTGGAAAAGATACAGTACTTTCCTGTGACGCTTAATTTCCTCTCCACTCTTTACCATCCCCTGTTGCAGGGTCCTGAGGAAGCTGTATGGCTCTATTCCCAAGCATGCTTAATCACATACAGTGTGTGTGTGTGTGTGTGTGTGTGTGTGTGTGTGTGTGTGTGTGAAACACCTGCAGGTTTCAGTGTATATATCTATATGTGTATTTATATGTATACATTCAGGGAATGGGGAACAACTTTGGGATTCCAAGGCAGGTCCCAAGGCTCTGAGGGTCTGGAAAATGAATCCTGGATAAGAGCAGAAAATCCTTAGGCAAAAGCTTACTGACATATCCAGAAAACGTCTTGGTCTCTATCATTTTCTCTATTCAACTTATGCTTTGTCTATTGTAATGATGCCAGGGCCTTTGCTATCAGTTCTGTCATTTGCTTGTTCTCAGGAAGAAAGTTATGGGTCCCAAAAGAGGGCAGGAGTGCTATGGGTGTAGTGTGATAGAAATAACACTGGGGTAGAAGTCAGGAGAATTTGACTGGAGTTTCAGCTTGGTGGAGGAGGTGTATGGAATAGGGATTAGCATCTCTCTGTTATAAATGGTAAAACTGAGGACCAGAAAAAGTAAGTTTTTCACTCAATACCACAGGAAGGCAGCTTCAAATCTATTCTTGAACCCAGGTTTCCTGACTCTCAGGTCTGGTCCTTTTACATTGCACTTTATCAGGCCATGACCTTTTAATACCACATGGGGATTATTAATACACACTGGATTCCTTTAAGTTCCAACTAAAATTCTATCTTATATAGGAAGACTTTCCAAACACCTCTTAATTCTAATACCTTACTTCTCTTAATTATTTCCTAATTATTCTGTATATACCTTGCTTTGTCAGTACAGACAGTTTTTGCTTTACCTAAATTCTAATTATTCAAATTTGAATTCATTCTGAAAGAAATCCGCATTCTAAAAAAAACACTTATGTTATTTTACCATACAGTACTGTGCATCCACTCTCTGTCTCTGTTTCTGTCTCTGTCTCTCTCTGTCTCTCTCTGTGTGTCCCTTTCTCTGTCTCTCTGTCTCTCTCTGTCTGTCTCTGTCTGTTTCTGTCTCTCTGTCTCTCTCTCTGTTTCTCTCTCTCTCTCTCTCTCTCTCTCTCTCTCTCTCTCTCTCTCTCTCTCTCTCTCTCTCTCTCTTCCCCATTCCTAGGGCTGCCTGGCAATACACTACCCCACCAAAACAAGCAGCAAACAAATACACGAAACCAAAAATCCTCTCTAAATGGGAGCAGAAGAATGGAGTCTTGGAGAGACTGCCACCACTGTATGGGCATTTGACTTGAGAGCTCCAGCACCAAGAGAGGATACCTTTAACTCCCTTCACCAGCCATGTCTTGTTGCTCCCCTCCACCTACCCCATGTGGCCCATTCTTTTCTGTCAGTGTCTATGTTCAGGTCCCACATGTCTACACCCCTTCCTCTTCTTCCTCTTGGTTCTCACAAGGCCCTGACATGGCTGACTCTAAGCCTGTGTGTTTCTCTTCCTACTCTTTTCTCTGTCCTTGGCCCAACCTGTCCTTGAACCATGTTCCAGCCCCTTCTGTCCATGGGCATTGTGACTCCTTTCTGCTTGCCTCTCCCTCCCTTCTTCATGTCAGAAGTCAAATTTGTATGATCACTATGTAAAAATCACTCAAGATAGAGATCTGCAGAACAGTCTGTGTAGGTAAAGGGAGAACTGTCTATATTTCTTTGCATGTTGTCTGCTCCTTTGGATTGTAATCTCTTTGAGGTCAGGGACTGTCTATTGCCTCTTTTTGTATCTGCAGAACTTAGCACAGTGCCTAGCATATAGTAGGCACTTAATATATGTTTATTGATTGATTGACAGAGATATAATACATTTACTATGTAATAATGAATATTATATTCAAAAATTCATTCAGAAAACTTTTAAGTCCTATTTTCTACAGCTACTATGTTAGGTACTGATACAGAACAAAAACTGAGAGAATATAAATCTTTGCCATCATGAAGTTTATAGTCTAGAAAGGAGATAATGTTCACTATTATATGCCATGCCATGTTGTACAGACAGTGTTTCTCCAAACTCAGCATGTCATCTTTCAGTTCTGTATGCTCACAATGGTGAAGTCAATTGAAATATGACTTTTCTTCATCTCTAACATTCAAAATCCTTTCAAACCACCCCACATGTAACTCCCTCTAGAAAGAACCCACTAAGTCCACCAACCAAAATGATTATCTATATGTTCAAATTTTCCCAGGACCCTTTATATGGATCCTCATCACACTTAAAGCACTTTGTGTTATGCTTTGTGTACATGCCTTAACCCTTTCCCCCATCTCACTGCAATATAGCTAGTATTTCTATAATGCTTTAAAGGACTTATAAAATGCTAGAAAGTATTTGCAAAACTATTTACAAATGATATCTTCTTTTATCTTCACAACAACCCTGAAAGGTAAGTACTGTTTTTTAATTGAATTATTTTATTTGTTTTCAGTGTTTCATAATCACTTCCATATATTTTAGATTTTTTTCCACTCCCTTTCCTTATTACCCCCACCTTCCTGCTCTCTCCCTGAGATGGCGTGCAATCTTATATCAGTTCTACATGAACATCCCTATTAAATTCATGTTGCATAGAAAAATTAAAATGAATGGGGGAAACCATAAAACAAAACATAACACAATACAAAAGAAAATGGTCTTTTTTCTGTCTGCAATCAATTCTACCATTCTTTCTCTGGATGTGGAAGGTGTTTAGCCTCAAGAGTTCATTGAAGATTTTTTAAGTCAATGCATTTCAATGAAGTACTAAATCAACCAGAAAACTTCCTCGCACTCTGTGGTTGTTTCTGTGTACAGAGTTCTACTGGTTCTGCTCCTTTAGCTGAGTGTAAGTTCAAATAAGTCTTTACAGGCTTCTCTGAAGTCCTCAAGTTCATCATTTCTCATAGCACAATAATATTCCTTTGCATTCATATAACACAACTTATTCAGCCATTCCCCAACTGATGGCCATCCTCTTGATTTCTAGTTTTTGGCCACCACAAAGAGAGCTGCTATAAATATTTTTGTACATGGGGGATTGATTCTCATTTCTATGATCTCTTTGGGATAGAGTCCCAGAAGTGATATTGCTGGGTCAAAGGGTATACACATTTTGTAACCCTGTTGGCATAGTTACAAGTTGCTCTCCAGAATGGTTGGATCTGCTCACAGCTCCACCAACAATGAATTAGTGTTCCAATTCTCCCACATCTCCAACATTTATCATCTTCCTGTTTTGTCATGTTAGCCAATCTGATAGATGTGATGTGGTGCCTCAGAGTTCTTTTGATTTGAATCTCTCTAATCAATAGTGATTTGGATCAATTTGTCATATAATTATAGAGAGTTTTAATTTCTTCCTCTGAAAAGTCCCTATTCATATCCTTTGACCATTTATCAATTGAAAAATGACTTGTATTCTTGTACATTTGACTCATTTCTCCACATATTTTAGAAATGAGACCTTTATCACAGACACTATTTGCAAAAGTTCTTTCCCAGTTTTCTGCTTCCCTCCTCATGATTGTTGCATTGGGTTGGTTTGTGCAAAAACTTTTCAATTTAATGTAATCAAAATTATGCATTTTTCACTTAATGATGTTCTCTATTCTCCTGTTGGGTCATAAATTTCTTCCTTCTACATAAATCTGACCAATACACTATTCCTTATTCCTCTGATTTGTTTACAGCATCAATCTTTATACCTAGATCATGTGTCCATTTGGACTTTATTCTTGTGTATGATGTCAGGAATTGGTCTATGCCCAGTTTCTGCCACACTGTTACCCAGTTTTCCCAGTCATTTTTGTCAAACAGTGAGTTCTTATCCCAGCAGCTGAGGTCCTTGCATCTCAATTCATTAACTACTATGTCTTCAGTACCTAACCTATTCCAGTGGTCTTCCCCTCTGTTTCTTAGCCAGTGTCAAGTGGTTTTGATGGTTGCTGCTTTATAGTACAATTTGAGATCTGGTAGGGCTAGGTCATCTTCCCTAGCATTTCTTTTCATTACTTCCCTTGATATTCTAGACCTTTTGTTCTTCCAAATGAATTTTAATATTAGTTTTTCTAACTCTAGAAAATAATCATCAGGTAGTTTGATTAGTATGGCACTGAATAAGTAAATTAATTTAGGTAGAATTGTCATTTTTATTATATTAGCTCAGCCTACCCATGAGCAACTAATGTTTTTCTGCTTACTTAAATCTGGCTTTATTTGTACAAATAGTATTTGGCAATTGAGAACATATAGTCCCTGGGTTTGTTTTGGCAGGTAGACTCCGAGGTATTTTATAGTGTCTAGCATAGCTTTAAAAGGGATTTCTCTTTCTATCTCTTGCTATTGGGCTTTGTTAGTAATATATAGAAATATACATTGATTTATGTGGGTTTATTTTGTAACCTGCAACTTTGCCAAGGTTCTTCATTATTTCAAGGAGTTTTTTACTTGATTCTCTGGGATTCTCTAAGTATATCATCATATCATCTGCAAAGAGTGATAACTTAGTTTCTTCTTTGCCTATTCCATTTCCTTCAATTTCATTTTCCTCTCTTATTGCTACAGCTAACATTTCTAATACCATATGGAACAACAGTGGTGATAATGGACATTCTTGTTTCACCTCTGATCTTATTGGAAATAAATCTAGCTTGCACACACTGAAAACAGTGCGTAATGATGGTTTTAAGTAGATACTGCTTATTATTTTATGAAAAGTTTCATTTATTCATATGCTCTCCAGTGTTTTCAATAGGAATGGGTGTTGTATTTTGTCAAAAGCTTTTTCTGCATCTTTTGAGAAAATCATGTGATTTCTGTTAGTTTTCTTATTGACGTGATCAGTAATGTTTATAGTTTTCTTAATATTGAAACAGTTCTGCATTCCTGGTATAAATCTTACCTGATCAAAATGTATTATTCTTGTGATAAGTTATTGTATTCTTTTTGCTAATATCTTATTTAAAATTTTTGCATCTACATGCATTAGAGAATTTGATCTATAATTTTCTCTCTCTGTTTTGGTTCTTCCTGGTTTAGTTATCAAAATCATATTTGTATCATAAAAAGAATTTGGTAGGACTCCTTCTTTGGCAATTATCCCAAATAGTCTATATAGTATTGGAATTAACTATTCATTAAATATTTGATAGAATTTACTTGTAAATCCACCTGACCCTGGAGATTTTTTTCCTAGGGAGTTCATTGATGCCTTGCTCAATCTCCTTTTCTGAGATGCGGTTATTTAGGCATTCAACTTCCTCTTCTGTTAACCTGGGCAATTTATATTTTTGAAAATAATTATCCATTTTATTTAGATTGTCAAATTTATAGGCATACAGTTGTACAAAGCAATTTACAATTATTGTTTTAATATTTAATTAATTAAATTTAATTAATTTAATATTTACTATTGTTTAATTTCCTCATTGAATGTTAGTTCACCCTTTTCGTTTTTGATATTGGTAATTTCATTTTCTTCTTTCTTTTTTTAATCAAATTGATCAAAAGTTTATTAATTTTATTTTTTTTTCATAAACCCAAATCTTAGTTTTATTTATTAGTTCAATAGTTTTCTTAATTTCAATTTCATTTATCTCTCCTTTTGTTTTCAGTATTTTTAATTTGGTATTTACTTGGGGATTTTCAATTTCTTCTTTTTCTAGCTTTTTCAGTTACATGCCCAATTCATTGATCTCCTCTTTCTCTATTTTATTCAAATAGGCATTCAAAGATATAAAACTTCCCCTAAGAACAGCTTTTGCAACATCCCATAAGATTTGGTTGTCTCATTATTGTCAGTCTCTTGAATGAAGTTGTTGATTGTTTCTATAATCTCATTCATTAGGATTAGATTGTTTAGTTTCCAATTAGTTTTTACTTTATATTTCCATGGCTTTTAATTACATATAAGTTTTATTGCGTTATGATCTGAGAAGGATATATTGACTATCTCTGCCTTTCTGCACTGGATTGTGAGATTTTTATGGCCTACTACATGGTCAGTTTTTGTATATGTGCCATGTACTGCTGAGAGGAAGGCATATTCTTTTCTATCCCCATTCAGTTTTCTCCAGAGATCTATCATATCCACCTTATCCAAAGTTTTATCCACCTCCTTAACTTCTTTCTTGTTTATTCTTAGGTTAGATTTATCAAGTTCAGAGAGGGAGAGGCTGAGGTCCCCCACTAGTGTAGTTTTGCTGTCTATTTCTTCCTGTAACTCCCTTAACTCCTCCTCTAAAAATTTGGATGCTATACCACTTGGAGCATATATGCTTAGTAATGAAATTACTTTGTTGTCTCTGGCGCCTTTTAGCAGGATATAGTTTCCTTCCTTATCTGTTTTGATTAGATCTGTTTCTGCTTTTCCTTGATCTGAGATTAGGATTGTTATCCCTGCCTTTTTTACATGAACTGAAGCACAAAATATTGTGCTCCAAACTTTTACCTTTACACTATGTGTATGCCCCCATTTCAAATGTGTTTCTTCTAAACAACATATTGTTGCATTATGGTTTTTTATCCATTCTGCTATCTTTCTCCATTTTATGGGAGAGTTCATCCCATTCATATTCATAGTTATGATTACTCTCTGTGTCTTTCCCTCCATCCCTATTCCCCTTGTTTGTGCTTTTAGTTCTTCCTTTTCCCTTTCCTCCACAACAGTTTTAACTTTTGACTCCTTCAGTCTTCCCTCTTTTCTTTCAGCCCATCTCCCTTTTAATCCCCTTTTCCCTTACTACTTCTTCTCTCCTTTTTAGCCTCCTCTCCTTTTTTATTTACCTCCTCCCTCCTACTGTCTATAGAGCTAATTGTGTTTCTGTGCTTAAGTGAGTTTGTTGTACCCTCCTTGAACCCAATCAGATGAGAGTACCTCTCAAATAATCCTCATCTCACTCCCCTCTTTCCCTCTACTGCAATATATTTTTGTGCCTCTTCTTGTGATGAAATTTTTTTTCTTCCTCCTCCTTTTCACATCTCCCATTATAATCCCTTTGCACCTTTAAATCAAATTTGTTGTCATCATATCATTTAATTTATACCCAGTTCCTCTATCTATACATATCCCTTTAACATTTCATAATAAATATATAATTCTCAAGATTAACAAGTATTGTCTTCCATTATAGGGATGTAAACAGTTTGCCCATATTGTGTAATATTTTTTTCCCCCGTTTACCTTTTTATGCCTCTCTTGAGACCTGCATTTTGAGATGAAATTTTCTATTGAGTTCTGGCATTTTCATCAGGAAGATCTGGAAATTCCTTATTTCTTTGAATGTCCATCTCCTTGCCTGAAATGGTATGCTCAACTTTGATGAGCAATTAATGCTTTGTTGTAGTCCTAGCTACTTTGCCTTATGTAATATCGTATTCCAATTCCTTCAATCTTTTAATGTAAAAGCTGCAAGGTCCTGTGTGATCCTGACTCTAACTCCTAGATATTTGAATTGTTTCTTTCTGGCTTCTTACAGTATTTTGTCCTTCATTTGATAGTTCTGTAATTTGGCAACGGTATTCCCTGGCATTTTTAATTTGGGGTCCCTTTCAGGAAGTGAATGGTGGATTCTTTCAATGAATATTTTGCCCTCTGGGTCTAGGCCTTCTGGGCAATTTTTCTTAGTGATTTCTTGGATGATATTGTCCAGGCTCTTTTTTCATCATGGCTTTCTGGTAGACCAATAATCTTCAGATTTTCTCTCCTTGATCTATTTTCCAGGTCAGTTGTTTTTACAATTAGATATTTTATATTTTCTCCTATTTTTTTATTCTTTAGATTCTGTTTGACTGATTCTTGATGTCGCAAACATTCATTAGCTTCTCCGTGTCTGATTCTATTTTTTATCAAATTGTTTTCTTCAGCTAACTTTTGCATCTCCTTTTTCATCTCTCCAGTTGTTCCTTTTAAGGAGTTATTTTCTCCAATTAGGTTTTATACTTCCTCTTCCATTTGTCCAATTGTCCTTTTAAATTCTTCTTTGATTTCTTATTTCATATTTTTAAAGTTATTCATCAATTTTTCTTCTACTTCTCTAATTTGGGTCTTAAAATCCTTCCTGAATTCTTCCAAGAAGGCTCTTTATGCTTTAGTTCAGTTCATGCTCCCTTCTGAAATTCCAGATGGGAGTACAGTCTCAGTGCTGACTGCTTTGGTATTTGTATTTTAGTCCTTGTTCTCATAGAAAGATTCTATGGTCTTTTATTTTGTGCTTTGTTTCTTACTCATGATAATCACCCTTTTCCTGGTTTTTAAAGTAGATCTCTGCATCTGAGGCACAGAGAGCTCTGTTCCACAGTTCTTATGCCTAAAACTTGAGGTTTTTTGTATTGTGGCCTCTGGTTCTTTCAGTTAGATGCTAAAATGCTGCGTCTTACCTGGTGCTGAGCTGGTTGATGTGGGAAAGTGGAAGTCAGGTGGGTTTCCCCACAGTTACTGTGGAACTAATTCATTAAGTGTGGGGAAGGAGTGGTCTGGCCACAGGAGGTCTTCTCTCCTGAGCTAAAGGACAAGCAAGCTCAGCGATTGGTGATCTCATCTGCACTAGTGTGTTCTTGATTCCCTGGGGTGCTGAGGCACACCTGGGGTCTTGATGTTGGCAGTTGCTGGCATCACCCACCTGGGGCTCAGGATCTTCTCGTGGTTTGTTGAGGTGGGGCTGTCTGTGTCACCTCTGATACTGCACTGGTCCCCTTTAGCCACAGCAAGAGGAACCCTCCTTAGAGGCCTTCCTAGCCTCATGGGCTGAGTCTGTTTACCTCTTCTGCTGCTCCCACTGTTCCAGGGTTTTTTCCAGGGAGATATTCTCTGGGCTTGTCAAGTTCAACCAGAGGAGGGAGATAGCAATTACTGATCACTCCACCATCTTGGCTCCTGGAACTGGAAATCGTTAGGTACTATTTTATACTCATTTCATTGAGTAGGAAAGTGAGGCAGACAGAGATTAAACAACTTTCCCAGGGTCATACAGCCAGTAAATGTGAATGGATAAATTAAACTCAAGTGGTCCTGACTCCAGGTCTAGTGCCACATTCAATGCCACAGTTATCAAGCAAGTTTGCGTGATGAGAAGAGTGTGGAGATTGTCTACTATTGTGTGACCTTTGGTAAGATGCTTAACATTTCTGAGTTTCATTTCCTTATCTATCATATAGAGATAATAATTCCAGTAGACTTTAACTCAAAAGGTTGTTGTGAGGATCCACAGGTATAATGTATTTTAAGTAATTTGTAAACTTTAAAGTATCACATGCATGTCTGCTCTTGCATGGTGCTGGCATGGAGCTGAGAGACTGTACATGCAATGCCAGGAAACTGAATCATGTCTTAGGAAGATTCTAAAGATCACCTGGCAGGATAAGATACCAGACACTGAAGTCCTTGCTTGAGCTGAACTGCTAAGCATTCAAACTATGCTTCAGAGAGTGCAACTCTGATTGGTCACGATGTTTGAATGCAAAATGTATGCTTCCCCAAAAAGTTGATTTTATGGAGAATTCGCATGGGGCAGATGATCATACAGTAGTCAGAGGAAGTGATACAATGATACACTCAAAGTCCTTCTCAAGAACTTTGAATTTGATTGTGGGACATGGGAGACACTGACACAGAACCACTCAGCATGGTGTGCCCACATCAAAAAGGGTGCTGTGTTCTATGAGCAAAGCAGAATTGAGACAGCACAAAGTAAACATAGGATGCACAAATTTGGAGTATCCACCCCAAATATTAATATGGACTCTCTGCGCAATCTGTGGTAGAGCATTCCAAACTCTTTTTGGTCTGATCTGCCACATCTGGACACACTGAAATCTGAGTTTATCATGGTAATGTCATTTTTGTCCTCTTCAATAACAAAGGACAACAACCAACTAGCATATCAGCTCTAATTATTAATAAAAATTTCTATGGGATCAAAGATCTGAAGTTGGAAAGGTTCTGAGAACACAATCCATCCCCTCAGTTCAAAGAACATAGCAGAGACATAAGTGATTTGCCCAAAATCACATAGACAGTAAGTATCAGAAGTCATACTTGAACCTTGACCTGATCCAATGTGCTTTCCATTGTACCATGTTTAAATCGGTTTGTTGAATCAAGTTTACAGAAAGAAACACACAAAGTGTCATGTGATGTGCAAGAGCATTATCAAACTCAGGATCAAGAAAGTCTTCCCTAGAGAGTTGCAATTCACTGGGCTTTGTAGCATGAGTAGTGATTCAGAAGGTGAAGTGAGAGGAGAACATTTCAGATACAGAGCACAGTGGTGTCCACACACTATTTAAGTTCTTCACACCAGTAAGGGACTAGCAGATGAATTCAGATCTCAATGACCAACTTCATAGAGTAGTTGTTAGTGGTTCCAAAAGAGTCTGTTAATGGAATACATCAGATATTTGAGCTTGGCCTTATGCTGTTTAACATTTTTGTAAATGATTTGGATGTAAGAATTTATAAATGGCAACAAATTGGGAGGATGACCTAATACATTGAATGATGGAATTAAGATTCCAATGGACCCTGAGGCCAGAGTATTGAAGTGAGCATGACAAATTGAAATGCAATAGAGATAAATAGAAAACGTTGCTCTTGGAGACAAAATGATCAACTACACAAATATAAGATGGGGAGTGGGTGGAGGTATGATTAGACATCATTTGTGCTGGAAAAGATCTAAAGGGTTTAGTAGACTACAAGCCCAATATGTAATGGGGAAGATAAAAGAGATAGTATTATCTTGGACTTCATTTAAAACAGGTAGCTTTTCCAAGAATAGGAAAGTGATAGTTCCATTGTACTATGCCCTTATCAGACCTCATCTGGAGTATTATGTCTATTTTTGGAAGCCTTGGCTTAAAAGTGACTCTGATAAGCTGGGGGGTGTCCAGAGAAAGGCAAATAGGATAGTGGAATCCATGCCTTGAATTGAACCTATGTCCTGAGAAGGATAATGAAAGAAACATGGAGTTTTTAGTCCAGAGTAAAGAACTGTGTGTGTGTGTGTGTGTGTGTGTGTGTGTATTTGTAAGGATAGAACTTGATTTCTGTCTTCTAGTATTTAAAGAAGTAATGCAGATTAGAAGGATTAGATTTGTTATTTAGCTCCACAGTGCAGAATCAAGAATCAAGAATAACTGGTGAAATGAATAAAGGGGCAAATTTGGAATTGTTTCAGAAAAACAAACAAAAACTTCCTTCTAATTTGAGCTGTCCAAAACAAGAATGGTTTTTCTGGAGAGTTGGTGCATTCCTCCTCCTTGGAGATTTTTGAAAAGAGTCTAGACAGTCATTTGTCAGGTCCATCATAGTGAGCATTCTTTGTATATAGGAGGGAGGTTGGACCAGTTGGTCACTAAGATCACTCTCAGATTTCATGACTATGAAGTAGAGAAAAGTAGAGAAAGTTTGAGTGAAATGTACAGTATATGGAGAAGACCATGGAATAAGAACACAATGGTAGGATTTTAACAACAAATTTAAGATCTTGAGTAACAGGCAAAGGAGTATTAACTTGACTCAAGACAACAGGGAGACCCTAAAGGATTTTGAAGAAAAAGACATGACCAAATACATACATAAGAAAATCAACATTGGCATGAGTATGAAGTATGGATAGGAAAGAAGAAAACTTCTTAGAAACTATTGGAAGAATTCAAGTAGATGGCAATGAGACTGCATTAGGGTGGTGGCAATGAGAGGAGAGAAGAGAGATGGAGTTAGAAGATGCTACAAAGATGGAATCAGCAGAACTTGGCAGCTGGTTGAACATGAGAGGTGAAGGAGAGAGAAGAGTCAGTGATAACCTCAAGGTTACAAACATGGAAGTCAGGCTAAATGGCTGTGGCAATGGCACAAAAAGTAGAATCAGAAGACTTTGGGAGAAATATAAAAATGCATCTAGAACATGTTGAGTTTGAGATGCTGATTAGATAGCCATAGAGAGGTATCTTGTGAGCTACTGATACTCTTGGTGCTGCCTTAGTTCATCATCATCTTTTTGAATTAAGAAAACCACTATCAACCTCCAAGATTTGGCATTATCCATCACGTAGAACAGAGGCAAGATTTTGAAACTTAAGTCTTTTGAAGGAAGAGTGAAAGATTTAGGACTTCTAGCTTTTTATTATTCCATTTTTGTTTTGTTTTATTTTGTTTCTGTTCTCCTTTTTTCCTTAGTACTGCCCATTTAAGAGGACTGTCTTGTACAAGACTTGATACTTGATCCTTCTAACTGGAGGGAGAAAAGGACTATTTTGTTAACTTGTTCTTCCCCTTTCCTCCTTTTCCCTCTCTTAACACCACCCATGACAGGAGGACTATCTCATCCAGGGGTGGGGAACCTGCCACCCTGAGGCCATATGTAGCCATCAAGGTCCTCAAATGTGGCCTTTTGACTGAGTCTAAGTTTTACAGAACAAATCCTTTTATTAAGGGAATTTATTCTGTGAAGTTTGGTTTCAGTAAAAGGGTTGCAAATTTTGCAAGATCATTAAGCCCTTGACACCAAGTGGTGGCTATAGAACTGAACCTATAATGAAAGGATTTTGTGTGTGTGTGTGTGTGTGTGTGTGTGTGTGTGTGTGTGTGTGTGCGCGTGTGTGTGTCTTTCCTAGGGGATTGGAACAAAGATAGGGGAGATAGTGAGATTATTTTGAAAAAGAATAGAAAAGAAACAAAAGAGGTCCATTGAATCATTTTTCAAATGCACAGAGGAGAAAAGAAAAAATCTGAGAAGAAAACACAACATACAAGACATTTTTGAAAGTAACATCGAAAATATGATGTACTTTTAAAAGCAAACAAGCTGTACATAATAGAGATATGTGTTTTCATATTTGTTAAAAAAAAGTTTTGGAACAGACACAGTGGAGAATGAGAAAGCGAATCAATAAAAGTATATTAGGAGGTTAGATAAGCAGGAAAGGGTTCAGCTGAGATGATGTAATGTTAATTTGTGGAGGGTAAAGTCAGCTTAACTTTGTGAGCTGCTTGATGGCAGGGACCGTCTGTGCCTTTCTTAGTATTCTCAATATAGCCCAATGGCACATAGTAGAGCCTTAATGAATGCTTGTGGACTTGAGAATGAGTAGGTGAACCATGCTCCCTAGTCAAACAGCAGAGAAACAATTCCAGCAATTGGAAATAAAGATTACTTGAATATATTCCCTTAGTAGCACTGACCGGCTATAATGTATTAGAGTGTTAGGCAATTCAAATCAATCAAAAAAAGCCATATGAAACTACCACAGAAAAAGAACTGGAGAACTGGCAATAAAATCATTCTTGGCCTCAAGGAGTTTCCATTTTATTGGACAAAGTGCTTGATCAATCAATGAATTAACAAGCATGTTATATGTCAGTTATCAGGATTGTATAAATATATAAATAAATAAATAGATAGATAAATATATAAAATATATAAATAAATGGATAAATATGAAATAATCATATTTGTAAGCTTATATTCTATTTGGGGAAATAACATGTATATATACATATACACATAAATATATATATACACACATTTTATATATATATGCATATATATACATATGTGTGTGTA
Organism: Notamacropus eugenii; assembly: GCF_028372415.1. Taxonomy (NCBI): domain Eukaryota; kingdom Metazoa; phylum Chordata; class Mammalia; order Diprotodontia; family Macropodidae; genus Notamacropus; species Notamacropus eugenii. Next base: position 92,766,578 of record NC_092875.1, on the reverse strand, counting down.
TTTACACCACACACACATACAACAGAAATGTAATTTCAGGGGTAGAGCAGCCCTAGCAACTAGAATCATCACAAAGGCATCATGTAGGAGATAGCGCTTGAGCCAAGAGTTGAAGAAAATGAGGAATTCTCACATGTCGAAGCAAAGAGGGCATGTGCTACAGGCATGGGAGGCAGTGTAAGGACCAGAAAATAGGTCATTGATGAATATATGATAAGAGTGGGAAAGTAAGCTATAGTCATTCTATAAAAAGCTAGACATTCCAAGAAGTCTATATTTGATGCTAGAGGATTTGGTGAACCGCAAGAACTTAGTGGCCATGAGAGTGACTCTAGATGCATGCTTTAAAACTACAAATGACACCTGTGTGCAGGCTGGTTTGGAAAAAAAGTGACAAAAGGAAGGGAAAGCACCTAGAAAGTGCCTGAGATGATCCAAGCACAAGGTGAAAAAAGACCTGACAACGTAGGGTCATTGTGGTGTCAGTGGAGAAAGGAGACATGTTATATAGTTAAAATTGATGTAACAGTGATTGGGTGTGTAGAGAGATGAGAGAGGATAAAGAATTATGGATAACTTTGAGGTTACCTACCTGGATGACTGAAGGATGAATGTATCCTCAATAGAAATAAGAAAGTTAGGAAGAATGGTGGATTGTGGGTGGGGATGAAAGGGATGAAATAAGAAGTTCTGTTTGGAACATATGTAGTTTGAGATGCCTATCACAATAGAGTTTTAAATGTCTTTTCAGCAATTGTGGGATTGCAGGATTGAAGCTCAGGAGAGACTATGGCTAATATACATATATATGGCTAATTTACATATATATATATATATATATATATATATATATAGAGAGAGAGAGAGAGAGAGAGAGAGAGAGAGAGAGATGCATGTACACACACACACAGACACAGACATACAGACACACACAGACACACACACACATCTCTACACAGAAAACTGCCAGAAATCAGATGTGTGTGTGTGTGTGTGTGTGTGTGTGTATGATTTCTGGCAGTCTTCTGCAAAGAGATGATATTTGAAATCATAAGAGCTTATGAGGTCCCTAAGAGAAAGAAAGTAAAAAGAAATAAAAAGAGGGCCCAGTTCAGAGCCTTAGGGTACACCCAAGATTAGAGAATATGGACAATAAGGCAGCAAAGGAGAGTGAGAAGGAGTAGGAGAGTTCAAAGAACATTATCACAAAAATCTAGAGAAGACAGAAAAGAAGTCTAATAAGTGTAGATTGAAGTGAGTTGAGTTGAAGTATCTAAATTTTATGATTCCCCTAGTACTGAGCTCTGCATATTGTTACTACTTAATAAATAGTCCTTGAGTTTGATTGAATTGAGTTTTCATCCTAATTAGTTTGCTATTATTATCTCTGGCCTCTTGGCTGTTTGTAAGGGTTTAGCACAGATTTGGGAAACACTTCACACACACACTCACATACACACACACACACACACGCACAGAAGTGGGAAACCACTTTCTCTTCTTCTCCCCCACCCTGTAGTTCCCTGGCATACTGTCCCTATGTCATCTTAGAATAAAGGGAGTATAAAGGATCCAGTTGCTTTGTTGTGGAACAGACAGTACCTGGCCAAGATATGACCCTTGGAGCTGCCAGGTTTGGGCCATGGACTGTCTATTTGGCAACCTCCTGTGCTCTTGGCACTCACCATTTGTCACATTCATTTAATTCTGAGTGTTATTCCATTTGTAAGCACTCCTTCCCAATGCTCATTCATTCCTGACCTGGCAAGGTTATTGAGTCCTTTGAATACATCAGTACTTCATGAGAGGGAAGTGTGGTCAAGATGATCAAACCTCTTTTTCATCACTTGATAGCATAATCCCTTACCTGTTTCATAAGAGTTGATTCCAGATCCTTTACAGGATAGGGCCTATTCATGTCTAGTAATTAAAAAATATTTACCAAGCTGGAAAAAAGAAAACAAGATATAGGGGGAAAGACCTGGTGTGAAAGAGTAACTGGAATGCTATGTCAGATTCAAGCCAGAGTCTTCAAATAGGCAAAACCACCCAGGTGAAACAAGAACAGGAAAATGGAAAAGAACCAGTTTAGTTACATAGGAATAGCACTGGATTTGGAATCAGGGGACATAGTTTGAATTTCCAATGTTGATACCTCCTATGAGTTCTCAATTTACTCAACTGTAAAGACAACTCATTATATGAAGTCTTAAGCTGATCTTTAAAAATTCAGATTCACAAGTATAGTTTTGGGTAGGTATAGCTAGATAATAGTTCATTGTAATGAGAGTTAAAGATCTTCGCTGCCCATTAATAGGTCTCAGGTGGAGCCCCTTAAGGGAAATTTTATTATTGTTTTGTAGAAAGGCCCACACCTTCTGTTAATTGTTAATGAGGCATTGGGTCACTAGGGTGGTGATGCCCTTGGCTCTGAAAACTCTCTCTCTCTCTCTCTCTCTCTCTCTTTCTCTCTCTCTCTCTCTCTCTCTCTCTCTCTTTCTCTCTCCAGAAATACATGTATACACATATATGTACATATATACATGTATACACATATATACATATATGTACATATACACATATATACACATACATATACATACACACACACACATATATATATTATATATACACACACATATTGCTTTTGGGGCTTACTCTTTGGAAGAAGGTTTGTGTGTCAGATGAGACTCTGGGTAGCCATTAAACACCTCAGCTTTGAAAAGTCAGTTGTTGGTGCTTCTCTCTCTGGTAACTTTGGTTTGAATGTAATGGTCAGACAGTTGAATGTGTCTGTTGATCTGTGATATATTTATTACTTACGGTCATACAGTTAGAAACCCTGCCTATTGGTCATTACTTCTCTGCTTGTATTTTCTCTGTTGGCATATGTGATTAAAGAAGATTGGTGATGTCTCAAAAGTTGATTTCCTTTTAGAAAAGCACATCTAAGAACCTGTGCTAGCAGCGCATACTGGATGTGTAAGGGTGCTTGCTGCTACATTCATTTAAGGGAAAAAAATGTTTGGGGGTTTTAGTGGACCACAAATCAAATATAAATCAACATTTTGATGCGGCATCCCAAAATCCTAATGTGATCCCAAGATCCATTAACAGGGACATTGACTTTCAGAAATAAATATAAGAAAAAACATAATATTGCTGTACTCTTCACTGGTCAGACCACATCTGGGTTCATTTGTGTGTATGTGTGTGTGTGTGTGTGTGTGTGTGTGTGTGTTCTGGGCAACACAGCTTTTTAAAGGGATATAAAAAAAACTGGAGAACATCAAGAGGACAGAAACCTGATATTGTAGGGCTTTGCTTCTTATTTATTGTGTCAGATGTCTCTGTGCCTCAGTTTCTCCATTTATAGCTCATGCTGGTTGGAAGAAAATGTTTCAAAGGTCCTTTCAAGTTTTTAAGTCAAATGTTTTATTTTCCTATCCTATCCCTAACCATTTACTGATCATAAGATGCTGGGAAAATCACTCCATTTTCTGTACTTCAGGTGCCTCATCTAAAAAATGGGAAGGATAATTATACCTGTATTACCTATCTTCCTAAGTTATTATCAGAAATGTGTTTGTAAAATTTAACAGAAAACATAAGGCATTTTTTTGTCATATATGGGACCCCAAAAATCTATCCCAGATGAAGATAGTCTATTTGGCTTTGGCCACCACTACAACCAAATGAAAACATAGCTCACAGAGCCCCCCCACCAATATATACATACTTAGTAGTCAACCAAAGCCCTCTCCCTTAGAGGATCCATCTGCCTCTCCAGTTCCTTTCTTTAATGTTCTTTTCCTCTCAGAACCTCTACTTAAGGAAGTACTCAGGCCAAACATGTTCATTTCTCATTTCTCAGATTCTATTTTTGACTTCCTGGTCTTTTTTCACTTGCCAATCTCCTATGCATTTACCTTCTCTCTGTCCCTGATGCTGTCTCTTCATCTCCCTTTAATGTGCTGTCTTTGTTTTTAGAATATAAATTCCCTGAAGACAAGGTCTATCTTTTCACTTGTATTTGTAACTCTAGCATTTAGCATAGTAGAGCCTAGTTTAATAAATGCTTGTTGTTGACAGGACTTTGTTCCCTACCAGAGAAATTCCACATGTGTAATCTTGACATTCAAATCTTTCTATGGTCTTTCTCCACCATAGTACTCCAGTCCTATCCAATACTATTGCTGTTTACATGCACTGTGTCTCAAACTAGTTCCTTCTGTCTCTGGATTTCATTTCCTGTGTCCTGACTCAATTCATCTTGTTTCTCTGTGCCTTTGTTCACGGTCTTCCTCACGACAGGAATGTACTCTATTTTTCTCATCTGTAGAATTTCCCTGTCCACCAACATTGGTTGCTGCCATCATTTGGTAGGTATACCCATGAACCCCTGAACTTCAGAATCCTATAAATCACCAGTTCTCTTTTTGGACTGGTTCCCAAAGCTATCATCCAGAGAAGGAAAACATGTGGAGATGTAACTTGGCAACAAGATGCAAGTTCAGCTGGTGTATACTAGGTAGCTTCTTTCTTCTTAGCAGAGTGAGTACCTGAATAGACCTTGGCCTAAAAGGGCCAAGGTCTCCCATTGCATCCTGACCATCTCCAGTGATCCTGATGAATATCTAGTCAATGGATTAAGATGACTCCAGAGGAGAAGTGATGCTGGTGCCCATGCACAGTTTTCTCTCACTTAAAACAAAGTCAAGTTCAAGTCATGTCATCATTTCTCTGATGTCATGGTCTTTGGCAACAAAGGACGAACAGCAATAACAACAACACAACATGGCTTCTAAAGAACTAGAAAAGAGAATCCCTCACACCAAATATCCCAATATAAAAAACTGACGCAGCTGTTATCAATGGGAATATGACTAAATATTCTGTATGACTATCTGCTATGCTGCCACATCCGAAGGATCATTGAGCCTTTTCTAACTTGCCCTGAAATCTATGTTTATGTCTTCCCCCATAGAATGTGAATTCATTGAGAAGAAAGACTGCATAGTATCTTTCCATTTTTATCCCCAGTGCTTACTATAATGAATTGAAAATTGCAAGAGCTTAATAGGTGTTTTTCCTTCTTTCATTCATTCTTTAAGGTGTAGATTCAATGGGGCACCTCTTTTCTGAAGCCTGCCTTGACTCCTTATCCACTTCCAGCAAAAAGTGACCCCTATATAACTAAAATTCCTCACAGACCTATACCTTGATTTGTCTTTTAAACTAGAGAACTTGCTTCAAAGTTATCTGTGCACATGCCTCTCCTCATTACTAGATTTAACCATCTGATGATCACTCACTCTCTGTGTCAGCTCCACCTTTGTTTCTTGAGCACAAACTCAAACACTGAACATATTAGGCATTTGGATAATGCTTGTGAAATCAGATTGAAGGAGATGCTTACCCCTCTGAAAGAAGATCCATGTGGAGAGATTCAAGGCTTGGACCTTGACTCTTTACTGTTCAATATTTTTTATCAGTGTGACTGAATGATGGTAGAGATAACATGCTTAATGGACTTGCAGATAATCTGAAGCTAGGAGGAGTAACTAACATATTGGATGAGAGTCAGAGTCCCAAAATATCTTGACAGATTAGAATCTTAAACCAAAAAAAAAAAAAAATAAACTGAAATTTAATAGGGATGAATGTCATGTTTATACATGCTTAGATTCTATTCTTGATTATAAAAATATCTACTGTATAAATATATAATGTAGAGGTATGTCTAGATTATAGTTTAGATGAAAAAGGGAGACAATTTGCAAACTGTTGAATATAAATCGACAATATGGCATGACAGCCAAAACAACTCATGTATTCTTAGGTTGCATTAAGAAAAGACAGAATATCCAGGACTAAAAAACTGATAGTCTCAATGTATTCTTTTTAAAATTTATTTTTCTTTTATTAATATGTCCTACCCATCATTCCCTTTTGATCAAATAAAAATAATATGTTTCATGGTACATACATGCGTAATACAGCAACACAAAATATCACAGTGACTGTGTCTGAAGTTTGTGTCTTTTAAGTACATCACCTCTCTAGCAGGAGGTATGTGGTGTTCCACTCTAGCAAATCCATATCTAATGTATTGTGTTCAGTTTTGGGTCCTACATTCTAAGAAGGAAATTGACAAACTGGAGCCATGTGGAGCAGAGCAGGTCCACAAGAAAACTCCACTGAAAGAATTGGGAGTGCTTAATTGGATGACTACTTGTCTTCCTCATGACAGACCTGATGTTCAAGGAAAGCAATTTCATTCTTCCCAAAGTACTCTCATGCTAAACATTTGTAATCTCACATTTCATTATCAGCACTATTGCAACCAAATTTGTGTGTGTGTGTGTGTGTGTGTGTGTGTGTGTGTGTGTGTGGTGGAGCTATTACTATCCCTATATTTTTTATTTAATATAATTTATTTTCAGTTGTTAACATTCACTTCCACAAGATTTTGAATTCCAAATTTTCTTCCCATCTCTCCCCTCTCCCACCCAACGACAGCAAACATCCCTTTCCCCATCTGCCTTCCCTTCAGTCACCCCCTCTTCTCCCTTCCCCCTCCCCTCTATTTTCCTGTAGGGCAAAATCTATTTCTGTACTCCATTGTCTGTACAACTTATTTCCCACTTGCATGCAAAAACAATTTTCAACATTAATTTTTAAAGCTTTGAGTTCCACATCCTCTTCCTTCCTCCCTCCCCACACACTCTCATTGAGAAAGCAAGAATTCAATATAGCTCATACATGTAGCCATGCAAAACACTTCCATAACAGTCATGTTGCAAAAGACTAACATTTCCCTCTATCCTGCTCTGCCCTATTTTTATTCCATTCTCTCCTTTGGCTTTTTCCCCAAATTAGTGTTTGCTTCTGATTACTCATTCCCTTAATCTGCCATCCCTTCTATTATTCTCCCTTTCCTGTCCCTTTCCTTACTGCCTTCCAGTAAAGTAAGACAGATTTCTATACCCAATTGAATGTGTTATTCCCTTGTTAAGCAAAATCCAATGAGAGTAAGGCTCACTTCCTCCTTCTCACCTTCCCCCACCCTTTTCCCTACATTGTAAAAGCTTTCTTCTTGCCTCTTTTTTGTGAGATGCTTTACTACATTCTACTTTTCCCTTTGTTTTTCTTCCATTACATTCCTTTCATAACTATTTTTAGGTATCCTCCCTTCATATTCAGCTCACTCTGTGCTTTCTCTCTCTCTCCATACATAGATACACATATATGCACACACATATACATACATATATATGCACACGATACACCTAAATACATATGTGTGTATACACACATGTATATGCACAACAATGTATGCATGTGTATACATGCATGCAATACATTCATGCATATATAGATATGTGTATACATAGGTATAGGCACACATATACATATATGCATATATATCAATATAGAGACACATACATACATACATACATATATATGTATGTGTATATGTATATGTGTAGTTTGTGAATATACATACATACATACATACATACATACATACATACATATAACACTCTAATACTCAGGAAGTTCTAATGAGTTACAAATATCTTCTTTCCACGTAGAAATGTAAAAAGTTCCACTTTAATGAGTCTCTTATGATTTCTATTTGCTGTTTACCTTTTCATGTTTCTCTTGATTCTTGTATTTGAAAGTCAAATTTTCTATTTAGCTCGGCTCTTTTCCACAACAATGCTGGGAAGTCTTCTATTTCATTGAAATTCCATTTTTTTCTCCTGAAGTATTATACTAAGTTTGTTTGGGTAGGTGAATCTTGATCTTAATCCTAGCTCCTTTGACCTCTGGAATATCATATTTCAAGCCCTCTGATCCTTTATTGTAGAAGCTACCAAATCCTGTGTTATCCTGATTGTGTCTCCACAATATTTAATCGTTTCTTTCTGGCTGCTTGTAATATTTTCTCTTTGACCTGGAAACTCTGGAATTTGGCTAAAATATTCCTATGAGTTACCTTCTTTATTCTTATTTTTCCCCTTTTCAGTCATTTTCCCAGACAAATACTTGGCCTCTGAGCTCCTTGTTAAGTGGAGGGTGCACTGCCCCAAATTTCAGGCATTTTGTGCAGCTGCTTTAAGAGATATCTTCAGGGATATGTAAATTCTCAGTTCCTCCAAAGTGGTATGATCAAAGGAGAGGTGTTTACTTCTCCCCTGGCCTGTACTCTGGTCTGTGAGTTACCAAAAGTACTCTTTTCTGACCTGTATCTGCAAGTAGGATTCCCTCTCCACAGAGGCCACCATCTCTGCCAAGTCAGTGCTCCTCCTTGCCCCAGGGCTTCCAGCCAAGACTGTGACCCAGATCAGCAGCTAGATTTCACCACTCTCTGTAGGCAGAGACCTCCAGAAGCAGCAGGACGTTGCAGCAGTAGCTGCCTCTGCCCTCGTACTGGGGCTGGAGGTAGGGCTAGATAATGCTCCCCTCTCATCCAGGTGAAAGAGCTTTCCCACTGACCTTTGAAGGTGTATTTGGTGTCTATGGGTTGAGAAGTCTGGATACTGTAGCACAATGATTCAGGGCACTGAGACCTGCTCTAGTCCAATGTGTGCCAGCACAGGCCCACACTGGGCTGTGCTCAGCTCTGAGCCTGATGCAATAGACCCTTATTGTTGGTCTTCTGGGTTGTTTGGGGCTGGAAATCTGGTTCACTTTGTCATTTTGTGCCTTCTGCTGCTCTAGAATTTGTTTAGTCATTTTTACAGGTATTTTGAGGGGTTTGGGTGGAGAGCTCAGGCAGGTCCCTGCTCCTACTCTGCCATCTTGGCTCTGTCCCTTATTATCCCTATTTTAGAAAGACTCAAATGAAGGTAGAGGAAGATAAAGTAACTTGAAGAATGACACACACTTAGTAGTTGTTACATCTTTAAAGAGGACTTTTCACAGCCAAGGATTGAACTAGATCAGGGGTTCTTAATCTGGGGTCCACAGTGGATATGTTTCTGAAGGTTCATGAACTTGGATGGGAAAAAATAATCTTCATTTCCATAAATTGGTTTCCTTCATAATCCTGTACATTTTTATGCATTTTAAAAATTATTTTGAGAAAGGGTGCATAGGCTTCCCAGGGCTGCCAAATCATGACATAAAAAGGGTAAATAAATCCTAAACTAGGTCAGTCAATCAGTCAGCATTTATGAATCCTTTTCTAGGTGCCAGAAACTGTTCTCTCTGACATTGCTGAGAACTCAGAGACGCAAAGATTCTGTCAATGGAACTGCTCCTTCTATATCAATTCTGTTAACTGTCCTTCTGCTCCATCCTTGGGGTTTCAAGGTCTCTAGTCCATCACAGATGATCCCCACCATGTGACCACATGTGACTAGAGTCAGACACCAACTACAGACTGAGAGTGACACACCAACTACAAATTGAGACTGAGACACCAACTTTAAATTGCTTAGAGGAGAGCACTTGGGACTCCAAGCATGAAGAATCTCCCCCACCTAACTAGCTTAATAACTTTCTTTCTTAACTGGTTGGCCTACTCCTTCCTGACACCTGAGAGAATAGTCAGAACAAATTAGCACTGATAATTGATCAGTCTACAACCATTTATTAAGTACCTACTATGATATTGGAAAAATAAAGAAAAAGAAGAAAACCATCCCCAATCTTAGATAGTTGATGTATTGTGAGGGCAAACAATGTACTTATTAGATAAGTATATTCAGAAAAGATCATTTGAGGCAGGAGAGCACTTTAGCACTGGGGGATAAGGAAGGATTTCGTGTAGAAGGTAGTGCATGAACTGAATTTTGAAAAGAGCAAAGGGATTCTCAGAGGTGGACATGTCCAATTCCACTCATTGGGACAGCCAGTGGAAAGACACAGGAACGGAGATAAAGTTTCCAATGAAAGGAAAAGTGTAGAGGTCAGTTGGTTAGTAGAGGGTAGGGAGAAGAGTTGTATAGAATAACAATAAATCCTTCTGTTAGCCTCCTTTCTGAATAAGAGAAAAGTTATGAAACATATACTGAACATAACATCAGATAACCTAGGGCAAAGTTCAAACTCCTACCCTTAGTATCTATTAAATTCTGAAAATGTCTTCACTTTCCTTCTCTATGCTTCTGTTTTCTGATACACAAGACCATATGAAATGGTAGAAACTGAGACAGACTCATAGACAGGAGATCTGACTTTGAGTCCTGTCCCTACCCCTTGCCAACTGTCAGTTATATTTTATGAATGAATGAAGAAATGAATGAATAAAAAAGCATTTCTTAAGTACTTATTTATGTGCCAGACACTGTGGGAGAAAAATTGAAAAAAGGAAACAGTTTTTGTTCGCAAGGAGCTCCTTCTAAGTGAGGCAGTCAACGCATCAGGGAGTTTAGCTGTAGGGTGAATGGAAAAACGGAGGATCCTTAAGGTTACATCAGGAACAAAAAGTAAGGCCCAGAGGTTCTTAGGTTATATCATTAGGTCAAGAGACAATGTCTGGGGTCCATGGGGCATAGAGAAAGACAAAGACAAATGATGAGCCTTTGAAAACCTTAGTAGACAGTAACAGAGCAGATGGTAAAGCCTAGTAGCTCTCCATTTTACCAGATGGAATAGAGTTGGTGACTCTCACCTCATGCAAGCTGTGAGCAGTTAAACAGCTTACCAAAATAATGAGGTACTCCCAAATGGTGATTAGTCTTTGAATGATCAGGCATTCTCAAATGGAAAAGTGGGTAAGGATGTCCGTGGGATGGCAGGCCTTCCCTCCATCCAGTTATTTATAATGGTTTCTGGGACAGTCCAGGACTAGGAGATGGGAAGGGAAGAAGAGGTAGAGGCTGTTCCCAAGTTTCCTCAGTGTTGTATGGAAAGTGTTTTCTCAATCTTAAAACAATAGGGAATAATAAGTAATTAATAATTCATTCTTCTACTTCTACTTCACTATGGGAATCTTTCTTCCTGCCTTTGAGTCTCACCTTCTTTGCCTCCAAAATACAGGTGATATTATTTGCACAACCTACCTTCTAGTATTGTAAGAGGGGATAGGGGTAGAAATTCATTACAAATAGAAAAGTGCTCTCTCTATATAACCTTATATTCTTCTAGAACACTGAACCAAATGTGGATCCCAGCTGCTTTTGACCAGCCCCTCAACTTTTGTACTCCATAAATCATCTCTGAAAACACAGCTGGGTATATGATAAATGGAAATGCCAAAGTAGAGTGAAAACGAGCTAATCTCCCTAACGCATTAGACTAATAACTCTTTGTCAGTTCTGACATTCAATGAGAACTGATTCCTACAGCCCTGAGAGTGGGGAGCGGATGACTTGATAACGTAAGCAGGGAAAACCAGGCCATTCATCTTTCAGTGGAAGTAGAAGACGAAGCCATTGAAGCACATACAGAATAATTCCAGCAATGAAATAGATGTTACTATGAAACTCACACACAATACCCCCAATCAAATATGATTTAGGGCCAGGTAGAACACAACTCTAATTACTGCAGCAATTGATGTAGAAGGACATATCCACTGTTTGTGTGCTTGCAGCAATAGAGCAGGAGTTATGAGGTTGGGCAGGGGCATGGAGGTAGGGGAAAAGGGGAAGAAAAAAAATACTCCTGCCCTCTGCTTAATGGAGCTATTTATAACATCAGTTGTGGGGCATTTCTCCATCAATAAAAGCCTAAGTTCGCTCTGTGGATGGCAGGGGCAGGAGTCATGCTTAATAATGTTTGTCCTTCCACTACGTCTATAGCCTCCAAGCATGCCACTGGGGCAGAGTTATGTCTAGACATTTTTGAACCTGGAGCAAGCTACCCAAACTGCCTCAGTCTGAGGCAAGTGCAAAGCCATCATCCTCAGCTGTGGATGGTATAAATGTCTAGTGAGGAAAGAGATAGGCACTGACATCACAGAGATGCACTGCTAGGGTTGCTGTCTTCACCTCCTGCTCCAAGAAAAAGGTCATTTGTTAGTTTCTTAAAGTAACTAATCATTAACTAGTGTTCTAATGTCATCTAGTTCTTCACATGTAGATTAGATTAGAAATAGAGCAATTATCCTTAAATCAGGAGTTTCTAGACTTGGATAAAGAAAAAAATTACATTTTTGTTTTCAAGATGGAGGAGTTAGAGTACTCCTTGCTCTCATCAACAATTCCCAGTTGTCTTTCTACCATCATCACTCAGCAACTTCTCCACTGAAGTTCCCTGAACCAACATCTACCACTCAATTAAAATTCTGGTAGCTGTTATCTACCACCTTTCAGAACATTTTTTTTCTTTCTTCAATGACATCCAGGCCTGGTTCACAATCTTTCTCTACTCCACAGCTCCAGGAGAAGTTGACATATTTTGTTACCCTCCTTAAGCACCCTGAACTCTCAGTTCCTCAGCTTACTAATATCACATGATCGAATTCTCCAATCTATATCAGCTATACATAAAGATGGTCATACCCTTTTTCCATCACTCACAAACTTACACTTTCATCTATACGAACTTGGAAATTCCCTTATCCAATCACAATCTCTTATTCAAACTCTCCCATTATTTTGCATCCCCAAACCTCAGTTTTCATCCTCTCTATGGCTTCCAAATTCTCAGCCCCTCAGTTCTTTACTAGGTCATGAACCCTGAACTAGTGATGCTCTCATTCCTTCCTCATCTTCCTTTTTTAACTGAAAACTTTGCCTCATTTTTAATTGAAACAAGTGAAACCATTAACTAAAAGCCTTCTTTTCTCTTCTCTTTCTCATCTTCCATCACCCTCACCCCTATCTTGCATGAATAGAGGGACCTTTTCCTTCCTTCCTTCTAGCAACCTCACTCTCTAACTTATCTTCAATCTCTTCCAGTTCACTGACACTTTCCTAAAAATATATCCATGTTCTTTCTTATATTCTAAAAATCCTCATTTGATCTTCCTGTCCCACTAGCTACCATCCCATATCTCTTTTTTTCCTTTTGTGGCTAAGTTTCTCAAGAAGATCATTTATAATTAATGCTCACTTGCTTTCTTCTCTCTTCTTAACTCTGCACTATGGTTTCCTACATTATCATTCTGTCAAAATTGCTCTTGTTTGTGTTGTCAATGATCTCTTAAATGACAAATCTAATAGTCCTTTTCCCCCAATCTTCATCCTTTTTGACCTCTTTTCAGTCTTTAACACTATTGACCACTGTCTTCACCTTGATATTCTCTTTTCTCTGGGTTTCAATGACACTGATCTATCCTACTTCTCACTCTATCTCTGTTTCTTTTGTTGGATCTCTGTCCATGGCATGCCTAGGCTGAGGAATAGGGCAGTTAAGGGAGGGTTGGAGTTGGAAGAGAAAAAAGACCTGTCTGAGGAAATCCTAACTATGGAAATGAAAGAAGACTATATAGAACACTGACCAGGGAAGCCCGAGGAGGGACAGAAGCACCCCAAATTTACTGTTTGGAGAAACACAGTGAGAGGAACCAAGATGACCCAGTGGTTGTGAAACAGAAATAATGTCCTAAAAATAAAATAAGTAATGTCTTAATCAAGGAAGATCCAAGTTTGGCAGAGGACACTTTAGCATCTTGATCAAAGAACCTAAGGAGACACACACACACACACACACACACACACACACACACACACACATACACAGATACATACATATATATAGAGAGAGATATACATGTATATATATCTGTATGTGTGTATATGTATGTGTATGTATATATACATTCACACACATATATACATATATGTATATACACATACATACACAAATATGTGTGAGTGTCTGTGTGTCTCTGTGTATATATACATACATACATATGTGTGTGTATACACACACACACACACACACACACATATATATATATACATATGTTTTGATGAAGGAAGATTTGAATGTGAAGGGTGTAAAGTACTTTGATCAAGAAAGCCTACAGGGAAGGTGAGCCAGAATATATCCAGTGTTGTGATTACAGGGAGTCAACTGCAGAGTTGTCAGCAAGAGTAATGACACATGCCAGGTCTTTGATCACAGATTCACCCAGAAAAGTAGAAGCTAATAGCAAGCATCCGGGAAGTAAAATTAGGACAAAACAGGGCTTGACTACCTCCATTCAAAAACGTGAGAAGGAGTTCAATCTGGCACTGGCACTAAGTCCTAAATCAAGTACTGAAACTAGATATATAAATGAACAAAAGACACTAAACTTAGTCAAAAATGATACAGGTCAAAAACTGTCCAAGAGGAAAACCTAGAATGAGAGAATGATTCCACAAATGTCCATCAGTAGGACCTCAGAGATGGAAATGGCTCAGCCACAAGGACAGATACACTGAAAGCTATAGAGATTTAGGAATTAATAGATTAAAGAGGACATGGCAAATAGACTTTCTGAAAATTAGAATGGACCAAAAGGAATCAGTAACTCTATAAGACAACAAGAAATACTGGAACAAAATCTAGAGATTGGAGAAAAAAAAGGGAAAATTATCTCCTATTAAAAACAACTGATCTGTAAATTAGGTCAAGGGGAGAGAATCTAACTCATTAATTTACCTGAATAAAGTAAAATAATAGGTGCCATATTTTAAGGAATATAAATGAACATGTCTCAGATGTATTAGAACAAGAAGCGAAGAGGAAAACTAAAGAATCCACTAATCATCTCCTGAAACTAACCTCCAAATAAAAATCTACAGGAATGACATATCCAAAATTCAGAGTTTCTGAATTAAAGAAACATACTTTGGTAATCAAAAAGAAAAAAATTTCAGTATGAAGGAACCAAAATTAGTGTCGCATAAGACTTAGCAACCACGTAATCTTTCAAGAAGATTTTGAAATACAGTGTTCCAGAAGCCAAAATATAAAGACTTATAACCAAGAATAACTTCTCAGCAAAATAAAACACCATATTATCGTGGGTGGAGGGCAGGAATGGATCTTTCCAGGAACAAAATACCCTTAAGTATTTTTGCTGAAAACATTGGGGCTAAATTGATGTTTCAAAATCCAAGTATAGGAACCCATCATGGGTGACTTGCTCCTCTGTCTCCTCTACCCCTCCAGTTTGGATTGGAGTGGGGGAGGAAAAAAAGCTATAATATGGGGATGAGAGTAGGGGAGGCTGCCAGTTTTTGTACCCAGATTGAAAGATTTTGAACAGCACACCTTTGTAACCTATAACATCTGTGCATCATACTTTTTTGTTGTTTTTGTTGCTTTCCCCCAATAATTATGTGGCACATGGGGAAGCTTCCCAACTTATAAAATCATCTCCCAGACAAGGTTACTCTGGGGTCAAGGTATTTGATGGGTCCCCATCCTCTCAAAACCATAACTCACTTTAGTATCCTTTTACTATGTGCCAGAGGACATGAATAGTTCAAAGACATTTAACGATGCTGCAATAAAAGTAGTTGATCTCGATATCACTCCCACATGTAATATGCACATAGAAGGAACATATATGGGGATATGCAAATATCATTTTGTAGTATGGTGTTCACTTAGAGTTTGTCTTTTATGTAAAATCACATAAGGTAAAAATCCAGCTTAGGGATTTGAATGAACTGCAGTGTGCGAGGTATTTAGGTCTTTCTGCAGTATTTATGCATGGCCTTGTCACTTTATAAGAGAATGACAACTTGAACAAACTCAAGGAGAGGAAAAGATAAATAAAATAAAGAGATACTTCTGCTATCCCTGCCACACACACACACACACACACACACACACACACACACACACACACAGTCGTGAATGGGGAGAGGTGAGCACATTTGAAGACTCTGTTATTCTCCTTGACATATGTGTTCCCATTTCATTGAAAAAAAAATCCCATTTTCCCCTAGACCGTGCTAGTTGTTCACAAATCACTTCGACCTTAAAGTCACCATTAAACAGTTCAATTGGATATGTAAAAGAATGGTAATAGCAAGAAACATTAGACAACTACATTATAGGATAAAGTAACCTAGAACTTCTATTTCCAACCATCCCTTTCACTATATAGCCTATTTTCACTCCCCTAAGCTGTGAAAGAGTCTCAAAGTGTCAATTCTTTGAATGTATTTCCCTTCTCCCAATATGCATGCCATGGTCACTGGAAATGGAAAGTGCTGCAATGGTTTTTGATGACACTGTTGGTGATGGCTGCATGGGAAAACCAGACAGCAAAATCTCTCACTCTATGCTCTCTGTGACTCTGAAATTTTGGAATATTGCTCTGGCTTAAGAGAGGGAGCAGCTCTGCAACACCAGCCCTGGAAAGGAGTGTTTATTAAATAGTTCACAGAATAATAATGCTACCAGAAGCTACTCATCAAAAATTTAACACTGATAAAGAGGGTAGGGGAGAAGGTAGGGATATCTGTGTGGAAACCTTGACCACTATTTCTTTTTCTTGCCTTTCTTCAAATTTCTCATGCTATCTCTGATGCCACATCTGCAGTCAAATGAATTTGGGTCATGCTGACACCAAAGCCAACCCTAACGAGTCTTGGTATTGTAAATCTCTGTGGAAACACTATCCCTCGACAAACATATTACATATTTGAAGAATTGTAAAAATGAAGAGCCAAGATGGCAGAGTAGAAGGAATGACTTGGTCAAGCTCTACCTCCACAGCCCACAAAATACTTATAAAAAATGACTCTAAACAAATTCTAGAGCAGCACAAGACATAAAATGACAGAATGAAAGAGATTTCCAGCCCAAGACAGCCTGCAAGGCCAACAGTAAAGGTCTATCTCATCGGGGTCAGAGTGGAACACACCCCAGCCTGGATCATGCATCAGGACTGTAGCAGGCTTCAGGGCATGGGATCATGAGTAGCAACTGGGGTTCCCAGATTTCTCAACCCACAAATACCAAAGATAGCTTCAAAAGTCAGTAAGAAAGTTCATTCACCTGGGTGAGAAGGGAGCCCTGGTCTGTTGCCAGCCCTGGCTCCAGGGTGGTGGCAGCCACTGTGGCAGCAGCAACAGCATCTAGTTTGGAGACCTCTGCCTAAAGACCCTGGGGGAATCAAGCAGCTGATCTGAGTTTCAGTTCTAAGTGGCAGTCCTGGGGTGAGGAGGAGTATTGGCGCTGGAATACTGGAGCTGGTGGAGGCTCTGGAGAGAGAACCCTACTCTCATTTCCAGGGTAAAAAAGAGTGCTTGTGGTTGCTCAGATACCAGAGTACAGTCCAGGAGAGGAGTAAACTCCTCTACCTTGATTGTGCCATCTTGGAGGAACTGAAAACTTACAGGTCTCTAGAGTATATCCTCCATTTGACAAAGAACTCAACAGCCAAGTAACTGGGTGAGAAAATGTCCAAAAAATGGGAAAAAATAACACTATGGAAGGCTACATTCTTGGTGTACAGGTATTTTTTTCCATCCTTTCAGATGAGGAAGAACAAAGCATGCCATTGGAAGAAGACATAAAAGTCAAGGCTTCTACATCCAAAACCAAAAAGAATAAGCAATGATCTCAGGCCATGAAAGAGCTCAAAAAGGATTTTGAAAATCGAGTAAAAGAGGTGGAGGAAAAACTGGGAAGAGAAATGAGAGAGATACAAGAAAATTATGAAAAGCAGGTCAATAGTTTGCTAAAGGAGAACCAAAAAAATGCTGAAGAAAATGACACCATTAAAATGGCAAAAGAGGTCCAAAAAGCCAATGAGGAAAAGAATTCTTTAAAAAACCAAATTGGTCAAATGGAAAAGGAGGTTCAAAAGCTCACTGAAGAAAATAGTTCTTTAAAAATTAGAATGGAGCAGATGGAACCTAATGACTTTATGAGAAACCAAGAAATTACAAAACAAAACCAAAAGAATGAAAAAATAGAATAGAAGCAGAGAGATGAAAGGAAATAATTGAGCCTTACTGCCATTGGATTTGGCTTAAGGAGAGAATAACACACACTTAGTTGGATATGGAAATCTATATTACCCTGCAGGAAGGCAAGGGGGAAAGGGATAGGAGAGGAAAGATAATAGAATGGACAGCAAATTGGGGAAAGGGACAACCAGAAGCAAACACTATTGTGGGAGGACAGGTCAAGAGAGAGAATGGAATACATAAAGGCAGGATAGGACAGAGGGAAATGTGGTTAGTCTTTTAGAACATAACTATTATGGAAGTGCCTTACATTGTTACACATGTATGGCCTATATTGAATTGTTTGTTTTCTCAGTGAGGGTGGGTGAAGATGGAGTGAGAGAATACAGAACTCAAAGCTGTAAGAATGAATGTTAAAAATTGTTTTAGCATGCAACTTGAAATTAAGCTATACAGGCAATGGAGTATAGAAATCTATTCTGCCCTAAAGGAAAATAGAGGGGAAGGGGGATGGAAGAAGGGTGGGTAATAGAAGGGAGGACAGACTGGAGAAAGGGGTGGAGAGGGTGCATGTGGTCTTGGGGTGGGGGTGGGGAGAGATGGGGAGAAAATTTTGAATTTAAATTCTTGTGGAAGTGAATGTTAAGAACTGAAAATAAATTGTATATATAAAAAAAGAATTGCAAAAATGCAAGCTGTGAGGTATACACTATTTTTAGATTATAAACCCTCTGTGGATTTGTTCCCAGACTTTTACCTTCTCTGGCATGCCACACTGCCTAACATAGATAAGACACCAATAAATATTTGATCAGTGAAGTTGTAAAATAAAATATCTAAAACAAAACAAAAAATCCAAGTAAAGAAAACAAGAAAAATCTAGAAATATAAATACTTTTGAACAAAAATTTAACCTCTTAAAATGCCATAAAATCAGTGAAATAAGAGGATATAGTAAAGTAGATTCATTTGGTTTTGATTATTGTAAGAAAAGGATGGGAAAAGAAATACATTAGCGCAGAAAAGAAGAAAAGAGGTGTCATAATTTTTTTCGTATGTAGGTACACCAGAAGCAGAAAATACAATCATGAAGGAAAGGAATGTAAGAGTGGACACCAGAAGAAACATACTTTTATCTGAACCTGACAAAAAAAAAGGGTTCACACATGCACGTACACACACTAACACACACATACATGCACATACACACAGAGGTTGGGTGTTTTATGAGAATAAGCAGAAATAGATAAATTTTTGAAAGAGAGATTATTGACACACAAAACAAACTTTAACTTGAAGGTAGAATGTGAATAGACAATTTAAAGGGGAAGTGAAGAAAGAAAAATAACCAGTGTCTTAAGTTTGGGAAAGAGGAAGAAAAGAAATCCAATGAAACTGAAGTATTTTATTACAATTTGTGCTCACACTCTCCTTTTACCATTGTCTGCCTTGTATAAAGAAGGGGAAGGAGGGCAAAGAGAGGAGAAAAGATATGCCTGCAAAGGGATCAGAGAAAGAAGGAAAATACTTATCTAATATATATATAGATGTGTGTGTGTGCATGTGTGTGTGCGCATGTGTGTGTATGTATATAAATATTTGTGTGGATTTACATATGTGTGCTATATGTATACACATGCATATGTATATGTATGTGCACATGCATATATGCACATTTGCACATATATACATATGTGCATACACATGCATATATACATACACACACATATATATATATACACATACATACATATATATGGAGTGGCATTATTCATTTCAGAAAAGAACTGAAAGTAAAATGGCTTCCCATCAATTGGGGAACAACTGACCAAACCACGTTATAAATATAATGAAATATTGTTGTGATATAAAGATGATGAAAGAGATGGATTTAGAGAAACTTGAAAGACTTACATCATGTGAAGAAAAGCTAAGTAAGCAGAACCAAGGGTGATTATTTATACAATAATATAACATTGCAAAGAAAATAAATTTGGAGGACTTTAGTACATTGATTAATGCAATGGCAAAGACTGGTTACATGGAAGCAATGACAGAACATGCCAGAAAAATGAGAAAAATAAGTTGTGGACTGAAGGTACAGACTTTCATTTGCAGACATGAAAATGTGATTATTTGTTTTACTTAATGATACTTATTTGTTACAAGTATCTTTAATGAGTTGTTGAAAGGGAAAGCTATAATCTCTCCCATTCTGACAATCAAACAAATCCATGAATTTTTAAATTATGGAGAGACTGTCATCTTCATTGCCACATATTCGAAACCACAAGTCCTTGAGTAATTTCCTATTAACAGGCATCCACTGAAAGTTTTTTAGTAAGGGAGCAACATGGCCAGATCTTTGTCTTAGGAAAGAAGAAATCTTTGACAGTTACGTGAAGGATAAATTAGAGAAACAAGAGACTGGGAGAAGGAAGTTAGTTGGGAACTACTTCAGTAAACCAGGTGATACTTGATGAGAGACTCTAACAAGTTATAAGGAGTTATAGAAGCCATCCAGGTAGAATATAGCCAAACCTGCTCTGAAATTCTGAATACACAATGGACACTCAGTGGGTGGGCCTTTGGGGATGGCATACTTCCTTACTGCTTTTGGCCACATAGCACATTTGTGCTGGAAGGGCTTTCTGACACTTTAAAACAACATGATATAATCAGAATTCCATGTTGGTCACCTCCCTGGACTATGACAATAAAAAGTGGGTGAGATAATTTCACTTACAAAATAAGAAACCTTTGACTGACAAACATGTCTGGTGGCAGCTTCAGAGGTGAAAAGCTGAGAGTTTATCAGTAGGCCCTTCTCTGCCCCAACATAATTTTGATAGTCTCAACATGAAATATAAATTCAACTTGAAATAAGCAATACATACATCGCAGATCAACAGACAGATAACTGTATGATCATACATAAATAGTGACCAAAGAGAGAAGCACCAACATCTGGGTTTTCAAAGTCAGAGGTTCTGTAGTGGCTTCCCAGAGTCTCATCTGGCCAAACAAACACAGTAACAAATCCTAAGTAAGTAAGCCCTTAAGGAAAACCTCACCTCAGAGTACTTACACATTTTTCAGAGCCAGAGGGCATCACAACTCTTAAGAATCAGTACCTCATTAGAAAATTAACAAAAGGTGTGAGCTTCCCCTATCCAACCCTCCTGTGATGGGCAGGCTCATTAATAGGTAGGGAAGATCTTCCCATTAAGAAGCAAAATCATATTAACAATAAGCAAAAAGGCATTATCAATACAATTCTTTACAAATATATTATTTCACCCTCACAATAATCCTGGGAGGCAGGATTTCATCCTCATTTTACAGATGAGGTAATTAAGTCAAATAAAGTTTAAATGTTTTGTCCAGGGTGACACAACTAGCAATACCTAAATCAATATTTGAATTCAGGTCTTCTTCACTCTAGATCAAATGCTCTATCTATTAAATCACTCAGTTGCAAAACTTGTAATGAAAATGTTCCTAAAAAGCTTAACCTAGTAAATTCAGGGGAGGAAGGAGGAAAGGATAGACCTTCAAACAAAAATAAAGAGGTTTTTGAGGAATTCCTGCATAACTCTCAAAGAAACAAACAACAAAGTTTGTCACATAAAATATTTATTTTGCAAACACTTCAAATACAAGAAAGGTAAATAAGAACAATTTTCAAGAAATATTTAATCAATTAATTTAAGTCTCATATTTTTAAGATGTTTTGAAATTGGACTAAGAGGTAAAAGAAAGAATAAAGAGAGATTGTAAAAGGACAAAAAGGATATAAAGAGCTAAAGAGTTAGGAGAAACATCCGTCAGATAAAAAGAGAAAGAAAAGTTACAGTAATATTCCATAGAGTAAATTCCATATTTTGAAGTCTACTCCATGGTAAACATAGTGATATATTTTTAAAGTGCACAATTTTCTATTGTGGGGAGAAAAACAATGAAAAGTTACTTACGTGGGGAGATGGAAGGTAAGAGAGTACATTTGGAGATGTACTCCTACCAAAGCTCCAGGTAAACAGACAATGGATAGCAATTTTCTTAATTCCCTCAGCAGTACTGAGGGGCTTTTGCAGAGTATGCTAAAAACAATGGGGGGAAGGTCTTAGATGGTGGATTAAATGATAAGACTCATCTTACATAGGAAAATGCAATTATGCTGTTATGACCATTCTCATAGATAAAGCAGACTCCTGTTGTGGCCATTAGTCCCATAGAATACCCGTTATAAGTTTAATGTTTCTGTGGGAGAATAGCTAAGCAAATCTTGGTACACGAATATGAAGGACTCTTTGGGGGTTATAAGAAATGACAAATTCAGAGAAATCTGTGAAGATATATGCATTGATAGAAAATGAAGTAAGCTGAACTAGGAATGGCTAAATGGCTACTATACATATATATACATATATGTGTGTATATATAATATATACATATATATGTGTATGTATGTATGTATATGCATATATATACATATATATATATATTACACACATTAACTCCAGCAGTAGAAACAGAAAACAAATATACCTGAACTTTACATAATTGTAATGAGCAGGCTTGGCCATGGAGAGCAGGCAAAAAATATTCAATTTCCTACTTCTCCTGGAGATATCAGGGACTACAGCTGTGGAAAGTTCTATGTGCTGTCAGATGTGTTGTCTATGTTGGTCACTTTTTCCTGAACTGGGGTTTGTTTGGGTTTACTTTGTTGTTGTTTTGTATTGATTTTTTTTTTACTGTTAACCTTTATTTCAAAGGAAAGCTTTCTGGGCAAGGAGATGTATGTATTTCTAAATGAATGTGAATTAAAAATAAAAGGCATTATTAAAAACAAAATATATATAATAACAAATTGGATGCCTTAGAGTATCAGGAAGGATTTTGCCAGGAAATGAAGTCAAGCTCATAGAGCTATTGTTGAAAGAATTGCTCTTCAGCCCTTAGTGAAAATTAACATAATAACAATAGCTGACATGTATATAGTGTTTTAGAGGTTTTATACACACTGCCTCATTGGATAATATATGAAGGGGATAATACTGGTAATTTCTGATGAGCCTTCCCGCTTTGACAGTCGATGGTTCTCTGGCCATTTGGTTATTCCAGGTACCCTAATGAACAGTTCAGAACTAATCCATCAAATGAAAATTGCCCAATGATACAAATGAAAGGAAGAATGAATTAACTCCTACGTTTAGATGTAGTTATGGATTCAAAGCAACAGAAGATGTGAACATGTCAAGGGAAAGCATAGCCAGTCTGCTCACACCGTAAACCAATCACTCTGTTTGTGATCTCTGAAATGGGAAATGAAACTGTCTACCTGCATTCTCAAATCTCTCCCCTTCAGTGCATGCTACGTTGGATGCCAGCCTAATCTTTCACATGTACTGCTTTGACAATAGACCTTTCAATCTCAATACAACAAACTCAGCAAACATTTATTAAATACCTGTTTCATGTTCCAGCCCTGAAAGAAATACAGTGGTGAAATAGCACGTACGTAATGCAGTGGATAGAGTGCTGGGCCAGAAGTCAGGAAAATGTGAGTTAAAATATGGCTTTAGATACTTACTAGCTATGTGGCCTTGAGAAAATTATTTAACTTTTATCTGCCTCAGTTTCCCCGGCTCTAAAGTGAAATAGTAATACTTCCCTTCTAGGAATGTTGTAAAGATTCAATGAGATAATATTTATAAAATGCTTAGCATAATACCTGGCACATAGTAGCTCCTTAATAAATATTTTTTCATCTCTTCTCCCCTTTCCATTATCTTTCTGGAGTTTACTGTCTCATATGGGAATAAGATATAAATAGAGATAAGTACAGTGGTAATAAAAGAGATTAATAAAAGGAAAAATGTGAGATCTCTGAGGGGGGACTTTACTGATAGGGGTAGTCCTTGAGGAGATGGTATTTCAGTTGCTTTTGAAGGTTTGTTATGAACCAACCAAGGAAAGGGAAGGAAAGAAGACATTCCAGGCATAGGAAAAAGCAAGGACAAAGTTACAGAGATGGAGAAAGCAGATGATGGTATTATTGTTGGCTGGTTGTTTTTACCAGGACACAGATCTATTCAGTTTGAGTGGAAAATAGAGTATATGGAGAGGAGAAATGTGAAATCAAGCTAAAAAGATGAGATAGATATTCCACGAACACAACATTCCATAACCTAATTTTATGACTGCACAGGCTGTCTCCCAACTCATATAATGTATTCTCTCAGCTCTGCCTCTTCTTTAGCTTGCTTCAAAACTTAATTCAGATATCAAGTCATATAAGAATCCTCTTATCCTCCTGCCCTAGTGTTCTCCCCCTCCTGGAATTTCTTGTATTTACTTTTCTGTCTAAAGGTAAAAGTGTATTTATTTGCCTAAGAAAGCATGTTCATTTATGAAGACTGTCAGATCCTTGATGGCAGGAGATGTTTCATTTTTGTCATTAATAAATATTTCCGATTATTTGAATGACAGATAGCCCAGATTACTTTTCATTTTTTCCTTCTATCCCCAGCAGCCAACACAGTGGGTTGCATATAGAAGACAATTAATAAATGATTGTGGAATTCAATTGTTGAATGCATGAGATTGTAGAGGGCTTTGAATATCACCCAAAGGAATTTTTATTTTACTTGTCTAATGGAGGTTTTATCTATGCCCCAGCTAATGAGCTATGCACCGTATTACTCATGTTGGTCTGGTGTTTAATATGGATACAATATGAGAAGAGTCAAAGCCAGAAGTGACTTAGGTGGGTTATCATGCAAACTCTGGAGGAGCGATTATTCAAGAAGAAAACAAAGGAAGGACCAACACTGGAGAAGTCTCTCCTTCTACAGAGGGATATCCTAAACTCAACTATTCCAAGGAAGAACAGGCAGTGAATATCATTTGGCATTCTGTTGCTGTTGTCACAGTCTTTATTGTTGTTTGTCTTTCCTCTCCAAAAGGACCAATGACATCAGGAAGTCATTATCTTGACTTACAAAGGAGTTGGAGTTAGGTGAAGCAGAGTGTACTGTTAATGTATTTTTGTATAATGGGAAAATCTTTTCCATCCATTAACAGGCCCATGAGACCTGCTTGAGTCACATGAGACCCTGAGTCACATGAGTCTGTGGTGGGAGAAGCTTGCCAAATAGGTGAAGCATGAAGGGGTGGGGCAAAGCTGAGAGGAAGTTTGTCACAGCAGTTAGAACTGATAAAGAGAGAGGATGCAGGCAGTGAGCTGTGAGTGTTCATTTGTGAGAAGGCCCTATCAGGGGAAAGCCTTAGAGATGGTGGTGCCACCTGCATTGTTGTTGTGTGTAGATTTCTTTGTTGCTATAATGGATTTGGCTTTCTGGCATTGGGATTCAGCTTTCTGGTGTTTAAATAAACGTTTTGTCTCAGTCTTCCATGTGGAGAATCTGTTACATTTTGTAATTCAGAATTATGCCGGCATATTCATAACTGCCATAGACACTGCAAATATCGCGTTGGTGCTACACAGGGCCATGCAAAGTCACTAGCTTCACTCTCTTCTCTGGAGTCATTTGGGTCCAGTGGTAAGACATAGATCAGGCCTGGGGATGGCCCTGGATGCAGTGGGAGACCTTAGCCTTTTTAAGTTAAAGCCTTTCCCAGGTTTGTCTAAGGCAATACACTTTTAGTGATTAACGGTAGGTAAGAAATGAGGTAAAAAAGACCTCTTTTCCATACTTAAAAAAATAATAATAAGGTCGAGAGAAGAAGATCCTCAGGGTTTCTGACCAGAACAGAAACAATTGTTTTTTACACTCACTCTGAGCCATCAAAATCCAATGACCAAGTGAAGCTTGGGCTGGGACCAATTGTTGGTCAATCGGTGAGTACCAGAATGACTTGGGTTTAAGGCATGGTCAAGTAGCTCCATTTGAATCCCAGTAGGCTTTATCAAAGCCTGGTTTTCCAATACTGTATTTCAAGAAATCATAAATGAAATTACATGAGGCAAAAGAGTTAGTTGTCCCATTAAGTAATAGAATAAATAGGTAGGGTAGAGGAAAAAAATCTACCCCATAGACTTTGTGAGGTTTCAGTGATCACACTTTGCTTTCTTTTGGGGAAAGCACCCATAGGTAATGGGTGGACAGAGGGAGAGGAAGAAGAAGAAGGAATGAAGGAATGGAGGGAAGAAGGGAGGAAGGAAGGAAGGAAGGAAGGAAGGAAGGAAGGAAGGAAGGAAGGAAGGAAGGAAGGAAGGAAGGAAGGAAGGAAGGAAAGAAGGAAGGAAGGAAGGAAGAAAAATGAAAGAAAGGAAGGAGCATTGCCCAACTGGAAGTGGTGGTCAGTTTGATCCCCAGTGGGGCAGCTACAATGACTCAGATTGTTGTTTGTCCTTCATTCTTGAAGAGGACTGATGATATTAGGAAAGCAATGTCTTGATTTGCAAATGAGTTGGATTTAAGTGAGGAGGTCTGTGCAGCAGCCTCACTCTCTCCTCCAGAGCCATCTAGTTCTAGTGGCAAGATAAAGACATAAATCAGGCCTGGAGATGGCCCTGGATGCAGTGGAAAAGCAGCCTGGTTTGGTAGCACTTTGAAGGTGGGCTTGGTATTTACCATCTTCTAGCGAACAGCTAAAGGGTAGGCTTGATACCAAGCATCCAAACTATTTTCTTAGAACCAGGGTTTGTGGCTGTCTAGATTGGGAAGAAACCATGGGAACACAACCTACATAGTAGTTGTTTTAATAAATTTAGTCATACCATACTTGTGTGATCAATTGTCTTATGTCATACAAACATCATTAAGGTCCTTCGAAATTAGCATAAAAAGAGGAAGGAGGGATTTCCTGGTGGTTGGATGCTGACCTAAGAAACTAATACATAGACTATGTCTTAGACTAATTTTACAAACATGGAGACTAAGAGATGTTTAGCATTTATATAGCACTTTAAGGTTTGAAAAATTCTCTACATATAAACTCATCCATTATCCTTACCAAAACCCTAGGAGGTAGGTAGGTATTATTATTATCCCCATTACACAGATGAGGAAATGTGCTTGAAAGAAGTTAAAATACATGCCATGGGTAACATAGCTATTAAATGTCTAAGACAAAATTCGAAGTTGGGTCTTTCTTATTCTAAGTCCAGTGGTCTGTACACTACTTACTCCACATGTCACCACCTCTCTGAGATATATAAAGAAGTTGGCATTCCTCCCTATTTCATTCTGGTGTTAAGTAGAGGAGACCATTGCCAGGGTAAGCATGGACCTGCCCAATGACTCCTGCCCAATGGTCCTGAGTGTCAAGTATGAGGTAGGTGTACCACATTCCAGAATACACCAGAAACAGATTAAAATATATTTGAGAAATGTTTAATAAAATAAATAAAAACAGGATAGAATATAATTTAAACATGTAGTTTTCTAAGTCAGTATGTGGTCTGCAGGAATCCTTCTGTATGACTTAATGGTCCTCATTTCTACTGGCCCCCATTTCTATGTGAGCTTCAGATCATGGATTTACTGGATAAAGTAAAAATTCTTAAGCCAGGCATTCTAGACCCTCCACAAGGTGGCTCCAGCTTACTTTTCCAGTCTTATCTACCATCATTTTCCTAGGTGCACTCTGCTCTTTAATTGGATACTCATACTCATTTCTCTAAAGACTTTATCTTTACTTCTGTCTTGGAATAATTGTTCAATTTGTACTCCAAACTTAATCTATGTCTATCTAAATTGACCTGTCTTCAGGGCCCAGAACAAGCCCTACTCCTTTCAGATAGTCCTTCCCGATCATCCACCTGAAATTATTTTGCCCTTCAATAACCTCCTCTGGCACCTATGATGCTATTTAAGCAGGGGGTAACAAGTTGCCTAGGAGTGGTAGTTGTTCTTGCTTCAGCTGTTGCTGTTGTTAGAGGTTGTGAGACATAACAGAAGATAGAATTATTGCCAAGACAACCTCCCTTCAAGTCTTAGAAGACACATGCTGACTATGTGATCCTAGGCAAGTCACTTCTTCCAGTGCCCTGGCCTACTCTCTAAGACTATAACATGTAGAGAAAGTTCTACCTGCTTTTCTGTAGGGAGTATCTCTGTACCACTGAAATCACAAGTCCAATACATTGGTTATCAGTGTTGTTAAACAAGGAAACAATTCATATTTCCCAATATATTTTTACAGATTTACAAAGCACTTTCCTAATTTCAACCCAGTAAAATGAATACTACAAGTATTTTTCATCCTTTTTTGGATGGAGAAACCAAAACTCAAAGAAGAGAAGAGATTTGCTCAGTGTCAAGTTGCTAGTAGAATCAGGGCTTCAAGGGTAAATATCATAACTCCTTTTTCTTCCAGGTATAAGCATTGTGCTCAGCACATAGTAGTCCTCAAGACAGTTTTCTTAAATGAATGACTTCAGAATAATGAGTAAAAAGTAAAGAGCTCAGTCATCAAAGGGCTAGTTGGTTTCCACTGACCCCAACTGATTAATTTGACTGCTATATTTCCTCCTAATTGAGCATATTTACTGACCATTCTAGTAATGTGTAGATTCTGTCCCAAATCAACCATTTTCAGGCTGTTTATTTTTAGCTGTCATCATAGCTGTAGACCATGCAATCAATTAATCAGTCACCCAAGAGATGATCTGATTTGTGATTAAGAGAGTTGAAGGAACCAGCCTATGTCCTTTGAGGTGAGTTATAGTCCAAGTGAATCAGATTATGCAATCAGATTCTGGGTCATTAACCCAACTTATCACACTGACCAAAGCTTGTAGATCTTCAAAGAAAAATGAGTGCTTTCTAGCTCTAAATCTATGTTCTCATGATTCTCTGTTCTATGCTCTGTAATATGGCAATAGATTAGATTTGAAACAAAACAACATAGCTACCTAATTTATTATGATGCCATTAACTCCTTACAATCCCTTTTGAAGCTATATCACTATTCCTATTTTACAGAGGAAGAAACTGTGTCTTTGAAAGATTAAATTGTTTAAACAAGGTGGCATGTGGCTTCGGTTTAAACTGTCCTGTCTCTAAATCCCTTACTCTAGTTTCCATGCCCTTCATTTTGTGTTTTCTGTCCTTGGGAAACACCCCTAAATTCAATACTTTAAAGAATCCAAAGTCTCACAATAAGGAAACTCCCTTTATGACTTAGGCCTTATCATCCTTTGAAAATCATGATCATTCCCTTCTATATATTTTTATTCATCCATGGCATTGGAGGGTTAATTTTACTTTTCTTTTACTCTTTTGTGGCTAACAATGTTGACCATATCTATTCACATTCATTCTTAACGTATGACTAGACCATTTCCTTTTTTGACCATACATTTCCCTGATGATGTTTTTGGTAGAACCCAAATAATGTTTGGTATTTTGTTTCTATTAATGATCACCCTTATCTTAATTCTCATAATCATGATAATAATCTCCCCCCTCCTTCTCTTATTAGCATCTTCCAAGTGTCATTATACAATGTGGAATCAAATATAACCCCTTCTGCTTGCCACTTGAAGATTGTCACACTGGTCACTTCCTTTCTCCTCCTCTTACACAGAAGCACAGAATATGAGAGTAAGAAGGAGCTTCAGGGGTCTTCTGGTCAAACTCATACATGAAAGGAATTCCCACTTATAACATGTTCAATATGTGGCCATCCTGCCTTCAATGAAAGAGGTGCCACCAGACCCTGAACCAGGCCACTCCATTTTGGTCAGCTCGAATTCTTAGGAAGTTTTTGTGGGTTGTTTTTTGTTTTTTTTTTTATTTCTGACATCAAGCCTCAAGTGGTTTCTTTTCAACTTTCACTCATTCACTCTGTAGTCTAGTCATACTGTTCTGCTTTCTACTCCTCATCTTCCATTTCTATACCTTCACATTACTATTACCCTATGCCTAGAATGTTCTCTCTCCTTAGCTCTGCCTCTTATAATCTCTGGTTTCCTTCAAGTTTCATGAAAGCCCCTTAAGGACTGGGGTTATTTTTGGTCTTTTCTTTGTATACCAAGCACATAACATATTATATGTCATATGTCAAGTGCTTAATGAATGATTATTGTTGATTAGTTCATTGATTGAAAAATGACCAAAGAACATGCCAATGGAATTTCAACTCCTATTTTTGTCTGTTATGATAAAACATCAAGTACAGTCCCAGTATAGACTTTGTGTTTATCATCCAAGGACCAGATTCGGAGTATCAATAGAATAGTAGAAGCATAGAATTTCAGAGGTAGAAACCTCAGGAACCATCTGGTACAGGGGTGGGGAACCTGTGATCTTGAGGCCACATGTGGCCCTCTAGGTCCTCAAGTGCAGCCCTTTGATTGAATCCAAATTTCACAGAACAAATCCCCTTAATAAAAGAATTTGTTCTGTAAAACTTGGACTAAGTCAAAAGACTTCACCCAAAGACCTAGAAGGTCACATGTGGCCTTGAGGCTGCAGGCTCCCCACTCCTGATCTAGTACAACCTGTATCACTCAAAGGACTCTTCACTATAAGGTACCTGAAAACTGGTCATGCTTCCTTTGCTTGATTATCATGACTGAGCTCATTAGATATGGGTTGTTGTTTTCTTTTTTCATTTGTCTTATTCATAAATCCAGTGAGGCAGAATCTGTTTTCTCTTGAGGCATCCCATGTTGCTTTCAAACAGTTTTAATTATTAAGAAAACTTTCCTGATGCCAAGATTAAATTTGCAACTTCTACTTATTTCTTGTTCTGTCTTCTTGGAGAAAGGAGAACCAGTCAAAGTCTTCTCTACCCAATCAGATATTCTCAAGTATGTGAAGACTATCTATTACCACTTTAACCTCCACTAAATCTTACCTTCTTCAAGTTAAAAATTTCTGATATCTTCAAGAAATTCTCATAAGGGGTATATCAAAAGTCCTTCACAATTGTAGCTATCTTCTTCATGATGCTTTCCAGGTTATCAATATCTTCTCTAAAATGTGGTACCCAGTACTGGACACAATACTCCATGCATAAGATGACTAGGACAGAAAGGTTATCAGGTGATGTCTTATTTCAGACTATACCTCAGGTATGCCCTCTTAGAAGACATATGGAGATTGGAATTTCCATTCAAACCAATGCAGCAAACAGTTATTAAACACCTTTTGTGTATGACACTCTGCTTGGCACCAGAGATGAAAAAGACAAAAACAAAACAATCCTTGTACTCAAGAATAGAGCATTTACATTAATAAAAAATGAAAATCTTTAGCATATCAAAGAAAATAAATAATAGCATCCATCTTTTACAGAGTGCTTTCTCAATACTCTACTGGTCTCCTAACTGTCTGTGAGGCTTTAATTTCTTCTCATCATAATTATCTCCAGTCCCCCTCCAGCCAAGAGTTCCCTTTCCCTGTCCAGAATCACTATACTACTTTACCTTAAGCTTAAATAGATAACTATCTTTTTTTCTGTTTTTACCAGTGTGGATTCCTCTCCTAAAGATACTTGCTTAGGAGAGCAGAAGGCACAGATGTGTAAGGTAGATAACAAGTGTGGTAGAAGTATGTAACAACCATGAGGGAAGAAGACAAGTCTTTAGTCACTGCAAAAATAAAGGGAATAGCATTTATGTAGCACCTACT
Organism: Notamacropus eugenii; assembly: GCF_028372415.1. NCBI lineage: Eukaryota > Metazoa > Chordata > Mammalia > Diprotodontia > Macropodidae > Notamacropus > Notamacropus eugenii. The sequence goes on along the minus strand of NC_092875.1, from coordinate 92,735,140 downwards.
GTGTACCAGGCACTGTGATAAGTCATTTTTACAAGTATTATGTCATCTGACCCTCACATCAGGTCTTCAAGATAGTTTCTGTTATTTTACCCATTTTACCATCTTGACAAATAGAGATTAAGTGACTTGCCTTGGGTCACATAGTTAGTAAGTATCATAGGTTGAATTTGAACTCAGGTCTTTTTTTCCTTTTAAAAAACATTTATTTTTAGTTTGCAACATTCACTTCCATAAGCTTTTAAGTTTTAAACTTCTCCTTCTCCCTACTTCCCCTCGTTCCTTCCCAAGATAACATGCAATCTGATTCAGGCCCTGCATATACATTCATATTAAACATATTTTCACATTAGTCATGATATAAGGGAGAATTAGAAAAAATAGGAGGAACCATGAGAAAGAAGAATTGATCTGCATTCAGCCTCCATAGTTATTTCTCTGGATGTGGATGGCATTTTCCATCATGAGTCTTCTGGTATTGTCTTTGATCCTTGCATTGCTGAAAAGAGCCAAGTCTATGAAAGTTAGTCATTGCGCAATATTGTTACTGTGTGCAGTGTTCTCTTGGTTCTACTTACTTCATTCAGGATCAGTTCACGTAAGTCTTTCCAGACTTTCCTGAAGTCCTCCTGTTCATCATTTCTTATAGAACAACGCTATTCCATTACATCCATATACCATAACTTGTTCTGCCTTTCCCTAATTGATGGGCATCCCCTCGATTTCCAGTTCTTGACCACCACAAAAAGAGCTGCTATAAATATTTTTAGACATGTGGGTCCTTTTTCCATTGTTATGACCTCTTTGGGATACAGACCTAGAAGTGGTCTGGGTCAAAGGGTGTGTAGTTTTATAGCCCTTTGGGCACATGACGTCAGGCCTTCTTGATTCCAGGTACTCTATCCACTCAATAGACAAGCTGCCTCTAATCTCATTACTAGTGGTGAGATTGCTCTAGTTTGTATTCTACTACTTCCCCTGCCACAGGTGTGATCAGAGCATGGGCTCAATTTGCTGGTATATCCTACTGGAGTATTTCTGTAACTCCATTCCCTTCTGGACAATGGGGATGTTCTCCCAGAGTGTGATAATATTCCAGTCCATGATCTATGTATTCCTAGATCCCCAGGCCTGAATAGATGAAACTAGTAAAGTGCCAAGATCTCAATCTTCCAAGAGACACAGATCAGGGATATAGCTCCAAGGCAAACATCTGAATGGAACAAATGCCAAGAAAAGTAAAGAAACACACACACACACACACATACACACACACAATTTTGTTTTCTGTAGGCCCCAACGGCATGTACAACTTTGATAATTTACATACTCTGTTTTAGTGGACATTCATTTGCTGGCTATCAAATTATCAGAGTCCTCTTATTGCTATAAACCACATCTAATATGCTGAAATAAATTACTTTCTTTTCTGCATTCCCCACAGGAGCTCTTGCCCTAAATCATTATGCTTTGACCAGGAAGATGATTCCTTCAGTTTCTAAGCTGCACCAGGATATGATTGGCATGCCCCCTCCTTCGTGTTGATAATTTTACATTATAGTTATAAGCGTATATGTCTTATCTCCTTTACCGACTATGATATCCTTTAAGATAGGGACCTTGAATGTAACAGTGGGAACACTGGGAATTGTGAATGTCACTATATTTCTCTGAGCCTCAGTTTCCTCATCTTCAAAATGAAGGCAATAATATTCAAACTTCTAACAGTCAGGCAATAAAGACAGAGAGTATTTATTAAAGGTTTCCTATATTCTAGGCACTGAGTGAAAATCTAGGGATGCAAAGAAAGGCAAAAACAGACTCTTCTCTCAAGGATTGCATAGTCTACTGTGAGTTATGGTGAAGAGAACACTTTTTAAGTTTTAAAACACCTCAAAACACAAAATATTTTTATTTATCTGTGAATCTTCCACATACAAACTCATAGAGGATTGAACACAATAGGCACTAGCTAAAGGAATGTTGAATGTCAAGTGTTAAATGAATGTCATCCAATCTAATATGGTTGACGAGAAAACCAAGATTCACAGGCTGATTCGAAGCTCTGCAGGAAAGTGTGACGGTCCATATTTTATAGATAAGAATGGTATTAGAAGTAGACACAGGGGTGATTATATCAGCTAGGGCCACACACCACAAACCAGAATTCCTTTTGCCAAGCAGCTGTGAGTGAACAAGGTGTGCAAATAAGGAGAAAACATAGATGGGGTTATGGCATTGAGCACGTGTCATTTTCCAGTCATACCCATCTCAGGATAAACATTTATTTATTTAAATTTTTAATATCTTTAGGTCTACGATATCTTGATAGATAAATCATCTTCATTGTCAGAACTACTGAATGTGGGAAAGCAAGTAGAAGTCTTTAAGGGGCATGTAAGAACTTAGTCATTGTATTGTTTTTTCTCCCCTCCCCACCGCACTTCCTTACATGTTATAATGTATAGCCCACTTAATTATAACTCCAGAGAAGCCTTTAAGGATATTATGTGAAGTGCCTGTGAATCTTTTGAGTAGTTTATGTGATCCATAGTCAGATGCTGTACTCATAAATAGAACTAGGAACTAGAGTAGGGCAACTAAGCCTTTGTCCCAGGATGAAAAATTTGTCTCAGGGAAGGAAGTGGATGGAGTATTGACTACACATGGGATCATGGATTTAGTACTGGAAGGAATATTAGAGGATATTTAGCCTGTGTTTCACAGATGAGGAAACTGTGACCCAGAGACATTAAGTGATTTGCACAAGGTATAACAAAGCGTGGATTTGATCATCTCCCTACTGTGAATCCCATAATCTTTCCACTGCATCCTTTTTATTTGTGTTCCACTACAGAGACAGAGAAAAGGAGGGAGGAGACAGAGGGAGAAAGGAGAGGGATGGAAAAAGTAGAAGGAAAGAGAGGGGGAATTAAGGAATGGGGGGAGGAAAAGAATGAGGGAAGGACAGAGAGGGAGAGAGTGAAGGAGGGAGGGAGAGGGAGAGAGAGTAGAGAGAGTGAGAGGAAAGGAGGAAGGAGAGATGAGGGATGGAAATAAAGGGCAAAAGAGGAGAGAAAAGGAACAGGGAGTCAAAAAGACAGATAGCTAGAAGATTCAATCAAGAGAATTTAAGTGATACTTCTGAAGTGCCACATTTGATTCAGCTGCTGTTCAGGTTTTCTAACTCCAAATCCAGAGGTCCTTGTAGGAAATGATGTTGCTTTCCCTCTTATTAACAAAAAGTCCACTAACGCTTTCTTGTACTTTATGTTTTCCCCCTTTAGCAAACCCTGCAATTTCCTGTCTCACCTAAATCCAAGATCTGACAAGTGTCCTTTCAAGGAGCCTCCTGGCCGGGAGGCAGCTCTAAGATTGAAAATACTGATGGAGAAAATGGGAGGAGCCAGGCCCTTCAGCAATGTTTTCTTCAGATAAATAAACCCCAGAAAGTTCAGAGCACCCCTTCTGGAGACCTACAGATCTGGGTGATTTTTCAATCATTCTAATTCCATGCATCATTGCCCTTGGGAAGACCCTTTCTGAGTGAATTTACTCTTTGACCATTTGCAAAAATCTAATAACATTGTGAACCAATGAGGCATGAAGTAATGTCTAGGGCACCTCCATGATCTGCTGTAGGGACTAAAGGTTTCATCTGCTGGTGAGATCCTGGAGAGCAGAGCCTGGAGACCTGTGGGGTGGGGGAGACTAACAAAATTGATATCTTCCAGACGGAGAGGGCGTAAGAGGGTGGGGGACCTTGCTGCCTTTCTGTAGCTCTGGTAATAACTCAGAGGTATGGCCCACATGGCTCCAGTACACTTTTATTTTTCTTTAGTAAACTCATGTTTTATTAAGTGTGCATGCACCCTAATGAATGTTACCTCTAAATCAAGAATCTTCCGACTTTGGGTGGAAGAATCCATTTCAATATTCTATACACTTCAGTGACAATGAAGATGATGACTAAATACTTAATGTAACACATTTGAGATTAAGAAACATAGATCATTTATAACAATAATGATTAATATTAATATAGCTCTTTAGGGTTTTCAAATTGCTTTGCATACATTTCTTTGAGTTTCGCACAAACCCTGAGAAGTAGGTGCTATTATAATCCACATTTCAAAGAGGAGGAAACTGAGGCAGGGAGACACTGGAGATTAGATTACTTGCCAAGAGCCATTAGTATATTTCTGAATCAAGATTCAAACCAGGACTTTGTGGCTTCAGTTTTAATAATCCACTGCACAATCCAGCTTTCTAATTTGGTCCTCACAATGATCTTTCAAGAGTGATAATATTGGAATTATTTTCCCCATGTGACAGATAAGGATTTTGAGATGGTTTGATTATCTCATAATGGGGGAAAGCATGCTGGATTTGGAGTCAGAGAACATTGGTTTGAATCCCAGATGCACCATTTACTACCTGAATGACTCTGAGTAAACTTTGTAAGCCTCTCTGGATCTTCATATCCTCAGCTGTATAAAAACAGATTGAGCAATATGATCTTTATTTTCCCTTCCTATTCTAAATCTATGATTTTGTGATTTGAGTTTATTTCATCTTGCATAAGTTACTCTTTTCATCTTGGACCCTCAATCTTCTCATCTATAAAATGGGGTGGCAATCTTCATATTGTTGACCTAACTCCAGGAAGGGTGAGGCATTGTGAGGATAGAGTGCTGTAAACCTTAAAGCACTAAAAGGACGGGTATTGCTACTGCCATTTAACTTCTGTGGTTAGAAGGATTTTCCTCAGCATTCACTTTTGTGGGAGCACATATTCCTCTTTGAATTATGTGTATTTATTCCAAGGGGGAATAAATAAATATAGGCAAATTAATAAATAGATATATTAAACTGGAATTACATATACATGTGCATATGTACATGCAAATATAATGTAATAATATTATAGATGTATGTATATATATGTGTATACAGATATAGATAAACGGAGAAGAGAAAGTGTGAAAATCCTGATGATTCTTGTTCTATACGTTTCAGAGTTTCAGTTATCTAAATTACTGCTTTGGCCCTGGCACAAAGGGAAGAAGTTCTATTTTTAAAGTCACTGGGAGATAAATGCTAGGTTAGTCTTCCTGTCAACAATGTTCAATGCTTAATAATTTTGATCAGTGGCTCATCATGTTAAAAGTAGCCCCCTTCTCCCACTTCCCTAAGGACTCCATTTTCAGCCTACAATCATGAGTATATATATATATACACACACACACATATATATATATACACACACACACATATATGTGTATATATGTACATATATACACATACATATACATATATAGTATGTGTATGTATATTTATATTATATATACATGCATGTATATATGTGTATGTATATATACATACATATATACACATATAGACATAAATACATATACATATGCATGCGCATACACACACATATATGCCTGTGTGTGTATGTGTATGTATATATTCCCAGAGATCCGAATGTGTTTGGAATAGAATAGCTTGGGGGCACTAAGGGATGTTTCTAAGGAAAATAAATGAAAGAACTGGGGCATGACCAGGGACAGGACGATTCTTCAAGGAATAAAGCAAACAGTCCCAGGGATTGGGGTCAGAAGGCCTGGGTTATGTTTCCAGTCTTTCTCCTGCCTTGCTCCATTGCCTTGGGTACATCATTTTCCCTCTCTGAGCTTCCTTTTTTCTATAAGATGAGGAGATTGAATTTAGATGATACTAATAATAGAGCTCACATTTATCAACTACTTGAAGAATTCCAGCGGTATCCTCACATCACCCCAGACAGGTAGGGAATGCAAGTGTGATTATCCCTTTATTATAAATTAGGAACATAATCCTCAGAGAGGGCAAGTGATTTCTCCTAGACCATTCCATCAATAAGTATCAGAGGTAGGGCAGATGCCCAGACCTCAAAGATCAGTGCTCTTTTCACTATCCCCTCACTGCCTCTTTTAATAATAATAACTAGTGCTTACATAATGCATACTTTGTGACAGGCACTTTAAAAATATTATCTATTTTGTTCCTTACAACTACCCTGGGAGATAGGTGCTATTAGGATTCCCATTTTATAGTTGAGGAAACTGAGGTAAACAGACTCACCCAAGGTCACACACTCCTGGTAAGTATCTGAGGCCAGATTTGAACTCGTGTTCCTGACTTCCAGTGCTCTGTCTATGGTGCCACCTAACTACCCAATTATAATAACAGATTTTAACCGTCTATTAGACCCCTTCCAGCTGTAAATCAATCTAGGACAGGATGAGTACAGATGAAAACACTTCATGATATGCACCTGTCAAGAAAAATAAAGGAAGTCAGCAAATATATGGTGATACATAGGTTATGACAAACCTTCCTTGCAATGATCTGGTGAAGTAGGTAGCACAGTTAATATTCTTTTCATCTTAGAGATAAAGATTCCAAGTTTGAGAGAGGTGATGATAATGTCACTTAGCTGGTAATCAGTGGAGCTAGCACTGCCTCTAGGTCTTCAGATGACAAGTCTAGAGCTCTTTCTAGTGCACTAAATTACCTTTCATAGTTAGCATTTTTACATAGTAAGTTTTTTCAAAGTACTTTAGATGTTAATCATTGGATCCTCCTAATCACATTGTGATGTAGGTGCTATTGTCTCCATTTTATAGATAAAGAATTGAGTCTGACAGAGGTCCAATGACTTATCCAAGGTGACACAGATAGGATCACAGGCAAGATTTGAACTCAGTCTTATTGACATTGCACCACTTAAAATTTATTTTTAAAGGACACTGATTATAAAGAAGACATGACATATTTGTTCTCTCTCACTTCCCAAATTATCACGTCTTTTTTTCTCTGTTTATATGTTCTCCCGATGGAACATGAGTTCCTTAAGATCAGCGACTATTTTAATGCTCTATTTGTTTCTCAAGTGTCTGTCACAATACTTTACACATGCTAGGTGCTTAATAAATGTTTAGTAGATTAGGTTGAATAAAATATAAAGTATTTTCAACATATTTGTCGATGAAGAAAAGAGAAGTGGTGAATAGGTAGAAGGGGCTGAGGGACTAATGGAAGAATTTTGTTGGATTCTTTAGAAGCAAGCTTGCTTTTAAGTAGACCAAAAAGGGTCTGCATTGAGGAAGAGGTGTCATGGAAGTGCGGACGAGGAAATCCTGGTCTTGGAGGTAGTAGAGTGAGGCAAGCTCTAGGGTGAAGGATAAAGGATTTGCATTAGAGACTAATAGGAATGTGTTTTCAAGGACAAGAAGGAAAGATGAGAGGGATGATGCTGAGAAGACTGGACACACAAAAGAGAGCTGAAGGAATTCATGTCATGTGGTTCAAATACCCTCAGTGAAGTAAGAAACTAAGTCACCTTTCATATATGTGGGGGAGTGGGGTACTCTTAGTGGAACGAGGAGAGGAGAAAAAGTGGGGAACAATTACTGTGGATGTGGAATGAATCATCAAGACTATATGAGCAGTGTGGTGGGATGTCACCCAAAAAGAAAGTGGAGAGAAGAGAGGGAAAGAAAAGAAGGGAAGAGGAAGAGATGGACAGAGAAAAGAGAAGGGCAGGGGAGGGGGAAAGAAAGGTGGGGAAGGGATAAGAGAGAGGGGGAAAAAAGAGGAAGAGAAAGGAGATAAGGGGAGGGAAGAAGAGAGGGAAGAGGAGAGAAGAGAGGAAGGGAGGGGAGAAGAGAGAAGGGGGAGAAAGGAGAAGGGAAGGGAAGAAAAAAACTATTGTGACCTAAAGTTACTGTGATTTGTTACTTTTTGAGACATGGAATCCAGAATATATTAAGTGACAACTCTATTTTATTCTGCCCAGGCCAGTCAGTCAATAAACAGGTATTAAGTGCCTACTATGTGTTAAGTCAGGCTAAACATTGTGCTAAACGCTGCAGATACAAAGAAAGGAAAAAAGAGGGTCCCTGTTTCTCCAGGAGCTCACAGTAGGAAAGCAACCATGCACAAACCAGGATAAGCATATATAGGGTAAATTTGAAATGGCAGTGCACTGGTATTAAAGGGGGTTGGGCCCACACACTTTCACAAAGGGAAAGTATCATTGATTTGAATCCCACAGGGACTGGAGATGGTATGATATGAAGAGGAGGCATTTTAAAGCACCTGTGATGTGCCAGGATTCTTTAAAATATTATCTAAATTGATCCTCATAAACACCCTGGGAAGTGGATGCTACTAATATCTCCATTATTAAGATGAGGGAACTGAGGCAGACAAAGACTGATCACATGGTTAGTAAATGTCTGAGATGACATTTGAACTTGGTTCTTTTCGATGCCAAATTCAACACTTTACTCACTGTACCACCTAACTGCCTCTGTTGGTCTTCAAACTGTCAATGACAGAGAGAAAGCAAATTTCTACTTAGGCATCCTTGTTGGATTTAATGACCTCTGAGGTCTTCTCCAACTCAGTTTCTGGAATTATTCAGCCACAATGATGACCTAGTTGAATCTAGCATCACAGATCATTATTTTAGAGCTGAAAGAAGCTTTTGATTCATGGAAACCCAATCTTCCTTCAAATGGCCATGCTAAGAATCAGACTCAGATCTCTAAGTTCAGCATGCCTTTTCCTGTACCATGCTACCTCCAAATTATGTACTCTGCATTGATAGTGGGTGAAATTAGTTCAAATTGAAGGACTGAGTAATCTCCAATAATTCTCAGCAGACGTGGAATAAGAATAGAAGTGCAGGGGAAAGATATCTAGGTTTACTCAGGGAATTCAAACAATAGTTTGAAAGTGGCAAAAGCTATTGTGTGTGTGTGTGTGTGTGTGTGTGTGTGGTGGAGATTTTTATCTTTTGGGTGGTAAGAACAGCAAGATAGTGTAGCATTGTAGCCGATTCAAAATTAAAGTGAAAAAAAAATCTGATTAAGGCTTGATAAGAAGGCAAGTGATAACAGAGTGAGAGAGACACACTGGTACAATGAGGACAAAACCTATGGTCATTGAATCATCATAGGTTTAGTGTTGTAAAGGACTTTAGATAATTTCTAGGCATTTTAAAACAAGGAAACTAAGACTGAGAGTGATTTGACCATGGTCACTCTCTTACTTCAAATTGAAATTTCTTTACACTCTATCAAGGTAAGGATAAAATAGATCTAATAGGACTAAAAGGGAAAGATATCAGAGGTTGTAATAGAGGAAAAGAATTACAGGGTTGAGAGGTGATAAAATTGGAAACATGTTTAGCCAAAATATGGTAAAGAGGAAATTTTTGTAATTGAGGGAGTTGTCAAATTAAAAATATTGATAAAGAAGCTATAAACATGAATATGGAATTCTTAAGGATTTTAATGAGCCTCATTGTCTTTGCTCTCTTCTTAATGCCCCCTATGTGCTAACCATAATTTAACCTTCTTGCCATTTCTTGAAGACAATACTCCATTTCTCAACTCTATACCTGTGTCCTGGCTCTCTCCAACACATAGCATGTTCTTCTTTCTCACTGCTAATCCTTAAAATCTCTGATTTTTTTCAATGCTAAATCCTAGTATGATACCTTCTTTCCCTAATGTTATTTCTCACTCTTCATATTCTTTGCCTTAATATTGTATATATTTTATATGCATGTATTATCTCCTCCTGTAGAACATAAACTTATTGAGGGCAGGGATTTTTTTTCATTTTTGTCCTTGGTCCCCAGTACCTAGCATGATGTCTGATGCATAGTAGGTGCTTAATAAATGACTCTTTCTTGATTGGGGATTGATCTAAGAGGCAGACTATGAGTCAGTAAATAAAGCCATGGAGACAAAATGGGAGCATAACTGTTAAGTAAGTAGAAGACAATAGTAGGAAAAGAAGAGTATTACATAAATAGATTGGAAGAAATTGCTACAGTAGACTTAACACTAACTGTGCATCTTTCCCTCATTCTCTGGGCAACTTGAAATTTTGATTGTTTAACATCCTTGTAGTCTGTGATTTGAAGTCTTACAGCATCAACTAGAGAATGATCTGATAAAGGAAAGAAACAAGCATTTATTAAGTAGTTATGATGTGCTGTGCCAGGCACCGTGCTAAGTTCTTTACAAAGATTATCTTTGATTTTCACAGCAATCTGGGAAGTGAGTGCTATTGTCACCCTCATTTTTTAGGGGAGGAAATTGAGGAAGACAGATTAAATCACTAGACCAGTGTCACACAGCCACTAAGTGTCTGAGTAAAGATTTGAACTCATGTCTTCCTAATTCTAGACCTGATACTTTATCTATTACACTTCTTAGCATCCCCTAAAGAGGCTGTTTTTTATGGCAATGAGGAGCTTAGTATGATTAGAAGTGAGGAGAAATTTTTAGTTAATGTGAAGAAAATATTCCTTAAAATAGGAAAATGTGAAAGAATAGAAAAAAGAATTTTCATCAAATCATAGAAGCAGATGTTAAAAAAATCTGCCTAACAACTGGAACTATTCAGACATAGAAAACACTGCCTCAGAAAGTAGGGGGTCTTCCCTAATTAGTGGTCTTCATGCAAATATTTGATGATGCCTATCAGATATATATTTAGTGGGGAGTCTCATTCTCATTCAGATTGCACAAGATGACTCCTAAATTCTCTCCCCAATTTAAAACCTTGTGATTCTTGGATACCCTGTGTAGTAGCGATCTTTTCATACCTACAGGTATTAAAGCAGTAGATGAATGATTCTTTGTGGACAGTGTTGTTGATGGGATTTCTGCTTATTTGTGCTTTAGACTAGATGAAATCTGAAACTCTTTTCAACCCTGAGACTCTATGCCTATGGAATTCTCACTGCTAACTAAAACTTTCATGTGAAAAGTGGCCTAATTATATTAAAAACCTACCATCCTGGCTAGGATTTCATCTTATGGAGTGAGTTGAGGAGATTTGAGTTTTAGAACCGATAGATGTGCTCCCATTTCTTTTCCTGAAAGTTAGAAAGTAATTTCAAAGTCTTAGATTTGAATAAACCTATAAGGCGATTATATGAATATATAAGAAGACTTGACATCTGTAGAGTGCTATCACTTCTCATGCCCCACCTTTACATTTCTACTGATGGCTCCATGTCCTGAAGTGGTTAGTAAAGATTCAGTCAGTCAATAAACATGACATTTCTACTATGTGCCAGGCACTGTGCTAAACACTGCAAATTCAAATATGACAAAGGACAATACCTATACTTAAGGAACTTGCAATCTAATGGGGAAAGAAAATAGATGAAAAAATGAAAAAGAAGGTGGAGGAAGAGGAAGAGGTACCCAGTAGGGACATGATGGAGAAGTCCAAAGGAGAGTAGCATGGTGGGACATAAAGAAATGATTGGCCTGGGTTCTTTCCTTAATGGAGGCACTGAGGGGAGCTATTTGCTCCTGCCTTCCAATGAGAGCAGTCCCAGGGCATGGAGTACTAATGTGATATGAGTACCAAGGCTGATTTAATCTTGTAGGATCAACATGTGGATGAGGTTCTTTGAGATGTGATGGAAAAGCTGAAAGTGTAGTTTGTATGGAAAACGATTCATAAACTTGGAAGTGGGGAGGGAATTTGATGGCATGCTTTTTGTCTGAAAGGCTACCTCAAATACCCAGCACTGTTAAGTGCTGTTTTGTTTCTCTTTCTATGACTATTCAAGGACAAAGATTTGCTTATCTCCTCTCTTTAGTTGTTTTTCTTTGGACCTAGGAACCCAATTTCTTACACATGGCATACAATCAATAAAAGGGAGCTGAAGCTTGTGCCTAAAATCAAGAAGGGTAGGCCTAAGACTGAGATTAAAAATGTGAAACAAACAAGTCAGATTGGAGAACTCATTGGTTAAATAAGCTTACATCAATTTGGATAATATTATTCTCAGACACTTGTTTGACTTTAGTAAGAATGCTAATGAATTACATCTAAACACAATCATTTAGTATGAGAAATGGAAAAAGATTTTAAAAATCATTTAGTACAATACCACTCATTTTATAAAAAGTTTAGAGTAAGTAAGACCCAGGAAAGGGGAATGATTTAGTCAAGGTTACACAGTTTGAAAGTGGCTCAACCTATATATTCTCTTTCAAAGTCCAGTCCTGTTCATGGTATAATCTGTAAATATTGGCCTTAGATTCAAGAATGTTTGAATCCTGCCTTAAGGATTTTCTATGTGTATAAAAGTGGGTAGATCAATTAGCCTCTTTGATCTTCAGGTTCCTCATATGTAAAATGAAGATAATGATAACCCATACCTCACAAGATTGATATGAAGATCAAATGAGATAACACATGTAAAGTGCTTTGCAAACGCACCTTTAAGTTCTGCATAAATGTTGGATTATTATCATTATTATTATTATTATAATGGCAATATACATTTGCTATTTTTTCCATCTTAAGTAAGTCTGGTTCTTGAATTGGCAGTCATTAAGGGAAATGCAGGTATTTGAAAGAGGGAAACGTTAACGTGAACATATAGTGAAAGATGCCAGCCCCTTTCTAAGACTTATGGTAGTGATACCTGACAAACATACACAGAATGAGGAAGCACAACTGATCAAGTGTGGGAGAACTTACAGGAAGAGTAATACAATGGAAAGAGTGCTCAATCTGAAATCAGAAGTGGACAGAGAAATTTCTGGCTCTGCCACATCATCATCATCATCATCATTATCATCATCATCATCATCATCATCATCACTAGTATTTATATAATGCTACTATGTGTGACCTTAGCCAAGTCATTCTCTTTCCTTGGGTCTCATTTTTCCTCACCAGTACAATGAATGGGTTAGGCTAGATGACCTCCAATGGCTCTTCCAATTCAAAATCTACAATTCTGCAAAAGAGCCACTGAGATAGGTCACAATCTGTTGATGCCTTCCCATGGAAAACCAAAGAGATCAACAATAACCTTCCCCACAGGAAGTTAATGGCCAGGTCAGATATCCTAGCCACTCCTCTTTAGTACAGGTAATAGAACCTCTGAGTTAGAAGACCCCTCAGAGGTCATATACTCCAACTTGTGTCTAAAGCATGACTCCACCTGTTCTAGCCCTATGTGGTAGTGGGTTAACTTCCACAAGAACAACCCTTGAGGGTCTAACCCTGAAGGAAGCTCATAGCATTTGGAGACAGTTTAGGAAATCTTTCCCTTATTTTGAATAGAATCTGCTTCTGATTTTCTCCATAACTCTTAGTTCTCCCTTCTAGGGCCCAACAGAATAAATATATGAAAGCAGCAGCTATATCCTGCCTAAGTCTCCTCTTCACTTTGAGTTAAATATTTCCATTTCTTTCCACTGATCCTATTATAGAATCATCAAAAAAAAAAAAAAAAGTCAATTAAGTCCCTGGATATGTCAGTACTGTTAAACTGCTTATCCAACTTTTAATAATAATAGCCTCTCAATATATAATTAACATGGTGAAGTGGACAGAACATTGTACTTGCAGTCAAGGTTTGTATCTCATCTCCAAAATTTGCTATATATTTTTTCATGGGCCAATCATTTAAACTCATTTAGCCACAGTTATTTTTTTCTCTTTCTATAAAATGGAGATAATGATAACTGCATTGGTTAACTCACAAAATTGCAACAAGAATAAAATTAAATAATATTGAAGTGTTTTGCAAATAAAAATGTCATGCAAATTGAGGATATAGATAGGTATAGGTGAAATTTTTCCGCCTTCAGATCATAATAATAATGGCTAGCATTTACATAGCATTTAAATATTTTCAAAACACCTATATACATGCAACATAGCTGATGCTCACAGCCACCTGCAAAGGTATTTGCTCTTATCCCCATTTTATGAATAAGAAAACTGAGTTTGAGAAAGGCTTAAGTGCCTTGTTCCAGATCACCCAGCTAGTATCTGAGGCAAGATTTGAACTCAACACTCTCAGTCTCCAAATTCATTGTTTTATCTACTATAACAAATTAACTACCCAGACTTAGTCCTTTAATACAATCCTTCCATTTTGCTCTTTTAAAGGAGAATTTGCTAATGTTTTTTGTTTTTGCATCCTTTTCATTTCTGAATGCTTCTCTTCCCCTACCCTACATAAAGAGCCAGCTCTTTTAACAAAGAAAGAAGGGTCATTCATCAAAACTAAGGAACACATCAGCTGATCTTCCTTATGGTCTATCCAAAGTCCCATGGTCCCCTGCTTCTGCATAAGAGGGAAAAAAGCACAATTTTCTCATCTCTTCTCTACAGAAAAGCTTAATAATTATAATTATATTGTATTTTCTTGACTTTTTTGGTTCTTTATTACAGTTACAATGCATATTACTTTCCTAATGCTATATATTTCATTTTGCATTATTTTAAGTTTTCCCATGTTTCCCTAATTTCTTCATATTCATCATGTCTTAGGGAGCATTAATATAATAGATCAACTAGCCTTTTTATAGTGCTTGAAGGTTTGCAGAACACTTTACATATGTTAACGAAGACTTTTAAGCCTCACTAATAGACTGGGAAATAAATATCATCATCTCCATTTTGTTTTGTTTTGGTTTGGTTTTTTTAGGTGAAGACATTGAGGCAGACGGAGGTTAAGTTTCTTGGTGAAGGGCATGCAACTGAAGCAAGATTTGAAGTCAGGTCTTCTTCATTACAAGAACTATTTTCTATCTACTGTGACACCTAACTGCCTTTGCATTCCTTCCCCACAATCTGTTTATTCATTCCTAATTGACAGGAAATGGTTTTGCTTTCCAGTTCTTTGCCATTATAAAAGTCCAGTTATTGTAAAAGCAAGCCCTCCAACATACACAGGAGGGCCTGCTATCACAGGTTCTTTGATCTGCTTTTCTAAAAGGAAAGGAAACTTTTGAGGGGTCAATAATCACTTTAATCAAGCACATGTATCATTCCCTTAGTTCAGGGGTAAAAGTCAGCATCCTAAACTTCAGAGAAAATACAGAGAAACCAAAATCAACAGACAGGGCTTCCAACTGTCTGACAGATCAGCTTACATATAATTGTCTGACCATATATACATAGGTACCAGAAAGATAAGCATCAACTTCTGGGTTTTCAAAGCTGGGGGGCTCCTTAGCAGTTGCCCAGAATCTTGTCTGGACAAACACTTCCAATGAGTAAGCCCCCAAAGTAAAACCATGCCTCAGAGTATTTATACATTTTTCCAAAGCCAGAGGGCATCATAACCCTTGAGAACCAGTGCCTCATTAGAAAATTAACAAAAAGTGTGGGTCTCCCCTAATCAAGATTTTCTGAATGGGCAGGCCCATTAATGAGTGAGGAAGATCTTTAGCTCTCATAAGTACCATTGTTTTTATGAATGCTGAATTAATTAGATAGTTAATAAGAATTTATTAAGTACATTCTATATGCCAGGTGCCACACTAGGCACATAGTATACAAGTACAGAAGCAAACCTGTCCCAAGGAGTTTACATTCTAATTGATACTGGAGGGAGAGAGCACACATAAGGTATTGGTGACCAGGGAGAAATCTTTTATTCTAGGGACATGTAAGGAAATGTATTACCATGTCTCTTTCAAAAGCAATGGTTTCATTTGGTTATTCTTCCCACAGCAAGAAGGAGAAGGGGATATGTACAAAAAAAAAAAATGCTTAGCAGCAGGATAGATGAATGGAGATTTAAATGTCTAGGATACATTACTTGCTGTCTTTGATCTCTATGGAATTTAACAGTAGGTTTCTCTAGATCAAAGATATATAAATTGTAGCCATATTTTCAGCATAATTACAAATTGCTTTCCAGAATGGTTGAACCCATTTAACAATGTCACCAACAGTGTTTTAATGGGCTTCTTTTTCCACTGTCTCACTAATATTGACTATTACTTTCATTTCACTAGAAGTCATGTGAAACCTCAGAATCATTTTGATTTACATATCTCAATATTATTCGAGTCAATATTTCAAAGGGTCATTAATAGTTTACATTTGATGTTGGAGAAGAATTGTTACATAGGAGGCATAATCTAAATTCAAAAGACCTGAATTTTAATCCTTTTTCTGTCTTTATTACCTTAATGCATTACATATTATATTATAAATGTGTAATAATATATGTTCAATATAACATATATATTACATAATGCATATAAAATGCCAAACTTAAGTCATTAAAATGCATTAGTTCCTTATATATTTTGAATATCACTCCCTATCAAATATTTAACCTTTGCAAAAATTCCTGTTCAAAAGCTTTCCTTTTTTTATCCTAGTTACTTTGATTTGGTTAGTGTAAAAACTTTTCAGTGTCTCAATCCATATTTTAAAGATAAGAAAATTGAGGCCAAGAAAGATCAGATCTCATATGTGCAATGTCATGTGGCAGCAAAGACAGGATTCAACCTCAGGACATCTTACAATTCCATAATTTTTTCCTTACTGTGTCTATAGACTCATTCTCAAATGGAAAATCAATTAACATTTGCTTAAATAGAAAATTTTACCCGTCTTTTTCAGTTTATTAATGGGACAAGAAAATAAAGAAATTTTTTAAAAAAGAAAATAAAACACTAAAACACTTTTAAGGTATTTTCCTGCATTGTATTTTGATGATTCTTCAAATGCAATATGTTACATGACACAATTTTGCTAAGCTTCTCATGTGTATCTCATGCTGTTTTAATTGCAAAGCCCTACAATGTCTCTAAACTCTAATGGAAAGACAGAAGACCAGAAAGAGATTAGAGGTTTAGAGTTAGAAGGGAACTTAGAGTCTTCTAGTCTAATCCTACAGATAAGCAGATGTGACTTGTCCAAGGTCAAACAAGTATAAATAAATATGGTGAGATTTGAACTCATGTACACTGAATCCAAATCTAGTACTCTTGCCACTGTATCATGGAAGGAATGCTATAGGAATGGCCTTGAAGAAAGTTAATTAATCTTAAATTGGGTTCAAGAAATTAATTTTTCAAGATCACGATAGAGGAGACAGGGTTATACAAAAGGTACCTGAAAAAGATGTGTTGAAAGGTCAATCAAAATCAAAAGCACAATATGGCAGGCAAGAAAGCTAGTATAATATAATCTTTAGTGGTATAAAGAGAGTCATGGGATCCAGTACTCAGGAGACTATGTTCCTACTCTACTGTGCCTTAGTCAGGCTATGATATAAATATTGTATTTGGTTCTAGGTACCATATTTTAGGAAGGATACTGGCAAACTAGAGGATGCTAAGAAGTGTGGAAATGAACCAAAGAATATGCTCAAGTTCATTTCATGTAAGGACAATTTTAAAAAATCAGATATGTATCCTGGAGAAGACTGGGTTGGAGGAGCATGATAGGTTTTTCCAGTTATCTTAAGGTCTAGTCTATAGAATGGGACTTAAACTAGTTCTGCTTTGCCTCAGGGAATAAGAAGTAATGAATAGATTTCATAGAGGCATACTTAGATTGAGCCAATAAAAAACTTCTGAAAAAGTAGAATGGGTTGCTTCGGGAGGTAATGAATTCCCCTTCGCACAGGTTTGTAAAGTTTTTCTTATGGATCTCATGCTTTTTTTTTTAAATTATGAAGCCCTGAAATGTCTCTAAACTCCAATGGGAGGTTGAAGTAACAGTTCTTACTCTGGTTACCTCAAGGGATTGTGCTGAGAATCAGACAAATAAGGGTACATAAAAGTCCTTATAAAGTCCTAGTCAAATGTAAAGGATTAATATAATTAATAATGAACCTTCAGTCTTTCAATTTACTTATCAGGCACGGGATAGTTTGCCGGAGTCCAACGTGAACATTTGTTGACACAGCTTTGCTGAATGGAACTTCTGCAGTTCACAGTGTTTACATTATCTGAGTCTTTCTACTGCCGTTTGGAATTAAAATCGCTCTACCCTCCCTGGTTTCCCTCAATATCGACTCGGAGGAAATTACAGCCTATAAGGCCAACCCTTAGAAAAATTGTGAAGGGAGTGGTCTGTATTCAGCATCTCCTCTCCATTCCTCCACTCCTCACCTGCCTCCCACCACCGTCAAGTGTATAAGATACAGCTTCATTCATTGTATGCAAAGTATTTTAGTATTAGAATCCAATTAGAATCCTAGAATCTTAGACACATCAAACTTTAGTTTTGAAATGGATTTTTGTTGTTGTTCAAGTCATTTCAGTCATATCTGATTCTCCATGACGGTATTTGGGGTTTTCTTGGCAAACATACTACAGTGGTTTGCCATTTCCTTCTCCAGATCATTTTAAAGATGAGAAAACTGAGGCAATCAGGGTTAAGTGACTGGTCCTGGGTCACATAAATGGTAAATGTCTGAGATGAAGTTCAAATTTGGAAAAATGAGTCTCCCTGGCCCAGCACTCTATCCACTGTATCATCTAGCTCTCTGAACCAGACCACAGAGATCATCTAATCCAACTCCTCTTGGTGCCTCGATGTACCATTGGAAAATTTACTCCTGTTAATTCCATCCATGCTAATAATAGAGAGGATATGGAGCCACTGTGTGATAGCAGAAAGAATGGTGGACTTGGATGCAAAACGATTTAGATTTAAAACTCATATCCCTAATCCTGAAGAAGTTATTTAGCATCTATATGCTCCTACTACCTAGGACTTACTCCTGAGACTAATTTTTATGGTGATTGCTAAAATAGCCTGTTGGATTTCCTCTAGCAGACATCATCACATTTCATTTTTGTGATTCAATCAACTAACTAGTAAGGGAAGTGAATGTGGGAGATTTAGCTTATCTAGTTTTAACCACAGAATATGGTACAGTATTTCATAGTTTCCTTGAAAATAAGATGAACAAATGTAGACCAGGTGACATTTACATAAATATAGATTCCTTGTTGGTCAAATGATGGCAAACAAAATTGGTCATTGATAGGGAAATTTGTTAAAAGATCTCTAGTGGAGTTCCCTAGACATCTATCATAGACCCTGTACTGTTTAATATTTTTCATCAATGTTTCATGTGTAGACATAAACAGTATGCATATCAGATTTTCACAGTTAACACACATTAGTGTGTAGTACTTGATAAATGCTTATTGGCTGACTGACTACTATCAGAGTCTACTGATGGAATAGAAACTTTGATTCAGCATTCTGGTAACCATAGAACATAGTCATGTAACTAAATTGAAAGCACTCAGGAGAGTACAGAGATGGAGAAAGGGACAATGAGGAAGGGGCACTAGAGCAACTTCCCTCCCCAAAGTGGAATATTATTAGATACTTCTCAGACTATGACAATCCACCAACTTCCCATGCTTTGTTCAGGTCTTACATCTCTAAAGCATGATAGAAAAGAAATGATACCAGTTGATCTCTTCATGCAAAGTAATCTTCAGGCCCTAGGAAGAGTATGGAATTTCCAGTGATCTTAAGAAAGGCTGCTCCCAGGACTTTGACGCCTGATTATGCCATCTTCCTGCTGAAACTTCTAGATCTGCCTTCTTTCTATGCAGTAAAACATTTCTGGGATCAAGAAAGCTAAGGTTTTTTAGGGAGGGTTGAGATCAGACTCAGATAGATCTGATTGTTTTCCTACCCTTGAGGACACAGACAAGGGGATGTCAGTTAGGAGACTGGAAGTTTCTAGTCTGAAATGATCTTAGCAGAGCAGATGAGAGATATGAAGGGGTCCAAAATGGAGGAAGGGAAAGAGAAAGAGTTCTCAACAGAAAGAGCTATGGCTAGGGCCTAGATAACATATTAGAAAGCAAAAAGACTAGATCTGAAAAATATTACTTTTTTCCCTCTTGAAATACAATATGTAGGTAACATTTTGGATGATAGGCCCAAGTTCCAAAAATAGTTCAATAGCCTAGAAGGATGAACTGAATCTAATATGATGAAATACACTTAATAGAGATAAATGCAATGTCTTAAACTTGAGTACCAAAAACAGCTGTATAAGTACCAGATGGAAGAATCATGTCTAGATGACAACACAAAAAGGGATTGAAGGGAGAGGGAGGGTGGCTTAATAAACTTCAGATTAAGTGAATTCTAGGTGACATTGAGAGGCATAGTTGTTCTATATTCTGTCGTAGGCAGTCCACATTTGATGTTTTGCATTCTGTTTGGTGTGCCACGTACTACACTTACAAGCTAGAGAACATTCCAAGGATAAAAATCCCTACAATTATGCTCTGGTGGCATAATCCGCATACTATAATGAGGCAATGGAGGAAGATGCTGGTAGAGGGTAGGTAGGTAGGATACAACAAGGACCCGATCTTGCTTGGGCTTTCAAGACTCAGCTCAATTCCACTTTTTCCAATATATCTTCCTTGTTCATCTCCAATTTTTAAAAGTTTATTTTATACTAATTGAGACTTCAAAAATAGTTTTGTGGCACACACATATGCACGCACACATACGCTATAAATACATTGGACTTTGGCATAAAGACTCTAAGCTGGTGCCTAGACATTCTGAAGTTGGCCAGTAGCCCCAAATGCATCAAGGGATCACAGGACTGATGAGCATGTCACATTCTAAATATACCCCTCATTTCCTAAGCAAACACTCAAGGCTCCTGTTCTGGAGGCTGGAGAAAGGCATAATCAAAAGACATCATATTTAAATAGCGGTTAGAATCTAGCCTTTGCCATGTACTAGCTGTGTGATTCCAGGCAAGCCATTTAGTTTTTCTGGTCCTCAATTTCCCCATATGTTTTCTCATATTTCCTCATAAAGTGAAGGAATCAGACATCCTCCAAAATCCTACTTAATTCTGAAATTATATATTATATTTCTATGATCCCTCCAATTTCTAATATTCTGTTATTCCTTTATAATATTTTTTCAATTAAAGGAAATCAGTTTTCTCTTCTCCCACACCCATACCTTTAGAAAATCAAGATAGAATTAATACTGTCAACTATGCAGTCAAAAAAATGAAAACAAATTCCTATACTGGCCACGTGTAAAAGCATTTCTCATTCTTCATTCTAAGCCCATCACCTCTCTGTCAGGAGGTGGATTGCATGCTTCAACATCTGTCCTCTGGAATTATGATTGCTCATTACACTAATCAGAATTCATAAGTTTTTTCAAATTGTTTTTACAATATTGTTATTATAGGAAATTGTTCTGACTCTGCTTATTTCACTCTGTCCCAGCTCATACATATCTTCCTAGACTTCAATGAAACAGTCCCTGTTATAATTTTTATGACCAATATAGTATCCTAATATATTCATAAACCATAACTTGGTCAGCCATTCTACAGTTAATGGTCACTCCCTTAGTTTCCACTTCTTTGGTACCACAATAAGAGGTGGTATAAATATTGTTATATATATGGGTCCTTTCCTTCTTTCTTTAATCTCTTTGGAGTATAAACCTAGAAATGGTATGATTAGGTTAAAGGGCATGCACAGTTTAATAACACTTTTGGACATAATTCCAAATTGCTTTCCATGCCTTCTATTATTTCAAAGACTTCTGTATTCCAAAGACTCTCAAATGAAATTAATTCTCATGAATAAAGAGCATCAGGGAACAGATGTGGTGTAATGTGGGGAAAAACACAGTAAATTTGAAGTCAAAGAAATGAGGCTGGGATCCTGACTCTATGAGTCTATGACTTGTCATATAACCTCTCTGGGACTCAGTTTCCACATATGTAAAATGGGAAAGTTGGACTAGATCACTTGGAAGTTCTTTTCCAGTTCTAAATCTCTGATTCTTAGAGTCTCTGTTTCCTACATTATCTCATGCTCTAGTGTCACTACCAAGTGCTCTCAGAAATCTCTACAGTCCCTTGGATCTCTTCTTTCCTAAAAGACACAATTTCCTTTCATGGAGCAAGAGTGGAAGGATGTTAAGAGGGATTGGCTGGAACCCTTTCTTTGTTTTTTACCTACTAATAACCAAATGAAGAGTGGAAGTGCACTATCCTTGTCCCAATAGAAGGAGCATGAGATTTGAAGTCAAAGGATCATAGAATTCAATCTGGAGGGATCTTTAGAGATCATCTAATCTAGCCCCCTCCTTACTTAAATAATTGACTAACAGTTGACTATTCTGAGTCTCATTTTTCTCACCTGTAAAATGAGTTAGGAATACTTCCACTTCATACGTCATTGATATTCCTTCTCCATTTTTTCAGTTGATTAAGATATTTTTTCTTCACAAATATGCATATAACCCATGCAGCTGTTAGAGAGGTGCCAATATATTTGCCTACATGTAATGATTTGCTATTTAAATATTTGAATTATTTTCCAAGTTGTAGCATTGTAAAATAATGTAAACTTGTAGTTCAAAGGCACTGTGGACTATGTGTCCTACTGCCAACATTTTCCTAATGGGAAGTGCAAAGTACAGAGAATCAGTCAGTCAACAGACATGCATTAAGCACTTATTATATGCTGGGCACTATACTGAGTTCTGAGGATATAAATATAAAAAAAAAAAGATAGTCCCTGCCCTCAATGAGCTTAAAATCTAATGGGGGATGATAACATACAAGAAGAAAGGGTAAAGGGGCAGATGGGGAAAGCATACTATGCAGAGGCATATTGAAAAAAAATCCCAAAGAAGTGCGGTCAAGTGAGGGAAGAGATTCTCTCACCTGGGCTTCCTCCTTTAATGGAGATTTGGGAGCTCATGGTTCCTTTCTCCAGTCATAGGGCCTGAAGGTGATGATGAGGTCGAGTACCAAAGTTTATGGAATCTTGCACTATGATGAAGTTTAAGAGAAGTTAAGTGACTTTCCCAAGGTCACATAGACAATAAGTGGAATGAATGGTCAGGATTTAGAACCAGATCTTCTGACTCCATATTTGGTAGACTTTGAAATGTCACTTTGTACTAGGCATATGCCATAGAGGAGACAGCTTTGGATTTGGAGTCATGTGGTAGGTGAAAGATGACATGACTAAAGAAGTGAAGGTTCAATCTTCTAAGTGTATCAATTTATTAAACAACATATGTCAATTGCCCAACAAACCGGGATCAGACCTCCTCAGCTTAGTCCGGGAGTCCAAACACAGGGAAAGACAAACATATATTATTTGATTAGTTAATTAATCAAATAAATTTATCAATTAATTGATAAATTGACTTTTAATCAATTAATCAAATAAATTAATAAAATTCAATTAATCAATTAATCAAATAAAGCCATTTGATTAAAATTAAAAAATTATAACTTAAGGCAATCTGATTCCTAATTGGAGGAAAGATTAGATATTTACCAAGTTGTGATGGAGAAAGCAAACAAGTGAAATGCCTTGTAATAAGAAAAGGAGGTATCTCACTGCCTTTCAAGTATCTGTGGACAATCAAGGGAACATGGAAAGAATAACTAATTAATCAGCATAGGTTTTCAGATAAAACATATGAGTTGCTTGAAAGGTAGAATTATGAGAAAACACTGTGCATTGATCTTAGGATCTAACCAGGTTTCTGATTAACATAACCTAGGTCCTCAGTAAGGGTCTCTAAGCAGCAGGTAGAGGTGGTCCAGCTTCCCAGTCACACATGCCTATATTCAAACAATACAATAAGATTTTTTTCTAATTCCCACAATTGAATAACATATTTCTTACAAGACAGAATTTGGAGTAGGCCCATAATTGAGTAGAAAAGGAGCTGAGTTAGCTCCAGAATTGAGTCACAAGATGGTCAGTGTGGTTCACTCAACTCCCACAATTAGGACTTGCTGTCCTAATCCCCTCAATTCCTCAGTCAGGAAGGTGTAGTTTCAAATCCTGTCTCAGACACTGGAAGTGTGACCTAGCACAAGTTATTTGAGATTTTTCATCTACAAAATGAGGGAAGTTTGATTCAGGGACCTCTGAAGTCCCTTCGAGCTCTAAATTTTGACCCTATGATGCTAGGCTAGCATAGTAGATAAAAATGCATATTTAAAAAAAAACTGTTTTCAGGGAATAAAAATCATTGAAAGAATTAGAAAACATTTTCACCACATACATTCTTGGTGATAAGAGTTGCAAACCCAAGTGAATAGTGGGAAAAATGAGGAAATGTGTTTCTCTTGGAACTAGAACAAAGTCTATATAATTTCCAGTGTCCGTATCTGTGTTTGAAGACTGTGTTAGCCCCTTCCCTAGAAATGCTGGAAAAGATATAATAGACTTATGATCCTATGAGTGGAATCTCAAGCAAAGTTTTTGGCATGCCCAGACCAAGGTTGACTAACTTTGCCTATGAATTACTTGAATTCCTTTTGGCAGTATCTCCCAGGATATTCATCTCAGAATAGTTTTAACGACCCCTGCCCTTGCTATGTACAAGATTCAAGAACTTGTGAATACCACCATTAGTCTTCAACTCATGTGCCTCCGCTTCTCAGAAGTCCCCTCTAATCAAGTAGAATATGTATCTCTTGGCATAGTCAGCCTATGCTGCAGGTACTCAGTCTTATAAGAAATACAGTCTTGGGAAATTCTCCTAATAAATAACCACTCTCTAAACCCAAGTAGGCAGCTAGGTTGCACAGTGGTTAGAGCACTAGGCCTAGAGTCAAGAAGATATGAACTCAAATCTGGCCTCAGACACTTACTAGCTGTGTGATCCTGGGCAAATCACTTAATCTTGTTTGCCTTAATTCCTTATTTGTAAAATGAGGAGGAGAAGGAAATGACAATCCACTTCAGTGTCTTTGCCAAGAAACCCCCAGATAGTGTCACGAAGTTACACACAGTGGAAATCACTCAACAACAAAAACTCAGGTATCATGGGAATTGCGGACCCTTTCTTCTATATGACCCTACTACAAGTAAGACAGGATTTTTAAAACATTGTGTAAAGTGCTATATGAATGCCAGCTATCATTATCATTAAAAGAGCTAGGCAATTCCCCAAGGACAATCCAGATCATTTTCCTCCTCTTTTTTTTTTTTTTTAAATGTAGGGCTTTCCTCCTTGTCAAGTGGCAGTATGTGCAAGTTACATAAGGAATCTCTCTTCAGTTTGCACCCTGCTCTGGTTCTTCATGATAGTGGCGAACACCTTTGGGGATGATACATGTCATGATCAGAAGAAAAAGGTTATCACTATTCAAACATTTAAGAAATCTCACCTAATTGTGTTGTATGCATGGGAAATGACCCCAAACTTCTCCCTGATTTAAAGGTTCACTTTTTTTAAGCCAACGTGATATGGCTAAAAGTAATGGAATTCTGCAGTCTCCAGAGAATTAAAATTAAGTATTACTCAGTAGGCAAGTGAGAAATGCATGGTAGGTGTGAGTAGGCTGCAATACATATCCAATTTGGAATTAAAAATAAAACAAAAAGATGCAGTTTTTTTTTCTCTTCACCCTCACCTTGGACTTCACACTAAAGTCTCTCCATTTTAGTGAACTTTGATTAAACTGAGTCAGCCAAAAATATTGTTTTTAACTTGGGAAAAGGTCAGGATTTCAAGGTAAGATGGAAAACCAAAGATCAGTTTCAATTATAATTTTATTTTTCTCCCTTCCTGTTTGCTTCGATCTCACTTACTTTGCCTGGGTCCCTGAAAAAGTAAGTGATTTAGGAAACTTGGTGGCAAAGAGCGCATAGGCTCAGGAAGACCTGAGTTCAAATTCTGCCTCAGATGTTTACTAGCTGTGTCATCTTGGCAAGTCACTTAACCTCTCTGTGCCTCAGTTTCTTCATCTATAAAATGAAGGGGTTGGACTCAAAGGCCTCCCAACATTCTTTCTAGCCCTAAGTCTAGAATCCTAAGGCTTACCCAGGATCAATCAGTCAGTATGTGTCAGAGGCAGGATCTGAGCCCAAGTCTACTTGAATGGAGTATGGTTTCCAATCTACTATGCCATGTACTAACCTGGCTTCTGTGTTGTAACTCAGTAGATTGTGATTTTATGTTCATATTTCTTTCCAATATGGATATATGAGTTCCTGGGGTTAATGTATACACACACACACACACACACACACACACACACACACACACACACACACACAAACAAGCAATATCTCCTTTGATAGTCACCCTTCTGGTGATTAACCTCTTGGTGCACTTGTCAGGGCTATTAGATAATAGGGAAAGGAAGGAGAACAGGACAAATGTATTAAGCACCTACTATGTGCCAGGCACTATTGCTAAATACTTTGAAAATGCTATCTCGTTTAGTTCTCAACAACCCTGGGAAATAGGTGCTTTATTATCCCTATTTTGCAGCTGAGTTAACTGAGGCAGAGAGTAAGTGACATGCTCAGGGTAACATAACTAGTAAATGTCCATTAGATTATAAAATCCTTGATGGCAAAGACTGTCTTTTGCCTCTTTTTTGTATCCCCAGCACTTAGTGGCTGGTGCATAGTAGGGGCTTGATAAATGTTTGTTGATTGATTCAAATGTCTGAGGCCAGATTTAAACTCAGGTCTTCCTGACTGCAGGGCCAAAACTCTATTCAGGGTAGCACTTACCTGTTTAATAGACATATAAACTATCACCACACATGCTCAAAGACTTTCTGGCTTGGTAGGTTATACCATGACTTGTTCAATACTGATAATGTGTTTTAGAGCCCAGTGTCCCCATTCTTATCTATACCACATAGGGAAAAACTTGCAATCACCTCCTTTCCAACCCTGTATGGAAACCTTCATCCTTTCAGCGAAGATCTAAATTCAACTCAATTTTACTTCACCAACATCATCTTGCATTTCTTTTGCATATGTTTTACATATTCTTATATATGCATATATGTTGTCTTTCACTATAAAATTCATTTTTCCTGAAGCCACAGATGGCTTCATTTTTGCCTTTGTATCTCCAACAATACGTATATCGTTGTTTCTTGTTGTTAGTGTGTCTATTAAGTCATGTCTGACTCTTCATGATCTCATTTGGGGTTTTCTTGGCAAAGATACTGGGTCTGCCATTTCCTTCTGCAGGTCATTTTGTAGATGATGAAACTGAAGCAAATTGGGTTAGGTGACTTGCATAGGGTCACACAGCTAGTAAGTGTTTGAGGCTGGATTTGAACTCAGTCTTTCTTGACTCCAGGGCTGGCTCTCAATCTTCTGTGCCACCTAACTGCCCAAGTTGTTGCTTAGCGAATGTTTTTGGATTGAATTCAACATTGTTGAACTCTTACACGCAGTAAGAAAGCAATCCAATAAATGAATAGCAATAATCTTCATAGGTTTGAAAATTTAGAGCCAGAAGAGACCTTGGAGCTACCTATAAGCCAGTAATATCCCTTCGCCCTGTGCCCTCTGAGTTCTCCATTAGGGCACAGCTGATCCCAAATTGGGAGGGTGAAAAAGAGGAGCTGAATCTTAGACTGAATCACAGAATCATAGATGTAGAGCTTCATGGGACTTTAGAAGTCTTCTAGTACAACCCTTTTTCATTTTTACAGATGAGATTTACAGGGGCGCAGAGAGGGAAAGTAACTATCTAAGGTCACACAAGTTATAAATGATAGGGGTAAGATTCAAATTTATGTCCCTTGATTCTATGTCTAGAATCCTTTCCTTGGTCCTTTGCTGGCTTGGCTCCATGAAATTCCCTATCTGCCTCCCCCTTCCTCTTTTTTAAATTGTTTGCTTGATCAAAATGCCCTTCTTGCAACGGGGGTGGAAGTTGTCTGTGCTGTTAATGTATGCAAAAAAAAAGTATTGGAATATTTTTAAAACTTTAAATTGGAACCTGAGAAGGACCCTTTCCCTGGGGACACATGACTCATCAGCATACGTTCACTGAACAAAGAAACCAGATCTAGAAGGGGACTTAGAAGCTACCTAGCTGAACCCTTCCATGTTGTAGATGGAGAAACTGAGGAGAAGAAATTGGAGGATAGCTCACAGAAAGGCGGGGGAAGGAAAATATTGGGGAAGAAGCCCTCTCCAGATATATCCCTTGAGAGAATGACTAGATCCTACTTGAAAGCTGGAAGGAAAAAAGAATTTCCTTCCCCAGTCTGTTTTGGAAGGTCTGATGGTTTAGCTTAAAGGAAAGAATTAGATTAAATGAATGTGTGGGTGACAGGTCTCCATTCAAGTGGAGATCCTTGTTCCACCCTAAGATCCACCCCTCCCTCAATCTACTCTGACTCCATCCACTCAATCAGGCCTCTTTGTTTTTACAAGGCATTAGACCGTCAGACATGTAAAACCTTCAACTGCCTTTGCTGTAGACAGGGATCCCAAACAGTAGTGTTCAGGAACATCGGGGAGGCAAGCCTAGATTCCATCCATAGCCCCTTCAGGTCTTTGTGCTCATCATCTTCTCTCCCCCTTTTCTCAGATTCCCTCCTGTCCTCTCCACTTTCCTTTCCTTCTCGCTGACTCTCTCCCTTTTTTTCTTTCTTTCTTCCTTTCTTTCTTTCTTTCTTTCTTTCTTTCTTTCTTTCTTTCTTTCTTTCTTTCTTTCTTTCTTTCTTTCTTTCTTTCTTTCTTTCTCTTTCTTCCTTCCTTCCTTCCTTCCTTCCTTCCTTCCTTCCTTCCTTCCTTCCTTCCTTCCTTCCTTCTTTCCTTCCTTCCTTCCTTCCTTCCTTCCTTCCTTCCTTCCTTCCTTCCTTCCTTCCTTCCTTCCTTCCTTCCTTCCTTTCTTTCTTTCTTTCTTTTTTTCTTTCTTTCTTTCTTTCTTTCTTTCTTTCTTTCTTTCTTTCTTTCTTTCTTTCTTTCTTTCTTTCTTTCTTTCTTTCACACACACACACACACACACACTGACATCCCTCTGTATTTTAAAAACTAATTATTTCTTTTCCTCTTTCTTCCTTTCTTCTTCTCTCTCTCTCACTATTTTTTTCTCTTCCTCTGCCCTACTCTAATATATAAATGCTTCTCCTTTTCTTTCTTTCCCTCTTTCTACTTCTGGATGCTCTCTCTCTCTCTCTCTCTTTCTCTCTCTCTCTTTCTGTCTCTGTCTCTCACTCTCTCTCCCCCTTCCTTCATCCTTCCTTTTCTCTGTTTCTGTTTCTCTCTAATCCTCTCTCCATTTGCCCTCTGCCTTCCTCCATACACATTCTTTCTTTCTTACTTACTTTTTCTCTTAAATATGACTCATTCCAACCCACACATTCAGAGGAATCTTTTATTACCCACCACTGTCTGTTTCCTGTTTAACCCCAAGGAAGGCATTTCAGCCCTCTTCAGCTCATCACCAAACTGGGAAGCAGATTAGTCTTGAATCAAATATCCAGTCAAGGAAGAAGAATGAAAATGAACCAGGAGGCAGTGGGGACTAGGAAAAGAGAATGAAGGGCATAGGAGAAAATAAAGGCAAAGGAGGAGAGGAGGGCAAGGAAAGAACTGAAAGGAGAATGGAGGGAAAGGGGGAAGTTCTATCCACTGAATCTAGGTAGATGCTTTGCCTGCAATCATGGTGGAGACACTAGTAGGGTAGTCTGCTAGAGCTATTTCTTGGCTCAGTGACAACAGCCAATGTCATTTTTATAGCATTTTATGGTCTGTGAATCACTTAACTTCTATTATTGTGTCTGATCATCACAGAAGCCCTATGAGGTAGGGAGTACAAGGGTAGCCTGGATCAGGACCCTTGAAGCCCACCCTCTGGTACAAGGAATGCTTTGGATAGGTATAAACTCAAACTTGCAGCTCACAATAACCCCAAGGATGAGCCTTTTATTCAACAAGGGAGAGAACATATTAGTTATATAATATACAAAATATGAACTATATAAAATATATTTAATTAACATAGAATAAATGAAAAAGAATATTCATCCACAAATGTAAAGACAAATTTTCCCATGAGTAAACACATCATTGGTGGAAGAAACCACATGGAGGTGAATATGCAATCATAGGGACTTTGAAGGCCAATCCCCCGTGTTTATGAATAGGAAAATGAGCCTTAGAGAAGCTGTGATTTTGCCCACGGTTGACCAGCTGTGTCTGAGGCAGGATTTGCATTTAGATCTTCCTCTTTCTAAATCCAGCAGTCTCTCCACTGGGCATGTAGCAATCTAACTAAGGAACAGGAGTAGGAGCAGGCACACATGAATTAGACATATCTGATCATTCTAGTAAAGAGAATGGAAACATGGAAGATAAAGAGGTAAAAGGAACATCCACAGGGAACGTGTTTGTCCAGGAAACATCCATAGGCAGAACAACATATAATCTTAGGATAATATCCCTGAGGAATCATCTCCCTGTGTCCAATATTGTGACTTCTATTCCAGCTGAGTTGCCAATGTCATCTTCTAGTCTGGTAATCCCATCAGGTTGCATATTGATGGTGTCCACTACCAGGTTATTGACCCTCAGGTCCTCTAAAATTCTGCCATCTGCTGAAGTGCTTCTGGGTTATCCTAGATACAATCTGCTGGTCTTCCTCTGAATTAAAAGTGCTGTGCATCCAACCATGGGGAGAAGTGTTAATCACTTTCATAGATCCAGGGACTATTTTATTTCTTTTAAAATTCAGACCTAGGGCATTAAGTCTGTCTTTTATACTCATTTGATTTTGCTTCAATTCCATTCCCTAGACTTTGTCTATTGAAGAATAGATTTGGTGTCCATAGATCCAGATGCAATTAATATATTTTTCTTGGGCAAGTCACGTCCCTCATGAATAGACATTCATTTTTTCATCTATAAAATGAAGGTGTTGATTTATTTGGCTTCAGCAAGGTGGCAGAGTGTGTAGTGCCTGACTTGAAGTTAATAACACCCACTTTCCTGAGTTCAAATCTGACATCAGACATGTACTAGCTGTGTGACCCTAGACAAGTCATTTAACCCTGTTTGCCTCAGTTTCTTCCTCTGTAAACTGTGCTAGAGAAGGAAATGCCAAACCACTCTTGTATCTTTGCCAAGAAAACCCCAAATGGGGTCAGGAAGGGTTAGAAAGGACTGAACAACAATGCTTTCAGATCTAAATCAATGACCCCACTCCTTGATTTGGTTGGAGAAAATTTCTTTTAATCCTACAGTGCTCTAGTGATAATTCAAGAAGCTGGGTAAACCTGACCACTTTTTTCCTACTTTTCTACCAGCAATTAACTTACTATTTTCCCTAAATAAGCATTATTATTTCCATCATTGCTATCATTCCTAAAAAAGATTGTGATTTTCAGTAGTGGTGCTTGCCAGATCTTTGATTTCTTTGGGGATAGGGAACTCCCATTGAGGAAACTGCCTCTACCAATGCAGATCAGTACCCATTATTCAATTTAGTATTAAAAAGTTGCCTGGAGCACTGAAAGGTCACTTAGAAAGACTGAATCAGATACAGGACTCCAGCTCAGGTCTTTCTGACTCTGAGGCAAGCAATCTATCCACTGAGCTGTGTTTCCTCTCTAGTCCCACTGTGTAGTTGTTCCTGTGGTTGTTCATTCAGAAGTGTCCAACTCTTCATGAACCCATGTGTGGTTCTATCGGCAAAAATACTGGAGTGGTTTGCCATTTTTATAGCTCATTTTTATAGAAAAGGAAACTGAAGCAAACAGGTTAAATTATTTGCTTGGGTTCAAGGGTCTGAGGTCAAATTTGAACTTAGAAAGATGAGGCTTCCTGACTCTAGGCCTGGTCCTGTAACCACTACACTAGGAAACTGAGGCTCAGAAAGTAAATGAGGTCATGCAACACTTGAAATATTATTGATACATTTCATTTTCTAAATCAAATTCTTTTTTTTTAAGTATAAATATATATATTCAGGTCTACATAAACAAATGACTTTAGTTAATGCAGTTCTTGAGGAAATACAGATTTTTTTTTCCCCCCTCAGGATGTTGGGTTTTTTTTAAAGGCAATGAGTTTAAGTGAGTTGCCCAGGGTCACACTGCTAATAAGTGCCAAGTGTCTGAGGTCAAATTTGAACTCAGGTCCTCCTGACTCTAGGGCTGGAGCTCTATTGCCACCTAGCTGCCCTCCAAATTCTTTTTTAATGCATTAAGTTACTTTTTAAAGGAACTCCGTAGAGAGTGTTTTGAATGAGCAATATATGACGTCAGCATCTCTGATCCCATCTCTTGGCTATGAGCTCATTGGATTCAGAGTTGGAATCTTTACTTCCACACAAAGTAAATGCTTTCAGATCCTCAGTTTCCTCATTTGCAACAAGGGACTAACCTGCCCCATGGGGCTACTGAGTAGAAAGTCCTTGTAAAATAGAAATAAGTATTATCATTATTATTTATTTAAATGCTATTGCTGTACTTTAGTTTCTAAGAGTGTTAAGTAGCATTCAACTCTTCATGACCCCACTTGGGATTTTCTTGGCAAAGGTACTGGAGTGGTTTGCCATTTCCTTTTCCTGTTCATTTTACAGATGAGGAAACTAAGGTAAACAGGATGAAGTGACTTGGCCAGGATAACACAACTAATAAATGTCTGAGTCCCAATTTGAGCTCAGGTTTTTCTTACTCCAAGCCCAAAGCACTATCCATTGTGCCATCTAGTTGCCAAAGCTTGCCAAACCAAGGGTCAAAGAAGCCATAACTTGCCAGGGTCACACAGGTTAAAAGAAAAATAAAAAAGGAAGGAACAAAGATTGAAATGTAGGTTCCCTGATTACAAATCTGCAACTCCACATTGCTATCTTTCCTCTTGAACTGAGCTATTCTGGGACAAGAAAGAGACAGAAGGAGCCATGCTCTGGTACAATGTTTCTGAAAAGTGAATTACTCTTAAAAAGAAAAAATTTCTGCTAAAGGCATAAAGGGTTATTGACGCTGGTTCTTAAAGAGAGACCCACCTGCACACTCAAGTGTCAAGGGAATCTAGTGAAAATGTCACCACCAGCCAGCAGCTTCCCCCTCCCCACTGTGCCCTGCTTTTCCCCTCTCCTTGGCAATGTAGAACCAAACGCCCAAATTACATCTTTTACATTTAAATCCCTCTGTGTTCCACATGAGTGAAGAGGGACAATGGGCTTAAATTACCATTCAATATTTAAATATCAACAGCTCCAGCAAAAGCTTCATTTTTTATTTTTCTTCAGCAAGTCAGAGCTGAGAAGCCTCCTGGCTGGCTTTCCCTACAAACAGAAAGAGTGGAGCCCCCATCAGAAGTGTCTCCCTCCACCCCACCCACACCTACCCATTTTAGGATTCTCATTGCTTAACCAGAATTGGAAAGAGTGTGTTTTCTCTTGAGAAGTAATACTATGGAACAATTCATTTCTGCCTTAAATCTGCTATAGCACACAACAGTTCATCTCCTGTGCTCATACCTTTGCAGTGACTATTGTCCATGTGTGAAATGCTTTTGCTTTTCACTTCTACCTTTTAGAATTCCTGGACATAGGAGGTCAGTCTGGCTTGTCCTCTCCCAGGGGTCTGGCTTCTCTAAGTTGCCGCAGGGTTTCTGTCTTCTCACTGGCTGAATTCATCATCTTAATTCCAGGAATGGGGGGGTCAGGGGAGGGGGGAGAAGAGGGATGTGGGCAGAGAGTCATGAGGTCTAGGTTCAAGACCTAGGATGTAGAAATCACAGGATCTCTGAGCTAGGAGGGAACTCAGAAGGTATTTAGTCTAACAGTCATGCAGGAACAGAAATCCTCTGTACATCTTCGACAAACTCCAGCTCTAAAGCATGATAAAATCAAAAGGACCCTTGCTTTAGAGTCAGACTCAGGTTTGAATTATGGGCCACGAGTGGGCATACTGCTTGAGTACACCCTGAACTGATCATTACCATTGACCCTTTTCCAACCATGAGGCAAATGGTATCATTGTCAATAAAAGGTCAACAGTAATGTTTGCGCATGACATACAAATATAACCTAGCCCATGTTCTTTGCATACTGTTCTTGCTACTTAATGAAATCTTGGGTATACTCCCTTTCTCTATTCCTTAAGTTTTGAAGTCAGAAAAGTGGCACAGTAGATAGCAGTGCCAAGCCTGGAGTCAGGAAGACGCATCTTCTTGAGTTCAAATCTAGCCTCAGTCACCTACTAGCTATTTGACCCTGGGCAAGTTGCTTAACCCAGTTTGCCTCAGTTTTCTCATCTGTAAAATGAACTGGAGAAGGAAATGACAAACCACTTCAGTATCTTTGACAAGAAAATCCCAAATGGGGTCATGAAGATTTGGACACAACTGAAAACAACTGAATGACAACACACAGTAAGAAAGAATTTCTTCAAAGAAAGCAGCTATCAGGAAAAAAAGATCTTAGTCACTCACTTTTTCTTAGACACTGGGCAAACGCTTTACCCTCTCTGGGTCAGTGGTCAGGAAGTAACTGGGTTTGAATCTCAACCATGATATTTACTAGTGCTACCTGCAAGTCATTGGTTCTCAGTATGTTCATCTGTAAAATAGAATCAGTGGTGCTTTTTTTCATACCCCCCTCACAGGACAATTGTGGTTAAAACAACAAGGAGCAAACGAGATTCACTTTGAAAATCTTAAAGGTCTGTGAAAAGTTCAGGCATTATTATTGTCCAGTTTCACAACCTCCCCCTCCCCAATAAAGAATGTTTGGATAGCAGATTTTAAATGCAGTTATTATGATTCCAAATTCCTTTCTCTTTCTTC
Organism: Notamacropus eugenii; assembly: GCF_028372415.1. Classification (NCBI taxonomy): domain Eukaryota; kingdom Metazoa; phylum Chordata; class Mammalia; order Diprotodontia; family Macropodidae; genus Notamacropus; species Notamacropus eugenii. Next base: position 92,700,716 of record NC_092875.1, on the reverse strand, counting down.
TTCTTCTCCTTTTCCTCCTCCTTCTCCTCCTCCTTTTTCTTCTCCTCCTCCACTGAGGCTGGTGACTTTGAGCAGCCCTCGCTCACTCAAAACAAAGTCAAGTGCAAGTCATGTCATCATTTCTCTGATGGCATGGTCTTCAGCAACAAAGGATGAATACAACAAGGTGAGAAGTATTATGCTGAGGGTAGAGATACAAAAGAAGACAAAAACAGTCCCTACCCTTAAGGAGTTCATGTTTTAATAGGGTGGAGGGGGAGACACGACATCCAAATAATTATTTATATACATCATATATATCTTATAAATGGAAGTTAATTTCAAAGGGAAGGCACTACCTTGGGAAGTGGGGGAGAGGGCAGGTAGGGAGCAAAAAAAGACCTCTTGCAGAAAATAGGTCTTGAACTGAATTTTGAAAGAAGCTAAGGAATCGTGGAGGTTGAGATGAGGAAGGAAAACATTCTGGCCATGGAGGACAGACAATTAAAAGGAATGGAGTTTAGAGATAGAATGCAAGGTGAGGGAGATAGCAAGGCCCCTGGAGTCACGGGATCATGGATTGTGTAGGGTGTAATAGCATGAAAGGAGACTGGAAAGGTAGGAAGGGGACAGCCTGTAAAGACTTTTACAAATCAAATGACATTTTACATTTGAACTAGGAAGAAATATGAAACCACTGGATTTTATCAAGTAAGAGTATGACCAAGGTCCCTGTATTTGTAGAGTGTCATTGGAAAATGGTTAGGATGTTCAGTTTCATTTCACCAGTTTCAGCTCTAGGTTCAGAATTTATTTCCACAATATTCCCATCCCTTTTCCTGGTATATTTGCCATCACAGCTCTTTATGTAAGGGATTGCTGACAACTAGTTTATCTATACTGCTCTTTGAGATGCAAATTACCTGACCAGGAACATCTCCTCCTTCATACCCCATATTTCTCAGTCTTTGGCTTCCGATCACTCCCTAACTTGGAGGAATAAACATATTAAGTCATCCTGATTACTGTCCTTGTTATGCACCTGGTACTTCCTCTCTCTCCCAAATGATGCCCAATTGCTACACTTTGGGGAGAAGGATATACAAAAGACTGTATTTAGGTTAATAAAAACTGGTTGAATTCTCTTTAATTAAATTGTCTTGGTAAATAATGAGTTCCCTGTCACTAGAGGTATTTAAACAAGAACAAATGATCTGTTGTTGAGAAGTTGCTAAATGAAATGACTATTCATGTGTGGCCTAGACTAGATGTTCTCTGAAGTTTTTTCTGGCTTTGGGATTCTAGGATTACTGTTGTTGAGTTGTTTCAATTGTGTCTGAATTTTCATGACCCTATTTTGGAGATTTTCTTCGCAAAAGTACTAGAGTGCTTTGCCATTTCCTTCTCCAGTTCATTTTGCTGATGAGGAACTGAGGCAAACAGGGTTAAGTGACTTGCCCAAGGTCACGCAGCTGGTAAGTATCTGGGGTTAGTTTTAATTCAGGAAGATGAATCTTCATGATTCCAAGGCCAATGCTCTATCCACAGTGCCACCTAGTTACTCTCTATGATTATTAAGCACCTATTATTTAGCAGAATATAGTGGAAAGAATACTGGATTTAGAATCATAGGACTTGGCTTCAAATCCCAACTCTACTATTTCTGTGAGTTGGGCAGGGTATTACCAGTCTCTGGACCTCAGTTTCTCCCTCATCAAATGAGAGAGTTGTATTAACTGGCCTCCAAAGTTCTTTCTAGCTCTAAGTTTGTGAGCCTATGTGGCTTTCCTCCAACATGATATCTTCCATGTTTGTGTCAAATTCATGTATCTTTCCTTGAAAGATATAACAAAAGAGGCAACTTTGCCTGATGATCATATATTTTTTTTAATATCAAGTATGTTATAAAACAAAGAGACATGGAGTCATCAAATCCATTTGCTACCATTGAAGAAGATGATCAATTCAGAGTCCAAATGAAAATGGAATTCCTGACAGACGGTGAGGTCCTTTAAATACTCTTGTTTGTGAATGACATTGCAGTGATGGCATTAACACCCAGAATATGGCTGGAGACATCTGTAAGCAATCCGAAGAGTTTGATCTCACCAGTGCAGAAAAAGTTAAGTGAAAGAAAAAAATGCCTATTTTCCACACAATTCTGTGCAACTAGATGGACAGCCTATGGGTTTTGTTTCTCAGTACATGTATCTTGGACTAATCTAGTTACAAATATAGATATAGACCTAGAATTGGACAGAAGATGGAGAACAGACTGTATTGCCTTTGGGAAATTGTACAGTTCTTTTAATTAACCTAATCTCAGCCCTGAAATAAATACCTATGTTTCTTAACAATGTTCTTTCAGTGGGAAATATGTCTATAACTCATTAAATATTATAGTCTCCAAACAGTTAAAGTAGAAGGTCACCCAAAGGAAATGAGAGATGCAGGTACATGGTGGGTTGAGCAGATGACAACATATCACCAATGAATCATTTTGCAGGAAAAAAACACAAAAGATGCTATCGGATAGATGTATAACCACAGAAAATAAAAGATGGGTTGACCACATAAAAAGTCAGGGAAAACATATGGAAAGTCCTTGATGAAATCATTGATATCTCCAAAATGCAAAGAGATCTATAGAAAAAGTGGGAAGCATTGTACAGAGTAGACCAGTAGATTTAATTGCTATGTTGGTTAGTTTTGTTACACTATTTTTTTCTTCTCTTTTTCATTCTTTGTAACAAGGAATGGCTCTCTGAGTGGAGAAGGAGTATTTTTAGAAATGGTGATGTAAAAGCAAAAGCTATCAATTATTTTATTTAAAAAAATTTATAAGAAGGCTTCCATCACAATGGCAATTCTGCCTATGAATGATTTACAGAAGGATATGGAAAAGAGGTGTATAGAATTAGTAGGAATGGTTGAGTTCCTATTAGAAAGAATAGTTATGCCTTCCACATCTTGACTTTTCCCATCATGGTTTTGACATATCATAGGTTGACTTAAGATCTTAAGTGGGAATTTTGGGGAGTCTTGCAGAAGCTATGGACAACACATACAGGCCAGTAGACTACACAGAAAATGTTTAGAAACTCAGAAATGCATAAACTATATGTGTAATATTGTAGGATACAATATGGTTTATCTTTTAATAATTCAGAATTCTTTACTATGAAGGAGGGGGCAAAGTTTTTTGCATGGATTTTCCAGTTTACAGGAGTGATTAAGGTGCCCCTAACCCCCACAATGTAGAAGGGTAACTGAACTCATATCAATGACATCACCAATGATTAAAGTATATTTAAAGACTTATATTGGGCACTGGCAGGGAGCGAGGAGATTAAAGCTTATCAAAGAATTTCCTATTAAGTGAACCTGAGTAAGTCATTTAATTTCTTTGGACCAAAGTTTGCTCATTTGTAAAATGTTGAACTAATACTCAGTGATCCATGAGATTCCTTCCAGCTGTAAGTTTAGGATGTTCCCATTGTTTGTTCTCCACCTTCATGAAGCTCACAATAACATAGAGAGTTATGGTTCATTAGCAGATAATTAATATAAAATAGTATCCAAAAATTGAGATAAAAGAGAGCTTTATAAGATCTGACAGAAAGCATCCTTGCTGAGTGGGTGGCTCAGGAAGACATCTGGGATGAAATGCTACTACAGAAGTCCATTGACTTTTCCATTAAGGGATGCTCTAAGCTTTGTTTACTATGCATAAATTGATCTAAATCTTTTTTTTTTTCCTGATCATGTTTACATTTCCAGTCTGTACCTTCTCTCAGGTCCAATTGAGCTTGGTTCTGAATCCCTCTGATCTGTTGTTCCTTTCCTCCCTTCTGTCAGGAATGGCTTTCCTTTGCAATCCCATAAAATTCAGAGTCACATGCCCTAGAGCTAACAGGGACATCAAGAGATGTTTTGTATGTATGTGATGGCTGAGCTGTGCCTTGATGCATGGTTAGGATTTCAAAGTTCCAGGGGATGGAAGTTACCAAGGGAACAAACTACAAAAGTTGGGACACAAAGGTGATATTGCATACTGAAGAAAATATGTCACAGAGAAGACTTGGCAATCAGACTGCAAAAGTAGTTTGTAGTCAGAATGTGGAGGATCTTGAATACCAGGATCTGGAGTAAAGCTTTTATACTGTGGGCAGTGGGGAACCATTTAAGGTTCTAGATCAAGGTAGTGATATGATCAGAATAGTGCATCAGTAAGATTAAAAATTACTGTGGCAAGGTGGAAAGAGTGTAGAATTTAGAATCAAAATACTTGGCATCAAATCCTGGTGGGTTCTTTGCTACCTGGATGATTTTGGATTAGTTACTTCCTTTTTTGGAGATTCAATATTCCTAACCATGGGCAGCTACATGCAGCAGTGGATGGAGCACTGGACTGGGAACCATGAAGACATCTGGCCTTAGACAATGACTAGTTGTGTGACCCTGGGCAAATTACTTAATTATGTTTGCCTCAGTTTCCTCATCGCTAAATTGAGCTGGAGAAGGAAGTAGCAAGCCACTCTAGGATCATTGTCAAAAAAAAAAATCCACCACAATGGGCTCACAAAGAGTCATGCAAGACGAAACCACAACAAAGCACTTCTGTAGTTTTTAGCAATTGCCAAACACTTTATATACACTATCTCATTTGCTCCTGACAACATCCCTGGAAGAGTTAGACTGAACAACTACAACATCCCTAGCTCTAAAATTATGATATTAAATTACATAATGCTTAATTTCTCTTTCAATCTATAAAATCTGTGATCCTAAGACTAATGGAGCAGTGTATATGGTATGGATTAGAAGTACATTTGGCAGGAAAATTTGAGACCTATTACAAGGTGTCAGTACAGGGCATTCTGAAAGTCTTAGGGCATTTTTAAAATTTAATACTTTAAAGTACTGGCTACATTTCTTGCTCAAGGATCAAGCCTTAAACCCAATTCACTATGGAGCTCAGACTGGACAACAAGGTCCCCACCCACCAAGCAGAGAGTAGATGTAATAATTAAAGAGTAATTGTTGCTCTTTTAGTCAGGAAGCCTGAGGGTCTTCCCCTCCCAGTTTGATTTTTTTTTCATTCAAGGGGCCATCCCTTGAGTAACTTAAAGAAGCCTATTCATTGAATAGTGTATCAAACTGAATGTCATAAGACCTAAGCCTGAAAGGGCTAAGGTCTCACATTGCTTCCTGAGCCATTTCCAGTCGTCCTTATGAGTATCATGCCACTGGACCCAGCTGGTTCAGGAGAATAAAGTAAGGTTGGTGACCTTGCACAGCCCTCCCTCCCTCAAATCAAAGTTAATAGTAAGTCATGTCATCATCTTGATGTCATCATCCTCTTCGAGAATGAAGGACAAACACAACAACAATAAAGACTTCAGACAAAGGACAAACACAACCTGTGGGTGAGTAGCAGAATATTTTTTCACTGGACCCAGATTATTCTGGAGGAGAAAGTGAGGCTGGTGACCTTGAAGAGTCCTCCCTCATTCAAATCAAAGTCAACTGCAAGTTATGTCATCATCTCCCTGATATCTTGGTCCTCTTCGAGAACGAAAGACAAATACATGAAAGGCTTCAGTAAGGTAGACGTTAGATATTTGCAGCCCCATCTGTAATGTTAAGGGATTTTGAAGATCTTCCCTGCTGCTTAATAGGCCCTTGTGACCTGCTTTGAGCTTTAACACAGCCAATAGCTTGAGTCACATGAAGCTCATGGTGGGAGGAACTTGCTGAATGGGTGGAGCAGAAAGGGTGCAGCAGGGAGAGAGAGTGAGGTGGACAGCAGGCAGAGAAGAGCAGGGCAGCTAGTGTGAGTGAGAGAGGGAGTGATTTTCCTTGCCTAAGGAAGCTTATTTGTGAGGCCATTTGATGGAGAGGAGAGCTTGGGGATGGCAATGCTCTCTGCATTGATAATACATATAGATTTCATTGTCATTGTGATGGATTTGACTTTCTGGTATCTGAATAAATATTTTGGTTTTATATTTGAGAAAGAGAGTTTATATTTTACGAATTTACCTTAGAAATGTGCATGCGTATCCATAGTGGCTACTGTGGGTATCACATTGCCATTACATCATCTGACTAAATGGTCTTATGAAGAATTCTCTAACAATTAGAATTGCCCCAAAGTGGAATGTGTCACCTTGGAGCTGAGGTTTTCATTCCTGGAACTATGCTGTACTGTATAAGCAGCCACTTGTCAAGGTTGTCCCATTCCTGTTCATCAAAAGGTTGCATCAGGTGTACTCTGAGTTATCTTCCTGATTTCAAGCTTTAGGATTGTAACTGGGGACAAGAAATCCTGAAAATGAATAGAATACCTAGCCTGGGGTCAGACACACCTGAGTTTAAATCCATCCTCAGACATTTACTGTTGTGTGACTTAAACTTAAAGGAGAAGAGTGCTAGCCATCTCTATAATCTGCCTCCTAACTCCCATTACCAAGATAGGCAAGCCAGCCTTTCTCTGAGGGAGGACAGAAAGTAGAATGGGCCAGGCAAGTCAAACTAACACCACCACCTTGACCACCAGAATCTCCCCTCAGAACCTGAGACAGTTCAGCATCCCTGAAACCAAGAGCCTTTGGAATAACAATGCTTCCAGTCCAGTGCCCTCAGCCATCATCCTGGGAAGCAACTGGAGATGCCATCTGGAAGCCACTCCTGCAGAGACTATAGTTACAGCTACTGAAAACTGTCAAATGGAAAGAAAAATATTCACCACCGAAGACCTTGGCACAGAGATAGGATTTCTTTTTTCAGTGTAAATGATATTAAAGAAGAGCCATTACCTTCTGTTTTTCTGCTATACCCTAAGACCTATGGGACTCTTTCATCTGACTTCTAGCTGTAACTTTCCATATGTTTTGTCCCCCTCACCCCCATAAGAATGTGAACACTGTGGGAACAGGGACTGCCTTAGTTTTCTATTTCTGTCTCAGTATTTAGTAGAGTATTTGCAAATAGTAAATGCTTAATAAATACTTCCTCCATTCATATATATGTATATCATATATGATGCATATATAATTACATATAATCAATAACAGTTGCATCCCTTTCAAACACATAAAGGAGAAGAAGTTCTTTGCTTCCTAGGGAAGGTAATCAAAAGGGATCCCTGTCTGGCTAAGTTTTGGCCCTGATAGTAACAGGCTTTGCTGCCTGTGGGGAGCCAAACATCTCAAAACAGAAAGCAGTATTTATTTTTTCGTTTTCTTCCTAGGATTTTATTTTCATTTGGTGGCATCCTTTCTGCTATAGTCAGGGAGGACAGAGGAAGAGCTTTCTTCCTCTGCCACCTCCTAACTATAGAGTCAAAATTTTTAGGGCAATGTTTAGGGCACCTTTGCTAGCCCCCTTCCTCATACCAGGAGGTGAGCAGCATGATCCTTAAAAGGCTGCTCAGACACCCAGGGGGCTGCCTAGTCCCACTGCTGCTTCCAGTGAGAAAAAGCCCTATGGTCTGGGCCACCTGTGTGCAAGGTTATGACTACACCTCCCAGTGTATCCGCACCTGCTGCTTCATCACTTGCCTGTAGCCATAGGACTTTGAGGCATAATAGTAAAATGGTATGGGTGATGCCTCTTGATTGGTGCGTAAATTGGATTTAAGTGAAGCAGAGTTGCACAAATTCATCACCCTCACCCTCTCCTCCAGAGTCATCATAGTCCAGTGGCAGAACAGAGTCAAGATGGCTGGCCATGACTCAGTCTACAGTGGATGACCTTGGTGTCTTCTGTGTCTAACCAAGCTCTAAGTACTCCACATTTCTTGTTCAGCTACCTTCATGGCCGTTGGAACAATTTGTTCTCATCTGCCCATTCCATGAGAGGAAGTGTTCACATGCTTGGGGTAGACACCTACCTAACTCACCAATGGATTTGAGACCCCTTGGTTCCCCTGGTTTGGCTCATCTGCCAAAATAGTTTACCAGAGTATGGCCGCTATGCATACTGCACCTTCTTGGAGCCACAGGTGAGAGTTGGGTAAAACAGGTGGACACCCAAAGGTAGAAAGAGCCGAGAAAAGGATTTGGCAGTCGTCACACCAAAGGTAGTGGTCCTCCCTGAACGCACTCTACACCCTAAACACTGCCTGCTTACCCAACCCTGGCCTGATTACTGTGCAGGCAGTGAATCCCACTCTGAGGTAGAAACACACACAAAAAAATGTACAAAATGTACAAAAACATGTGCAAACATGATTCTACTCACCATCGGTGCCACACAAAATCCAGTAATCCAGAAAGGTGAGTGGCTCTTGCTGCAAGAGAACTCAACAGGTATTGAATTCAAATAGCAGCCCTTAGTGAAACAAAGTTGGCAAATGAAGACCAGCTTACTGAAGTTGGAGCTGAATATGCACTTTCGGGAGTGACCACAGTGAAGGGGAGCGCCATGAAGCTGGCATGGGTTTTGCAATCAAAACTAATATAGTCAGCAAGCTGGTATGCCTAACAAAAGGAGTGAATGACAGTGTAATGACAATATGATTTCCACTCGCTGGAAAATGACGTCACCATCATCAGTGCCTATGTTCCCAGCATGATGAACCCTGATGAGGTCAAAGAAAAATTTTTGAAGATCTAGAGACCCTTATCATCAATGTGCCAAAAGTGGATAAGTTTATAATTCGGGGTGACTTTAATACTAAGTAGGCTCAGACTATCAGACCTGGCAGGGAGTCCTAGGGAGGAATGGAGTTGGAAACAGCAATGGTCATTTACTGCTAAAGACTTGTGTACCACATGACCTTTTCATCATCAATACTGTTTTTCATTTACCTAAATGTAATAAAACTTCATGGATGCAACCTTGTAGCAAACATTGGCATCTAGTAGACTGTGATTGTAAGGAGAAGAGACAAATAAGACATGAGACATGAGAGTGACAAAGGCCATGTGTGGTGCAGAGTGCTGGACTGATCATAGACTTATCTTTTCCAAGCTAAATATTTGTATTCATCAAAAGTGCCGCCCCCAAGGCAAAATGACTACCAGAAGAATTAATTGCAACAAATTAGAGCTCTCTTCTGAGAGATAATAATTTGTTGCTAATTTGGAGGGAAAGTTGAGCGAACACACAGTTGGCAACAGTGGAGCAGAAAAGGAATTGGCAGAGATTTGATGTACACCACTGCATTTGCTCATCTGGGAACACTCACAAGCACCAAGACTGGTCTGATGAAAATGATGGGGAAATTCAGAAGCTGCTAAATGAAAAATGAGAACTCCACAGGATTTACCAGCAGGATAGTTCATCTATGTCTAACAAGGTAGCATTTAATTCCATCAAAGACAAGGTACAAGCAAAGCTTAGAGAGATGCAGGATTCCTGGCTCAGTAAAAAGGCAGATGAAATTCAGTTTTATGCTGATAGTAATAAGCCAAAGTGATTTTATGATTCTCTGAAAGCTATTTATGGACCCAAAACCAATGGTGCATCACAACTACTCAGTGTTGATGGAGTCACATTGATTAGTGATAAGGACATGACCGTAGAGAGATGGGCTGAATGCTCCCATAGTGTTCTCAATAGAACATCATCAATCAATGCTGAGGCCATTGACCATTTACCTCAGGTTGAAGTCAATCCCTCCTTAGCTGAACTTCCAACTGAGAGAAGAGGTTTTGAGGACCATTAGGGTCCTTTCATGTGGCAAAGCATCTGATGATTTTTCCACTCCAGCTGAGATTTAAAAGGTAGGGAGACCATTCCTCATACAAAAGCTGACTGAAATTTTCCAGGTTACATGGCAAGGGGAGGTTATCGTCCAGGAGTTCAAAGATGTCTCCATTGTCCATCTTTATAAAGGTGAAGGGAATAGATTGTCCTGTGACAATCATGGGGTGTGGTCTCTCTTTTAGTCATTGCTGCTAAGATCCTTGCTAGAGTCCTCTTTAATAGGTTGATCCTTCACCTGGAAGATGGTCATGAACCTGAGAGCCAGTGTGGCTTCAGAAAGGGATGAGGAACAGTTGATATGGTGTTTGCTGCCCAACAACTCCAGGAGAAATTCCAAGAGCAGAACAGAGGTCTGTACATGACGTTTGTAGATCTGACCAAGGCCTTTGGCACTGTTAGTTGTGAAGGCTTATGGAAAATTATGTCAAAATTTGGTTGACCAGAGAAGTTCATCTGTATTATATGTAAGTTTCATGATGGCATGTTTGTCCAGGTTCTGGATAGTGGACAATGCTCTCGTGCCTTCCCAGTCACCAATGGAGTAAAACAGGGCTGTGTGTTTGTTCCCATACTTTTTAGCATGACGTTTTCAGAAATGTTGTCAAATGTTTTCAATGAGGATAAACAAGGCATCAATGTCAACCACCATACTGATGGTAAGTTCTTCAATTTGAAAAGGCTACAAGCCAAAACCAAAGTGGAGGGAGTGTTGGTGCATGATTTTCTGTTTGCAGATGATTGTGCACTCACTGCAGCCTCTGAAACTGAGATGCAACAACGTATGGATCAATTTTCTGCTGATTGTGCTAATTTTGGCCTAATAATTAACACCAAGAAAACACAGGTGCTCCATCAGCCACCACCACATCATCTATACTTGGAACTATCAGTTACAACAAATGGAGAAGTTTTGAATATTGTGGATAAGTTCACTTACGTTGACAGTATACTTTTCAGGTATGTACACAATGACAATGAGGTTGATGCACTTATTGCCAGAGCTAGCTCAGTGTTTGAAAGGCTCCGAAGAAAAGTTTAGGAGAGAAAAGGTATTAAACTGACTACCAAGCTGAAGGTCTACAAAACTGTTGTCCTGACCTCATTGCTATATGCTTGTGAAACATGGACAGTCTACCAGCACCATGCCAGGAAACTGAATCACTTCCATTTGAACTGTCTTAGGAAGATTCTGAGGATCACCTGGCCGGATAAGGTACCAGACACTGAAGTATTTGCTTGAGTGGAACTTCCAAACATTCAAACTATGCTTCAGAGAGCAAAACTCTGATGGGCTGGCCATGTTGTTTGAATACAAAATGTACACTTTCCAAAAAGACTATTCTATGGATAATCCATATGGGGCAGGCGATCACATATGGTCAGCAGTGATACAAGAACACTCTCAAGGTCTCTCCAAGAACTTTGGATTTGACTGTGCAACATGGGAAACACCAGCACAGGACCGCTCAGCATGGTATGCCCACATCAGAAAGAGTGCTGTGCTGCATGAGCAAAGAAGAATTGAGATAGCACAAAGCAAAAACAGGACGTGCAAATTTGGAGTATCCATCCAAGCATTCACACAGACTATGTGTGCCCAACCTGCGATAGAGCATTCTGAGCTCATATTGGTCGGATCAGTCACAGTCAGACATGCTGAAATTTCACTTTACAATAGTGATGTCATTTTGGCCCTCTCTGAGAAAGAAGGACAACAACCATAGAGACAAAATTAAACCCCAGGAGAAGAGGACCCCCAAAAGACCTTCTTCTCTCTGAATCTACATGACTGTCAAGGTTTTTTGGCTTGACATGACAATGATTCCTTCACTGGGGCACCAGGCCATTATGTCAGCCCAGAGTTTTTTCTAGTAACAATGTTGACCTAAACAAACAAAAAAAAAACCAAATAAATAAATGAACAAATAAATAAACACAAACAGCAACAACAAAAAATCCAAGCATCATTGTCATCTCCTTCTCCAAAGATGAGACATAGCTTGTCTTTAGGGATCTTCAGGCCCAGTCCTTTTAGTTTGCAAAAGGAAGAACAGAGGTCCAGGAATGTTAAATGACTCTCCCAAAGTCAAAAAGTCAATAGTAAGTAGCAGCTTTGTGACTGCCAGGCCCAGTGTTCTCTCCACTACACCACACTGCCTCCAAGTGAGTTCTTTTTAGATAAAATTGTAGAATCTCAGATTCAAAAGAGACCTCAGTGGGTTTTTAGCTCAACCCTAACCTAATCATTAGTGACCTCTACAACATCCCCACCAGAAACACATCAAAGATCTCTTTGAAGATCTCAAGTGAGGGAGAAGCATCTACCCCTGGCATCCTATTCCACTTTGGAAAAGCTGAGATTCCAGAGAAGTTCTTCCTTATACCAGACCAAAGCTTATATCACTACAGCTTTCTTCCACTGCCCCTAGTTCAGACATCTGGAGCTAAGAAGAAGATCTATTCCACCTTCCACTTGACAGTCCTTCTAGTGCTTGAAATGCTTTAGAAACTGTCTTGGAGTTACAGGGATGTGAGTTCAAATTCCAGCTTTCCCTTCTTCTAACTGCCCAACCTTCAACAAGTCATTTTCCCTTGTGAGGCTTCCTTTTCTTTATCTACAAAGGATATAGGGCTAGATACTTTCTAAGGACTCTTTAGCTCCAGTATTCTAGGTGTTTAAGAGTCTGAAATTCATTCTCTACACTCATCTTTCATCGTCTAACACTGTGCTTTATTCTCTCTCTCTCTCTCTCTCTCTTTCTTCTTCTTCTTCTTCTTCTTCTTCTTCTTCTTCTTCTTCTTCTCTAATATGGTCCCTCTACTCCTTAAGGGCCCATTTCCTTTTCAGCCTCTTTATTCCTGAACTCAGATGGACAAAATGGAGCACAACCAAAGATAGACTCATCAGGATGGGGAGGCAACTAAATAGTGAGGCTTATCAGAATCAGCTGAGAGAAGTGGGAATGGTTAGCCTTCAAGAGAAAAGACTTAAGGATGGGAAAAGTATCACAGTCTTTAAATATCTGAAATGTTTTATGTAATAGTTGTTTTAAGGAAGTAGGAAAATTTAGCTAGGAGAGGACTTAAGAGGAACCATACTAACTATCTTCAAGTCTTTGGTGGATTGTCATGTAGGAAAATAAAAACATTAGGCTTCTTCTTCTTGGCACAAAATAACACAGCTATGATATTATATGATGGCAGACATTGGCTCAACACTAGGAAAGACTTTCTGGTCATCTAAATCACCTCACAATTAAATAGGTCACTTTAAGGAGGGGTAATAAGGAATTCTTCAGGGAACCGTGGGGCAATGAAAAGATGAGTTCCTCATCAGTGTGATTTTCAAGTTGGTTGATGACTGCTGGTTCAGGCACCTTGTAGAGAGGATTTTGATCAAAATGAGGTTTGACTAGCTATCCTTTGAGTTCTCTTCCAACCAGTCAAGGGATGGAGTTACTTGTTCTTGGAATAGCCAGAGGCCAGTGTCGCTGGATTAAAGACAGCATGGTGGGGAGTAAGTATAAGAATCATGGAAAGATAGGAGGTGAATAGGTTATGAAGGGTTTTGTACATCAAACAGAGAAATTTCTATTTGATCTTGGAGGCAATAGGAAGACATTGGTTATTAAGTGTGTGCGTGGAGGTGGGGTGAGGGAGGTGACGCAGTCAAACCAGTCCTTTAGGAAAATCTCTTTAGTGACTGAATGGTGGATGGATTGGAATGGAAAGACACCTGAGACAGGAAGACCCACAAGCAGGCTATTGTAATAGTCCAGGCATGGAATGATAAAGGCCTGCACCTGAATGATGGTGGTATCAGAAAGAAAGTGGAATATTTGAGAAATATTGCAAATCAATATGCCTTGGCAGCACATGGATATGGGGAGGTCAGAGACAGTGAAGAATCTGGAATAATTTCTATGTTGTGATCCTGAGAGATGAGAAGGGAGCCATTGTCCTCAATAAGAATAGGGAAGATAGGAGGTGGGGAGGATTTAGGAGGAAAGATAATGAATGGATTCATTCTGGCATATGTGGAGGTGAAGGTGGACATTCAGTTCAAGATGACTGAAAAGCAATTGGAGATGTGAGATTGGAAGTCAGCAGAGGGCTTAGGGCAGGATAGGTAGATTTGAAAATCATCAGCAGAGAGATGGTAATTAAATCTATGTGAGGAACTCATGCACAGAGCCCTTGGAGAGAGGCAAAAATGAATGAAAAACAATCTCTGTCCCTCAGAAGGTGAAAATCTAGCAAGAGAAGAAAATTATGCAAGAAAGTAGGTAAGCTATAATAAGGTCCAACAAAAGGTGTATGCACTGTACTTTGGAACTGACAGAAGAAATCACTTTCAGATGGGGAAATCATGGAGTATGTCATGGAAGAAGGCGTATTTTAAGTCAGATTATGAATGGCCTTGAATGTCAAAATCTTAGTCAACAGGGAAGCATTAAAAGTTTCTGGGGCAATGTGTATAGAAGAGATTGCAATAAACTATGGCACCTGTTATATGACTATTTCAACAATCCAGACAGGAAGTATTGAGGCCCTAAACAAGGCTGGGGAGGGAGGTGGTCAAAGGAATTGAGAGGAGCCCATGAATTCAATAATCAACAAGACTTGGTCACTGAAGAGATATGTGGGATGATGAAGAAAAAATCAAAATCAAAGATAACTGACAACAGAGGCTTTGGTGACAATCAATAAATTAATCAATCAAAGAGAATTTAAGCACCTTTGATGTGCCTGCTTTATGAACAGAAGATACAAAGACAAGAATGAAATAGTTGTAGGCTTAAAAAAAATTAACTTTTATTGGGTGGAGTGAGGAACAAACTGTACATATGTATTTATAGAATGTTTGATATTTTCATAAATATTATATATGTACATTTATACATTTGAATATATAGGTATTATATATGTACGTGTGTATATGTGTGTACATATATGTGTGTGTATGTTTTCACTGACATTGGAAACTCCCAGAGAGGAACTTCCTCTGTCTGTCCAGATCACCACTTTCCCTAGAGTTTTGGAGTCACCTGAGGGTACTGAGAGATTAGGTCTTGCCCAAGGCCACCCAGAGAGTCAGAGGCAAGGATTGAGCCTGAGTCTTCCTGACTCCTAGTCCAATTCTGTATTGACCAAGCCAAGTATCTTCTGCACACAAAATGATATAAAGTGAATATAAGATGATTTCAAGAGAGCTGATGGAAACAGGTATAGTCCCAATGCGATAATCATACCACCTATGGCAACCATGAATATCCTAGTGCAATTCTGAATCATGGAATACAACAGACTCTCCACATGGAAGACAGAACCAAAACATTTATTCAGACACCAGAAAGCCAAATCCATCATTGTAACAAAAATCTATACACAATGACAATGCAGAGGACAATATCATCCCCAAGCCTTCCCCCTCCTAGGCTTCCCACAAACCAGTTCCATTAAACAAATCACAAGCAGGCTTCCCTTAAAAAAAAATCACAAACAAGCCCTTTAACTCATGCTATCCAGCTTCCTGCATCCTTCCTAGCTCTGGCTAGACTCATGACTAACTTTCCCCTCAGCTCTGCTCTAGTTCTGCCTCTTCTTGTTCCACCCCTTCAGCAAATTCCTCCCACGACAGGTTTCATGTGATTGAAACTCATGTGACTCAAGGGCTTCCATGTGACTTAAGAAAGTCACATTGGCCTATTAATGAATGGAAAAGAGTTTCCATTTAAATTACCATTACATGCAGCCCCCAAATCTTTTGCATTCATTACATAGGTCAGTGGGGCAATTGGTATCAACAGAATTGTAACAGGAATAACAGAAAATAAGCATATAAAACAATATCTTAGGCAACTGGTGTCAAAAGAACTTTTCAATAATATAACAAGGATCTCACAAAATGAACACATAAAACAATATATTAGGGTGGGGCTTGAGCACAAGTACCCCATCACTCCACCTTTGAATGAATGGGGCCCAAAGTCTTGGAGTAAAGGACAAAGGTCTCTTCTTGTATACTACTTCCCACTGAAATTGGACATAGAGCTGTCCCTGTCCCAAGAGGTTTCATTCAAGGGGTTAGTTCTTTACCTGGCATCCAGAGCTTGGTCAATGCCAAGTCCACGGGTGACACATCCAAGTCTTAGACAGGGGGTAACATCCAGCTTAAGTTATCAGGCATCTGTAGGTAGAGGGTATTAAGCCTGCAGAAAACAAATCTGACAGACAAGGTGAACAGACAAAAAGCCAAAAAGAAATAAAGGAGACAATAACCAGAAGCAGGGTAGATATAGGGTCAGTCTCACTTCTGAAGTCCATGAACTCACTATCATAGCCTAATTCATTATTATTTACTGTTTTCTAATTCTCAAATTTTGGGTCATCATTCTGGCCAGAGGTATACTTTCTTTAATCTGAGCTGGGGCCATCATAGTAACAAAAATCTATGCAGAAGACAGCAGCCCCTAAGCCTTCCCCCTGCTCAGCTTCCCACAAACCAGCTCCATTAAACAAATCACAAGAAGGCCCCCTTAAATTCACAAACAAGCTCTTTCACTCATGCTAGGCAGCTACCTACTTGCCTGTATTCTTCTAGCTCTGACTATAGTCATGACTAACTTTCCTCTCAGCTCTTCTCTAGCTCTGCCTGTTCGGGTTCCACCCTTCCTGTTCTACCCCTTCAGCAAACCCCTCCCACCACAGGCTTCATATGACTCAAACTCATGTGACTTGGACTTCCATGTGACTTAAGCAGATCACATGGGCCTATTAATGAATGGAAAAGATTTTCTATTTAAATTACCTTTACAACAGGGTAGTCTGGATAGCATCCCTGAAAGTTACTCGAATACTTTCACTGATGAGGAGCTCACTCCCTTACTAAGCAGCCTATTCCTTTAATCATTAGACTGTTCTTCCTTTTATTGAGCTAAAACGTAAGCTGTTATCCACCCTAAAACTATAGTGATCTTGATTTTCCCCTCTTGTGCCACACAGAATATGTCTGTTCTCTGTACCCCATGCCAGGGTTTCAGATACTTGAATACTGTGACTACATCCCTTTTAAATCTTCCATTACCCTCCTCCCCACCCCCAGTCCAGTATTCTTAGTGATCATCCTCTGCCATGTTTTATAGTCAACCTGACTCAATGCCCACATTTCTGCAGCCCTTTACCATACACAGAGCAACATCCTCACAACCACTCTAAGAGATAGAAGGTAGAAGTATCATTGTGCCTATTTTACAGATGGGAAAAATGAAGATCCAAGACTGGCCAGTGGAAATTCTGGATCCAGGTCTCCTGATTTCTAATCCAGAAGTTTTTCCATATCAAGGGGCCTTTCCAGTATGGACCCAGGGACTGCAGCTGAGACACTGACCAGACAGAAAGCTCACCATAGGATTGGACACAACAAAAGAGCCCCCAGTTCCCAATGGTATCTCTATGCCCTCAGAGTCCACCAAAACCATGGATTTTCATCCTCAAGTGTGAGAGTGAAAAGATACATAAGCATCATGAAATAAATCACAGATGCATCGTTAGAACGTGAAGAGACTTTAGAGGCCACCTAGTTCAATCTCCTCATTATGTAGATAAAACAACTGAATCTCAGGGATGTTAAATTATTTGCCCAAGTTCCCTCAAGTAATAATGAATTAGAGACAACATTGGAACTCCGAATCCAGAACTTTTCCTCTGGGTTATAGCAATTTAGATGAAACTCCACAGAGTGGTGAACAGGGTCCTGCCAATGTCCACTTTAGGAATTGGCTAAGTTGGATGGTAGCATCCCAGAGCATTGACTGACATTGCCAAGAAGGTCTCTGATATGCCAGGGCCCATGAATTCCTCTCCTAATCCTCTCACCATCCTGGCTACTCTTTGTTGGCATAGTCCAGTTTGTCCTCCCTCAAATGTGTTGGACAGAACTCACCACAGGGCCTGACAGAGTCAGAGTTATTACAGGATCACAATATTTAGAGTCTGATGGGCCCTTAATAAAGGCTTTACCTCATCTAAGTCTTTCAATTTTCATAGAAGAAAATAGGTCATGTGCCTTAGCAAGGTCACTTACCTACTTTGGTCTTGATACCAGATCTTTATTAATATAGCCTTCTTAGGCACTCTTGAGCTGCTCAGCCATGGCTTACTCAGGCTAATTTTAACCACAAGAGTCTATCACTTTAAAGCAATGGGATTTATCTCATGGGTCCACAGATTTTTTTTTTCCTTTTAAGAAAGAAAACAAACATCAAAATAGCTGGGAGTATGTTCAGAGCATTACTCCACATTTTCACGAAGATAAAATATTGAAAATGTATTCTCCCTTTAGGGTGGTTCATTAAAACTCTCTTGTCTCCCTTGTCTTACTGAAACCAGCTCTCCATCTTAGAAGTGTCACTCTCATCCAGACATGAAGTGCGGAGCTTTCATTTCATTCTGACATCAATTCTTGAAGTGTTCTTGATTTCTTCAGGGCAAATTTTCCTCCACACACAAAGAGATTTCAATCCTTCCTTGCATCGTAGACACTTCAAGAGTATTGGTGACTGAAAATATGTTTTTCCTCGGTGGCTAATGCTGGTGAGAGCTTTCTCTTCACCTTCCATATTCAACCATTTATCAAGTCCAAGTAATTTTACCACATTTTAGAGCAAATGTATACAGAAAATAATAATAATAATAACCTCATCCAACATCGCAACTTTGTGATTTCAAATGAGGACCACCACCATTGGACTCCTGATTAATCTTCTGTAGAAATGAGAGAGTTAGACTGTATGGCTTTTATTGGATTCAGCTCTAAATCTATAATCCTTTGACCAGGATTCACACCCAGGCTGTATCACTTCCTACATAGGGTGGAGAAAATTACTTAATGTCTCTGGGCTTTTTCAGTGTCCTCTTTCTAAAAGGAGGGAGAAGGAGGCAGTTTGACTCGGTAGACTGATGTCCCTTTCAGCACTAAACCTATGGCAGAGTGCTCTTTCACATCCTTCCCTCTGTTCTCTATTCTTATCCTTATTACTCCACTCCAGTCTTTCAATCTACTTTTGTCTATTTTATAATGTGGTCTATTTTATAATAGTCAATAAGCAATAGCACCTGCTATGTATGTACCAGGCACTGTGCTAAGTGCTAAGGATACAAATAAGAAAAAAGAAAGATAGTCCCTGCCCTCAAAGACTTTATGCTCTAATGGGGGAAGATGAGGTACAAAAAAAGAAGCTGAAAAAGTTGAAGAGGGAGCAGGTATGTTGTTCCAAGGAGTCCAAACTAAGTTGAGCCACTGGTAGAAAATGAAGAGTTGTTTGGAAAGTTCTGAGCCCTCTCTAAAAGAAAGTATGAGGAGGAGGTTACTGTACTGCCATCCAGCCTTCCAATCCAAAGGGATCCAATCAAGAAATTGATTAGTATTAAAGCTGAAGGAATCTGCAAAGTGGTAAGATTTCAGGTGATGAGTCACCAATAGCCACATTAACAGGTCTTTAGCTGCCTCCATTTTTCTCCTCTCTAGTGCCTTTTATCTCTGCCTCAATCATCTTTCTTACACATAGAGCATAAAAGTTATATCTCTTCAGTCTACAATTCTCCACTGTCTCTCTACTACATCCAGAGCAACACTCAAAATCCTTTACCAGACATTCAAAGTCTTCTCTGTCCCATATTCCCTCTACTACTTGATCTTCTCCCTTATATATTTTATTGAGCAGGGATAAGAACTGGATCTGTGATTTCTTTAGTATAGGGCACTCCCAGGTAAGGATAATCCTTCTATCAATAGAGGTTAACACCTCAACAAATTATGGAATGAGAGAGCTTGTTTGCTTTCCTAGAGTATAGCACTTAACAGTGTCTGGCATATAGTAAGTGTTTAATAAATATTAATTGAGTTAGGCTAAGTGATTTGTCCAGAGTCATACAGCCAGAATGTTTCAGAGCCAGGGCTTAACCACAGGTCTTGCTGCCTATTTCTAAGCTTAGTAGCTTCTATACTTTGTACTTTGACCATATTGAGAAAAAATTCTGGCTACATCCGTGCTTTTTTTCTGTTCTTCAGCTTCTACCCTCTGACTCTGTACTTCAGCTATTATCACAGGTGAAAGTCTGAACCACACCCACTATGGTGCTCCCCAGCCATTGATATATTATGGAAGTCAATCTACTTTTCCCATCCTGCTTTGTCCCTATCATCCTGCTTTCCACTTTTGTCCTTGAGAGAAGTAATCAAGTCAACCCTCCATTCCTAGAAAGACTTCCCCAGTCAATGACCCTGTGTCTCCAATCATCCTGATCTATGACTGTCCTGACCAAAATATCATCCCTGGCTGCCACTCTCTGATAAGAGTTATCTTTCCCTATTAGAATGTAAGCTCTCTCAGAACCAGGAGAACGTTATAGATTTTGATAGACTTAGCTCTCAGCAATGCAAGGACCTAAAACAGTTCCAAAGGACTCATGATGGAAAATGCCTTCCAGAGAAAGAACTAGGAGGTCTGAGTACAGAGAGAAGCAGACTATTTGGGGTTTTTTTTTTCTTTCTCATGGTTTCTCTCATTCATTGTAATTCTATGCAACATGACTAAAGTGAAAATGTGTTTAATAGGAATGTAGAACCTATCATGGATCCCACCTTGGGGAAGAAGGGGAGAAAATTTCAAACGTATAGAAGTCAATATTGAAAACTAAAAATAAATGAACTAAAAAAAAAGAATATAAACTCTCTGAGGGACTTACACAACATATCTGCATTAGGATCTATAGCACTTAGCACAGTACTCCATGCAGCAGAGCAAATGCTTAATAAATTGTTTTATCATTCAGTTTTTCTCTCATCAATTCATCTCAAACTTTCCTCTGCCAGATAAATCTCTTCTCCATGGAACATTCTATGGAAATATCTTTGTTGACTTCTTGAAGACCTATCCACATTTAAAAGTTCATTTCAAATGCTACTTCCCACAGAAGCCTTCCTTGAGCCTCTCCACATTCCCATGTAGGAAGCACCTACTTCCTCACACTTCACAAAATAACTCACTTTTATATGGCACCTCTTAAGGCTTTTTTCTCCCAACAACCCTATAAGGTAGAAAATATAAGCATTCTTGTACCCATTTTATGTCTAAGGAGACAGAGTCTATCAAAGACTAAGTAACTGACCCATGATTATACAGCTAGTAGATCTCTTGGTGGCATTAGAATCTGCCTCCTAAATCTAGAACTAGTTATTACTCACTATAATAAACTACTTCTTTAAGAAGTATGTCTCTCTAATGTACTTACAATATCATATAACACTGTGTATTTTAGGTCTTTCTGTTTTTTCTGAGTCTGGGACCGGAGTCTGAGTTCATTTTGGGGCCAGGATGTATCAGTAAGCACCCCAATGTATACAGCAGAGCTGTTATCCCAGGTTCTTAGATCTGCATTCATAAAAGGTAAGCAACTTTCAAGGGGTTAACAGTCACTTTGATCAAGCACGTGTATCATTCCATAAATCAAGCATATATGTAGTCACTTAATTCAGGGGAGTCAGCACCCTGAATGTCAAAGAAAATACAGAGAAATCAAGAGATAAACAAAACTGGCTTCCTCTGCCTGAATTCAACAGACAGCTGGACCCCAACTGTGTGACTATAGTTACCAGAGACGGAAGCACTGACATTTGGGTTTCCAGAGTCCTTGTCTGGCAGTCAAATGTTCTTACAAAAACAAAGTCCCAAAGTAAACATCACCCTCAGAGTATTTATACACTTTTTAGACCCAGAAGGCATAACCCTCTGACCCAGTGCCTCAATAGAAAAAACAAAAGGTACTTGAGATCCTCTTATTACAAAACATCTCCCTTAATCAAGCTTTAACAACGGGCAGGCCCATCAATGGGTGGGAAAGATCTACTTTAATCACATTATTTAATCAGAAGCACTTTTAGTAAAACAAAAACTGCAAAAGATCTTAATTTGATTGCCATCACACAGGGTCAGAATGTAGTCTTAAGGGAGGGTTAAAGTTCAGTCCAGATTCAGGAGGAACTAAATAAACTGAGGCAGTTTACATCTCCAGTGAGGAACTTTTTATTTTGACAATGCAAAATAAAATCCAAATATATGGGGCATCCACCCTCCTCCCTACTCCCACATGAGCAGCAAGTAGGCAAATTCTGGGCTGTTTTTCATCTAGGTACCCTTTGCCAGGAGGAATGGAATACCAGCCATGTTCCCTTTGATCACTCTGCCCAGAATCTTACCCTTCTGGAGATGGAGGTAGTTGCTCAAAGAATGTGACCAGATACCTTTACAACATGCTGTTGACAGAATGCAGCTTGGGTATCTCTAATGCCATTCCTTCTTTTCCTAGATGCAATAAACATTTACTGTCTCCTATAAGGCTTAGCTCCATTCTGTGACTGCTCCTTTGTGAGCTGAGCCCTTATTATGTCCCATTCTGGCTTTATTTACCCAACTCTGACAACCTCAAAAATCAATATTTCAGATAGACCTCTTTTTTTTTTTCTTTTTTAACGACAAGTTATTATCCTTTGGGGATGGAGTGCCCATAGGTATTCAAAGGTTTTTGTGTTTTTACTCACATGCCCTCTGTTCATGGTATAGGGTTCCATTCATGTACCTATAGAGGTGTTTATGTGTCTAGGTATGCATATGCCTTATGTACACAGGTACATGCATTTTTGTGTGTGCTTTACTCTATACGTGTATGGATGTGTGTGTGTGTGTGCATGTGTGCATGCATTTATATGCTCCCTTGTGCCCATATAAGCATCTATGTCTGGGGTTACAATTGGCTCTCACCTCTCATTTTCTGAGTTATATTGCTAGAAAGTGTCAGAAGCTGGACAATAATTCAGATCTTCCTGAAACCCAGTGCAGGGTCCTATCCTCTATCCATCTTCCATTCAGGTGTCCCATCAATCTTCCTAAAGTACAAGTTGTATCGTGCCAACTCACACAATTCAACAAGCTCCAGTGATTCCTTATTGTCTGTAGGATCAAATACTAAACCTCCATATAACTTTCTAAGCCCTTCATAATCAGGCCCCTTCTCACCTTTTTAATCATCTTCCTTTTTTCTTTTCTCTTTTTTTTTTTTTTTTTGGCAACCAGTGTTAAATGACTTGCCCAAGGTAATACAGCTAATAAGATTCTGAGGTCAGATTTGAAACCAGGTTCTCCTGACTCTGGGGTTATTGCTCCATCCATTGCATTCTTCTTATATTTTATACCATGCCCCTCTCCTGTCCCATTCCCAGGTATTCTAGAAAGCTAGTGAACCTGCTGTCTTTGCTGTTCCCTTTCACAAGACCTCCTCATATCCCTTCTCTAGTCAAATTCAGTGACTGTCCCCCATGCCTGGAATTACCCCTCTCAAATCTCTGTCTCTTGCCCTCCCTGGCATCCTTCAAGTCTTGGCTAAAATGTCACCTCTTCTGGTTTCTTTTAATCCTCTCCCCTGTTGATTGTCTCTAGTTTATCCAGTATATTTCTAATTTGCACTGAATATTATCTCCTCTATTATACTGTGACCTTCTGGAGGAGCAGAGATTTTTGGGAGATCATTGCTATTCTGTTTTGTTGTATCTCCAGCCCTTAGCAAGAATCTGAAACATTATGAGGTATTATTAAATGATAGTTTACTGAATGACCAAATACCTAGTTGCATTTATACATATATGTTAAGAGAAATTATTATTTCTCTCATAATATCTAATTATTAAAACTGGGGAGACCCAAACTTTTTTACCTTGTCCAATATCTGAAGGACAAAGATGATGAAAGATAGGATTAATATTCTTCTCATTCTGGGTATTGCTGCTCCACCCAACCGGATCAGACTTCTAATCTAAGGTGAAACTCCTGGCCCAGTGTCTTCTGCTCCAGTTTAGTTGGGAGGCATAAATTCTATGTTTAGATTGCCCCGGGGGGGGGGGAATAATATAATGAATATTCATTAGAATAGGTCCATCTTCTCATTGTAATATTGCAGAACTGATTACCGCTCTTTGAAACGCCCACTTTTCCAAGGCCCTATAAACCTTGAGCCTGCAGCCATGAGGATCCTTGGCATTTGGGGATGCCATTGTCCTCTTTTAAAAAAAGTGCTAGCATTATTAATAAAATGACTGCCCAGAAATTGCAACTCTCAAACTTTTTAAACATCTTATGTTCTGCATGTGGTTCTGTGTTCCCCCTGTGTGAGAACATGGCACACATTTCAATGTGTTTGAACATGAATCACATGTTTCTGTGTGTTCTTGCATTTAGATACACTTTAAAAACACACAGGCATTCATGTGCCCCGAGCATATGCCTCTGCTGGTATGTATAGGGGCCTTTCTGTTTCCCATAAAGCCAATGGATTTTGATGAGCAGAGAGAAACTGAATTCCCTATCCAGAAACATCAGCCAGGACTCCTCAGCATCTCAGTGGAGAAAATGAGCCCAGCAGGGGTTTAGAATGCTCACTCAGAACCTTTGCTACTGTCGCTCATTTGGAAGAAGCCTGTGAAAGATGGATTAGTGGCATTTCTTCTTACAGTTTTTCCATGCTCCTCTTGTTCCCCAGAGTTTTGTTTTTGTTTTTGTTTTTCCTGGAGGAAGGAAAACAATAGACTTGCAATGTGACCTTAGATAATTTGATTAACATATCTGGTCCCCATTTCCTCCACACTCCCAATAAAAATCAACCAATAATGGATCCACTAATTATAATGCAATCATGAGAATAGATCACATATCTCTAGAGATTGCAAAACACTTTTCTCCCAACATTCTCTGTGTTATGTAGCACAAGTATTTTTATCTCTCCTTTGCAAATCAGGGGATCCTAGGACTTACAGATAGCAAGGATGGGGATGGCCTTAGAGACAACCTAGCCCCATGAGTAGAAACTTTGTCTTCTTTCAAAGATCATCTCAAGCAACACTGGTGGCTCCAGGAAGCCTTCCCTGATCACTATCCACATTCTCCTCTCCAACCAAAAAGGATCTCTCTCCCTCCTCATTTTTTTTCTTCTGTCTAGTTCTTGCCTCAATCCAAGCCACTTAGCTTACAGATGTGGAAAGCAAGGAACAGTATCAACATCTTGTATTTGAACCCATATCTTCTGTCTCAGTTTCATCTTCTTTCTAATAGGAAGCTGAGGCCAAAAGATTAAGTGTGATTTAGCCAAGGTCATACAGTTAATGGAGTAAAATAGACTTAAGGAAAGATTGCTTGAAGGTCTCTCCACTTGAAATATGGGACTTGTTCCAATACCCTACAGTGCTTCTTATCTGAACTACTCAGTTTATCACTTAATTAGACACTGTCACACTTGCTTGCTAAGTATTTCCCGTGAGTGAGTCTTGTCTCCCCAGGCAAATTTTAAGCTCCTGGAAGAAGAGTCAATGATTTCTTCCTTTTTCCATCTCCTCAGCAACACTAAGCATAGGACAGGGATGAATAGATTGGAGTTATTCAGACATGATACCATAAGATACAGTTGTAGCTGCCTTAAACTGCCTTCATATATCCTCCAACCCCAACACCCCCAAAAGACTCCCCAATCCTAGATTGGAGAGACCTTAAGGATGTCATAATACATCTCTTGGGGGGTGATCTCAGTGAGGAAAAAAAAAAACAGATTGCAGCTAAATGATGTAGGTTTGATTTCCACCTATTATGGTAGCAAACTGTGAAGCTTTGAGTAAGCAGTCACTTGATCTTCCTTATCATTGGGTTTCTTCATCTTCAGAATGAGGCAGGTAAGCTAGTTGGTCCACAAGGTCCTTTTTGGTTCTGTATCTATGAGCTAGTGACTTTGGGGATAGCTAGAAGAACAATATCTTATGGGTCTCTCACCTCTTTGTGTAAGTGGGATGCTGAATAGCAACCTCTTAAAGTCCAGGTTTGAATCCTATTTTTGATTCTAGCTCTATGACCTAGGGCAAGTCATTGTCTTGGGCAGTAGACTTCAATTTTCTCATAGGTGAAGTGGTGGTAATTAAATACACATTCCCTGCTTCATAGGATTGTGCAAAAAACACCTTGGAAACAACACAGCACTAAAGAAATGTGAATTACATGGCAAAGGCCAATTGACCATTGTTGGCAGTATCAGAGTCAGAATCTGAATCTGTCCTTTAAGTGACTCAATTTTTAATTTCTTTGCTTAGCTCCTGGTTTTTGCTCCCTGGACCCTCCTGATCTGACAACCTGCCTTAACTTCTTTCCTTATTCTCACTATGTTTATCTCTACTGTGAGTTAATATCCCTGGCAATCTTTCCTATTTCGTGAGATCTGTCTGGTCTAATCTATTGACTAATCAACCAACAATCATTTATTAACAACCTCACATATGTCAGGCTCTGTGCTAAGAAAAAGTGAAACAAAGACAATCCTTGCACTCAAGGAGCTTATATTCTATACAGAGTAAACAACATAATGATAGTATAAAAACAGACATGGATTAAAATGAGATAATTTGCAAGTTCCCTCATTCTTCTTCAAAGCAGAATTCCCCTTGGTCCACTTGGCCCTTTACTTAGTTAAACAACTACCTCTGTGTGGCATCCATGATACACTACTATTCCGGTATAAGGGAAAAATGACACTGTGCGACCCTCAGTAAGATATTCGCCCCACCATATCTCGTGCTCTGGCCCCAAACTTCTTCTTTGAAAATGGGAAGAATCATTCTTCCTTTACTTACTTCTTTGGGTGGTTGTAAGGAATTAGTAAAATTAGAAGGGGTAAGAAAAAGAATGTAACATTTTGAAATAAAGGACTTTGAATCAAATTCAGGGCTCTGTTATTTGTTGTCTGTGTGAACTTGGGCAAGTTATTTGTCTTCTCTGAGTCTCAGATTCCATATTTATAAAATAAGGGAATTTAGCTTCCATGATTTCTAAGATCTCTTGCAGATCTAACTTTGATGATCCTAGGCTTATAAAATGTCAAGCATAATTGTAAGATAAGGGAATGTTATTCTATGGGCAAAATCTCTGTAAAGACTGGCATTCAAAGACCTTCACAATCTCTTTTCAGTCTGCATTTTCATCCTTATTTCATATTATCTCCTATTTGGACATCTGACGTTCCAAACAAACAGGAATAGTTTACTATTCAGGCAATAATCTTATTGTTATTGTTCAGTCACTTCACCCAGATCCAACTCTTTGTGACCCTTTGGGGGTTTTCTTGACAAGATATTGGATTTTTTTGCCATTTCCTTCTCCAGATCATTTTACAACTGAGAAAACTGAGGCAAACAGGGTTATATGATGTGCCCAGGGTCACTCACCTAGTAAGTATCTGTGGCCAGATTTGAACTCAGGTCTTCTTGAGTACTGGCCTGATACTCTATCCTCTTTGCCACCTAGCTGCCCAGTCTAAACATGTTGTTCAGTCATTTTTTAGTTGTGTCCAAGTCTTTGTGACTTTATTTGAGGTTTTATTGGCAAGGATATTGGAGTGATTTGTCATTTCTTTCTCCAGTACATTTTGCAGATGAAAAAAACTGAGACAAACAGGATTAAGTGACTCACTTAGGGTCACACAGCTATTAAGTGTCTGAAGTTGGATTTGACCTCTGGAAGATGAGATTTCTTGACTCCCAGAACTCTATCCACTCTACCACTTAGCTATCCCCAATCTGAACTTTGTATAATTACACAGGATGCCTCCCACATTTGGAATTCACTCTTTTCTCATCTATACCTTTTAGAATTCTTTTCTTCTTTCAAGGTCCATCACAAACACCCATCCTCCTTGAAGTTGTACTTAGAAAGAAGTTAGGGGACCCAAGCTAGTACATGTGTGAGCTTGGACAAATCATTGATTGACCTCCAACATGATTAAACAAACAAACAAATTTTAAAAACTCATCCATACATCCTAGCAGCTCCTCAAACTACAATCTCATATCTTTCTTCCCTTTCTCAGCCAAACTGCAACTAAAAGCTGTATACTTGCTATTTCCTCTCCTCTCACCAAATCTTCAGTCCTTTGCAAACTAGCTTCTAACTTTATCACTTAACTGAGTTGCTCCTTCAACAATTAACAGCTCTCAATTGCCCAATCTGATGATCTTCTCTCAGTCCTCATCCTTCTCAACTTATCTGCTGCATTTGAGACTTTTTATCACTCTCTCCTTCTGAATACTCTCTCTTCTTTCATTTTCACAATTCCCTTCTCTCCTTTTTCTCCTGCTACCTATGTCACTGCTCCTTCTCAGTCTCTTTTGCTGCCTCAATATCCATATCATTCGCAATTGTGGATATTCCCTCATATTCCTCTTGCAGGCTATCTCTCTCACACTCAATCTCTCTCTGTCTCTGTTTCTGTCTCTCTCTGTCTCTCTCTCTCTGTCTCTGTCCCTCTGTCACACACATACACACACACCTCTCATCTGCTCCCATTTGATTAATCATTGGATGATGATCTTTAAAAACTTATTCCCATAGAGCTATATCCAGCCCCAGATTTCTTTTTTTTCTTTTTCCCCTTTACCATATCATCAGTGGTCTAGTGGACATTTCAGACTGGATGTCTCTTAAAAACCTTTAAAATTCAACATGTCCAAATCTGATTATCATTATCTTTCCTCCATCAAAAAAAAAAAAAACTCTCTCCTCTTTCAAACTTCTTCTATCAAATGTATCTCCATTCTACTAGTCTCCCAGGCCTGTAACCTTAACATTATCATTGACTCCTCACTCACTCTCATTTCCAAATAATTGCAAAATCTTGATGTTTCTCCTTTCACATCTTTTGTATCTGAATCTTCTTTTTACAGACATAACTGCTAACTTAATTCAGGCCTTCATTGCCAATCATCTAGATTATAAGTCTCTCACTACTCTGTTCCATTTCCACACACTGATAACAGAGTGATTTTCCATATATGTCAATCTGATCATGTCACTCCCCGATTCAGTCAACTCCAATGGCTCCTTATTGACTCTGGATAAAAGATAAATGTCTCTCCTTAGTTTTTATGTCCTTGGCAACCTGGATGTAATCTATCTTTCTAAACTCATTGGACACTTCTCCCCATTCAGTGCTCTGTAATCTAGCCAAACTGACTTTTCTTTGGGTGATCACACACAACTCCATTACCCATCTCTATGTCTTTGTATTGGTTCTCCCCACTTCCAAGAATGCATTTCCTCCTAACTTCTACCTCATAGGCTTCCTGTCTCCTTTCAAGAGGTGGCTCAAGCACCAGCTTCAAAATGAAACCTTTAAACAAAATGATTTTCTCTTTAAATTGTGAGTTCCAGATTCTCTCACTCTCTCTTTCACCCACTGAGAAGGCAAACAATGGGATATCAATTATACATGTGAACTCATGCAAAACATGCTTCCATATTAGTCAAACCAAAAAAATAAGTAAGAAAATTATACTCCAATTTGCACTTAGAGTTCATCAATTCTCTCTCTGGAGGTGGATAACATTTTTTCATCATGAGTCCTTTAGAATTGTCTTGGATCACTGTTTTGGTCAGAGTAGCCAAGTCTTTCATAGTTGAGCATCATCACAACATTGCTTTTACTGTGCAAAATAATCTCTTGATTCTGCTCATTTGACTTTGTATCAGTTCATATAGGTTTTTACTATGCTGTGTTTTTTTTCTTAAAATCACTTCCTTCTTATTCCTTATAGCACAATCCTAATCCATCACAATCATGTCACAACTTGTTCAGCCATTCCCAGAATGATGTGTTCCATCAATTTCTAATTCTTTGCATCCATAAAGTGAGCTGCTATAACTATTTTTGTACAAATAGATCTGTTTCCCTCTTCTTTGACATCTTTGGATGTACAGATCCATTAGTGGTATTGCTGAATCACAGTTTTACAGCTCTTCGGACATAGTTCGAGATTGTTCTCCAGAATGGTTGGATCACTTTACTCATCCAAGAACTAATTAATGCATATGTTTTCCTCATCCTCTCCAGCATTTAGCATTTCTTATAGGTGTGAGGTGGTACCTCAGAGTTGTTTTAATTTGCCTTTCTCAAATCAATGGTGATTTACATGATAACTGCTGGAGAAAATGTGGGAAAATTGGAACACCAATGCATTGTTGGTGGAGTTGTAAACTAATTCAACCATTCTGGAGAGCAGTCTGGAACTATGGCTATAGGGCAGCTAAACTGCACACCCTTCAATCCAGCAATACCACTACTAGGTCTGTATCCCAATGAGATCCTAAAAAAGGTAGGGGGAAAGACCCATGTGTACAAAAATATTTAGAGCAGCTCTTTTTGTGGTGACAACGACTTGGAAATTGAGGGAATTCCCATCAGTTGAGGAATGACTGAACAAGTTGCATTATATGGATGTAATGGAATACTATTGTTCTATAAGAAGTGATGAGCAGGCAGATATCAGAAAAACCTGGAAACAATTACATGAACTGATGCTGAGTAAAGAGAGTAATACTAGGAAAACATTGTACACAGTAACAGCAATGTCATGCAATGATTAACTATGATACACTTAGCTCCTCTTAGCAATACAATGAATGATCTAAGACAATTCCAAAAGACTCATGATGGAAAATGCTATCTACACCTCGAGAAAGAACTATGAAGTCTGAATGCAGATCAAAGCATGTGATTTTCACTTGTTTTTTTTCTTCTTTTTTGTTTTTTTCCCCTCTTGTCCTGATTCTTTTCTCAAATATGACTAACATGGAAATATGTTTAACATGATCTGTTTTCTAGGTCAGTTGTTTTTTCAATGAGATATTTCACATTTTCTTCTATTTTCACCCTCTTTTCTCTTTGTTTTATTATTTCTTGAAGTGTCATAGAATCATTAGATTCTGTTTGCCCAATTCTAATTTTTGAGGAATTATTTTTTAATAAGCTTTTGTACCACATTTCCCCATTTAACAAATTTTCCTTTTCAAAAAGTTCCTTTATTCATTGAGTTTTTCACATATTTGCATTGATTCTCTTTACATTTATATCTTTATACATGTACTTATTGTCTCCCCTATTAGATTATAAACTTCTTCAGAGGAGTGATTTTTTCATTCTTTGTATTCATATCACCATAACATAGAACATAAGAGTATCTCAATGTTTTGTTGTTGTTGTTGTTGTTATTGCTGTTAATTGTCTGACTCTCTTAACCTCTTTAGGCTGCACCTACAAAATGAGGGAGTGAAACTAGATGACCTCTGAAGTGTCTCTCATTTGTAGGTCTATGATCCTCTAGTCTTGATATTCTTCCTTTCTTGTCCTTCCCCCAAAATTGACTTCATCCTCCTCAAAAATTCTTAGAGTTTTCTTTCTGGATGATTCATTTACCCCTATGAATCCCCAACTAGTTTTAACCTAGGGTCTGTAAACACTTTTCAAAAATTATAATGATATTTCATTATAACTGGTTTCCTTCATGATTCTCAGTAGTTTGTTATATGTATTTTAAACCATGATTCTGAAAAAGACTTTGTAGCTTTCACCAATCTGCCAAAGTGGCAGACACAAAAATGGTTAAGAATTCCTGAACTGGTATTTTATTTATATAAATTCATGTAGTATCTTCCCAAACAACTCCTTGGGGAGAAAGACTGTGTCTTTTTTATGTTGCATTGCTATGCTCAAGCACCTGGTCTTCCATGCTTGCTATATCCCTTATTCTCCTTCTCCTTCTTTCCTTCCCTCTTTCCTTTGCTCCTTCTTTCCTTACACTTTCCTCTTTCTCCTTTCTTTCTTTCTCTTTCATTTATTTGGCTGTTTATTAATCAATCTATGTATTCATTCATTTGTTTCTTTGTTTAAGGGTGGTCCTGATGTCTTATTTCTGACGTGGAGACAACCCTCAATAATGAAAAATGACCATTCTTCTCTCCTTTATGGTCTTAATTATTACATTAATTTCTTTTTCATTGGTGGAAAATTTATCCTTTTCATTTTTGATATTGGTAATTTGAGTTCCTTCTTTCTTTTTCTAATCACATTAACCAAAAGTTTATCTATTTTGTTGTTTTGTTTTCATAAAATCAGCTTAGTTTTCTTTATTAGTAGAATGATTTTCTTTAATTTTATTAATCTCTCCTTTGATTTTCAAAACGTCTAATTTGGTACTTAATTGGGGGTTTTGAATTTGTTCTTTATCTCAATTTTTTGGTTGTATGTCCAATTCATTTATCTCTTTATTTTATTCATATAAACATATAGAGACATGAAACACAGCTTTGCCTGCATCCCATAAGTTTGGTTATGTTGTCTCATTATTGCCATTCTCTTTGATGAAATTATTGATTGTTTCTATAATTTATTGTTTGACCCACTCATTCTTTAAGATAAGTTTATTTAGTTTCCAATTAAGTTTTAACCTGTCTTTTCATAGCCCTTTATTACATGTAATTTTTAGTTGCATCATGATGTGAGAAGGATACATTTAATATTTCTGCCTATCTACATTAGATTTTGAGGTTTTTTGTTTTTGCTTTTTGGACAAGGGATGTTTGTTTGCTCTTGTTTTATTTTTTTCCAAATTTTGTTTTGTTTTGTTTTCAGTTTTCAGCAATCACTTCCATAAGTTTTAAATTTTCTCTCCCTGAGATGGCATGCAATCTTATATGGGCTCTACACACATATTCTTATTAAACACATTTTCACATTAGTCATGTTACATAGAAGAATTTTAATGAATGGGAGAAAGCATGATTAAAACTAAACAAAACCAAACATAACAGAAGAGAAAATAGTCAGCTTCATAATGCATTCTGACTCCATAGTTCTTTCTCTGGATGTGAATGGTATTTTGCATCATGAGTCCTTTGGAAACATTTTAGATCCTTGCCTTGCTGTGGAGGACTAAGTCTATCAAAAACAATCCTTGCACTGTGTCTATTACTGTGTATAATGTTCTCCTGGTTCTGCTCTCTTCACTCATCATCAGTTCATATAAGACTATCCAGGTATTTCTGAAGTCCACCTGTTCATAATTTCATCATAATAGTATTCCATTACATTCATATATCACACCTTGCTCAGTCATTCCCCAAGGTGGGCATTCTCTCAGTTTCCAGTTCTTGGCCACCTCAAACTGAGGTGCTATAAATATTTTTGTGCATGTGGGTCCATCTCCAATCTCTTTAGGATACCACCCTAGAAGTGGTATTATTGAAGAGTGAGAGAAAATTTTGAGGTTTTTATGCCCTAGTACATGGTCAGTTTTTTATTTAAGTGTCATGTACCACAGAGAAAAAGGTATATTCCTTTCTATCCTTATTCAATTTTGTTCCATGGTTTACAATTTCTAATTTGTCTAAAATTCTATTTGCTTCTTTAGCTTTTTTCTTGTTTATTTTGTGGTTACATTTACCTGGACCTGAGAGCAGGAGGTTGAGGTCACCCACTAGAATACTTTTGTTCTCTATTTCTTCCTGTAACTCACTTAACTTCTCTTCTAAGAATCTGGATGTAATAACACTTGTTGCATACATATTTAGTATTGATATTACTTTATTGTTGGGGTTGGAAGCTCAATTCCATGTGGACAGTCTCGGGCAGGTAAAGGTGGGAACTTCTAAATCTTAGAGCTTTCACTAGACCCCCCCAGGAAACGGCTGGGAATCGAGGTGAACCAAGCTATCTCGTGTATTTCCGCCTCTTCTCGTGAGAAACGTGATGGGAGAGAGATCTCCCCGCCCTCGAGATTGTCCCAGATCTGGGCACACTATTGTTATCTAACAGCATGGTATTCAGATGCAAACTATGCGACTGGAGAGTTAAGTAGGATCAGGGAAGCCTGAAAGTGCTCTTAGCACATGAGGAGCCAAAGAGGACACAAGGCTCCGCTTTTCCTCTTCTCCTTCTCTCCCCTCCCCCTCTCTCCCCACTTGTACTTCTACTTCCAATCTCTTATTGTAAGATCTTTGCCTCCTTGGGAGATTCTTCTATCCCTCCTAAGGAAGAATTCCCCTGCACTTGTAACTAGACCCTGAAATAAAGCTCAACCCTTGTTCGACTCTGGAATGTCCTTTCTCTCATACGAGCATCCGGTTTGGCCAACCGAAGACCTCGGGAAGTGAGGTAAGAAGACTCGGGTAGCCCACAGGCCTCTAGGCCTGGCACTTTATTGTTTATGGTAAATTTTATTAAGGTGTAGTTTGCTTCCTTATTTCTTTTAATTAGGTCTGTTTTTGCTTTTGCTTTATCTGAGATCAGGATTGCTACCCTGCTTTTTTTTTTTTTACTTCAGCTGAAACATAATATATTTTGCTCCATTCTTCTGCTATACTTTATGTGTATCTCTCTGCTTCATATGTGTTTCTTGTGAACAAAGTATTGTAGGATTTCAAATTTTAATCCACTCTGCTATCCTCTTCTGTTTTATGGGAGAGTTCATCCCGTTTACATTCACAGTTATGATTGCTAACTATGAATTTCCCTCCATCCTATCCCCCCATTTACACTTCTCTTTCTCTTTTCACCCTTTCCCTCCTCACCAGGGTTTTGTTTCTGACCAACTCCCTCAATCTGCCCTCCCTTGTATCAGCCCTCCTTCCATTTTCTTTCTCATTTCCTCTACTACTTCTGCCAGCCCTACCTTCTCTTTTCTTTTCCCTTTACCCTCCTAATTCCTTATAGGGTAAAATAAATTTTTATACCCAACTGAGTATATATGTATTTCCCTCTTTGAGTCAAATCTGATGAAGGTAAGGTTCAAAGAATGTTCACCCCCTCTCTTCCTTCCCTCTACTGTAATAGACCTTTCACACCTCTTCCTATGCTGTAATTTACCCTATTCTGCCTACCCCTTTTTTCTTCTGCCACTGCAATTCTTTTTTATCACCCCTTATTCTTTAATATCATCACAGAAAAGTCAACTTATGCCCACACACACTATGTATGCTCCTTGTAACTGCCTTAATAGAGATGCAATTCTCAAGAGTTAAAAATACCATCTTCCTGTATACAAATGTTAAACAGTTTAATCTTATTGAATTACTCTTTTTTTCTTTCTTATTTACCTTTTTATTCTCCTCAAGTCTTGTGTTTGAAAATTGATTTTTCTATCCAGCTCTAGTCTTTTCTTCACTAAAGTTTGAAAGTCCTCTATTTCATTGAATATCCATCTTTTTCTCTGAAAGATTATACTCAGTTTAGTTAGGTACTTGATTTTTGGTTGTAATTCAAGCTCCTTTGTCTTCCAGAATGTCATATTCCAGCACCTCCAATTCTTTAATGAAGAAGCTACTAATTCTGTGTAATCCTAACTTTGGCTTCGTGGTATATGAATTGTTTCTTTCTGGCTGCTAGTAATATTTTCTCCTTGACTTGATAATTCTGGAATTTGACTGCAACATTACTTAGAGTTTTCATTTGGAAGTTCTTTTAGGAGATAAACAGTGGATTCTTTTAATGAATATTTTACCCTCTGGTTCTAAGATATCAGGGCAGTTTTCATGAATGATTTCTTGAAAGATGCTATCCAGGGTTTTTTGTTTTTGTTTTGTTTTGTTTTGTTCTGTTTTTTTACATCATGGCTTTCAGGTAGCTCAACAATTCTTAAACTCTCCCTCTTGTATGTATTTTCCAGGTAATTTATTTTTCCTATGAGGTATTTCACATTTTCTTCAAGTTTTTTCATCGTTTTGATTTTGTTGGATTGATTCTTGATGTCTCTAAAGGTAAGCTTCCACTTGCCCAATTGTAATTTTTCTGTCTTATTTTTGGAGGGGGGAAGGCAAGGCAATTGGGGTTACACAGATAGTAAGTGTCAACTGTCTGAGGCCAGATTTTAACTCAAGTACTCCTGACTCCAAGGCCAGTGTTCTGTTTACCATGACACTTAGCTGCCCTCCCCCATTCTAATTTGGAGGGAATTATTTTTTCATTGAACTTTTGTACTTCCTTTTCCATTTGCCCAAGTCTACTTTTAAAGGAACTGTTTTCTGCAGTGGATTTTTTTTCCCATTTGACCTATTCCATTTTTAAGGAGTTGTTTACCTTGGTCAATCTTTTTATTTTTAATTTATTTATTTAATTTTTAACATTAATTTTCACAACATTTTGGGTTCCAAATTTTCTCCCCATTTGTCTCCTCCCCCCACCCCAAAACACTGAACATTCTAATTGCCCCTATCAACAATCTGCCTTCTCTTCTATCATCTCTCCCTCCCCTTGTCCTCAACTTCTCTTTTGTTCTGTAGGGTCAGATAACTTTCTATACTCCATTAGCTGTATTTCTTATTTCCTAGTTGCAAGAACAGTACTCAACAGTTGTTCCTAAAACTTTGAGTTCCAACTTCTCTTCATCCCTCCCTCCCCACGCATTCCCTTTGGGAAGTCAAGCAATTCAATATAGGCCATAACTGTGTAGTTTTGCAGATGACTTCCATAATAGTTGTGTTCTGTAAGACTAACTATATTTCCTTCCATCCTATCCTGCCCCCCATAGCTTCTATTCTCTCTTTTGATTCTGTCCCTCCCCAAGAGTGTTGACTTCAAATTGCTCCCTCCTCCCATTGCCCTCCCTTCCATCCTCCCCCCCCACCCTGCTTATCCCCTTATCCCCCACTTTTCTGTATTGTAAGATAGGTTTTCATACCAAAATGAGTGTACATTTTATTCCTTCCTTTAGTTGAATGTGATGAGAGTAAACTTCATGTTTTTCTCTCACCTGCCCTCTTTTCCCCTCCACTAAAAAGTCTTTTGTTTTGCCTCTTTTATGAGAGATAATTTGCCCCATTCCATTTCTCCCTTTCTCCTCCCAATATATTTCTCTCTCACCACTTAATTTCATTTTTTTAAGATTTGATCCTATCCTATTCAATTCACTCTGTGTTTTCTATCTCTGTGTGTGTGAGTGTGTGTGTGTGTGTATGTGTGTAATCCCACCAACTACCCAGATACTGAAAAGTTTCAAGAGTTACAAATATTGTCTTTCCATGTAGGAATGTAAACAGTTCAACTTCAGTAAGTCCCTTATGACTTCTCTTTGCTGTTTACCTTTCCATGCTTCTCTTCATTCTTGTGTTTGAAAGTCAAATTTTCTTTTCAGCTCTGGTCTTTTCATCAAGAATGCTTGAAAGTCCTTGATTTCATTGAAAGACCATTTTTCCCCTGAAGTATTATACTCAGTTTTGCTGGGTAGGTGGTTCTTGGTTTTAGTCCTAGTTCCTTTGACTTCTGGAATATCATATTCCACACCCTTTGATCCCTTAATGTAGAAGCTGCTAGATCTTGTGTTATCCTGATTGTATTTCCACAATACTTGAATTGTTTCTTTCTAGCTGCTTGCAATATTTTCTCCTTGACCAGGAAACTCTGGAATTTGGCCACAATGTTTCTAGAAGTTTCTCTTTTTGGATCTCTTTCAGGCAGTGATTGGTGGATTCCTTGAATACTTATTTTGTCCTCTGGTTCTAAATATCAGGGCAGGTTTCCTTGACAACTTCATGAAAGATGATGTCTAAGCTCTTTTTCTGATCATGGCTTTCAGGTAGTCCCATAATTTTTAAATTGTCTCTCCTGAATCTATTTTCCAGGTCAGTTGTTTTTCCAATGAGATATTTCACATTATCTTCCATTTTTCATTCTTTTGGTTTTGTTTTGTGATTTCTTGGTTTCTTATAAAGTCATTAGCCCCCATCTGTTCCATTCTAATTTTGAAAGAACTATTTTCTTCAGTGAGCTTTTGATTCTCTTTTTCCATTTGGCTAATTCTGCTTTTGAAAGCATTCTTCTCCTCATTGGCTTTTTGAACCTCTTTTGCCAATTGAGTTAGCCTATTTTGCAAGATGTTATTTTCTTCAGCATTTTTTTGGGTCTCCTTTACCAAGGTGTTGACCTGCTTTTCATGCTTTTCTTTTATCTCTCTCATTTTCTCATCCCAGTTTTTCCTCCACCTCTCTAACTTGATTTTCAAAATCCTTTTTGAGCTCTTTCATGACCTGAGCCCATTGAATATTTATTTTGGATGTTTGGGATATAGAAGCCTTGACTTCTATGTCTCTCCCTGATGGTAAGCATTGTTTTTCCTCATCTGAAAGGATGGGAGGAGATATCTGTTCACCAAGAAAGTAACCTTCTCTGGTCTTATTTTTTTTTTCCCTTTTCTGGGCATTTTCCCAGCCAGTGACTTGACTTCTGAGTTTCCTTTCCACACCCACCTTGTCTCCAGATCTGCCCAGCTAGTGCTTAGGGGCTGAGATTCAAATGCTGCTTCCCAGCCTCAGGGCTTTGGGTGGGGGCAGGGCTGCTATTCAGTGTGAGATTAAATTCAGGTGCTCATATGGGGGCAGGGCTGCCACAAAGGGCTCACTTCCCTCAGAGGATTTATGCAGAGACCTTCAGTAATGAATCCCAGCTCCTGCCTGCTTTGGGAACCCCTGTCCGCTGCTGCCTCACAAGGGGGCCTGAGTCATGGGGACACCCCGCTCCCCTCTCGGCAAGCTGAAAAGACCCTCTCACTGACATTTAGTGCCTGTGTGTGGAAGGACCTGCGAGGCCACTGGAAATTCTGTCCCTGAATCCTGCTCGGATCTGCTCTTCTCGGTGCAGTGTGGCCAAGGCAGAGCTGGGCTCTGCTCTGGGTCTGGTACCCAACGGACCTTTCATGTCAGTTTTTCAGGTCCCTCTGGAACAGAAATCTCTTCCAATCCATTGTTCTGTGTCCTCTGCTGCTCCAGAATTTGTTGGGAGTTCTTCTTTACAGGTATTTTATGGGCTGTGGGTTAGGAGCTAGCATATGTGTATCTTTCTACTCTGTCATCTTGGCACCTCCTACTTTGGTCAGTCTTTATGCTTTCTTTTCCAAGCTGTTGACCCTTTTTCTCATAACTCTTACATTTTTCCAATTTTTCTTCTACCTCTCTTCCTTGATTTTTAAAATCCTTTTTGAGCTCTTCCATGAGGAATTTTTAGGTTTGAGATCAATTCATATTCCCCTCTGAGGCTTCATATATAAGCATCTTAATAGTGTTGTCCTCTTCTGAGGTTGTGTTTTGATATTTCCTGTCACCATAGTAGCTTTCTGTGATCAGTGGTCTTTTTTCTAATTTTTCAAAGTTGAACTCTCTTCCTGGGGCACAAGGGGCACTGTCTCAAGTTTCTTGTTCTGGGGGCCAGAGACCAGGTCACTGGCTTTCCACACAGGGGCTTCATGTGCTGGCAGCTTGTTCAATGTGCTAGAGTTTCTTGGTCTAGTAGTATTTGTTGTGCTGAAGTTCCAGGGCTGACAATTTGCCTTCTGCTCTGAAGCTTTAGGCCTCACAGTTGGCCTGCTGTGCCACTAGTCTACTGAGTCAGGAGAAAGGGGCCTTAGTTACTGATCTGTGTTATAGTTAAGTGTCTCCTGATGTCTTGCCCTGACACTGTCTGCACTGATCTGTGCTACCCTTTTACCCAAGTGAGACAAATCTTTTCTGATGTCCTTCTAAGTTATCTTAAGCTGAAAAATTGTTTCACTCCTTCTTTATGTACTGTCACTCCAGAATTCATTTAGAAGCTTAATTTAACATTTTTTCTGAGGGAAACTGGGGAGAGCTCAGGCAGCTTCCTGGCTTCTCTCTGCCATCTTGGCTCTGTCCCCTGTCTTTTATAGTTTTAAACAATTTCCTGTGCCTCTGAGAAGTCAGATGACTTTCCTGTGTGTCAGATAGCTAGTCTATGTCTGAGATAGGACTTTAACCTAAGTCCTTCTGGCTCTAGCCTTCAGCACGTCATTATCAATCATATCCCTCTCTCCACAATACTATGCTGTCTCTCACCTTTTATCCAGAAAGTGCTTAATAATCAGTTGATGAACGAAAATGAATGATATCTATGTGAATGGAATGTTTTTAGCTTTCTATGAATATAACTACTGGCTTTTTAGCTTTGTCTTGCTCCAGATACCTTAGGGAACAGCCCTAAGCCCAGATCAGTTTTGTCAAAAACTCTCCCATTCCCATCCATTTAGCAATTCAGAGTTACTTCTTTAATTATTCTTAATTACCCACACCTTGATATGGGTTTGCTAGTTGATACTTCTCCTAATACAAAGGAAAAGTGTATGCTCTAGATAGAATTTCAGTGCCCCAGGCAGGGGAAAATAAAGCCATCTAGCTGTAATGCAAACCTATATTGTGTCTGACTTTTTAAAAATAAAAAGGGAAATAAATCTCTCTCTTTTGCTCCAACTGAGACGTCTACTTGGTGTCTAGATTTATAGATATGATGGTTTCTCTAAGCTGCCTAGTTTAGTTTGCCAGATTCCTATTCAGACCTTCTTAGATTAAATGCAAAAACCTCAAAAAATCATAGAAATAGTTCAGAGGTAATCTAGCCCAATCCAAATCTAAGCAGTTATCCCTCTCCAATCTACCTAGCAAATACCCATGCAGCCACAATTTGTACACTTCTAGTGATGGGGAGCTCAGTATCCAATGATCCCTTTCATCACAGGACAAACATAAATGATACAATGATTTTCCTTATTGTGAGTTAAAATCTGATTCTCCGTAACTGTCACCCTAGTCTCTCCTATTTCTATGCTCTGGGTCCATGCCAAACACATCTGTTGTCTTTAATCCTTAACAGGATTTCATTGTTTTGTTTTTTTTCAAAGCATTTCAGAAGAATATAAACATGATCAGCCTGTTTTACCTCCTATCTTCTCTTTGGCAGGCTAAGTTTGATATTTGATTCTCCTTGTCTTTCTGGAAATGTTGCTTATTTCTTTAAGAGTGAAATGTC
Organism: Notamacropus eugenii; assembly: GCF_028372415.1. Lineage (NCBI taxonomy): Eukaryota > Metazoa > Chordata > Mammalia > Diprotodontia > Macropodidae > Notamacropus > Notamacropus eugenii. Next base: position 92,660,300 of record NC_092875.1, on the reverse strand, counting down.
TGGGCCATCCAGGGAAAGGCTGGGAGATCCTACAGACAAGTCTGTTCAAACAGCCCTTCCTCGCTACACAAAACTCTCGACCTTTAGAACTAGTTTAGAAATAGTTTATAGGTAGTTCAATAGGTAGTTTAGAAATCACCTCTAGTCCAACTTCATTTTATGGAGCAGGTAAAATGGTCTCAGTGAAAGGGTTCAGGTTTCCAAGTCCGAATACTTTAATTTAAATCTCATCTCTGTCATTTACCAATTACATAACTTAAATTTCTCTGTGCCGCAACATCTCTATCTGTTAAATTGGGAATAATACTTCACAAGAGGCTTGTTATTACTAATTGACTTTATAATCTTGAAAGGTCAATATATATACATACATATATATATATGTATGTATATATATATATATATATATATATATATATATATATGTATAAATTATTGTTGCTGTTGTTGTTATTATAGATGAGCAAACTGGGACCCAGAGAGAAAAACCTAACTTGCTTAAGGTCAAACAATGAGCACAAGACAGTGTAGAGATCTGACATCCAGAGTCCAATGAACTTTTTACTATACCACTAAATAATACCTTTATCTGTCTACTCATATTGCAGGGAATGTAAAATACACATTGCAATAACAAATTCAACCAATGTTTATAAATTAATAACTGAATCATTGAATATCTGTGGTGAAAGGGATCTTCTGAGATAATTGCAGAGTGATGAAAGAGTCCAGGGTTGCAACTTACAGTAGTGGCAGAGATGAGACTTGAACCTCATCTCCTGGTTCTTTTACAATTCAATGTTTAGCAGTTAGGAGACAAATACTCCTCACTGAAAAGGATGCAATGATGAATATATCAGTTCATATCCACAGAGAGCTTATATTTGAATAGGGAAGATATGCAAATTTACTCTCCTGATCTAAGCTGTGCTCCAGGATCTAGAGGATTGAGTTTGGGCAGGCAGGGTCCCTGGGAGACTGAAATTTCACCTGGAACAGCAGAAGGCAGCACTGACTTGGCTGGGTGATTTCATGAGTTAGTTGCTCAGAGTTGGGGGATAAACAATGGTGACCAGGGGTCAGGGAAGTCCAAAGGTTATCTCCTAGGGACTGCAGCATAAGAGGAAAGAAAAGGGTTATCGACAGTAGGTAAGAGTGAAGCCCCAACAACAACCAGGAGTAAAGTTGCCTGGTAGGCTACCAAGGGCAAAGTCAACAAACTAGGAGGGAGCTAGGGAGACTACCATGGTAATATTAATGGCAGGTCACATGTCAATAGTACTTATTAAAGCACTTTAATGGTGAGAATAAGAAATGGTATCATCCTCATTTTGCAGAGGGGGAAACTAAGGATTGGCTAGGTGATATGACTTCCTCAGGTTCACACAGATAACAAACTTCTGGATTAGAGGGGAACCCAAGAATTCTGATTTCTAGTGCATATCTTTCCCATATATCCCAAACCCCTATGTGTACCAGATACATAGACAAGAGTCAGGGAGAGCCAATAAGCCCCATGGAGTACCCAAAAAACATAAATAATTTCTGAGGTTTGTGTCCAAGATATCATGCATTATGAGGCCTGGTTCTAGAGGGTAAGGTATATTTAGGCTAAAGAACGTAAGACTTTGGGAAGAATACAGATAACAGTTGTTAAGAAATTAAAGGGGTAAGAGATGGGAGGATGTGTTAGACTTGTTTTGTTGGGTCCTAGAGAGCAGGACTATAACCGGTGATGGCCATGATTTGAGGTTTGACAAGACTTGCGAGTTCATTGATAACATCCTCTCCCTGTAGGAAAACAATCATTTTCTCTATGGACTGAGAGGCAACTGATGTGAAACTTTTCATCTTAGAGAGTTGCTTATGGATAACGGAAGATGAACTGACTTACTCCAAATAACAGACCCAGGATGTGTCAGAGGAAGGATTTGAAACTAAGTGTCTCTGGCTTCAAAGTCAGCTTTCTATCATGCTGCTTCTTCTTCGATTTGGGTTCAGAAAAAGGAATTACTTCCTAAAGATTAGAATATGACCTCAAATAGGAATCGATGAACTGTAGCAATTTCCCTATCAATGAAGACCTTCAAGAATGACTACATGACCACTCAACAGGGAGACTTTAGAAGACATTCATCATTTGGATAGAGGAAAGAATAAGTTTGATATAAAGGTTATTAAACTTTGAAATTCCCTATCCTAACTCAAAGTTCTAATTTTACATTTATTAGTTCTGTGGATAGTATTGAATTACCTCAATTAATCTGATAAGCATTTAGTAACAATAATAAATAGCTAGCATTTATATAGCACCTACTGTGTGACAGGAACTTTACAATTATTGTCTCACTTGACCCTCACAACAACCCTGGCAGGTGGGTGCTTTGATCCTCATTTTACATATGGAGAACAATGAGACAAACAGAGGGTTATGGCTTGCCCAGTATCATACAATTAGTAAGTGTCTGAGGCCAGATTTCAGCTGAGGTCTTCATGACTCAAGGCTTAGTGTTCCATCAGCTGTACTAACAAGCAGTCCAAAGTAAGTTCTTATTATGTATCAGGGACTGTGTTATACACATGAAACAAAAATAAATCATATTCTAGAGGAGTATCACTTGTAAGCCTCCATCTCCTTGTCTATAAAATGGGGCTAATTATATTTGATCTCACTACCTCACAGGGTTGCTGTGTTTTGTAAAACCCAATGTGTAATAGAAATTGGAGATATTATAAATACTGTCATGTAATCTCTGATATCTTGTCTAACTCTGAAATTCTCTGAATCCACAAAAACAGTGAAAGCCACTTGCCCCTGGAAAAATCTCAGTAGGATCTTCTGCCTTTTGGCAGGAAGGGAAGCCATTTAGAAGAAGAATCTGTGATCATTAGGAACCAGCATGACTTCATTAAGAACGGGTCATGCCAGACTGACTAATCTCACTTCCTTTTGCAGATGGAATTCCAAGACGAGGAAGTTAGGGGAAGGGCAGGGATGGTATGCCTGGATTTCAGCAAATATTTGGAAGACTCCCAGATTGTCTTTGCAGACAAGATAGAGAGATGCAAGCCAGATCTATGTACATTTAGACAGATAAACAATGGATAGTATGATTAGACACAAAGAAGAGTAGGGAAAAAGGAGAAAAGTCATTTCAAAGGAGTGATATAGGGGATAGAGTACTGAACTTGGACTTGGGGAGACCTGAAATTAAATCCTATCTTAGACACTAACTGTGGGCATCTATCTAGACAAGTTTACTTAACCTCTCACTCTCAGTTTCCCTCCTTTGTAAAATAAGAGTTGAACTCTATGACTTCTAAGCTCCCATCCTTCCAATTGTAATCCTCTGACTGTGATTTAAAGGAGAGGATGGATATGAACTGCTAAATATACATGCATACATATTTATTTAAAACAAAGATTTGGATAAAGACATATGCAATTTTTAGATGATGGATAGCTAGAAGGGTTAGAAAACTGAGTCAGAATCATCAGCCCCTCCTCTCTTCACTCCAAAAAAGAAAAGATTCTGACAGGTTAAAAAAAATTCAGCCAAATTAAATAAAATGAAATTTAATGTCCAATGTGTGTTTAGTCATTTTTCAGTTGTGTCCAATCTTCGTAACATTTGGGGTTTTCTTGGCAAAGATATTAGAGTGGTTTGTTGTTTCCATTGCCAAAACCATTTGAGGTTTTCTAGGCACAGATACAAGAGTGGCTTGCCATTTTCTCCTTCAGCACATTTTACATATGAGGAAACTGAGGCAAACAAAGTTAAACACCTTGCCTGTGGTCACAGAGCTGGTAAGTGTCTTAGGTAGGATTTGAACTCAAGACGATGAGTCTTACTGACTCCAGGCCTGGTACTCTATCCACTGTACCTACCTTGCTGCCATAAATTTAATGTAGAACAGTATAAAGTCTATAGATGGATTCCAAATATCAATTTCACAAGTACAAGTTGGGTAGATGTGACTAGAACAAGGTTCATCTAAAAAATAAATAGACCTATAGATAGAACTATCTTTATATCTTTCTAGCTTTGTTTATAAATAGATACATATCTAATGATATAGATTTAGGTCTTTAGATGTATAAACAGATAATAGAATAGATAATCTAGAAAGAGATAGATGCTAGATAGAAATGGAAATCTGACAGAGAGATAGACGATATATTTGTTTGGATTTTCTTAGTGTAGTGCAAGTTCAATTAAGTCAACAATGTGACATAGTAACCAAAGAAAAAATCAACTTGATTTTAGGTCACAGAAATAATGGAAGATTATCTAGAAGGACAGAGATAGTGGTCATAATTTTTCTGTGCTGTGGTGAAACCACATGCTGAATATTGTATATTATTCTGGGCACCATATAATGGGAAGTATACTGTCAAGGTGTAGAATGGATAGAGAAGAATCAACAAGATGTTGAGGTAACTGGAAACCATTGCCAGTCATGCTTTATCTAATGTAATTCCCAGTCCTTCTCTTCCCGTACTCTGGTCCTTATTTACATATTTATAGGATGGGAATTCTGTGATATACTATTGCTAGAGTCTCTCCCAGCTGTGATATTCAATCTTCTCAGTTCTAAAGACCACCAAGACAGGACATTCTATGTGTTAAGATTCTGTCAAGCTCTGACATTCTCTTTTCTGTGTTCCAGGTTTTCTTCCAGCTCTGACATTCTGGGTTGTAGAAGTTAACATTCTGCATTTCACAGTCTTCTATCTTCTATGTTCTAAAGCCCACTGAGACAGACCATTCTATGTGCTAGCATCCTTTCCTTGCCATGTCTGACATTCTCCATTCTAAGGCTTCTTCTAGCTCTAGTATTCCAGATTATAGATGCTACCATGTGTTTCCTGCTAGTGTCACAGTGGATAGAGGGTTCGGGAGTTAGGAAGACCTGCATTCAAATTTTACCAGAAACACTTAGTAACTTTTTTTAGTATGTTTGATCCGAATAAGTCATTTAACCTCTGGTAGCCTCAGTTTCCCCATCTGTAAAATAAGGAAAATAACAACACCTTTCACAGTATTATTGTGAAGAACAAATGAGATTCTATATGTAAAGTGCTTTGAAAATCTTAAAGCATTATATGAATGCCAATTATTATTATTGTCAATTATGTTCTGTTTTAAGGACTGTTCCTCTTAAACATCTAGCTTATATAAACACTACTATTCTGAATTCTCATGCTCCCCCTTTAGCTCTGGCATTCTATGTTTTATTCTAATATTCTGTGTCCTAAGGCCCCTCCCAACTCTAACCTTGTATGATTTTATTATTCTAATACTGACTGCTCTTCTGAATGCCAGAGGGTAAGAGGTGTTGATTGAATCCCTCCTGCTAACAGCCAGGACAGTAATTGGCCTCTTTCTTTGCTGCCTAGCCTTTGATTTCCCTCTCTCTGTTTTGCTTATCTGACAGACTCTGGGGAGATTTGATTAAGAGCCCAGGCCCCAGCTACACATCAGAGAAAATCACCACTACTCACACTGGCTCCTTTTGTTATCCCGTGGTCATATCTTCGTCGCTCTCTGACCCCAGTTGCCTTTGAAGTGATTCTCTCCCTTTCCTGAGAACAGATTTGGATGCCTTAGGACTCCCCACTCAAGTCAAATAGGGGAAGTCACCATTCCCCAAAGGCAATCTATTATTTCCTACCTCCATGACCCTGCTCATGCTGTCTTATGCTATCCCCTATGTCTGGAATACTCTCTTTCTTACATTTCCTTTACTGAAATCGTAGACATTTTTCAAGTTCTGGGATGCATCCTTAGTATCTAAGATTCATAGCATTAGAGTTATAAGGTGCCTTAGAGCTTATCAAATCCAGTTTCATTTTAAAGATAATGAAACCAAATCCCAGAGAGACTGAGCAACCTGCTGAAGGCTGCAGTGAAAATAAATAGCAGAGCTGAACTCTGAGTCTAGAGGACCTGGTATCCAAATTCATTTATCAATCCAGTCATTTATCTATTCAATGAATGCCCATTATGGATCTTCATTGTTCTATTTGTTTCTGGGACTTTGTACTCTCACTGCCCCTCTGACAACTCCTCCACTATTACAATCCCCTTTTCTAATCCCCTCATTTACCTTTTAAACATGGGTGTTCATCAGGAATCTATCTTCAATTTTCTTCCATCATAATAAGTTAGGTGATGTAACAGGCAGAGCACTGGGCCTGGAATCAGGAAGATCTGAGTTCAAATCTAACCTCAAAAATTTACTAGCTGTGTGACCCTGGGTAAGTTAATGAATGTGTTTGTCTCAGTTTCCTCTTCTCTAAAATGAAGATAGTAGAGTACCTACCCTTCCAAGGTCATTGTTATAAGACTGTATGAGATAACATTTGTAAAGCACTTAGTACAGTTCCTGGCATACAGTAGGCACTTAATAAATGCTTGTTCTTTATCTTTTTTTCCCTCTCTACACACTTGTTAGTTGACCTCTTCCACTACTGGGGCTTTTGTTTTCTCCTCTACGAAAATGATTAGGATGTCAAGACACTTGGTAAGAAAACTATGGCCAAATAAAGAGGAGGGAGAGAAATTTTATTTTGAGTACAGGGAGTTCACTACCTTGTAAACTAGCTATTTCATCATGAGATAGCTCCAGCTTTCATTGTTAATTTCTTCATTATATTAAGTTGAAATTGACATCCTTATATCTTTCACCTATTGATCCTAGTTGTGTCTTCTGAGAACGTACACAGCAACTCCATTACTCCTTATCAGGATAGCCACTAAGATACAAAAAAACTATCATTGTGAACATCCTCCCTCAATACTACTCAGGTCTTCTTTTCTTAGAGAGAACCTGGGAACACAGGGTATTTTACCCATAAGAAACAAAGCATTTAATAGTCTCAGTTCTAAGGGTGGGCCTAAAGAAAGGGGATAAAAAGATACTCCCTCACAACTTATTTGCAAAGGTGGAGGAGGGCAGAAGTGTGAAACACTGCATATAATATCTAATTTTTTTTTCCTGCTGTATTGATGGATTTTTTTTATTTTCTATTTTTTTCTCATTGTTATTTTCCTGTTAAGATGGATTGATGCCTGGAAGGAAAGGTGGTAGAAAAGGAGAAAGGGGGAAATTCAAATGATGCTAAAACATATACATGTATATGTGTGTGTGCATGCATGTATGTACATGAACATATATATGCACACATTTATATACATATATGCATATGTATATATAATACAAATTATTTTTAAATAGTCTCAGTTTTAAGAATGCTTCCAGCTCTAATGATCTAATTTCAACTCAATGAAATTCAATGAATATTCTTTAAATGCCTATTATGTGCAAGATACTATGTTCAGTGCTAAACATAAAAAAGCTTTGTGCTAAGGGACCCTAATCTAGTACGGGAATATACACATTCATGCATACATGTGTGTGTGTGTACTTACACATATACACACGAATATACATGTGCATATATGATACATATAAACATGTGTATGTGTATATGTATATGTACATTGAAGCTAGCTTGCATTGTTCCAGGAAAAGTGCCATAAGAAATGTGAGTTGTAAGAAAGTTGTTCATTCATTCAGGAAACATTTCTCAGTGCAAATCATGGTGCTAGATAGTAGGAGGTATCCAAAGTTTCGATAACCTACTATCCTTGCCTCCTAAAAAGTTTTCGGGCTAGAAGCAAAATAAAACATGCATACAGATAACTATAATACACAACAACCCTTGAAAACTACAGGTTAGAGTTGTAATATAGAAAAGCTCCATGAATGAGTTGGCACCAGAAACAAGTGAAGGACTTCGATAGATGTATATGGGAAGGAGGTGGGGGGAGTCCATTTAACAAACAATAAATTGTATGAGCTAAGAAATAGAGTTTCCAGAGGACTAGAAAGGTAATGGAGAGTTGTTCAATTTGACTGAAAAGTAGAATTTGTGAAGAAGAATACCATGAGATTAGGCTTAAAAAATGGATTAAAGTCAGATTATTGAGGACATCAGATTCCTAAATGAAGAGTCAAATCCTTTCTTCATTCTAAGTGAGAAACCACTGAGAGATATATTTTCTTGAGTAGAAAAGTGAGTGACATGACTAGAATGTTAAATTAAGATTTGTTTAATTTATATAAAGTAAATGAATAAAGATTACTCATGCAGCAATTGGAAATAAGGATTATACAGATGTAGACTGTATGCAAGGAGACCACATGTGAGTATGACAATAATATAGACAAAAAGAGATGAGAACATGAAAAAGGGTGTTTATAATTGGAGTTGAGAAGAAGAGATTGTTGAGTTGGAGTATGCAAAACTTGCCTACTTACTTGGTATATGTGATGAGGGAGAAGAAAGAGCAAGGAATGATCTTTGGGCTACAGAGCTGGGAAATTAGAGGACTGTGGTGAGAGAAAGAAAGAAAGAAAGAAAGAAAGAAAGAAAGAAAGAAAGAAAGAAAGAAAGAAAGAAGAAAGAAAGAAGAAAGAAAGAAAGAAAGAAAGAAAGAAAGAAGAAGAAGGAAAGAAGGAAAGAAGGAAGAAGGAAGGAAGGAAGGAAGGAAGGAAGGAAGGAAGGAGGAAGGAAGGAAGGAAGGAAGGAAGGAAGGAAGGAAGGAAGGAAGAAGGAAGGAAGGAAGGAAGGAAAGAAAGAAAGAAAGAAAGAAAGAAAGAAAGAAAGAAGAAAGAAAGAAAGAAGAAAGAAGGAAAGAAGGAAGAAGAAAGAAGGAAGGAAGGAAGGAAGGAAGGAAGGAAGGAAGGAAGGAAGGAAGGAAGGAAGGAAGGAAAGAAGAAAGAAAGAAAGAAAGAAAGAAAGAAAGAAGAAGAAAGAAGGAAAGAAAGAAAGAAGGAAGGAAGGAAAGAAAGAGGGAAAGAAAGAAAGAAAGAAAGAAAGAAAGAAAGAAAGAAGAGGAAGGAAGGAAGGAAGGAAGGAAGGAAGGAAGGAAGGAAGGAAGGAAGGAAGGAAGGAAAGAAGGAAGGAAGGAAGGAAGGAAGGAAAGAAAGAAGAAAGAAAGAAAGAAGAAAGAAGAAAGAAAGAAAGAAAGAAGGAAAGAAGGAAAGAAGGAAAGAAGGAAAGAAGAAAGAAAGAAGGAAGGAAGGAAGGAAGGAAGGAAGGAAGGAAGGAAGGAAGGAAGGAAGGAAGGAAAGAAAGAAGAAGAAAGAAAGAAAGAAAGAAAGAAAAGAAAGAAAGAAAGAAGGAAAGAAAGAAAGAAGGAAGGAAGGAAAGAAAGAGGGAAAGAAAGAAAGAAAGAAAGAAAGAAAGAAAGAAAGAAAGAAAGAAAGAAAGAAAGAAAGAAAGAAAGAAAGAAAGAAGAAGGAAGGAAGGAAGGAAGGAAGGAAGGAAGGAAGGAAGGAAGGAAGGAAGGAAGGAAGGAAGGAAGGAAGGAAGGAAGGAAGGAAGGAAGAAAAGGAAGGAAGGAAGAGAAAGAGAGAAAGAGGAAGGAAGGAAGGCAAAGAAAGGAAGGAAAGAAGGAAAAAAGAAAGAAAATTTAGAAGGGAGAGGTGGTTTGTGGAAAAGATGGGCTCCTTTCGAACATTTTAAGATTTTTATTTGACTTCTGGAAGTGGGTAGAGGTGTCAATCAAACAGCTGGGAAAATGGGACTCAAGAACTTGGAGTGAAGAAACAGATTTGGGAGTCATGTGCACAGAAGTGATCACTGAAACCTCTTGTGTGGTTGACATCACTACCAAAGCGCTTTAAGTGGATGAATGAAAAAGATCAAGAGTACAAATTCTATACATATTTGTTTAAAAGGAGAAAGGAAATGTTTGAGAAGATAGAAAAAGACAGAGAAGGATTGATCCAAGAAGAGAAGAACCATGAAAGCAAAGGAAGCTGGGAGATGCTGGTGGATGTTTAACAACTGGCTGTCCCTTCCCTCCTGCCCCAAAATGTATGCACAACTCAATTTTAAGCTTAATCTGCATTAAAAAATCTCCATCATTTTCTCAAGTCTAAGCAATAAACAAAAAAAATGTCAAACCCTGATCAGTAGTATTTCCTGATTTCCTTGATATAAATAGACCAAAAAAATTAACAATTGTCTTTTACAAGCTTCTACAAGTTAGTTCCAGTATACCTTTGCCTGGAAGCCAAGGTAAGAGAGAGTATCAAAATGCAAATGGTGAACTACAATGTTAAAGGAAAATGGAGACAGAAAAGGAATCATATCACTTAGTTTAGCAATGAAGTCATTAGTGGTCCTGAAGAAAGTCGTGTGGATGAAGTACAGGTCCAGTGAATGGCAAAAATAATGGAAACAAAGAGCACAGAACCAAAGAGTCTGTAAGATCCATCTGGCTCTAGCCATCTACATTCTATGTGCAAGGCCTCTTCTAGCTCTAACACCTAGTATTTTACAGTCTAAAGTCTCTTGCAGTTATAATGCAAAAGATCTCCCATTGCTCTCTAATTTCTGCTTCTGAATCTCCAGATTTCTTCAGCTGCCTCATCTGCCTTCTCACTCATTCACTTCTGACCTTGTGATCCCTTTTTTCTTAATGGCAAGTTTCTCAGAAAACTTTGAGGAAATGCTCAGACTAGCACATCCTGTCCCACGACCACTACTGACTCCTATCACCATGTCCCAGATGGGTGCTTTCTCAGTCTCCTTCCCCCAACACACAATTTTCAGTTGCTTTGAATATATTGTCTTCTCAAATAAGAATGCAATCTCCTTCAGGGCTTGGGAAAACTTTCTTTTTGCTTGTATTTGCATTCCCAGTATTTACCTCAGTGCCTGATGCATGGCAAATATTTCGCAAATGCTACTTGACTTGACTTGTCTCCTAGCACTAACATTCCATGATCTTTGTTCTAAGAACCTTCTTCCAACTCTTGTATATATTTTTATGTATTCCATGGCCCTTTCCAACTTGGACATTCTAGGTACTGAGGCTTCTTGCAATTTGAACACTATCTGTTCTATCCTTCTATTATTTTTTAAGGCCCTTCTTAGTTCTAATATTCAAGATTTTAATACTCTGTTCTAAGGTCTCTTTTAGCTATGATGTCATTTTGCAAAGGATGTTGCCTTTATCTCTTTCCAATGAGATGTAGTTCCTTGCTGAACTGCTGCCTCTTGCTCAGCACCTCCTTCTGAGAAAAAAAGAAATACATAAACAAATAAATCAGAAAAGTGAAATCTGCAATCACCACTCAGCTCCAGCTCATGTTGATGCTGGGAGAGAGGGAGCCAAAAGCAGCTGAGCTCCTGCGGGTGCTGCAATCAAATCTGTTGAATGTCAACATCAATTTGCCTCCATGTTATCAAGCCAATAGGGAGGAATTTTCCAATAAACATAAGATTAAAATCAACAAGCAAGGCAGATTCCATGGGGTCTCCTGGAAGGGAGTCAGGTATTGGAGACAGGGGACAGAGGTTTTATTCCTATCTCCACTGTGGACTCACTCTGTGATCTTAGACAAATTATTTGCCTCTCTGATCCTGTTTCTTCATTTTCCCTGTTTTTTCTCTCTATATATACATTTTTCAAAGGGGTATTATAAGAGTCAAATAAGATAATGAATGTGAGTGCCCAGTAACATGAAAGAAACAATAAAGGATTAAAAAAAATGGGACAAGGAGTCTAGAGAATTTCTTCTGAACTAATTCAACAAACATTGATTAAACATGAGCCACACGAACAGTACTGTGTATGGTGCTGAGACAGATACTGAACTTGAGATTTAGTTAGAACAGAAGAATAAATATGACAGTCCCTGCCCTCAAGGAGATTATATTCTAAGTGGGTAAGTCATGGCAATACACAATGGAAAGTACTTTAAAATGAGAGAGAGGGAGGGAGAGAGAGAGAGAGAGAGAGAGAGAGTCAAAGTGCTGACTTCTGGGGAGAGTTCCTTTTGAAATTTTGAGACCAGAGATGGAGATGGCTTCATGGAAGTGGTAACATTTAAGCCAGACCTCAAAGAAAAAGAAAAATTTTGACAGGCAGAGATGAGGTGAAGGGAATACCATTTTTGGCTTTAAAGGCAAATAATACAAGGGCACGGAGATGAGAGAGGTTGAGATCAGAGAGCAATGAATAATGATATTTGACTTGGGACTAGAATCCCATGACAAGTTCGACCAACAATTATCTCTGTAAATTTTGGCACATCACTTCCCTTCTCTAGTTTCAATTTTTTCATTTATAAAATAAATGACTTGTGTCCCTGATCTCTAAAGTCTCTTCCAGCTCTTAAATGTGGATGCCTCTATTATTCTAGGAATTATTCTAGGTGCCTCCCCACCTCTGGCATCTGGTCCAACTATTCACGTAAGTTGAGAATCATCTAATAGGCTATTAGTAGAGAGACCTTTGGAATGTGCCATCTTAAGATACCAATCCAGTGGCCTTTCATGGGATCTGAAATTTCCTCTTTAGCCTTTCTTTAAGTTAGAAGGGACTTTACCACACAGTGTGGTGTTTAGCAAAGAAGGTTACTCTTGCACTCACAAGCTCTAAGTTCAAATCATAGCTCTGCTACTTAGTTACTATGTGACTGTGGCCAAATTATTTCATTTGTCTGGCCTCAGTTTCCTTACCTATAAAAGGGAATAATAATATTTGTATAGCATGCCTCATAGGGAGGGTTTTGAGCAAGACATTTGTATTACAGAAAGTATGTCAACATAAGGCATTGTGTTCTCCAACCAATTCTACCTCATTTTTCGTAGCATAGGTTCATAGACATAGAATTGAAATGAATATTTAAGGTCATCTTCTTCTTGCTCCTGTCTTTTCTAGAGATGAGCTGAAGATCAGACAGGTAAAATCATCTCACAAGAAATTAGTGGACAAGAACCTAAGACTCCTGAATCCACATTAAACTGCCCTCCCAATGCCTCCCAAATCAAACTACATAAATGCACACAATAGCTTTTAGTCACCTGCAATTTCAAAAGAATCCATCAATGGAATTTGGGAAACAAAAAAATCCCAGAAAGTTTAGAGTGTACTTACAAAGAGGCACAGTACCCAGAATGAAGGACCTGAGAATTCTACTATTGTTTGCCCTCATAATACCCCAAGTGTAGTATTCAATTCTAGGAATTGAATTATAGGAAATTATAAGAAAACACTGTAAGTAGGAGCATTCATGAGTGAAGATTAAAGAGGAGAAATATAAATCATATGATTTGAAGATAAGTTGAAAGAACTAGAGACGTTTAGACCAAAGTAGAAAAGACTTAGGAGAGGGGGAAGGAAGTGTGTTATCTTTGAATATTTGTAGTACTGTCAGGTAGAAGAGAGATCAGACTTAATATCCCTAGATCCAAAAGGTAGAAATAGGAAAAATTATGGAAATTGCAGAGGGAAAGAAATTTTGCTTCTATAGGAAAAAGCATTTTTTTTCAGCAATCAGAGCTGACCAGTTGTGGAATAGGCTGCTTTACAGGATAGAATGAGTTTTCTACTATTGGAGATCCTGAAGTGGCTACTACATGACTATTTCTTGATGATGCTCCAAGTCCCTATAATTCTTTATTTTTGATAGGTGGTAGTATAGCTCATGTATGGATAAAATTTATCTTCTAAATCTTTTAAGTGATTATTTTGGGTGAAAAAATGCCTTCCAGGTCAGTGCTTAGAGCAAGGATAGTAAAGTTTATCTTTATTGGTCCTAGACTCATTTATCAGTGTCATTCACCTCTACGAAGGTAATAAAATTGTCTTCAAGTGGATCCTGGGGTCACCCTGACCACTTTCCTCATAGTCTGTCTAGCATCTATGTTCTGAATTTGGCTAACCACTTTCTCTATCATTGTATTCTTTATTCCACTCCAACAGGGTCCTCTAATGGAAAATGGCACCTTTGGAATAGAGCCTATGAACATGGATTTAATGTCTTTATAAATAGGTATCCAATGTTGGGTGTAAGAATCTGGACTCTAAGAAACAGCAGTTTATTGACCCTAGAAAACTTATCATCTCTAAAATGAGGACAATATTAATTTACTGCCTATTTCATGGACTCATCATCAGAAAGTGCTTCATATACCTTAATGAGCTATAGAAATCAGAGTTATTATTATATGGATTATTAATGTTCAGAAAGGGATTGATTGACTCACAGTGATATGCCTTACCTCAATTCAAGAGAATAAATAATTTAGAGTGGCATGTCTATGGCAGGATCATTATATTAACAGCTAGCAAAGGCCTTTGAAGTCATATATACCAAAAGCTCTTAACCTAAAGTCCAGTACAAACATTTATGTACACACATAAATGTGTATGTATATATATACACATATACATACATATATGTATATATACACACATAAACGTATATATGTATATGTATGTATGTGTATATATAGTATGTTTAAAACATATGCATATCCATGTGTGTACATATTTGTGTATGTTGATAACTGTATTTCAGCGTAATTAGTTTTCTTTTTAATCCTCTGTCTTTTAATTTATGCATTTAGAACTATTCAGTCTAAGGAGTTCATGGACCTTACTAGACTGACAAAGAGGTTGATTATATATAGATATAGACATAGACATATAGATATAGATATGTAGAGATACAGATATATATTGATATATAGATATATATTGATATATACATTTTGATATATATTGATTATATACATATACACATATAGACATATACACAAATACATATATGTGTATGTGCACACATGCATGTATGTGTGTGTGCACATATACACCTATATTTGTGTACATATACACACATGTGTGTATGCATGTATATGTGCAGATATATGTCCATGTATATACGTGTGTATGTATATGTGTGTGTATAAAGAAAGTAAGAAGTTATGTTCTAGATAAAGCTGTTATGTTTCCACATAAGAAAACTAAGGCTCAGAGATCATAGGCTACTTGTCCAAGATCACTTAATAAGTTATTGAACCAGGATCTGGATTCATGTTCTCTAGCTCCAAATCTAGTGCTAGGCTAGCTGGAAGTGGGAATATCTGTGTTGATCGGACTCTCTATAGGTACTCTCACAACATAGCACTTAGACAGCCACTTTTCTCACAGTCCACATATTCCTGCAGACCTACAAGCACAGACGGTCTTGGCATAATTCCACCAAACTTTTCTGTCTCACTTTCTGTCCCAACATAACTTACCATGAAGTGTTAGACCTTAAGAGTAAGAGGAGGGAAAATTCAGTACTTCAATCAACAGAGTTATAGATTAGGTAATGGAATGTAACTGGCTCAAACCTCTGAAAATTCCTGAAATGGTGCTAACTCCTGATCATCTGTGTATTTTAACTGGTCACTGAGGACTACTGTCAAAACATTAAAGTGTTTCTGAGAGTAGGTGCTACTTTGAAGAATACTCAAGGACATTCTTCATAAACAACATTCTCAAGTTCCCAGGGGTGAGTCTGAAGAAAGCACAGGTAATTATGAGAACATCTCCCAATATGAAGGGAACTGTGATCAGGAACTCAGAGGAGACAATTCCATTTGATTCCGGGGCATTCAGATGAAACTCATCACATTGAAATGTCTCAAGTCACTTCGCCAAACAAATGAGGTGTCCTGTGTCTGCTGTGAAATATATGTGTGTATGCATATATATGCATGTGTGTATATATGTGTATATATATACATATATACACACACATGCATACATATATATAGATATGTATGTGTATTGTATTCATATATATGCATGTGTACATAAATGTGTATTTATACATACATTTGTGTATATGTGTGTATATGTATGTATATGTGTATATGTATATAACTAGGGAAGAAATCTATTTCATGCATAATCATCTTTGTATTATCAGCATTTTCCCTGTGTATAAGGAAAAGAACAATTGCCATCCTCTGGGGGGTTCAGGATATGTACCCTAGCTCTGGATAATGAGTATGAGGTTAATTAAGTCATCTCCCCTTTCCAAGTCAACCCTGAATCACTCTATCACAGAAATATGTATGTATATATATATATGTATACATACATTTACATACATGTATGTATATGCATCCATGTGTGTATGTGCATATATATACACATGCACAGACATGCATATATACATGCATACATGCATTCATACATACATACACACACACCAGGAGAACAATTTATACAAAAACATTAAAAAGACAAACAACTTTGCAAGTCTTAACAACTTAGATTAATGTAATGATCAGCTATGACTCCAGAAGAATGATGAGGAACAACCTCCTGACTGTGAAGGGATGGATCCAAGGTACAAAATGAGACAGACATTTTTGAACTTAGCCAGTATGTGAACTTATTTTGCTTGACTATACATATTTGTTATGGGTATTCTCTTTTACATATATATAAAACATCATATTATATTATATCATATCACATCATATCATATCACATCACATCATATGATATCATAATATAATATATATAATAAAGATGTGTATGTATATATATATACATATATATATATATGTACATATATATATATATATTTCTGTAACAGAGTGATTCAGGGCTGGCTTGGAAAAGGGAGATGACTTCATTAACCCCAAATTCATCATCTAGAGCTAGAGTACATACCCTGCAACCCTCAGAGGAAGGCAATTGTTCTTTCCCTTTTACACAGGGAAAATGCTAATAATACAAAAATTGTTATGCGTGAAACAGATTTCTTCCCTAGCTGTTTTACATTGTCCAGTATTCAGAGATTCATAGAATGCTAAAGATGGAAATAATTTTAGGACATCCAATGTTAAAACATGTGTAAGACATAAAATGTTTGATTATAAGAGAAATTAGAATTCATCTTCAAGTCCAAATACCTCATTTAGGAGATATACAAACTGAAGAATAGGAAGGAGAAATCACCTTTGTATTAGCACACAATTAGCCAGTGACACAATTAGGATTAGATCTGAGGTCTTCTGATGCCCAGTCTAATGTTCTATATTATTGTGGCCCCTCCCTTGACATGAAACAGTTCACTATATATGAAGCAAAAGAAAATGTCAACTGAAAGATATTGTGACTCTGTCCTCCTTAAATTCCCTAAGGGACACTCTAGGGAGGAATTGTCCACTTAAAGGATGGTAATACTGCCCCTTTGTAACCTTTGAATAAGAACTAGGTTGACCCTGAGGGAAGAGTCTTTTAATTATATCCTAGATAGCTACAAGGATGGAAAAAGATTGAAATCAGTCTCAAGGATAGGTCTAAGGGGAGAAGGGTGCTTGGTCAGCCCAAGGTATAGCTCCTGGTGGACAGAGTCTCTGCTGTCAGCATTATGGATAGTTCTGATGGAATTCAGTGTCAGTGGTCAATAGCATAAATCAATCTTCAAGTGTATCATTGTGTTCATTGAAGGAAGTTGGGTATACAATAAGCTCCATGGAGATCTTTAAGTGTATACAGAGTCCCTGTGGTCAGGACCAGTGATAATTCTGATGGAAGTTAGTTTTGGAAATAAAGTGCTTATGCCCATAATTTCCTTTTACTTATAAAAACCTGTATGGGCCAGATCACCTCTACCCTTTAGGAAATCTTAAAAAGTTTTGTTCTGTTTTTAATAATAGTGTGAGTTTCCTGGTATAAAGATCTAGCACTCACCTCCCCAGTCATCTCTTGCTATCTGCTTGAATACCCACACTCCCCTTAGGATAACTGAATAGAGAGAAGACAAGGTAACATGATAACAGCCTTCCAATAGTAAAGGATTATGTTATAAAAGAAAAAATAGCATTGTTCTGCTTGGCCCAAGAGGTTGTAAATAGGAACAATGGGAGGGAATTGCAGAGAAGTACATTTAATCTCTCTATAAAAAAGTTAAAAAGAAAAACTTCCCAACAATTATTGTTCTCTGGAAGCTTAATTGACTGTCTCAGAAGACAATGTGTTCCTCATCACTGGAGGATCTTCAAGTAATGTCTGAATGATTATTTTTAGTGATATTGTCAAGTACAAGTTACATTTAGAGAGATGACTTCTTAGGTCCCTTTAACATCTGAGATTCTATAAAGCATCTTTTTTGTGTGTGTTTGTTCCCCCCCCAAAATTTCCTTCTTAAATTAAGCTTATTTTTTCCACTTACCAAAAAATAATTTTTCTCTCTCCCACATCCCCTCAGTTGGAAAAAAAAAAGAAAATCCCCATAACAAATAAGTATAGTCAAGCAAAATAAATTCATATATTGACCAAGTTAAAAAATGTCTATCTCATTCTGTACCATGAGTCCATCCTCTCACAATCAGGAGGTTGCTCCTCATCATTCTTCTGGAGTCATAACTGATCATTACATTAATCAAAGCTGTTAAGACTTGCAAAGTTGTGGGGGGGCGGAGCCAAGACGGCGGAGTAGAAAGACGCACATACACATAGCTCCGAACCCACAACCCACAGAACAGCTAGAGGGGACCAACTCACGGTGAATTCTGCACCCAGAGGCCACGGAATATTGGAGCGAGGGAGATTTCTGTTCCAGAGAGACCTGCAAACCTCTCGCGGGGGGTCCTTCGCGCTGCGGACTGGGCGCGGGGACTGGGAGCAGAGGGCAGCCCTGCAGCAGCCTCGACACCATGAGGAAAAGATCCGAGCGGGCTACAGGACGGGATCTCCAGCGGCCACGCGGGTCCCTCCACCCACAGAGGGACCTGCAAACCTCTCGCAAAAGGTCCGTCGCGCTGCAGACGCAGAGCCCAGCCCAGACCTGCGGCAGCCACGGCTCCAAGAGGTACAGATCCGAGCAGGCTTCAGGGATGGGATCTCCAGCGGCGGCACAAGCCCCTCCACCCACAGGTGAGGGGGGTTGGTGAGAGAGTCTCTTTGGCTGGTCGAGAGGGGAGTGGGGTGCCCCCATGGCTCGGGCCCCCCCAGGAGATAGAAGCTGAGAGGTGGCTGCAGACAGGGACTCCCCAAGCGGGCGGGAGCCTGGATCCATTGCGGAAGGTCTGTACATAAACCCCCTGAGGGAACTGAGCCTGAGAGGCAGCCCTGCCCCGACCTGACCACCTGAACTTAATTCTCACACTGAATAGCAGCCCTGCCCCCGCCAAAAGCCCTAAGGCGGGAAGCAGCATTTGAATCTCAGTCCCCAAAGGCTGGCTGGGAGGACCAGGAGCCAAGGTGGGTGTGAGGAGACTATTCAGAGGTCAAGTCACTGGCTGGGGAGAAGCCCAGGAAAGGGAAAAGAAATAAAACTATTGAAGGCTACTTTCTTGGAGAACAGACATTTCCTTCCTTCCTTTCTGATGAGGAAGAACAATGCTTACCATCAGGCAAAGACACAGAAATCAAGGATTCTGTGTCCCAGCCCACCCAATGGGCTCAGGCCATGGAAGAGCTCAAAAAGAATTTTGAAAATCAAGTTAGAGAGGTGGAGGAAAAACTGGGAAGAGAAATGAGAGGGATGAAAGAGAAGCATGAAAAGCAGATCAGCTCCCTGCTAAAGGAGAACCAAAAAAATGTTGAAGAAATTAACACCTTGAAAACTAGCCTAACTCAATTGGCAAAAGAGGTTCAAAAAGCCAATGAGGAGAAGAATGCTTTCAAAAGCAGAATTAGCCAAATGGAAAAGGAGATTCAAAAGCTCACTGAAGAAAATAGATCTTTCAAAACTGGAATGATACAGATGGATGCTAAGGACTTTATGAGAAAGACAGATATCACAGAACATAGCGAGAAGATTGGAAAAATGGAAGATAATGTGAAATATCTTATTGGAAAAACAACTGACCTAGAAAATAGATTCAGGAGAGACAATGTAAAAATTCTGGGACTACCTGAAAACCATGATCAAAAGAAGAGACTAGACATCATCTTCCATGAAATTATCAAGGAAAACTGCCCTGAGATTCTAGAACCAGAGGGCAAAATAAATACTCAAGGAATCCACAGAACACCGCATGAAAGAGATCCAAAAAGAGAAACTCCTAGGAACATTGTGGCCAAATTCCAGAATTCCCAGGTGAAAGAGAAAATATTGCAAGCAGCTAGAAAGAAACAATTCAAGTATTGTGGAAATACAATCAGGATAGCACAAGATCTGGCACCCTCTACACTGAGGGATAGAAGGGAATGGAATAGGATATTCCAGAAGTCAAAGGAACTAGGACTGAAGCCAAGAATCACCTACCCAGCAAAACTGAGTATAATACTTCAGGAGAAAAAATGGTCTTTCATTGAAATAGAGGATTTTCAAATTTTCTTGATGGAAAGACCAGAGCTGAAAAGAAAATTTGACTTTCAAACACAAGAATGAAGAGAACCATGAAAAGGTAAACAGCAAAGAGAAGTCATAAGGGACTTACTAAAGTTGAACTGTTTACATTCCTACATGGAAAGACAATATTTGTAACTCTTGAAACATTTCAGTATCTGGTTACTGGGTGGGATTACACACACACACATGCACACACACACACATACATAGAGACAGAGTGCACAGAGTGAATTGAAGAGGATGGGATCATATCTTAAAAAAAATGAAATCAAGCAGTGAGAGAGAAATATTGGGAGCAGAAAGGGAGAAATTGAATGGGGCAAATTATCTCTCATAAAAGAGGCAAGCAAAAGACTTATTAGTGGAGGGATAAAGAGGGGAGGCGAGAGAAAAACATGAGGTCTACTCTCATCACATTCCACTAAAGGAAAGAATAAAATGGACACTCATTTTGATAGGAAAACCTATCTCACAATACAGGAGAGTGGGGGACAAGGGCACAAGCAGGGTGGGGGGGAGGATAGAGGGGAGGGCATGGGGAGGAGAATGCAATCCGAGGTCGACACTCATGGGGAGGAAAAGGATCATAAGAGAATAGAAGTAATGGGGGACAGGATAGGATGGAGGGAAATATAGTTAGTCCTATACAACACAACTAGTATGGAAATCATTTGCAAAACTACACAGATTTGGCCTATATTGAATTGCTTGTCTTCCAAAGGGAAGGGGTGGAGAGGGAGGGAGCTAAAGAAGTTGGAACTCAAAGTGTTAGGATCAACTGTAATGTTCTTACCACTAGGAAATAAGAAATACAGGTTAAGGGGTAAAGAAAGCTATATGGCCCTACAGGACAAAAGAGAAGACGGAGACAAGGGCAGAGAGGGAGGATAGAAGAGAGAGCAGATAGGTCACAAGGGCAATTAGAGTGCTTGGGTTTGGGGGGGGGAGGGGATAAAAGGGGAGAAAATTTGTAACCCAAAATTTTGTGAAAATAAATGTTAAAAGTTAAATAAAAAAAAAATAAATCAGAGGATCTAGAAAAAAAAAAAGACTTGCAAAGTTGTTTGTCTTTTTAACGTTTTCATTTAAATGTTTTTCTCCTGGTACTGCTCACTTTACTTTCCATCATATAAGTACTGCCAGGTTTCTCTGAAATGGTTCCTTTAGCTATTCTTATGTCACAGTAATATTCCATTGCAATCATGTAGCATAATCTGTTCATCCATTCATCAATTTATGGGCACTCATTTAAGGAAAATTTTCCAAAGAGCCAGTTGATATGAGTAAATTTTGGCTTGTAATTAAAGGGCTTATTGATGCCATTTGCATCTGATTTGTTCTGAAGCAAGATGATAAGCAATCCCAGATCACACATGAACACATCTTCAGTGAGATCTAGTCGGTATTCAAGACATTTGTTACCTGGGTGGCTGTCCCTGAAGAGTCACCACTGTTTCCATGCAGGAAGTTTGAAAGGTGGTCAGGAGTTGTTCACAGCCAAAACATATACAATGGATGTTTCTTGATTCAGGACTCTCCACTGGTGGCTGCAGGAGAAACAACCCTCTGAGTAGTGATGAAAATATGAAATAGCACTGATTTAGGGTTCTGGTGAGGTCAGAAAACCTCTTTGGCTCAGTCTCTCTCTTTCTGTCTGTCTGTGTCTCTATCTCTCCAGTGTAAGATCCACACTACCTATCATTAGATAGCATCAATAACAATAAATAAATCAAGTGCTTACTACTGAATCTCCATAAAGCTAACCACATATGGACACACTGGGGTGGATTGCAGTTATAAATTTGTGAATCAATTAGAAAGATCCAGATCCTCTACTGACTTTATTTAACATCTATGTTTGTTTGTTTCTCATATGTGCATATTATACTTGTTCTAGTTGTCCACAAAAGGCAGAACTAGAAACAATGGGTAGAAACTGCAATTCTGTAAATGTGGGCTTAATGTCAGGGGAAAGGATTGTTGACAGTAGGAAATATCTAAAAGCATAGTCTATTCTCTTGAAATATGAGTAATTCTCAGTCTTTGGAGGTCTTCAATAGGAGGTTGGAGAACCACTTGCCAGATATATTTTGGTGAGGATTCCTTAAGTGAAAGAGCTAAACTGGATGGCTTCTATGGTCTCTTTCACTCCAAAATTCTCTTACTCTGTGATCCTCATGTTTATGGTTTTTGCCTTTTTTGTCCTGATTATGATTCAGATTTCCAGGAATTAGTTTTTCCTACCACAGACAGGATGATGGCACTGAATGATTTTCTTCCAGAGCATTACTCCCTTTTACATTTTTCAAATTTTGTTTATTGATTTATTCATTTATTTTGCATACTTCCTGTGTAAGGCCAGTAAGAATTTCATCTTGGGGAGCAGAGCCAAGATGACAAGAATGGATCTGCTCTAGCTGTCCCCCCAGAACCAATAAAATACCTGTACAAATGACTCTAAACAAATTCTAGAGCAGCAGAAGCCACAAAATGACTAAGTAAAACAGATTTCCAGCCAAAGACAACTTGGATGGACAACAAGAAAGGTCTATCACACCAGGCTCAGAGTAGGGCACAGTCAAGCCTGGGTCATACTTCAAGGACAAGAATGGAGCAAGTTTCAGGGCACAGAATCACAGGTAGCAGCTGTGATACCCAGATTTCTCAACCCACAATGCCAAAGACAGCTTCAAAAGTCAGTTAGAAAGCTCTTTCACTTGGATGAGAAGGGAGCATGGTCTGGCCCTAGCCCTGGCTCCTGGGCAGCAGTAGCCACTGGGACTGAAGCAACATTATTCAATTTTGGAGCCCTCTGCCTAAAGATCATGAGAGAACCTAGTGGCTGATCTGGATCTCAGCCCTGAGTGGCTGTCCTGAGGTGAGGAGGAGCACTGGGGCTGGCCTAATGGTGCTAGTGGTGGCTGTGGAGAGGGAAACACACTCATAGTTCCAGGGTAAAAAAGAGTGCTTGTGGTCACTCACAGACCAGAGTGCAGGGCAGGAGAGGAGTACCTCCACTCCCTTTATTGCACCACCTTGGAGGAACTGAGAGCTTATAGGTCCCTAGAGATATCTCAGAGAATAGCTGCACAAAACCTCTGAAGCCTAGGGTAGTATACCCTCTAGTTGACGAAGGACTCAAAAGTCAAGTAACTGCCTGGGAAAATACCTAAAAAGAGGAAAAAATAAGACTACAGAAGATTACTTTCTTGGTAAAAGATATTTTCTTCCATCCTTTTAGATGAGGAAGAATAAAGCATACCATCAGAGGAAGACATAAAAGTCTAGACTTCTGCATCCAAAATCTCCAAAAAATATGCAGTGGTCTCAGGTCATGGAAGAACTCAAAGAGGACTTTGAAAATCTAGTAAGAGAGGTGGAGGAAAAATTGGGAAGAGAAATGTGAGTAATACAAGAAAATCAAGAAAAGTGAGTCAACAGCTTGCTAAAGGAGACCCAAAGAAGTACTGAAGAAAATAACACCTTTAAAAACAGACTAACCTAAATGGCAAAAATGGTCCAAAAAGTGAATGAAGAGAAGAATGCTTTGAAAAGCAGAATTGGCTGAATGGAAAAGGAGGCCCAAAAACTTCCTGAAGAAAATCAGTCTTTAAAAATTAGAATGGAGCAGATGGAAGCTAATGACTTTATGAGAAACTAAGAAATTATAAAATAAAACTGAAAGAATGAAAAAGATAGAAGACAATGTGAAATATCTCATTGGAAAGATAACTGACTTAAAAAATAGATCCAGGAGAGATAATTTAAAATTTATTGGTCTACCTGAAAACCATGATCAAAAAAAGAACTGTGACATCATCTTCCAAGAAATTATAAGGAAAATTGCGCTGATATTCTAGAACCAGAGGGTAGAATAGAAATGAAAATAATTCACTGATCACCTCATGAAAGGGACCCCAAAAGGAAAACTTCAAGAAATATTGTAGCCTGGTACCAGAGTTCCCAGGTCAAGGAGAAAATATTACAAGCATCCAGAAAGAAACAATTCAAGCATTGTGGAAATATAGTCAGGATAACACAGGATTTAGCAGCTTCTACACTAAGGGATCAAAGGGCTTGGAATATGATATTCAAGAGATCAAAGAAGATAGGATTAAAACCAAGAATCACTTACCCAACAAAACTGAGTATAATGCTTCAGGGTAAAAAATGGAATTTCAGTGAAATAGAGGACTTCTAAGTATTCCTCTTGAAAAGACCAGAAATGAACAGAAAATTTGACTTTCAAGTATAAGAATCAAGAGAAATATGAAAAAGTAAACAGGAAAGAGAAACCTTAAAGAAGTCATTAAAGTTGAGTTGTTTATATTTTTTCATGGAAAGATGTTACTTGTAACTAATGAGACCTTTCTCAGTAATATGGTAAAGGGAATATATATGTAGTCATGTATGGGTATACATGTGTATATTACACATGTGTGGGTAAGCATATGTTCATGTGTGTATGTGTGCTTGAGTGTATGTATATATGTGTATATGCATGTATGTATATGAATATGTGTGTGTGTGTGTATACAGAGAGAGAGAGAGGTAAAGAGAGAGAGAAGGCACAGAGTGGGCTGAATATGAAGGAAGAATACCTAAAAAAATAAAATTTACTGTTGAATGGAATGTACTAGGAGTAAGAGTAAGGCAGAGGTAGAATATAGCAAATCATCTCACATGAAAGGGGGAAGAAAGAGCTTTTACATTTGAAGGGAAAAGAGGAGAGATGAAAGAAAACAAGTGAGCCCTACTCTCATGCGATTTGGCTTAAGATGGAATAATGCATACTCCTTTGGATACGGAAATCTATTTTACCCTGAAGGAAGGCAAGGAGGAAGAGGATAGGAGAAAGAAGATAACAGAAGAGACAGCAAATTGTGGAAAGGGATAATCAGAAGCAAACACTATTATAGGAAGATAGGTCAAGGGAAAGAATGAAATAAATTGAGGGCTGGATAGGACAGAAGAAATGTGGTTAGTCTTTTACAACATAACTATTATAAAAGTGCTTTACGTTGTTACACTTGGATGAACTATATTGAATTGCTTCTCAATGAGGTGAGTGGGGAGGAAGGGAGAGAATATGGAACTCAAATCTTTAATAATGAATGTTAAAAATTGTTTTAGCATGAAACTGAAAATTAAGATATACAGGCAATGGAGCATAGTAATCTATTTTGCCCTACAGAAAGATAGAGGGAAACGGGGATGGAAGAAGTGTGGGTATTAGATGGGAGGACAGACTGGAGGAAGAGGTGGATGGGGGGCATGCTGTCCTGGGGTGGGGGGATGGGGAGAAATGGGGAGAGAATTGTGAATTCAAATTCTTGTGGAAGTGAATGTTGAGAACTGAAAAATATATAAACTATATATTTTTTTTAAAATTATGTCATCTTGGAACCTTGATAAAGTCCCAAACCTAAAATTACATCATAGTTGTACTCAATTAGATTGAGGGGAAAATGAATATGTTTCAACTTATCCATTAAAAGGCATAAAAAATTTTTCCCCTTATTGAACTTTGACTCAATTAATACACAAGTATTAATACACAAGGTCGTAGTCCTAAAAATAATCACCAAATTTTTATTGTTTATTGACTAAGCCTGGCATATCCCTACTAATCTTGGATTTGGGATAATGTAAGGTTGTTCATGATTTTGGTACAGGGCCTGAATGAAAATTTTCTCACAATTTATAACACTCTTAGTTATATATTTCTGAAACATACCTAACTTCATCCTATCACTATGTCTCTTATCCTTAGAATTCTTACATTCATTGGTTAGTCTTTCAGAAAAACCGTCCTTCACATACTTGCATATACATCTCAGCAAACATGGCAGAACTAAAAAAATAGTCCTAAGTAGTGGCCAGGCTCACTTTCTATACATGCACTCATTCTGGAAAACAAATACCCTTACAAAGTACAGAGCTGTGAAACACATATGCAGTGACACATACAAGTGGATTTGTATACCCACAGAAACATGTTCTCTTTATACATATATATGTATATATATACACATATGTATATATACATACATTTTTATCTTCATGAAACATATGTGAAATGTATGTATATATGTGTATGTATATATGTATATATACATATATGTGTGTGTATGTATTTAGACATTGACCCATGCACTCTAAATCCATATACCATCATATCTCTTTCTCCTGGCTTTCTGCAAGTACCTCCAAATATCCTACCTTCTACAAGAAGTCTGTCTTAGTCCTCCTTACTTCTAGTGGCTTTCCTTTATTGATTATCTTGAATTTGGGGGAGGGAATAAAAATTTATGAATTGTCTCCTCTGTGCCAGGCATTATGCTAAGGAATTTTTACAAGTTGATCAATCTGCCTTATCTATTATTTTTAATATTTGTGTATTGTCTCCCCTATTTGATTGTGACTTCCTTGAGAGCAGGGAACTGTCTTTTGCCTTTCTCTATATTCCATGCATTCTCTGTGTTTTCATAGTGCCTGGCACATAGTAGATATTTAACAAATGCTTATTGAATGATTAATATGCACAACAATACACATATACACACAATGGGGAAATCTATGAACTAAAATCTTTCCCTACTTTTCCCTTAATTTCATTTTCCCCAGGCCACAACACATACAATTGTAGTGAAAAGAAGGGTAATTAAATAATTTTATAAGGGTTTTTCTTTCTACTTAAAAATATCACTTAACATTTAACTAGTGTTTTTCTCAAGTTCTTACACTTTTATGGGAATGGAAATTTTCTGTAGGCTGATCTATGATCTCCTATGTGCAGAACAAATGAAAGTCAACCCATGGTGAATATCCTGCATGAAAATCAGGTTTTCCAAGAAGTTCCACATGTGGAATTTCTCACTGACCATTGGGAGCCATGGTGGGTAGTCCCAAGACACTGCCTACTGATATCCTCACTGTCCTTCACGTCCCATTATCAAAAGTCAACTCATGAGGAAAGTCTTCCTATGTTTCCTTTTCACTCCCCTGAACAAACAGGGTACTAGCCTGCATCTCTAACGTGTTTAGTACATTCTGCTAAATATTGTAGTTCTTTGTGTCATATCTCCCCACTAGACTGTACACTCCTTGAAGACAGGAACTGGATCTTGATTATATCTGTGTCCCACCAGACACTCCCAAGCCTGGAGCACAGGAACATGCATATAGATAAATAATGTAAAGAATTGAAAAAATATATATCTTTTTGGTTAAGGGGGCAGAGCCAAGATGGTGGATTCCAAGCAGCAACTCCAAAAATCTCTCACAACATTCCACTCCAAATAATTTAAAAATAATAACTTACATTGAATTTTGGAGCAGCAGAGCCAACAAAAACTCAAAGTGAGATGTTTTCCAGCTGAAGACAACTTAGTAGATTAACAGGAAATGTTTGTGACACCAAGTGGGGGCCATTCAGGAGCTCAAGTGGCAACAGAAGCAACAGAGGATCTTGGAGGTAAGATGACTAGCAGAAGCAGCAGTTTCAGAAGCTCTCATCTGGAGAAGGAGCCAAGATGGCAGAGTAGAAAGATACACATATGCTAGCTCCAAACCCACAGTCCATAAAATACCTGTAAAGAAGAACTCCCAACAAATTCTGGAGCAGCAGAAGCCACAGAACATTGGAGCAGAGATTTCTGTTCCAGAGAGCCCTGAAAAACTGACACAAAAGGTCCATCTTGCGCCGGACCCGGAGCAGAGCCCAGCCCTGCCTTGGCCACACAGGAACCGAGAGGAACAGATCTGAAAAGACTTCAGGGACAGAATCTCCAGCAGTTGCACAGGTCTCTACACCCACAGGTGCCAAAGGTCAGTGAGAGGGTCTTTCCAGCTCGCTGAGAGGGGAGTGGGGTGTCCCCATAATTCAGGCCCCCTCGGGAAGCAGCAGCTGAGGCAGGGACAGGGACAGGGGTTCCCAAAGCAGGCAGGAGCTCAGTTCCATTGTTGAAGGTCTCCACATAAACCTCCTGAGGGAACTGAGCCCTGTGTGGCTACCCTGCCCCCACCTGAGCACCTGAATTTAATCTTACACTGAATAGCAGCCCCGCCCCCACCCAAAGCCCTGAGGCTGGGGCTGGGAAGCAGCATTTGAATCTCAGAACCCAAGCACTAGCTGGGTGGATCTGGAGGCAAGGTGGGTGTGGAAAGGAAACTCAGAAGTCAAGTACCAGCTGGGAAAATGCCCAGAAAAGGGAAAAAAAATAAGACCATAGAAGGTTACTTGGTGAACAGATATCTCCTCCCATCCTTTTTGATGAGGAAAAACAATGCTTACCATCAGGGACAGACACAGAAGTCAAGGCTTCTGTATCCTAAACGTCCATAGTTAATATTCAATGGGCTCAGGCCATGGAAGAGCTCAAAAAGGATTTTTAAAATCAAGTTAGAGAGGTGGAGGAAAAACTGGGAAGAGAAATGTGAGAGATGCAAGAAAAGCATGAAAAGCAGGTCAACACCTTGCTAAAGGAGACCCAAAAAAATGCTGAAGAAAATAACACCTTGCAAAATAGGCTAACTCAATTGGCAAAAGAGGTTCAAAAAGTCAATGACTTTCAAAAGCAGAATTAGCCAAATGGAAAAGGAGATTCAAAAGCTCACTGAAGAAAATAGTTCTTTCAAAATTAGAATGGAACAGATGGAGGCTAATGACTTTATGAGAAACCAAGAAATCACAAAACAAAACCAAAAGAATGAAAAAATGGAAGATAATGTGAAATATCTCAGTGGAAAAACAACTGACCTGGAAAATAGATTCAGGAGAGACAATTTAAAAATTATGGGACTACCTGAAAGCCATGATCAAAAAAGAGTCGAGATATCATCTTTCATGAAATTAACAAGGAAAGCTGCCCTGATATTCCAGAACCAGAGGGCAAAAGAAGTATTCAAGGAATCCACAGATCACCGCCTGAAAGAGATCCAAAAAGAGAAACTCCTAGGAACATTGTGGCCAAATTCCAGAGTTCCCAGGTCAAGGAGAAAATATTGCAAGCAGCTAGAAAGAAACAATTCAAGTACTGTGGAGATACAATCAGGATAACACAAGATCTAGCAGCTTCTACATTAAGGGATCAAAGGGTGTGGAATATGATATTCCAGAAGTCAAAGGAACTAGGACTATAACCAAGAATCACCTACCCAGCAAAACTGAGTATAATACTTCAGGGGAAAAAATGGTCTTTCAATGAAATAGAGTACTTTCAAGCATTCTTGATGAAAAGAGCAGAGCTGAAAAGAAAATTTGATTTTCAAACACAAGAATGAAGAGAAGCATGAAAAGGTAAACAGCAAAGAGAAGTCATAAGGGACTTAACTGAAGTTGAACTGTTTACATTCCTACATGGAAAGACAATATTTGTAACTCTTGAAACTTTTCAGTACCTGAGTAGTGGGTGGGATTACACACACACACACACACACACACACACACACACACACACATACACACACAGAGCACAAAGTGAATAGAATAGGATGGAATCATATCTTAAAAAATGAAATTAAGGGGTGAGAGAGAAATATATTGGGAGGAGAAAGGGAGAAATGGAATGGGGCAAATTATCTCTCATAAGAGAGTCAAGCAAAAGACTTTTTAGTGGAGGGAAGAAGAGGGGAGCTGAGAGAAACATATGACGTTCACTCATCACCTTCGACTAAAGGAAGGAATAAAATGCACACTCATTTTGGTATGAAAACCTATCTTACAATATAGGAAAGTGGGGAAGAAGGGGATAAGCAGGGTGGGGTGGATGATAGAAGGGAGGGCAATGGGAGGAGGGAGCAATTTGAAGTCAACACTCTTGGGGAGGGACAGCATCAAAAGAGAGAATAGAAGCAATGGGGGGCAGGATAGGATGGAGGGAAATACAGTTAGTCTTACACAACATGACTATTATGGAAGTCATTTGCAAAACTACACAGATATGGCCTATATTGAATTGCTTGCCTCCCTAAAGGGAATGGATGGGGAGGGAGGATGAAGAGAAGTTGGAACTCAAAGTTTTCGGAACACGTGTTGAATACTGTTCTTGCTACTAGGAAATAAGAAATACAGGTAATGGAGTATAGAAAGTTATCTGGCCCTACAGGACAAAAGAATAGATGGGGACAAGGGAAGGGAGGGATGATAGAAGAGAGGGCAGATTGGTAATAAGGGCAATTAGAATGCTTGGTGTTATGGGGTGGGGGGAGGGGACAAATGAGGAGAAAACTTGGAACCCAAAATTTTGTGAAAATGAATGTTAAAAGTTAAATAAACAAATTTAAAAAACATCCAGTTCATGTTAGAATATATAACATAAAAATATGAATAAAATGTGGATTTCAGTAAAAATAATAATAATAATAATAATAAACATATGAAGTCTTGCTGAAAATAAAAAAGATGCTCTCATCTAAGAGAGGGTAAGGGGGCTCATCAACTTTTCAGAAAGAAATAACAGCAGACCCTTTCCTGGTATTGGGTGTGGCTGACACTGATCGATGATTCTATTGCTCATATATTGGGTCACATTTCTAGAGTGAAGAGAAGTACTTGTGTTCGGTTAAAAGGAAGCAAAGGCCCTGGTCACAGTTCCAAGAGAGGAGGACTAACACTTGTGGCTGCATGAAAGGAGGATAAAGGTCAAAGCTCAAAGAGAGCAGTGATCATATCTCTGCTTGTATCAGACCACCTTGGAAGCACAGAAAACTTGTAGATTCCTAGAACTATATCTGAAAATAGAAGCACAAAAGAACAGGATGCTTGGGGCAGTGTCTCCCCACCCTGAGTCATCAACTTAAAGATAAAATTCAAAGTCAAGGAATGGACTGAGAAAAATGAGGACAAAACAATGACAACAAAATAAATTGAACATGAAAAGCTCCTATGGTGTCAGGGAAGATCAGGGCACAAATTGTGAATACAACAATGTGAACAAACTATACACTCAAAATCTCAAAGAAAGATGCTAATTAGACCCAAGGTCAGAAAGAATTCCTGGAAGAGTTAAAGAAAGAGAGGAGTAGTAGAAGAAGACAGAGGAAAGAAATGAGAGGAGTGCAAGAAAATTATGAAAAGAGAACTAACAATATGGAAACATTTTGTATAAGTACATGTGTAAACTATGTTAAATTATTTGTGTTCTCAAGGGAGGGGAATGAGGGAGGAAAACAATATGGAACTTAAATCTTAAAAAAAAAATCAATATTTTTAAACATGTAATTGAGAAAAATAAAACAAAAATTAAATGTTTAAAAATGTTTGGGAATAGCAGATTTCAGGGTGTTAAAAAAGGGGAGGGGAGCCAGTCAGGAGTTATTGTAAGGGAAGGGGAAGTTACCTTATTCTCACTTCAGGAAAATTGCCTGAAAAGACTTTACCATATTAAAAATTGTATGGACATTGGGTGCCAGAGTAAAAAAGATGCTCTACCAGGAATATGAAGACTGAGGTTTTTGTTTTGGTTATGCCACTAATTAGCACTTGAATAAATCAATTAATAAAAAAATCTCTGTGGGTGTGGGCCTTATTTCCTAATATGTAAAGTGAAATGGCTAATATCTCTTCCAGATCTAATCCAAATCAAAGATTAATTAACCAAATATATAATAAAACAAAAAAGAAAAGATAATTAGTATCTTAGTTAAAGAGGTGCGAAAAAAAAATGTGGAAGAAAATAATACCTTAAAAATTGTTTGTCACAAATTGTATGTCACAAAAATTCACAGTAGAAAAGAACTCCTAAGAAAGTAGGATAAGCCAAATGGGAAAAGGGATAAAAGAGCTCACTGAGAAAAATAATTCCTTAAAATTGGGCAACTAGAAGTGAATGATCCAATGAGACATAAAGAAATAGCAAAAAGGACAAAATATTGAAAAATAGAAGAAATTTGAAATATCTCACTGCAAAATCAACTGACCTGAAAAATAGATTGTGGAAAGACAATTCAAGAATTATTGAATCACCTGAAAGCCACAATAAAAATGTTCAGACATATTTCAAATATTTATATACATATATATACATACATACATACATATATATATATATATATATATATATATATATATATATATAAGAAAACCACCCTGATATCTTAGAACCAGAAAGGAAAATAAAAATTTGAAGAATCAACCAATCACATGCTAAAAAAACATATAAAAGTGCAAATTACCAGGAATTTTATAATCAAAATCCAGAACTTCCACATTGAGGAGAAAATATTTCAAGCAGGCAGAAAAATAATTCAAATATTATAAAGCTGCAGTCAAGATCAAACAAAATTTAGAAATTTTCACATTAAAGGAGTGTAAGATTTGAAATATCATATTCTGGAAGGCAAAGAAGCTAGGATTACAACCAAGAATAATCTGCACAGCAAAACTGAATATAATCTTTCAAGGAAAAATAAATATTTAATGATAGAGAGGGCTTTCAACCATTCCTAAAAAAAAGAAGACCAGAGCTGAAAAAAATACTTGACTTTTAAGTACAACACTAAAGAGAAGCTTAAAAAGCAAATGTGAAAGAAAAATCAAAAGTAATTTGAAAAGTTAAACTGTTTACATTCCTCTATGGGAAGATAATACGTGTAATTTCCAAGAAATTTATCATTATTAAGGCAGTTAAAAGAAGTCTATATAGACAAAGGGCAAGTGTGTATATCTATTAAGATAAGATGATCTAAAAAAGAAAAGAAAGGGATGACAAAGAGGGATGCATTGGAAGAAGGGGGAAGGGAAAGGTAGAATGAGAAAAAAATATCTCATAAAATAGATGCATAAGGAAGAGCTTTTACAGTGGAGGGGGAAATAGGAGGCTAGCAAGCAATGCTTAAACCTTACTCTCATCAGCATTGGGTTAAAGAGGAAGAATAGAGCTATATATACACATACATGCATACACATCATACACACTCAGTTGAGTACAGAAATCTGTCTTACACAGCAAGGAAATAAGAGTGGAAGGGGGAAAAGGATAAGAGAAAGAGAGGGGTGATAAAAAGGAGATGGGTAAAGGGAGGCAGTGGTCAGAAGCGAGGCAGACTTTTGAGGAGGAAAGGATAAAAAGAAAGAGAAGGATAAATATAAGAAAATAGGATGGAGAAAAACACACATTACTTACAACTGTGAGTGTGAATATATCACCCATAAAACGGAAATGGATTAGTACCATTCCATTAGTAATCCCTTAGTAAAATGGATTAGAAACCAGAATTCAACAATACGTTGTTTAAAAGAGACACACTTGAAACAGACAGATACACAGAAAATTAAAATAAAGGGCTGGAGCAAAATCTATTATGCTTCAGCTAAAGTTAAAAAAAAGACAGGGGTAGCAATCACCATTTCAGACAAGTGACAAGCAAAAATAAAGCTAATTAAAAGAATCAATCAGAGAGTGGAGCCAAGATGGTAGAATAAAAGCAGAGACTTCCTTGCACTCTCCTCTAAAGGCCTAAAAATATCTATAAAATGACTCTAAATAAATTTTTGAGCTACAGAACCCACAAAATGACAGAGTGAAACAAATCTCCAGCCCAAGATAACCTACAAAGTCATCAGGGAGAGCCTATCACACTGGGTAGGGAGCAGAGCACAGGCTGGCTTGGGCCATACCAGCCCTGACAGGCCACAGCAGGCCTCAGGGGACTGAATCATTAGTAGCTGTGACAGTTTCCAGGCTTCTCAACCAAAAACACCAAAAAGATCATGGAGAAAACTATGTGAGACCTGGGTGAAATAGGAGCCCATGGTCTGGTTGGGTCCAGTCCCAGCCCCATGGCAGTGGGAGTGGTGGCAGCAGTGGCCAGCAACAGCAGCAGCAGCAGAGGGTGCTTCTGTAGTTCTGGGCCCACAGATGGTGGGGAATCTAGTGGCTGATACAAAACAAGAGGCTGATACAAAACCCCTGAAGGGAAAGTATTCCCACCCCACCCCCCATCCCACAAACACATACACCCTGGAAACAGACTCCTGCCTTGATAAAGAGTTAAAAAGTCAATATTTGACTGAGAACATGAGCAAACAGTGTGAAGAAGGGAAAAATATACTCAGTTAAGTGTAGAAATCTCACTAACCCTACAGGCAGAAGGGAAAAAGGGAAAGAAAAGGAAGGGAGTGGTTAGAAGGGAGGGAAGAAGTAGTAAAGGGAAAGGGAGGGGTGTTGATAAAAAGGAGGGAGAACTGAGGGAGGCAGTGGTCAATGTAAAACTCTTGAGGAGGTGAAGGGAGAAATAAAAGCATGAACAGGAAAGGAAATAGGACAGAGTGAGAGACAAAGATAGTAATCATAATTTGGAATGTGAATGGATGAACTCTCCCATAAAATGGAGAAGAGTAGCAGACTGGATCAAAAACCATAATCCCACAATACACTGTTTACAAGAAACACATTTGAAACAGGAGAATGTACACAGGGTAAAGATAAAAAGCTGGGAAAGAATATATTATGCTTCAGCTGATGTTAAAAAAAAAAAAAGCAGAGGGAGCAATCCTAATCTTAGACAAAACAAAAACCAAAACAGATCTAATCAAAAGAGATAAGGAAGAAAAGTGTATCTTAATAAAAAGTACCACCACAAATGAAATAATATCATTACTAAACATATATGCACCAAGTGGTATGGCATCCAGATTCTTAGAGGAAAACTTAAGGGAGTTAGAGGAAGAAACAGACAACAACATTATAGTAGTAGGGAATCTCAACATTACAACTCTGAACTTGATAAATCTAACCACAAAATAAATAAAAAGGAAGTTAAGGAGGTGAATAGAATTCTGAAAAAGGAAGATATGATAGACGTCTGGAGAAAATTGAGTGGGGATAGAACGGAATATAATACCATATTTCTCAGTGGTACATGGCACATATACAAAAATTCACCATGTACTAGGGCATAAAAACCTCACTATCCAGTGCAAAAAGGTGGACATAGTCAATGCAACCTTTTCAGATCATGATGCAATAAAAATTACATGGAATAAACGTCCATGGAAAGACGGACCAAAAATCAATTGGAAACTAAATAATCTAATCCTAAAGAAGGAGTGAGTCAAACAACAAACCATAGACACAATCAGTAACTTCATTCAAGAGAATGACAATAATGAGACAACCTACCAAAACTTATGGGATGCTGCAAAAGCAGTTCTTAGGGGAAGATTTATATTTCTCAATGCTCATATGAACAAAATAGAGAAGAAGGAGATCAATGAATTAGGCATGCAACTGAAAAAGGTAGAAAAAGAAAAATTAAAAATCCTCAATTAAATACCAAATTAGAAATACTGAAAACTAAAGAAGAGATTAATAAAATTGAAATTAAGAAAACTATTGAAGTAATAAAAAAAAAACTAAGATCTAGTTTTATGAAAAAATTAATTTCATAAACCTTTGGTCAATTTGATTTTAAAAATAAAGACAAAAAAATTACTGGTATCAAAAATCAAAAGAGTAAATTTACCTCTAATGAAGAGGAATTTCAAACAATAATTAGAAATTATTTTGCCCAACTATATGCCCTTAAATTTTACAATCTTAGTGAACTGGATGAATGTTTACAAAAATATGAACTGTCCAGATTAACAGAAGAGGAAGTAAAATATTTAAATAACCTCATCTCAGAAAAAGTCATTTGAACAAGCCATCATTGAACTCCCTAGAAAAAAAGTCTCCAGGGCCAGATGAATTTACAAGTGAATTTAATCAAATTTTTAAAGAACTGTTAATTTCAATACTATATAGACTATTTGGGAAAATTGGCAAAGAAGAAGTCCTAGCAAATTCTTTTTTATGATAAAATATTGTTCTGTTACCTAAATTGGGATGAGCCAAAACAGAGAAAGGAAATTATAGACTAATTTCCCTAATGAATACAGATGCAGACATTTAAAATAAGATATTAGCAAAAAGATTACAATGACTTATCATGAGAATAATACACTTTGATCTGGTATGATTCATACCAGGAATGCAGGACTGGTCTAATATTAGGAAAGCTATCAGCATAATTGATCATATCAGCAAAAGAACTAACAGAAACCATATGATTATCTCAAGAGATGCAGAAAAAGCTTTTGACAAAAAACAACACCCATTTCTGTTGAATATATTGGAGAGTAGAGGAATAAATGGAGACTTCCTCAAAATAATAAGTAGTATATACCTAAAACAACCAGCAAGTATTATATGAAATGATGATAAGCTAGATGCATTTCCAATAAGATCAGGGGTGAAAAAAGGATATCCATTATGACCACTGTTATTCAGTATAGTCCTACAAATGTTAGCTTTAACAATAAGAGAAGAAAAATAATTGAAGGAATTAGAATAGGCAAAAAAAAACAAAACAAGAAGTTATCCTTTGTGGATGATATACTTAGAGAATCCTAGAGAATCAAGTAAAAATTACTTGAAATAATAAACAACTTTGGCAAAGTTGCAGGACACAAAATAAGTCCACATAAATCATTTCCATTTCTATATATTACTAACAATGTCCAATAGCAAGAGATACAAAGAGAAATTCCATTTAAAGTACCTGTAGATAAAACAAAGTATTTGGCAGTTTACCTGCCAAAACAAACCCAGGGATTGTATGAAAACAGTTATGAAACATTTTTTGCACAAATAAATTAGGCTTAGAAAATTAGAAAAATATCAGTTGCTTATGGGTAGGCCGAACTAATATAATAACAATGACAATTCTACCTGAATTAATTTGCTAACTCAGTGCCATACCAATCAAGCTATCAAAAATATTTTCTAGAACTAGAAAAAACTACAGCAAAATTCATCTGGAGGAACAAAAGTCCAGAATATCAAGGGAACTAGTGAAAGGAAATGCTAGGGAGGTGGCCTAGCTATATTAGATCTCAAATTGTACTACGAAGCAGCAATCATCAAAAACACTGGTTAAGAAATAGAGGAGTAGATCAGTGGATTAGGTTAGGTGTACAAGATACAGTAGTCAATGATAATAGCAGTCTACTGTTTGACAAACCCAAGGACCTCAGTTTCTGGGATAAGAAGTCACTATTTGACAAAAATTTCTGGGAGAGCTAGAAAATTGTGTAGCAGAAACTGGACATAGATGAATGCTTGACAATGTATACCAAAATAAAGTACAAATGAGTACACAATCTAGGTGTAAAGGCTGATACTATAAACAAACTAGGGGAGCAAGGAATAGTTTATCTGTCAGATTTATTTTTGGTTTTTGGTTTTTTTTAATTGAATTATTTTATTTGCTTTAAGTGTTTGACAATCACTTCCACTCCCTCCCCCTTATTCTTCCCTCCCCACTCTCTCTCTGAGATGGCGTACAATCTTATACAGACTCAACACATGCATTTCTATTAAATGCATGTTGCATAGAAGACTTAAAATGAATGGGGGAAACCATAAAACAAAACAAAACAAAACAAAACATAATACAAAAGAAAATAGTCTGTTTCTGTCTGCAATCCAGTTCCATAGTTGTTTCTCTGGATGTGGAAGGTGTTTTGCCTTGAGTCCATTGCAAAGTTTTTTAATTCAGTGCATTTCAATGAAGTTCTAAGTCTACCAGAAAAATTCCTCTCACACTGCATTTGTTGCTGTATACAAAATTCTCCTAGTTCTGCTCCTTTCACTCAGTATCAGTTCATAGAAGTCTTTCCAGGCTTCTCTGAAGTCTTTCTGTTCTTCGTTTCTCATAGCATAATAGTACTCCATCACATTCATATACCACAATTTGTTCAGCCATTCCCCAATTGATGGCCATCCTCTCAATTTCCAATTTTTGGTCACCACAAAGAGAGCTGCTATAAACATTTTTGTACATGTGGGACCCTTTCCCATTTTAATGGTCTCTTTGGAATAGAGTCCCACAAGCGATATTGCTGAGTCAAAGGTTATGCAGATTTTTGCAGCCCTTTGGGTGTAGTTCTAAATTGCTCTCCAGAATGGTTGGATCAGTTCACAGCTCAACAAAAAATGAATTAGTGTTCCAACTCTCCCACATCTCCAACATTCATCATCTTCTTATTTGGTCATGTTAGTAAATCTAATAGGTGTTCTGTGGTACCTCAGAGTTGTTTTGATTTGCATTTCTCTAATCAATAGTGATTTAGAGCATTTTTTCATTTGATTATAGATAGCTTTAATTTCTTCTTCTGAAATTCCCGGCTCATATCCTGTGACCATTTATCAATTGGGGAATGAACTTGTATTCTTGTGCATTTGACTCAGTTCTCTATATGTTTTAGAAATGAGGTTTTTATCACAGATGCTAGTTGCAAAAAGTCTTTCCCAGTTTTTTGTTTCCCTCCTAATCTTGGTTACATTGAGTTTGTTTGTGCAAAAACTTCTCAATGTAATGTAATCAAAATTGTTCATTTTGCACTTCATAATGTTCTCTATCTCTTGTTGGGTCATAAATTTCTCCATTCTCCATAAATCTGACAAATTCACTATTTCTTGCTCCCCTAATTTGTTTACAGTATCAATCTTTATATCTAGATCATGTATCCATTTGGACTTTATTCTTGTGTATGGTGTCAGGCATTGGTCTATGCCCAATTTCTGTCACACTGTTATACAGTTTTCCCAGCCATTTTTGTCAAACAGCGAGTTCTTATCCCAGAAGCTGGGGTCCTTGGGTTTATGAAACAGTAGACTGCTATATTCATTAACTATTGTGTGTTGAGAACCTAATCTATTCTACTGGTCTACTCTTCTGTTTCTTAGCCAGTACCAAGTGGCTTTGATGATTGCTGCTTTATAATACAATTTGAGATCTGGTAGGGCTACGCCACCTTCCCTAACATTTCTTTTCATTAATTCCCTTGATATTCTGGAGCTTTTGATCTTCCAAATGAATTTTGACATTATTTTTTCTAGCTCTAGAAAATAATTATCTGGTAGTTTGATTTGTATGGCACTGAATAAGTAAATTACTTTAGCTAGAACTGTCATTTTTATTATATTAACTCGGCCTACCTATAAGCAACTCATGTTTTTCCACTTACTTAGGTCTGACTTTATTTGTGTGAATAGTGTTTTGCAATTGTGCTAATATAGTCCCCAAGTTTGTTTTGGCAGTTAGATTCTCAGATATTTTATAGTGCCTACCGTAGTTTTAAATGGGATTTCTCTTTCTATCTCTTGCTATTGGACTTTGTTCGTAGCATATAAAAATGCAGATGATTTATGTGGGTTTATTTTGTAACCTGGAAATTTGTCAAAGTTGTTTATTTATTTCAGGTAGTTTTTTATTTGATTCTCTGGGATTCGCTAAGTATATCATCATAACATCTGCAAAGAGTGATAACTTAGTTTCTTCTTTGCCTATTCTAATTCCTTCAATTTCTTTTATTTCTCTTATTGCTGCAGCTAGCATTTCTAATACCATATTGAATAACAGTGATGATAATGGACATCCTTGTTTTACATCTGATCTTACTGGAAATGCATCTAGCTTATCCCCATTGCATATAATATTTGCTTATGGCTTTAGGTAGATACTGCTTATTATTTTATGGAAAGTTTCATTTATTCCTAAGGAAGGAAGAGTGTATTTGTCAGATTTATGGAGAATGGAGAAATTTATGATCAAACAAGAGATATAGAGCATTGTGAAATGCAAAATGGATAATTTTGATTACATTAAATTTAAAAGATTTTGCACAAAGAAATCAAATGCAGCCATGACTAAGAGAAAAGCAGAATACTGGAAAACAATCTTTAAAACTAGTGTCTATGATAAAAGTCTCATTTCTAAAATACATATGGAACTGAATCAAATTTATAAGAATGCAAGTCATTCCCCAATTGATAAATGGTAAAGAGAAATGAATAGGCAGTTTTCAAAGATAGAAATGGAAGCTATCTATAGACTTATGAAAAAATGCTCTAAATCAGTATTGCTTAGGGAGACACAAATCAAAACAACTCTGAGGTACCACATCACACCTATCAAATTGGCTAACATGACAAAACAATAATGTGATACATGTTGGAGAAGATGTGGGAGAGTTGGAACACTAATTCATTGTTTATGGAACTGTGAGCTGATCCAACCATTCTGGAGAGCAATTTGGAACTATGTCCAAAGGGCTATAAAATGTGCATACCTTTTCACCCAACAATATTACTTCTAGGGCTGTGTCCAAAAGAGATCATAAAAACAGAAAAAGGTACCACATGTACAAAACTATTTATATTAGTTCTTTTTGTGATGGTCAAAAACATTCCCTATCAATTGGGGAATGGCTGAATAAGTTGAAGTATGTGAGTGTAGTGGAATTGTGTTCATCCTTCCTTGTCAAAGAAGATCATGCCATCAGAGAAATGATGATATAACTTGTACTTGGCTTTGTTTTGAGTGAGGGAGGGCTGGGCCATGTCACCAGCCTCACTACTCCTCCAGAGTCATCTGAATCCAGTGACCAGATACTCATCAGAATGATTGGAGATGACTCTCAGGATGCACTGGGAGACCTTGGCCCCTTTAGCCCAAGGTCTATTCAGGTACTCACTTAGGATGAGGTAATGCCCATTCATTGAATAGGTCTGTTTAAGAAGGGAATGGCCCCTTTAATGAGGCAAAGAAAATTAAAGACATCAGGCTGAAAGGGAAACAGCAAGTTACTATTGATAATCACTCTGAAGCCAGGAGGGTCCAGAAGAGAGCCCTTAGCCTGGGGCTTGTGTTGTTCAATGTAGGAGCTTCAGAGTGCAGTAGGTTTCAGGCTTTGGGAAAGGAAATGAAGGGAAGGGAGGGGAAGGGAGGGGAGGGGAGGGAAGGGGAGGGAAGGGGAAGAAAAGGGAAGGGGAGGGAAGGGAAAGAATTTAGTCAGTAAAATCCAAGTTAGCTGGGCATTTTCTGGCCATCTAAATTTACCTTCCTTTAGAGATGAGAAGGAAGGGGAGGGAGAGACAGACAAGAGAGGAGGAGCTGAGTTATCCCATTCAGGGAACTGCGTCAACTCACAGATTGTTACGGTGTAGTGGAATACTATTTTGCTATAAGAAATGATGAACAGGAAGACTTCAGAAAAACCTAGATTTTTATGAACTGATGCTGAGTGAAAAGAACAGAATGAGCAGAACATTATACACAGTGAGAGCCACAGTGTGGGAGGACTGTATCTGATAAATGGCCCTTCACAGCAATGCAAGGAACTAAAACATTTGCAAAGGACTCATGATTCAAAATTCCATCCACATCCAGACAAAGAACTATATAGTCACAACACAGAATAAAGCATACAATTTTCTCTTTTGTTATGTTTTGATTTGCTTTTTTTTCATGATTTCTTCCATTTGTTCTCATTCTTCTATGTAATATGACTAATGTGATAATGTGTTTAATAAGAATGTATGTGTAGAACCCATATTGCAGAAGGAGGGGGAGAAAATTTAATACGTGTGGGAGTGATTTTTGAACATTGAAAACAAGTAAATTAATTATTTAAAAAAAGAATTTGCATGCTATACCATTTGGTGCATATTTGCTTAGCACTAATATTGCTTTATTGTCTATGGTACTTTTTAGCATGATGTAGTTTCCTTCCGAATATCTTTTAATTCAGTCCATTTTTTTTGTTTTTCCTTTGCCTGAGATCAGTATTGCTACCCCTGCTTTTTATTTTTTTTTCTTTTTACTTAAGCTGAAGCATAATAGATTTTGCTCCAGACCCTTACCTTTACTTTGTGTGCATGTCTC
Source organism: Notamacropus eugenii (assembly GCF_028372415.1). Lineage (NCBI taxonomy): Eukaryota > Metazoa > Chordata > Mammalia > Diprotodontia > Macropodidae > Notamacropus > Notamacropus eugenii. Next base: position 92,618,405 of record NC_092875.1, on the reverse strand, counting down.
TCTATTTCAAGTGTGGTTTCTGCAAACAGCATATTGTGGGACTGCTGTTTTTGATCCACTCTGCAATCCACTTTTGTTTTATGGAAGAGTTCATCCCTTTCATATTCACAGTTACAGTTATTACTTGTGTATTTCACTCCATACAATTCTTCCTCCTGTTTGTTCTCTCTTTCCTTCCACTATTTCGCTCCTCACCAGTGTTTTGCTTCTTTCTACCATCCCCCCTCATCTGCCCTCCCTCTGGTCAGTCCTACACCCCCTTACTTCATCTCCTTCCCACTTACTTCCCTGTCAGGTAAGATAGATTTCTATGTTCAATTGATTGTTTATATAATCCCCTCTTTGAGCCAATATTGAAGAGAATAAGGTTCAAGCAATACTTAGCACCCACACCCCCATTTTCCCCTCCATTATAATAGGTCTTTTGTGCCTCTTCATTTGAAATAATTTACTCCATTCTACCTTTGTCTTCCTTCTGTACCCATTATATTCCTCTTTCTCATCTCTTATTTTTTATATCATTCTCTCAAATCCAACTTGTACCCCTACCCTCTGTCTGTGTAGATTCATTCTAACTCAGCTATTAGTGATACAATTTTTATTAATTACAAGTATCGTTTTCCTATGCAGTGGTGTAAATAGGTTAGCTCCATTGAATCTCTCATGCTTTCTTTTCCCTTTTTATGCATTTAGGTTTTTCTTTGGTCTTGATATTGGGGGGTCAAATTTTTGGCTTAGTTCAGGTCTTCTCATTGTGAAAGTTTGAAATCCTTCTATTTCATTCAATGACCATTTTCCCCTTTGACATACTATGTTTAATTTTTTGGGTATGTGATTTTTAATAGCAGTCCTAGCTCTTTTGTCTTCTGGAATATAACATTCCATGACCTCTAATCCTTTAATGTTGAAGATGCTTAGTCCTATATAATCCTGATTATGACTCCCCAATATTTGAATTGTTTCTTTCTGGCTATTTATAATCTTTGATCTGATCTGAAATTTGGCTATAATGTTCCTTGGAGTTTTCATTTTTCAGATCTCTCTCCTGAGGTGATCAGTTGATTTTTCAATGCCTATTCTGCCCTCTAGTTCCAGGACATCAGGGCAATTTTCCTTGATAATTTCTTGAAAGTGATGTCTGGGACCTCTTTTTGATTATTACTTTTGGGTAGTCCAATTATTCTTATATCATCTCTCCTTGATCTATTTCCCAGGACAGTTGTTTTTCCTCTGAGATATTTTACATTTTCTTCCATTTTTTCATTCTTTTGAATTTGTTTGGTTTATTCTTGATGTGACATAGAATCATTAACTTTCCTTTTCCCAGTTCTAACTTTTAAGGTGTTGTTTTTCCCAATGAAGATTTAGACTTTGTTTTTCATTTAGTCAACTGTAAACTTTAAGAGCTTGTTTTCTTCAGTGGGTTTTTCTATTTCCTTTTCCATTTGGCCAATTCTACTTTATAAGCCATTTTCTAAGCAGTTTTTTCATAATTGTCTTTCATCACTTTAATTTCTTTCCCAAATTTTTCTTCTACCTCTCATATGGTTTTTAAGGTCCTTTTTGAGCTCTTCCATGAGTTCTTTCTGGGCTTGAGACCACTTCCTGTTTTTCTTTGAGGTTTTACTCATACGTGTTTGACACTGTTATACTCTTCTGAGTTTGTGTCTTGGTATTCCCTGTTGCCATAATAGCTTCCTATGGTCAGATTCTTTTGTTGTTGTTATTGGTTTTTACTCATCTTTTTTGCCTGTTTTCTATCTTTTAAATTTGAACTCTTTTCTCAGTGTGAAAAGGGCTCTGTCTCAGGCTTCTTGTACCAGTGACTACAAGTGGTGCTGTGTTGATGTTGCCCTGATGACCCTAGCGGATCCTTGTGTCTGCTACTATGCTGAGGGTATTGGGTGAGGGGTGCCTGGCCCAGCTACAGGTCATAGGTATCTGGCAGCTTACCTGGTGCTTTGTTGGGGGTCCTAGTAGTGTGCTGAGGCCCCATGGGATATTTTTTGCATTACCCCAGGGCTACATTGAAGCATGCAGGCATTACCAGGGCTACATTGAAGCATGCGGAGATCTGGACACTGAAGAATGCCAGTTTGTCTGGGCCTACACTGAAGCATGTGGTAGTTTCCAGAGCTGGAGTCTGCTAGTTCCCACTGGATATACTAAGACACATGTCATGTCCTGGCGTTGGCATTTGTCTGGTTCACCACACTGAGACACAAGATCTACCACTGGTATATTTAGGTGCGACTTGTTGCTGACTTACTGGGACTCTTCCTGTCCTCAAATGGGCTGTCTTTTTATTCAAGTGAGATGGACTTGTCTTACTAATCTCCTAAATTTCTTGAGCTAAAAGAGTGTTTCAACTAGTCTTTTGCTAGTTCTGCTGTTACGGGATTTGTTTGGTGATGCTATTTTGAATAGCATATTACAAAATATGTTTGAATATGAGAGAGCTACAGTGATTTACTTCTTACTCTACCATTTGGTTCCCAGAAATATCTCAGGAAAATTACATTTTGATAAAAGGCACCATAGAAAATGATGTAATACCACAGATTTTTCCAGCAAGTTTCTCCAACAAAGAATTCTTTTCTCAAATACATAGAGAACTTAGTCAAATTTGTAAGAATGTAAGTTATTCCCTAATCTATAAATAGTCAATGGATATGAATAGGCAGTTTTCAGAAGAAAGCAAAGCTATCTATAGTCATATAAAAATGCTCTAAATCACTATGGATTAAAGAAATGCAAACTAAAATAACTCTGAGATACCATCTCTCACCTATAGGAAATATTAGAATGGATCAGAGAAAATAGGAACACTAATAGACTGTTGTTGGAGATGTGAATTGATCCAACCATTCTAAATAACAATTTGGAACTATGCTCACAGGGTTATAGGACTGTGCATATATTTTGACCCAGTAATACCACTACTAGGTGTATACCCCACAGATATCAAGAAATAATGTAAAAGACTTATATGTACAAAAACACTTGTAGCAACTCTTTTTTTTGTGATGGTGAAGAATTGGAAATTGATGGATCTCCATCAATTAGGGAATGGTTGATCAAGTTGTAGCATATGACTATGATAGAGTACTATTATGCTCTAAGAAATGATGTAGTGGATGGTTTCAGATAAACCTGGAAAGACTTTTGTGATCTGATTCAAAGTGAAATGAACACAATCGGCAGATCTTTATACACAATAAAAACAATATTGTAATGATGATCTACTGTGAAAGATTGCTCCTCTATCAATAAAATTATCCAAGACAATTCTAAAGGACTCCTGATGAAAATTGCTCCCCACCTCCAGTCAGAGAACTGATGAACTTTGAATGCAAATTGTAATATAGTTTTCTCACTTTTTAAAATTTTTCTTACTTTTTGTGATGTGGCTTACGTGGAAATAGAGATTGCATGATTTCTCATGTATAATTGATTTCATACTATTTGCCTTCTCAGTGGACTTAGAAGAGTTGGTAGAAAGCGAGAGAATTTGAAAATAAAATTAACGTATCTTTTACGCCCTCAAGTGCCCTAACTTTCTTCTTCCATTCTATTTATTTTCCATGACTTCCTCCATACCTTCTCAGTTACAGATAGCTATGCTGTGGATCACCCAAGGGTTCTGTTTCCATGTTCATGAACTCTGAATGTGCTTTATATGATTGTAACCTTTTTATCACTTTATTTTCCTGTATTTTCCAACTCTTAACCTTACTAGTTGTCCTCACTAGGATTCTCCATCCCTCAGTTCTTTCCCAAACAATCACTTCTACACTCTCTCAAGCCTTTCCTATCTCAACTCCTTGATAATCCATTTCAAGTCTACACTATCCTCTCCTCCTAAATCCTTTGACTCCCATGTCATATTTCCCAATCACCCTTGCCAAATCTCAAAAAAAGTTACTCCAAGCATCTGACTCCTTCACTCCTATTCATGTACTAATAAATGGAGCTGCAGAAAAGCACATTGCTTACGTCCAAGGTAAAATGATGTTAGGTACTCTCAACTGCATTGTCACTGCAGCAAGCCAATAATTCTAGATCTTCTCATCTCTTCAAATCTCCCTTGGTAACTCCTGTTTCCCCATCCTCTTTTCTATGGGACTCAAAAAATTGAGGTCATTTTCTGAGAATCCCCATCTCTCTTCCTCCTCATTTAATATTACTCAGATGTCTTTCCTCATTATCTCTTCCTTCTCTTTAGTCTCAGAAGGAGAGGTGACCCTTGTCTTTGCCAAGGCAACTCCTCTGCATGGGTCTTTCATCACACTCCCATCTTCTCTAGTATGTAGCCACTTTATGACCCTTGCTCTCTCTAACCTGCTGTCTTTTACTTACTGCTAACTTCTTTCCTCCTGCCTAAAAACATGGCCATGGTTTCCCAACATTAAAGAAACTCTTAATTGATTTAACTATCCCTGACAGCTATCATACTATATCTCTCCTTCCCTCCTCATCTGGATATCTTTTTTAAAAAAAGTCATTTATACTAGGTATCTCTATTTCTTTTCCTTCTAAATTTCTCTTCTAAAGTCTTTAAAAATCTGGTTTCCACCCTCATATTTCAACTGAATCTTCTCTCTCTAAAGCTATCAAAATTCTCTTAACTAATGAATTACATAGCTATAACATTATTGAACTATCTACAATATTTTATACTTATGTTAACCTTCTCCTTTTGGATAGTTTCTTCTTTCTAGGTTTTTAAGACACATCTTTATTAGGTTCTATTCCTACTTGTGCTCTTCTTTTAATTCCCTTGCTAGCTCTTCAGCCATATCAAGTTTGCTAACTATTGTTCCCAGAGGGTTTGCCATGGGCTTTTTCCTTCTATATAATTTTCATGTGTTGATACCATTAGCTTTCACCTCTATGCTAATGATTTCCTGATCTATATATTAATCCTTGGTTATCTCCTGAGTTTCAGTCCTACATCCTCAACTTCTTTTCTTAAACTTGATGTCCCATAGATGCTTAACATATCCAAAACAGAATTATTATCCTCTTTGCAACCTCTACTTTTTCCAAATCCCCTATTATCAATTGGAACATGACTATCCTAGTCCACCAGGTCCACAACCTTGGTGTTATCCTTGACATCTTTCTTAAACTTATCTCATTATCAGTAATAAGTAAATATACACACACATTCTCACACATATATGTATATATAGAGATATATATACACACACGGATATATATGTATATGTGTATGTGTGTATGTGTATATGTATGTGTGTATATACATTTATAATGTATATATATATATATATATATATATATATATATATATATATATATATATATATCACATTTATATTTTCTCTATTCACAGTTACCACCCTACTTCAAGCTCCCATGAACTCTAGTCTAGGCTATTGTATTGTCTTCTAATTGACCTCCCTACCTCATCCCTAACCCAATTCTAAACTATATCTCACTCTTCTGCCAAAATGAGTTTCCTAAAATTGGGATCTAAAGATAGCAGTCTTCTACTCAATAAATTCCAGTAGTTCACTATTACCTTCAAGTTCAAATATAAAATCTTCCCATTTGACACTCAAAGTTTTTTTTTTTATTTGTTTTTATTACCAAGCTCCTTTTGACCTCTCCAATCATACAATTTGCTTTCCTCCAGGACCTCAGCAATTGAGATGCACTGGTCTACTTGATCTTCTTTGCATACAATACTCCATCTCTCATGCCTTTATACTGGCAGTCTCCCATGCTTAAAATGTTCTCTTCCACGTCTGCTTTTCAGTTTCCCTGACTTCCCTTAGGATTTAGTTCAAATTCAATTTTATGCAGGATCCCTTTCCCAAGCCTCCTCAGTGAGTAAGCCCTTTTTCTATTGGATTACTTAAAAATCACACTATATTTATATCTTGTATCTACTGAGTTATTTACATGTTGTCTTCCTCATTAAAATGTAATATCCTTGAGGACAAGGGGTCTTTAAAAATATACTTGTATACTCAGTGCTTATTATAGTGTGTACCACAAAGTAGGTTCTTAATAAATGCCCTTTGGCTAACTGATTATAAATGTTAACTAGCTAGCTAGCTAGCTGCTAGTAGTAGTAGTAGCAGCAGCAGCAGCATCAATAGTATCAGCAGATGCAATAGCATCAAGATAATAGGGGTGTTTCACTGACTAAATGAGGCATGAAGTTGAATAAAAAAAGGAAACAAAGTGTGAGACAGTAGAAGGAACATTAGATTTGGTATTTAGACAGTCATTGTAGAACATGAATATGATCTCAATGTCTGGGGATTAAATATTATATTCAGGGGCATTCTATAGTTAGATGAATAGTGTAAGCAACCCCTAAGTGTTCAGAACAGTGCTTGTCATATCATGAGCTCAGCTGGCAGTAAATTTGGTCAGTTTAGAGAGACCCATCATTTAAAAAAAAATCACAAAAGCTTAGCTTTTTAAAGGAACTCAGAGATCATCTTGTACAATCTTATAAAGAGGAGTTCTCTGTGCCATAACACTGACAAGTGGACATCCATTCCCTGTTTGAAAACTTCAAGTGATGGAGATTCTATTACTTCCCAGGGCACAGCATTCCACTTTGAGATAGATCTGATGGTTAAGGTTTTTGCTTTGTTGTTTGCTTGTGTTTTTTTTTTTTTCTTAAGAAAGAACTCTTGTCTCCAGGGACAATTTCTGCCAAGTGACAGTCCTTTGAATACTTGAAGGCAGTGAACATGGTCCCCCTAAATCTTCCTTTATTTCATATACTAACTTATATGGATACTCTCCAGTTTATCCATACTCCTTCTAACTTATTCTCCAATCTAAACACAATTCCATAAAATTAAGACAATTTTATTCCATTCCTTTCAATGTATATTCATTAAATGTTGTCTAAATGCTAGGGAAACAAAGGTAGCTATAGTACAGGCTTTACTTAAAAAGGGATTATGGTCTAATGCAATGAAATTATGGACACTACTTACTATTACACAATTTAAAGTGAAATAAGTGCAAAGGGAAAGCAAAGAAAATTTTTATGAGTAATGGCCCAGAGATCAAATAAAAGTATAGCAGAGGTTTTTGTTTTCTTTTATTTTATTTTTACCATTGAATCTATGGACCTACTCCCAATGAGTTCATGGATAGATTTCAAGGGGTCCTTAAAGGTGAATGAGAAAATAATTACATTTTAATTTTCACTAACTAATTTGAATTTAGCATCTTCCTTAATTATGAATTTTAAGATATTATTCTAAGGAGGAGTCCAAAGGCTTCCCTATATTCTGAAAGGACTGCATGATCCAATTAAAAAAAGAGACTAAAAACCCCTGATCAGACCAAATGATAGTGTAGAGGACCCAGGAAGTCCAAGGACAGAGGTATTTAGCAGCAGAAATCTCTGACAGTAATTATCCAATTCTAGCCTAGCAGCTGAATTTTAAGATTTCTTTTACTACATCTATAAATTGAAGGAGTCATATAAGAAAGGAGAGACAGTATTTTACAAAGAAAGGAGTATTAGATCTGGACTGAGAGAACCTGAGTTGAAAGCTAAGATGTATCTCATACTACCTGTATAACTCCTCTGGACCTCTGTTTTCTCTCATGTAAAATGAGAAGTTGGACTACATGACCTGTAATGTCCATTCCAGATTTACCATTCTATATCTGAAGATTCCTTCCAATTCTGACAGTCTGTGTTTCCATTCTACTAAAGACTCAAAAGAAATGTTTAAAATAAGGAGAGAGAGAGAGAGAGAGAGAGAGAGAGAGAGAGAGAGAGAGAGAGAGAGAGAGAGAGAGAAGTCAAGGAAGCCTTCTCAGAATTGGACTAGATTGATTTGGAAAGGCACAGAAGAGAGAGAAGATTGTGTGATACTGATGGACTGATTCAGTCCTTCATCCATGCTTCCAACAAACAAGTATTTACTCTGTGCCTACAACACGCAATAGCCAGCCTTGTTTATTTCTGGAGATATCTCTCTTGAGGGGGAAACATAATAAAACATGGCTTTAAAATGATGCCAAGATTCTAGCACGTTGCAGGGGGTGGAGAAGAATGCAGGCAAAGCAAACATTGAGTTCCCATGGCTCAAAAAGGGATGGGATGTTAATTTGGCGGAGCACCATTTACAATTCAGGCTCATTAGCTTTACCCCTGCCAGACACTACCATGCTGATATTGACACTCATCCAGCATGGCAGGAAGAGGAACGAGAGAGTCATGGTGTCTGTGTTCAGACTGAGGACAAGGACAATCCAACAGTTCATTTATCTTCTTCATCCTCTTTTTCCTTCTCTTCTTTCTCCTTTTCCTCCATTTGCACTTTCTCCTTTTGCCACATCCTCTTCTTCCTCCTCCTCCAGGTCTCCTCTTTCACCTTTTTTACCTCATCTTCTTCCCCCTCTATTTTGTAACCATCATGGTGACTATTGTTCCATCATGATCACTATGATAACAGTCATCAACACACTTTACAACCCTCAGTTTCTTCCCATAAATCTTCTCTTTTGTTTCTCACAACAACCCTGTCAAACAGTCAGAGTACATATTATTATCCCTATTTTATATAAGGAAACTGAGATTCAGAAGCTATAGACAACAGGCTTGTTAGGGCATCTGATTGGCAGAGTAGATGATGTGGTAGAACTGGAGTCAGGAAGACACACATATGAATCCAGTCTCAGATATTTAATATCCGTGTGATCTTAGGAAAGTTACAACTTTTGTCTGTATCAATTTCCTCATCTGCAAAATAAATATAATAGCTCCTAACTCCCAGGCTTGTTGTGAAGATAAGGTGAGATAAAACTTGAAAAACACTTTTGTAAATTCAAAGTTATATATAAATGCTATCATTATTAGTTATCATCAGACTTATTATAGATGACATGAAAGTGCAAACAATTACTAATGCCATAAATGACAATGAGAAGTTTCCAAAAGCATAATTTGAATGTAATAAAATGAAAATATAATAGAGGTAAATGCAAAAATTTATCTAAGATTCAAAAAACCAATTGAATAAGTGCAAAATGGCAAAGATACGGATAGAACACAGTTCATATAAAAAGGGGAACTTTCCTCTGTTGACTATTTCCAATTTATAACTTATTTGTAAGCCATTGTTTGTGTGCTGTCTATCCCATTATATTTTGAGCTCCTTGAGACTGGGGGCTCTCTCTTACTTTTCTTTGTATCCCTAGTATAGGGTCTAGCACATGGTAGGTGCATAATAAATATTTATTGACTGACCAACTTCAAGCTAAAAATAGATAAACTATCTAATATCTCATCCTAAATGTATAATCTTAAGTTATATTGGAAGGTGTTTAGAACAGGGAAGGTGAGGGCTCTTCTATCTTCTTCCCTGAACGGATGATATTTGGGATATTTGTTTGGTTTCTTATAAGAAGAATTTTAATAGAATGGATTGTGAGGGTGACTGAGATAGTGAAAAAACTGGAAACCATGGTATGAGGGTATCAGTAGAAGGAAATGTGAATGTTCAGCCTAGAGAAAAGAAAATCCAGAGGAGCCATCTATAATACTTGTTACTTGTTATCTGAAAGTCTACCATTAGAAGAGGCAGAATATCTGTTATGCTTGGACTCACAAAGAAGAATTAGGTCTAATGGAATGGTGTAAAATTGCAGAGATAGATTTCTGCTTGACACAAGTTAAAACAAAAAATTCCCCAAACTAAGGCTATCCAAAATTGAAATGGAATGTATTGAGTTTCTCATTGAGGTTTTCAAATGGATGCTAAGTGCCAATTTGCCAGAAAGGCTTTCTTTTCCTATATTTGTGGGAGTGGTTGATCTAGGTGGCACATTTAATTTTGTGGTTTCTTCCTAAGGGCTTAGGATCTATTGGAAATCTCATTCTGTCAGCCTCCTTTTAAATAGCACCTAGCTCTTGTCTATCCATTTAGCCTATAATCTGCCCAAAGATCACTTCTCTTGAAGTCAAGAGACCTAGGTCTGAATCTCAGTTCATTTACTATGTGATCCCAAGGTCACAGTCATTTAAACTTTCTGGGTCTTAGTTTCTTTATCTTTTAATATCTTTTAAATCTCTGATTCAATCTATAGCAGAGATAGAATTAGAACCCACATGTTCTGACTACAAGTCCCATGTTCTGTAAGAACTCACTCTGGCTGATGGAGGAATAATTGTGGAGAAGAGACTAAAGTGGAAGATCGAAGGCCATGTTGCTGAAGCATTAGGGTTTAAATCCCCTTCCACTTTTCTGTGCATGTGGGTGCAGGATTGTAAGAATTTATGTTAGTTCAGAATCATGTCTTATGTCACTTCAGTGCCCCAATACACACGAATAAGACTTGTGCAAATGGTGGCAAAGTTGTCATCCCACCCTATCCATCTGATCTCAATGGTGCTATCTTATATGAAGTATAAAGTGCTCCAAATAGAAATTCAGTGTCAAGATGGATGGATGGATGGATAGATAGTAGACAGATAGATTAATGAAAATCATTTGTTGATAATATCTTATGTATCAAGCACTGTGCTAAGGGGATAAAAATACTAAAGCAAAGTAATTTCTGCAATCAAGAAACATGCATTCTAATAGGGAAAAATATCACATAGAGGAGAGTGATAGTAATGGAATAGAGCTTCGATTGGGAGACTCAATAGAACAGTGAGTAAAGTAATAGCTAGAAGAAATGTTAGAGATTGCCCCATCCAACTCCCTCATTTTACAGACAAGGAAAGTGAGATGAACTGATCAGTCCAATGTAAAAAGGTGAATCAGTCAAAAATTAAAACAAGGGACAGCTAGGTGACACAGTGAATAGAGCACTGGTCCTGGAATCAGGAGGCACTGAGTTCAAATCCAGTCTTAGATAGTTGACCCTTACTAGCCATGTGACTTTGGGCAAGTCATTTCACACTGATTGCCTCATCTCTCCCCTTCAAAAAAAAAAAAGAAAAGAAAACAATAGAATCAATCTAGAAATTTAAGAACTCAAAATCTTATGGAAATGAATGTTGAAAACTAAAAATTTAATTAATGAAAAACTATTTCAACTCACTCATTTTCCAGAAGGGGAAACTGAGTTGTATCAATGGAAGTAATTTGCCTAAAGTTATAAAATAATTTAGGGGAAAAAGCATAACTTGAACCAATACTTTCTCATTTCTAATCCAGTGTTTTTCCATTCCCTTTTTCCCCTTCCCTGATAACAAAGGGAGACTGGAACTTCCTTATGAAGATAAACTTCAGTTCTTAAGTCAGACTTATTGATACACAGACTATTACTAGTGATTCTGGCTGACCTTAATACTATCTCAGAGCTGCTAGTTTGGATCATGAAAAATTAAGCCCTAGGGACAAGGTAAGTGTGTATTAAGCCTAGGATGGGTTGATCAGTAGCAAGTCAGGTTTTGAGAATATTCTAGAAATGACATATTCCTTAGTTAGAGAGCATAAATTGGAGAGTATGAATATTAGCATCTATGAAACAGATCTGTGAATTAGGGTAGGGGTGCTCACCAAGGAGGCCCTTGGCAATAAACATTCTAATAATAGTCTTTGATTTTCTGCTGCCTTTCAAGCTGAGGAAGTTTGGGTTTTCAAAAGATTCAATCTGAATATTTAGAGTTAGAAGTGAATTTTGAGATTATCCAATCCAGCCTCATTTTACACGTTAAAAATAAAAACCTTTAACATGGGAACTTCAAAATTTAAATTATGTGTCCTATGCCACACCAGTACTAGAGCTAGAATTGCCATCTGATTCTAAATCCAGGGCTCTTTCTGCTCCAGAATCATGGAATTTCAATGTTTAAAAGCCATCTAGTCCCACTTCCAACTGGTCAGTGCTGTCCTCTACCATATCCCCCAAAATAGTTCATTCATCTTTGCTTGAAGACCCTCAGTGATTAGATGTACCCATTCCTAAATTAATTTCTTCCCCTTTTGGATAACTATGATTTTTAGGAAGTTTTGATATTTTTCCTCCTATATCCAGCCTAAATTTTCTATAATTTTTCCCCTCTATTTTGAATTCTTCTCTCTCTGGCCCATAAGAAAAAAGTGTAATTCCACTTTCCAATGACAACCTTTCTGATATTTTAAGATAGTGATTAGTCTTCCCAATACTATCCTTCCAAGTCTTATTTTCTCCAGGCTAAAAATTCCCAGCTGTTTCAAGTGATCTTGTTTTTGGCATGGCCTTTTGTTCTCCATTCTACTCTTGTGTATCTTCGGAGTTTAGTGACTTTAATTGACTCCCTATCAAACCATTCCTCCTCAAACACTGATGTTTTTATATGCCCCTCCCAAAATGTCACTTTGGGAAGTTAATGCAATATTCTAGCTATAGTTGGATCAAGATAGAAAACAATGGGGCTATCACTGCTCACATTGTGGTAGCAACATTGAAAGTGTATTTCTACTGATTTGACCTCAGTTTACATAAACTTTGGGAGAATCCATATGCAGACTCATGCAGTGTGGACCTCTTAATCTAAAAGATTTTCCATGGTCTTTGGTTAGTTTCTTTCCCTCTTAGTAATTATGAATATGTTAGAGTACATACTTAGGATGGATGAGGAATCTGTAAAGTACTCTGAATTCTCAAGAGACTCAACATTTGTAACCTACCCTCTTTCTTTTTGTTGCTACAATTCATCTATGGATTGGTCTGAGGTCATACATATAGGACCATAGAACTTCAGAACTAGAGAAGATACCTCTGAAAGCATCAATGAATGGAAGTTATAAAAAGGCAAACAGATTTAAACAAAATAAATAGTGTGGAAAGATAGATAACCAAATGAGAAGGTAAATAAATGGATGAATGAATGAATGAATGAATGAATGAATGAATGAATGAATGAATGAATGAAATGGATAAACAAGTAAATAAAGAGATGGATAACTACATGAATATAAATAAGAGAACAGATGAATAAAAATAGATAATAGATGAGTGAGAGAGAGATTTTAAAAGAAAATAAATTTCCTTATAATTCAAGATGTCCAAACATAGAATAATCTATTTCCCCTAGCTTCTGTAGTTTTGTAAGTGTTGACTGATAGGAAGCATTGTAAAATTGAGTTTAAGTCTTGCCTCAAACACTTACTGGCTGGGTAATCTGGGTAAGTCATATAAATTCCCTTTGCTTTAATCTCCTTGTCTGTAAAATGAGAATAATATTACCACAGAATTTTCTTCTTGGAATCAAACAAGATAATCCATGTAAAGTGCTTTGAAAAATTTAACAATCTGCATAAATGCTAGTACTCTTGCTATATATTTATCATCTGTATGTGATCATTCTACAAATAAGTCTACAAGAACAATATATTTATAGATATACACACACATTGAGAGATAGAGTGGTATTGTGGATAGAAGGTATGTGAAATCAGCCAACCTCAGTTGAAATCTTGCCTCAGGCATTACCTTTGTGACCTTGAGTAAATAAAGTACTTAATCTCTCTGAGTCTCAGTTTCCTCATCTGTAAAATGAAGGTGTCAGGCTTGTTGACCTTTAATATCCTTTCCAGTTCTAAATTGTATTATATGCTTATATACTCTCTTTCACGGATAGAATGTAAGCTCCTATAGACAAAGGGTTATTTCTCTTCTTTGGCCTTTGTGTACTCATAATCCAATATATGCCTGGTATGTAGGAGTTCCTTAATAGCTACTTCTTGATTTATTCCTGGATAGAGATTGAATCTTTGCCTCCCCTGTAATTTAATAGGTGAATATCAAGAATTATTGTAGTAAAAATAAAACAAAATTAATATCATCCCAAAGTCCACTTGGTTAAATAGTCCTTCAAGCAATAAACATTCCTTCTATCAATATCCCAGTACTTTCCAGCTTTTAGGACCTGACAGACCTTGTGCTCTGGTGGAATAGAATTTAAGAACCTAAGGTTGCCTACACATCATGAGAAAAGCAAGAGGGTAAACCTGAGCCTAAGGAGGAAGAACAGATGGACGAAAAGGAAGAAGAATGATAGGAGAAAGAGGATGATGAAGGGGAAGAGGAGGAAGGGACATTAGAAATCTTAGTGGATCCATGATCTTACCTCCTGGCTCTACATCTATCCCCTCAATCGGCGCCAATTACCAGAAATCCATGACTTCTCCTGAGTGATCTCTGTGTTTGCCTTTCTGTAAACCCTCTATAGAAGATACATCCAATGATAGAAGCCCTTTTCAGATTCTATTTATGTCTCATGGATGCCAGTGCACAACTTTCTTGCTCCTCCTCAACTCCTATTGTCTTTCCATCCCAGATTACCTTCCATTTACTCTGGATGATATTTATTATTATTTTCAATAAAATGTTCATGTTATTATTATTGTAATTGTAAGTTTCTTCCATTAATATTCCTTAAATGCAAAGATTGTACTTTTGTCCTTCTTTGTATCCTCAGTGCACAATTCCTGCATGTAGTTGGTGCTAAATAAATGCTTGTTGATTATCTGTTGTCCTAGTACAGTGTAGGTCTGACCATGTCATACTCCTATTCAACAAACTCTAGGAGCTCTCAGGAACCCTCAGGGTCCTCTGTTTGGCATACAAAAACCTTCAGTAACATGTTCCCTCCTACCTTCCTAATCTTCTTATAACTTCCTTATCTACATATGCTCTGTGATCCAGTGACACTAGCTTCATTGCAGTTCTTGAACGAAGTACTCTAGCTCCTGACTCCAAGCATTGCCACTGGCTGTCTCCTATATCGAAAATGTACTCCCTCTTCATTTCTACCTCCTAATTTCCATGGAACCTCCAGCTAGAATTTCGTCTCTACAAGAAGTCTTTCCTAATACCCCTTAATCTTCCATCTGAGATTATCTCCAACTCCTATGATATGAAGCTTATTTGTACATAGTTGTTTTCATGTTCTTTTTCATTAGAATGTGAGCCCCTTGAGAGTAGGGGCTATCTTTTGCCTTCCTTTTTATCCAAACGTTCAGCTCGGTGCCTGTCACATAATTGGCGCTTAATAAATGCTTGTTGACAGACCAATTGCTCTCTTCTGCTTTCATTACATCTATCCTATTTCCTTTTTGACTCCCACATATGGCTCAGTTTGCCTTTATAGAACTCACTTGCAAAACATTTATTGGTCATATTTGGTAGCCTATGTCCATCTGCCATACATCTTTCCATTGCCTCTTGAGTCACCTACAATTGTCATCCCCTTGATTACATTGAATCATATAGCAAACCCAGGGAAATTGTGATGTTAAAAAGATAGATTTTGGTGGCAGAGAACAGCTTAGAATTATTGCAAGTCTTGCAGAACTCCACAAATGAAGTTTGGCTTTTTTGAATTCATTTTAGAACTCAGTCACTGTGTATAGTGCCTACCCAAGATTTGTGTACTGATGGAATAAATCAACTACAAATCATAATGAAGTACATATTCATCAACTTATTTTATCCACTTTGGATGCTAGACTGTCCCTTTTTTAGTGACTGTGGATCTCACTTAGCTGGCCCTGTACTATTTCAGGCTCAATAAAATGAGCAAAATGTCCAAAGCCAATAAGTTGTTATTGTTTGCTTGGAGTTTGTTTATTTGCTTTTTAGTAAAGGTACTAGAGTGATTTGCCATTCCTTCTCCAGTTTATTTTACAGAGGAGGAAACTGAGGCAAACTGTGAAATAATTTGCCCAGGGTTACACAGCTAATAAGTGTGTGAAACTGAATGAGGACTTGGTCTTCCTGACTCCAGACCTGGGGCTCTATCTACTGCACCACCTAGCTGCTCCCAAAGAACAACAAGAGCTTCGCACAATAGACTTTTTTTTTCCCATTTGGATGTTTTACAGAACAAAAGGACCACATATTAAAGATGGGGAAATTGGGGGTCACAGAGCCTAAATAATTTGCCCATCATACAAGTAAGCAGAATTAGAAAAAGTAAAGTTACTTGATTTTGGAGAAGACAATGTGGTAGAGTGGAAAGAGCTTCATGTATGCAATCAGATGATATGGGTTTAAATCTCACCTCTTATGCTCATAACTTGGCCAACTCACTTCTACCCTCTGAGATTCAGTTGTCTTTACCAGTAAAATGAAGTATTTGATCTGGATGATCACCAAAGTCCCTTTCTAGCTTTAAATCTTTGATCCTATGGTTTAAACCCAGGTCCTTTGACTCTAAATCCAGCTCTTTTCTCCAATAGGCCACACTCCCTGAATTATCCTTCAAGGCATTATTATACAGGCCACAAAGATTGATGTTTATACTCAGTAGGTTGTTAAAAAATTACATTTATGTCAACAATAAAATTCACATTAATATAGTATATTGTGAATTATAAAGAGCTCCACACAGAAAGTCATATTTGTTCCTCCCAGTGATGATGTGAAACAAATGTTGGAGCTGTTCTCCTCATTTTACAGATGAATAACATGAGAGTCAGAAGTGCTAAGTGACTTTTCCAGTATCATACAGCCTGAATATTCCCTCCCCCAACCATGATGAGAATCTCATTACCATTTCCCTTGCCCATTCCATTTTCTTTCTTTCTTTCTTTCTTTCTTTTTTTTGCAAATTAATATTGTTAGGATTATATATATATATATATGTATGTATGTATGTATGTATGTATGTATGTATGTGTGTGTGTGTATACATACATATCAAGCTGAAATCTGCCTGGAATAAGGGAGCAATGAGATATGAGGAAGACCTGGGTCCAAGTCCCCATTTATTAACTTTGTTGCCAGTTGCATTTTTCATCAAATCTCATAGGACTTCCACTTTACTCATCTGCAAAATGGGATAATAATAAAACATTGTTGTGACAAGCCAAAAAAAGAATAAAGATATTATCTCAAGAATAAAGCATTTTATAGACCTTAAAGAACTATGCTACTTCTCCTTTTTTGCCCTCTGGGCAGAGGATTACCATGATCCTAAGAAGTGCCCCAACCCCTACCAGCACTCCAATTACCTCTGAACTTTACCATAATCTAGTCCCACCTCTGAAGAGAAAGAAATTCCTCTTGGTATCATGCATTTAATTTCTCCATTGGTTCTAATCATGCCAACAAGTCACCCTCCCACCTCATTACAATACCTATAAAGGAAGACAGAGAAATGGCAGTCATCCATCAACCAGGTACCCATCTCTGGAGATGGGAGGACAGGAGGTGAAGGCTAAACAAAAGGAGAGATCGCAAAGAATTATACAAGTATAAAGGTGCAGGAAATAAGATGGGACTTTTATTGGCTTCAATGATCTGCTGCTGAATAGATATCTCTGCACTTTCTATATAAACTTGTCAGGAGAGATTTCCTAGAGAGTCAGTTCTTCTCTTTTCTATCTGACATTCAAGGCTTTTCTTGATTTGGCCCCATCTTCAAATTAATAGAATCTTTGAATCATAGAATTAGAGCTGGAAGAAATCATAGTGATCTGTTAAAACACTGTGCACATGAAGAAACTGAGGAACAGAGGGCTTAAGTAATTAGAATCAGAACCTGGAGTCAATTTCAGACCCACTGATTCCACAGAAGCACATTTCTCCCTTTCCCTTGTTGGCTCTTATCTCCTTCTCCTCCCAAAAGATTCAACCCGTAACCTCTACTCTAGTCAGGATGACCTTAATCTCTCACCCCACAGCCTCTTGGTGTCATGGATATCACATATGCACACATGCATGCATGTACACACACACGCACACACACACATATACCCCCACCACTACCACCACCACCATCAAACAATGGTTATTTTTGATTCACGGAATTACAGTTATAAATCTTGCTCAAGCTCTGACGGTCCACTCATGATATCTAACTTCTTCCTCACGTCCTGTCCCTGTCCTATTCTTCCTCTGAAGTATTGCAGGACTTGGACCTAGAAGGAATGAAGTGATCATTGGATCACTGTTTGAATTGGAAAGGACCTTAATGCTTCACTCATTTTAGAGATAAGAAAATAGAGGCTAAGATAAGTGGTGTGATTTGATGACCATCACGCAAATCCTTAACTTCAAATGTATCAATATTATCATCATCTTCTTCATCATTCTCATCAATAAGCATTTCGTAAACACTTGCTATGTACTAGACACTGTGCTAATCACTGAGAATACAAAGAAAGGTAAAAATAGTCCCTTCAATGAGTTAGCAATAATGGCTATTGAAACATTTAAAAAAAAAAACATTATAGTAGTAGCTAATGGTCACAGGAGATAAAATGATGAAATTGTAATCTGGAAAACCTGATTTCAGATCCAGGCTCAGGTAATTACCAATTACAACAATTATGTGGCCATGGATCAATCACAGCTTCTATTTGCCTCAGATTTCCAATCTTTAAAATGGAGATACTAATATAACATATCACCCAGGTTGTGAGGTCAAAGTGAAATATTCATGAACCACTTAACCTCTGGCTCATAGTAGGTGCTTAATAAATGTTTGTTCCCTTTCCTACATAAATTTGAATGATTCTCATTATTTTTTATTATCACATAAGATATAGAGAGTGTGAATGGGAGGCCATCTCTGAGAGAAGGAGGTAGCATTAAGGGAGATCAGGAGAATGTCTTGAAGCTTTTAAGATATGAGCTGAGATTTGAAGGAAGCCAGAGATGTCAAGTGGTAGAGATGAAAAGAGAGAGCATTCTAGGCATTGGAACAGTCAGAAAAAAATACTTGGAGTCCCTTGGGTAAGAGCAAAGAGAAGAGCAATGTTGTTGGATTGTATTGGTCTTTGAAGGGGGTAAGGTGAGAGAAGCTTGGAAAGATAGGAGAGGTCTAGGTTGTGAAAGGCTTTCAAAGTCAAGCAGAGAATTATGTACTTGAACCTGCAGGTATGAGGGAGTCATTGGTGTGTAGTGTACTTATCGCTTTCAGGAAACTTTTTAAGTCAAAACCGGCATTCATTCTTGGTGAGCTTCTATAATGCTTATAGTCTGTACCATTCACCTATTGCTGAAACCTCCTCTATTTGTTGACTCCCAGAATCAGAATGTGAGCTCCTTCTGAACGGGGCAAATCTTAATTATTTTGTCTTTTTATCCCCAGTACTCAACACGTGATAAGCAAATAATAAAAGTCTTTTCATTCATTCATTCATTTTAATTACTGACTTCTTGGATTGTTATTTAGCTGATTCCTGTACAGAAAGCCTAACTCCCCAGCTATAATTGAAGCTCCCTGAGAGCAGTAATAAGGTTTTTATTCATTTCTCCTGGGTCCTGCCTACCTCTGCTGCAGAACATAATAGTTTTTTTTTTTAATAACTATTTGTTGAATGTGTGGCTATTTGTTTAATTAATTTACTGTTTTTAAATTTTAAAGTCATCTCGCAGCAGAAGTAGGTTCTCTCTTCTTTGCGGAGGTGGGGTAAAAGAAATAGGCTCTCTCAAAAAGGAGTGAATTCCTCAGCATTATAACTGTTTGCATAAAAGCTAGGTAACCACTTCTCAGAATGTCATAGGGATACTTTATGATTTGGGGTGAAGTTGGAATAGCTGCCTTATGGAGTTCCCCCTACAGCTCTCAGATTATGTGAATAAGTCAATCATCAATAAACATTAATTAAGTGCCTAGGTACTGTGCTAAGTGTTGAGTCTGTGAATAAATGAACGTACAAACTGTGAAATCCTGGGATGGATATGGAGCTACATGAAAAATAGGTTGAAATAATGGTGATAATAATGAAGGTAATGATCTGATGATGGTGGTGGTGATGATGACAATGCAGATGCCTAACATGAATACAACACATTAAAGTCTACAGAGCACTTTACATGCTTTGTCATTTGATCCTAATAACAACATTGTGAGATAGCTGCTTTTTTGAGGGTGGGGCACAGGAGTCAAGAAACTGGGATTTCATTAGTATAGAGAATTCTCAGTGTGTAAATTCTTCTCTTCCCATTCATGTAGCTCTGCAATTCCTTCATAACTTACATTCTTTTTTAAAGAGTTGTTCACAAGAAGACTTCAGAGAGGCCTGGAAGGACTTATATGATCTGATGCTGAGCGAAAGGAGCAGAACCAGGAGAACTTTGTACACAGCAACGACCACAGTGTGCGAGAGTTTTTTCTGGTATACTTGGAATTTTGTAATAATGCAAGAACTTCTTTAAAAAAAAAAAATCCCAATGGTGGTTCTCTAAGGCAAAATGCCTTCCACACTCAGAGAAAGAAATATGGAAGTCATTCACAGAATGTAGCAGATCATGTTTCTGTATGTGTATGTGTTTGTGTATCATGTTTTGATTTGTTATATGATTTCTTCCATTTATTTTGGTCCGACCACATAGCATGACTATAGTGAAAATGTACTCAATAGGAAAGTATATGTAGAACCTATACAGAATTGTATGCAGTCGTGGGGAGGGAGGGGGATAGTGGGGGGTAGGTGGGGGGGGGGATAAAATCTCAATTGTATGGCAGTGATTGTTAAACATTAAAAAAAAAAAAAAGAGTTGTTCATGGTCCTGAAATGTTACGTAGTTATGTAGAATGGTTCAGAGATAGGATTTTAACTCAGTCTCCTAATTCCAAGTCTAGTCTTCTATCCCCTCTACCTTTTGAGCTTCAATTTTGCACTGCCTTAGTAACTGACTGCTGGGCTTTTTGAAGCTATTTAATAAGGAGTTCTCATTAAAAAGGACAAGAATTATAGAATAAAAGATGTAAGAGGGAAAATGGAAAGCATCTAATCCAACCCCCACACGAAATAAATCATTTTGCCACAATGTAAGCAGTAAATGATTATCCAGTATGTATTTGATGGGGAACCCAAAACCAACTAAGATAACTCAAAATTTTCTGACAACTTTAATTGTCAAGAATTCGTCTTTCTATTCAGTTGAATTCTGTCTTTCTGTAATGGCTCCATTTTCCCTAGTTCTGCTTATCTAGACCAAGGATAACAAGCTTGCTTTTCTTTCATATGACAACCCTTTGTTTTTTTTCTTTTTTAATAGCACTTGTGCATTGTGCCCATCTCACCCTTACTTTTTGTCCATAGAAAATATTACAAGTTGTTGATCCTGTCTAACCTCAAAGATCTCTGTGATCTCATGAGCCCTAATAAGAGTTTACCTGAATTTTCTGAGGTTAGCTTCCAGTGTCATATGTGACCCTTCGCTCCTCAGACACTATCACCATCCTGGTACAACCTCTCATTATCTCATACCTGGACTATTGCAATAACCAACTGAGGGGTCTTCCTATTTCAAGTCTCTCTTCACACCAATCCATCCTCCACTCAGCCACCAAAATGATTTTCCTAAAGTATAAGTCCAACCATGTTACTCCCCTACTCATGGGTCTAAAGAATGGGGTTCCCATTTAGGTTATGACTTAGAAACACAATTCTTTGCAGGTCTTTTTTCTGTTTTGAGTTGCCAGTAGGATCAAGCCTTGAAAGATTTTGAGTAAAGCAGGCCTTTATTCCAATGTGTTAAATACCAGAACATATACTTCACAGGTTATCCAATTGTAGAGATATGGCATACTTCTAGAGTCTGTTTTTGTTTTGGTTTTGTTTTTTGTTTTTTGTTTTTTTAGAGATAAGATGTAAGATGCATCCTGATAAGCAGAAAGAGTATTAAAACAGGAGTCAAAAGACTTAAGTTCAGGTCTCCGTTCTGACACTAGCTGTGCAATTGCAGGTAAAAAACTTCCCCTCTCTAATTGTAAGTTTTCTCATCTACATAATAAGAATAATAGTGCCTCTCCTGTATGTCTGTTGGTGACAAAATGTTTTGTGGACATTAAATTACCGTGCAGATGTCACTATTCACCTCTTTTCTTTCCTTTCGATATCCTCTAGATCATCTCATATCTTCTCACCTGCTAGGGCATAAAAGGACTCCATCATTTTTGACAGTTTTCCCACAAATCATGTCCTTCTATCCATAAGCTCCCTGCTTTTCACACCTAGGAGGCTCTGGAAAGTCTTTTTAGGTTTCTACACCTACTTTCATGGCAGCTAGGCAGTGCAGTGGATAGAACATTGGACCTAAACTCAGAAGATCTGAGTTCAAACTTGGTCTCAGTCAAGTCATTTAACTTTGCCTCAATTTCCTCATCTGTAAAATGAGCTGGAAAAGGAAATGGCAAACCATTTAAGTATATTTGCCAGGAAAACCCAAAACTGGGTTACGAAAAGTCAGACGTGACTGCACAACAGCGTGCTTTCTTTCTAGCTTTCACCTTTCTTAGTGTTAGGGGCTGTCTCACCATTTTGTCTCTTCCCTATTCTTTTTCACATTATTATATTTCCCATCTGAGAGAATAATAGAATGCTATATTAGGAGGGAAACCATCCCAGAGTCACACAGTATTTAAGTAGCAGAGTGTCAAAGCAAGGACCCAAATCCAGTTGTGCTTACTCCTAGCCTCCCTCTATTCTTTATATCTCCCAGATGCTTTAAACACTAACGTTGAACTGTTCTCTGAAAATACTTAGTTTAGCAGTGGTTATCTTCCAGACTTGAATAGGATACATCTTTCTAACTCATCTCAAACCTTCCTTTGTCTCTGGGGCTTGTCAGAGGTTTGGGAATTCCTAGATATGCAGCTTCTGTCCAGCCTTGTATCTCTCTAGTAACGCTTAATACTTCCAACTCCATCAAAGATAAGGAATTAAATTGCCTTGTTAGCATTTCCAAAATGAATGCTAACGAAAGGGGCCTTAGAGCATGCCCAGATCACTCAACATGGGGCCTTCTGCTTCTCTGAGTTCCCTTACCATGTGGTCAGGAATAACTTCCTTTGATTGGCTCCATAGCTGGAACATGCAACATCTTTAATACTGCCAGACTGATGCAGTCTTACTCTCTTTCCTACTGCTTCTTGAGAGTGAAGATAATAAACAGTTCATCCACAGTGCAGGTGCTATGAACTGAACTAGAAAGGAGGGATACCTTTCTTTCTATCTCTCCTCTCATCTCATGGCTCCAAGAAGTTAGCTCGGTATGTTTTTCTTTTTTTCCTGTTTCTCCTATTTCATGTGTCCTCCTCAGTTTCAAATGAAAGTGCTAATCCTCACTGGACTAGGAGTTTGAGCCTTGGCTGTCTTGGAGTCAGGACTCCATGTGTGATGTTTCAGCCAGCCTGTTGGAGAATCCCTGAGAAGCCAGGATGCCTTGAACTCAATCCTAATAGTGGCTTTTTACTTGGAACTTGAGACTGTGTTATATAGGAACTAAGCTGAGCAATTCGTATATTTGTCACTTTATGTCTGAATTAAATATTTCTTTTCAAAAACTAATCCAACTGTTGAGTGGTTAAATGGAATGGGAGTACAGAGGAGCTCCCTGTATTTGGGGCAAAGTTATGATAGGTACTAGTGATGTTGGTAGAGCCTAGTCACTCCAAAGTCCCTTAATTAAGCGTACTGAAGAACCATGGAAGAGAGGTAAAATATAACATACTTGGCCTTTATACACTGGGAGCCAGAGTAGTTAGTGTCACACTAAAAATATACTTTGTGTTTCTTGTAACCAGACATCTTTTGTGAAGATGTTATTAATAACTGCTCATTGATAATGTAAAATAGTATTTACAAGGCCATTTCACAAGTTGGGACTTCATAATTAAGACTTAATAGTGATAATAACCGATATTTCTACAGCACTTTAAAAGTAATAGTGATTTCTTCATACAAGCCCTGTGATATAGCTTGTGCAATTCTTGTTATCCTCATTTGACAGAAAACAAGCTGCTATTGAGATGTAACCAACTCTTTGTGATCCCATTTTGGAGTTTTCTTGGCAAAGATACTGGAGTGGTTCACCATTTCCTCATCCAGCTCATTTTACAGATGAAGAACTCTAGCAATGTGGCTAAGTAACTTGACCAAAGTCCCACAGCTATTAAGTATCTGAGGTCAGATTTGAACTCAGAAAGATGAGTCATCCAAATTCCAAGTCCAGTGCTCTATCCATTGTGCCACCTAGCTGTCCCTAAAACTGAAAGAGGCAACATGACTTTCTCGAAGTACAACAGTAAGTGGTGGACTTAGCATTCAAATCAGATTTTCTGGCTCCAAGATAAATGATACTTTCTGTAGATAAGATTCTCTGGTTTCCTCCCAGTTAAAGCTCAAATCCTATCTTCTACAGCAGACCATATACAATACTCCAGTTGCTAGAGCCTTCTCTTTTCAGATTGCTTTACATCTCTTCCCTGTATATCTTGTATCTAAACAGTTGTTTACATATTGTCTCCTTCTTTAGAATGTGAGCTCCTTGAGGACAGGTACTATTTGTTTTCTGCTTTTCTTTCTATTCCAATGACTTGGAACAGTGGTTGGTACATTGTAAGTGCTTTATAAATACTTGTTGACTGACAGTCACCACCATTATTACATAAACCATGACAGTGGGTGAGACAAGCCCAAAAGGAGGTTCCTAAAGTCAAGTTTTGAGCACATTCAGGGTTGTATCTCACGATGCCTTCACTGGGTCTCACAAGAGTCAATTGATATAAGGATCCTTCTTTCCCATTTAAGTAGAGACCTAGCTCATCAGCATGACATATCTTCATTGGAAATAAGAATGATTATAATGATATAGGTAAGAATCATGAAGGATGAGAAAGAAAGCTTGAGTATGTTGTGCTCTACATCAGTGGAGGAGAGATACACTTCACTGAGATCATGAATACATCTATAAACCAGAGTAACAGTAGCAATTAGAATAATATTCATTTATTTTTCATTGCCTTTTATGATTTATAAAACATATGCCTCTGTGGTTTCATTTCATAGGTATTATTTTCATTTCTAGAATTTTTAAAATCTTTACAACACACTTGTGAGGTAGAGAGGATTAAATATTACTTTCTCCATTTTATAGAGAAATAAACTGAGGCTCAGCAAGAAATGATGTGTCGCTAGCTGGTCACCTAGCTGATATTGGCACAGTCAGAGATTCAAATCAGATATTCTATTTTCTATTCTCTCCCCCAGTGTTCATTCCATTCTACTGGCATGTCTATATCTAGCATTCCCCCAAATCATCACCTCCGCCCAGCTCCCACCAGGTCTTGTAATTAGGCTGTCACTAGAGAGGAGAAAGGTTTTCCTTCAAGGCTTTAGAGCGGGCAGCTCTGAGAGAACCTAGACATAGAGCTATTTGCTGTTGTGATAATGGCCTCTTCCCAGGAAATAGATGTGTCTGTAAGAGACCGTCGGAGTTTGAACCCTATAAAAGCAAGGATAGTATTAGGACAATAGGGAGGCTTTGTATCAATCACTGGCCCATTAGCTAAGGAAGTTACCAGGCCTCTGAATCTCCTGTTCTGTGTCTTCAGTTCTATCTGCAGAAAATGAAGCCTTTGAAAGAAAGGTTAAAAGAATGGGCCAAGTCATTCTTCCCCCAGATAGGATAAAATAGGATACTGTACTAGGGGAGGGTGGGGCATGACTGGTGCTGCTGAGGGCTGAGCAGTATCTCAGGAAGATTGAAGGTAAAAGGAAAGGATGTGGGTTTTTCTGGCCCTCAAAATAGACCGAGTATCATAAAGTCACAACCAGACTATAAACCATCCCCTTGATGTTGACACCATGGAATGTTTGGAGTTGTGACCTCTCCTTATTCACCATCTTTCTAATTTCTATGTTTGAAAGTTCTTCCATGTGTTATCCATCATAATGAAATTGAAATTCCCTTATGGGGAAGATCCTAGGATAATTTGGACTCAAAGTCCATGACAGGTTAAACAAATTTACTAAAAACAAAATAGATGTAAGAAATCCATTCATCCCTTCATTGCTAGGTCCTGAAGACATAAGTGATATCTTTATTTATTCACTCATTCCTAGTTCATTCATTCACCACTTTGTTTTCATGAATTAAAAATGAGTAAATGAATGGGTAAGTAAATTAGGAAATAATGAATTAATGAATTTGCTTACTTATGTGTCCATTGTAATAGTAATTTAAATGAGAAGATCTTTAATATGCCCATGTGACCTGCCTGGGTCACATGGAAGTCTGAGTCACATGGAGTTGGTGGTAGCGGGAGTTTGAGCAGTCAGAGCCCGGAAAGAGAGAGCAGACAGCAACTAGTGTGAGTGGGAGAGCTTGTGATTTTGTTGAAGGGAGCTGGTTTGTGAAAAGTCTAACAGGGGAAAGACTTGGGGATGGCAGTGCCCTCCGCATTGTTAATGTGTTTACGTCTCTTTGTTGCTAAGACAGATTTGATTTTCTGGTGTTGGAATTTGGCTTTCTGATATTTGAATAAATGTTTTGGTCCTGTCTTCCATGAGGAGAGTCTGCTATATTTTGTGATTTAGAACTGTGCTGGCTCAGTCATAGCCACCTTCAGTGCTGTGAATATCACATTGGCACTACATCCATTGATTGACTCATTCACTTAATCCATCACTTCTTCATTAGCTTATTGGTCATTTCTGATTCCCCAAAATGCCCATGAGGGACTTTGTTTTTCTCACAGAGACTGATGGAGCCTTAGACTAAGTCAGAGATCACATTTTTGTCAGGGACTCATCATCACTACTCAAATTATGGAATTATAGCACCTCTGAAGTAGAAGGAAGGAGGTGTGTGTAGAGTTCGAGAGAGAGAAAAAAAGAGACCAGTGGAAACTATTTTTGAGCTCTATGAACCAACAGAGAACATTAGACTCTGACCTGGACTGGAACATATTCTTAGGACTATAGTACTATGAATTTAGAGCTGGAAGAAAAATTAGAGGCAATAGAGCCCAACCTCCTCATATTTCAGATAAGGAAATTGAGGTCCAGGGAAATCAAGTGACTTGTTCAGGGAGACAAAGCTAAAAAGTGTTTAAATATGATTTGAATCAACATCTTATTGACTCTAAATAAAGTATCCTCTCTACTCCTCCATGCTGTACATTGCCAAACACTCAAAGGATGCTCATGCAGAATCACTTGCAGATTTCTGAACACTCAATTCATCAAACATTTATCAAACAGCACCGAACTGTTAGATAATAGCAGGAATAGACATCATAGGTAGTTCTTCCACACCACTCTGACACCCCAACTGATTCCTCCCTACTGGGAAAGAGAGGGTACTTCAGAGCAAATACCAAGGAAATTCCTTTTCCCCATCATCTTGCCAATGTTCTGTTCCCTCTTTTTGCCTGAGGCTAACCTCCCTTCCCACCACCACCAATCCTACTTTCTTAGAAGGGTACTCAGAACCTTAATTCCTGACTCTCAGACACACTTCTCTCTCCCCAGTGTTGTGGGTCTGGGACCTCCATTTCCACCCCTCTTTTGTCTTTATGGGTAGATATGACCATTCACAGTCCCTAGATTAACAGGGAATCACCAACTATAATTCTTCTAGCAAAATAGAAAACTATTTAATGAAGGACCACTATGTGGCCTTGTCACTATATTCTCTACAGTGCTGGGAATTACCATATGACTTGACGATGCACTCTAAGGATCAATGCTATGATAATAGGATGAGATAAGCCATGAGAAGTGATTGGTAAAATGTAAAGTTATTAGTTAGGTTATATTATCTACATTTTATCGATGTGGAAGTAATACCAGTTCCCAGAGAAATGAAGAGAATTACTTTAGATGAAACAATGAGTTCATAATAAAGTCAGGAATCAAATCTAAATGTCTTAATTTAGTATCCCAGGATTATTTTATTATAATTCCTTGTATTCACTACAGGGTTCCATCAGCCCAGTCATTATCTATTCCCTCAGTAATATTGCAACAATCTTCTCATCCCCTAGTTATCCCCATTGGAATAATCACCTCCACTCCTTCCCCACCAGAAAATCATACTCCATCCCTAAAACATTAATGTATGGTATTTGGTAAGCCAGCTTTGGCCAAGTATTTCTCAGTTTCAGGCAGGGATGTGCTGGTACATATTTAACTATCAGATGTCTCAAGGAAAAAAAGATATATATGCATGACACATTTTCAGTTTTAATCTACATTATTAATATTTTCTTCATTACTTTCTTAAGTCTATATAATCAGCAAAGCAACAGATTAAGCCCTAGTTTGTTACTTCTAGTGATTTCTGAGGTGTAAATTCTCATTGTAAAAATTTAGCAATTAATTCTTCAGATCAGGTTGAAGCTGGCTCCAGTATCTCTCTGGTACAGCTCTCTACAGAACTTTCTGGATATATCTAGCAATTCTACCCCAGACATAGTCATAAATTGCTACCACCTTTCCAATGTTCTTTTTTGTTTTGTCTTCCTCCTTTGGAATGAAATTGATGGCAGGAACTGTTTAGCATGCTCTTATTTACATTCTCAGCATTTAACACAATATCTGACAAATAGTAAAAGATTAATCAAAATTCTTCTTTCTGAAGCACCCTCCCCTCTTCCCTGTATCTCTTACAATCCCTCAATTCCTTCAAAATTAGACATTAGTGCTTCTTCCTATATGAAATCTTTGTCCTCACTCCCCAGTGTTTTTCTTATATGTTATTTGTATAAAAAGGCAGCAGGCTACAGTGAACAAGCAATTGATCTCTGAAGCAGTAAGCTCTGGGTTCAAGTTTTCTCTTATATTTACTGGCTATGAAACCCTGGATAGGTCAACTAATCTCTCAATATCCCCAGGAAACTTTCCAAAATTCTAGGTTACATAACAGATGCTGAATTGAATTGGGAGAGGGCATTTTCTCAGCTGGAGTTCCCTATACTGATGAAACTTTTAAAAATTTTATGAATTTATATCAATCTAGAATTTGTACACACAGGTGCACACAGGAATGTGTGTGTGTGCGTGTGTGTGTGCGTGTGTGTGTGTAGTTTATTGTCCTCTTCTATAAAATGTAAGCTTCTTGAGGTCAGGAATTGTTTTGTCTCTGTATCTCCAGGAGCTAGCACATAATAGATACTTAATAAATACTAGATGACTGGTTGATTGATGTGGTCAGCTCCAGTAATTTCCCAATCTGGTGATTCTTAAGAGGACCTAGCCTCCATCTACTTAATTAAAATTCCACAGACCTTTAGAAGTCCTGACTTAAGCCAATAAATGACCACCCATCACAAGAAGACTTCAAACCAGCCGCTGATTTATCAGTCCACTAATAGAATCTTGCTGGTTACTGGTGTTAACCTTTAGTTGCACATGTTCTTAGAATAATAGTGCTTGTCATTGCTAGACTACCTTTATTTTCTCAGAACACTTCACCTTTCATTTTCTCACTTGAGATAACCAGCCCAGAACACATTAGAGTGTAGTGGAACAAGCCTGGCCTTGAAATTAAGAGGTTCCATTTTTAGTTACAGCCCTGCCTTTACCCCACAGTGTGACATTGAACAAATCACTTTTCTCTGATCCTTGGTTTCCTTCTTTTGTTAAATGAATCATCTGGGAAGCTCTAATTATTATTGAGTTTTCTTTATATTAAGCTGGAATCACAAAGCTCACAGATTGTCAGAGTGGGAAAGGACCTTGGAGGTCATTTAGGAACAGTTCATTTTACAAAGGAGAAAATTGAGACCCAGAAAATGGAAGTGATTTACTAAAAGCCATATAGTGAGTAAGTGGTTGAACTAGGATCTAAACCTTTAGGTTCCTAGTTCAACTTATATGCAATTATATTTTTTCGATAGATATTTATTGATATGCTTTGTTTTTATGGTACATACATTTCCTATAGTATTTCCAATTTCTTCACTATCCTGGTTTTCTTTTTCTGGGTCTTCTACAGTTTATGCAATGTGGCATCCAGGGCTGGGCCCAACCTCCCAAATATGACCAGGGCAAGGACAAATGAACTATCACTTCCTAGGATGTTACATTTCTCCCAAGGTAAACTAAAGTCAAGTGGGTTTTTTTTTTTTGGCTACCAAGTCACATTATTGACTCATAATAATGAGTCTATTAAGTTTGGAGTCTATTAAGGTCCCCTTGTTTTTTCACATGAACTCCATCTTAACCAGAATAGTCAGAGTCCAGCCCTATTCTCAGGTCCTTGGCCATGAAAAATCAAGACTTTATATTTTCTGAGGGAAAAGATTTCCTGATCCATAGAGATCCTGAAAATGGCCCCAGGATTTGAAGGAGATCCACAGTTACGAGGCTGTTATGTGATTGCCTACAAACAGAGAAACACTGCTGCCTTTATTTACTACAGTCATATTCTGTGCTTAATGCATTCATAAGTTGTCTTGCTAGACTTTGGGAGCTTTATCATAGTTTATATTTCCCTTCTCTGCGTGCTTAAAATAAACACCTACCCTGAAGGTGAACTCAAGAAATCCAAGCTGATTATATGTGAATAGAACACCAGGAAATAGGTGCCATTACAGTGAGAATCTATGACCCCGCTTGCACCTTCATAGGCCATGCCTGAGGAATGGAGAGGCTCACACAATTCAGTGGCCAGTGGGATTTGAGCACATTTCTTTGAAGCAACAGGGAAAAATTTTGAATGACTTAGGAGCTTTGAGTTTGACTATCAGCATTTCCTTATTACCTGTGTGCAACTCCAAGTGAATTAAGAGAGACATTGTTTTCAGGAATACAGCTGATAGTCTACACTTCTCTGCTCTTGCTCGATTGTGTATTCTGAAGTATTAGGTTCAATTCTGAGCAGCACAATTCAGGAAAGACATTGAAAAGCTAGACAATATCCTAAGAAAGGAAACCAGCATGATGAATGACCTTGTTTCTGTATATAGGAAGACTGGTTGAAAGAACCCATCAAGATACTCCCTAATAGAAATACCTTTTCAGGCTCTCTATGGCATAGGAGATAAAATGCAAAGTTCTTTTCCTCCAGACTCTTGCTTCATGCCCCTTTTCCAGCAGTCATTCTTTCATGTATTTTACTTTCCAGGTCCATTGGACTAAGGTCTGTAAGCAGAGGAGAAGCTAGAGATGAAGATACAGAAGGTTTTGGAGATTGGAGATTGAAAAAATGTGTCCCAGCACTTATCGGAGTATCTGTGTTTTAACTGAATTATTAAATTTTGCAAAGGATATCCCTCATGCTAGTTTTCTTTACTAGATGCATCAACTGATCAATCAATCAATAGGAATTTATTTTTGTACTAGGCATTTTGTACTAGGTATGTTAGGTATCAGAGATACAAAAACAAGAAGAAAACAGTCCCTGGTCTCAAGGACCTTACAGTTTTTAGGGGAGACATCATTCATATATACCAATATATATATATGTATATACATAATATGCATGTAGCATATATATATATATACACACTATAAACACATATATACTGTATCTACTATACATATATATGCATATATATACACACATATATGTATATACAAACACACATGCACACCAGTTTCGTGGTGAAGTCATAGCAGCAAAAGTGACTAAGCAAGGCTGCATGTGCATTTCAAACTAGATTTTGAAGCAAATTAAGAAAAAGAATAAGAAGAAATCAACATTGATACAGCACCTACTATGTGCCAGGCACTATGCTAAGTGTTTTACAAATATTATTTCATTTGATTTTCACAACAGTCCTGTGGTGTAGGTACTATTAATTTACAGATGAGAAAACTGAGACAAACAGAGGCCAAGTGACTCACATAGGATAACACAACTGATAAGTGTTCAAGGGCACATTTGAACTCACATCTGCCTGACTCCACACTTAGCATTCTGTGTACTACACAGCCTAGTTGCTTCCAATTAAAGATTTCAAAAGGTTAAGGGAAGAAGGGAATACATTCCATGCATGGGGATTGTCTGTGCAAAGATGTGGATACAGGCGATGAAATGTTGGGAGTTAAAAACTGAAAGAAGCCCTATTTATTGGCACCTTAGAATGGGTGGGGAAGAATGTGTGGTAAGCTAGGAAGGTAAGTTGGAAGCATTCTGTAAAAAATTTTAAATACTAAACACAGGACTTCGTATTTGATCCTAGGATTACTAGGGAGCTAATAGAGTGTAATGAGTGGAGGAGTAATATAGTTCTCATTTTACTCCCTTATAAGGGAGTAAATCTGCTTCTTTTGCCTATAAGTCTCAACATCTCACAACTTAAAGTTGTGTGTGGAAAGCAGTGAGTGGAATTTAATCACAGGATTCCCTCCTATAGATGAGGATATTTCTGCTTCCCACTTTCAGCCTTATGTTTTATCTCAACTATGACTTCTTTTTCTTATATAGGGCAGCATGTTTCAATGGAAAGATTACTGTGTTTCTTTTTTTTTCCTAAAATCTTTGTGGTTTTACTCTTATTTTCCTCATATCACTCTAAGTCGCTTTTTAACTCCATAGCCTTTGATGGTGGGCTTATCCTAGAAGCTGGAGTTCAAAGTTACCTCAGTCTCCCATCTTCCTGGGGAATTTACTTTTCATTGACCTCAGGCCACATCTCACATAGCCTATAAAGGGGACTGTACTAGGTCCAAGTGGAGTCCAGTGCCTTTTCAATAAGGCCTGCTGCAGCCTTGAATGATGGCCCCTTTCTCAGTGTTCTCTGTTCTTTAATTCTCTGGCTTTAGTTCTTTCAGATTGAGTCAATGTCTACTACTTTTATAGGGGCAGCTAGGTGGTGCAGTGGATACAGCACCAGTGCAGGAGTCAGGAGGACTTAAGTTCAAATTTCTTACCTCAGGCACTTGACACTCACTAGCAATGAGACCTTGGGCAAGTCACTTAACCCCAGTTGCCTCGTCCTGGGTCATCTCTAGTCATCCTGATGAATATCTGGTCACTGGATTCAGATGGCTCTGGAGGAGAAGTGAGGCTTGTGACCTGCACAGCCCTCCCTCACTCAAAACAAAGTCGAGTGCAAGTCATGTCATTATTTCTCTGATAGCATGGTCTTCCTTGGCAGCAAAAGACAAACACACACACCACTTTTGCAAGATTGATATAAAGTGGAATTGGTTTTCTAGATAGTTTCTGCTACCTTGGGGTGCTCTAACTTAGGGGATGGTTGGGGCAGAAGCATAATATGTCCTCTCTACTCCCATAACTTCACAGAGAGAGAGAGAGAGAGAGAGAGAGAGAGAGAGAGAGAGAGAGAGAGAGAGGGAGAGGGAGAGGGAGAGGGAGAGGGAGAGGGAGAGGGAGAGGGAGAGGGAGAGGGAGAGGGAGAGTTAAGGTCGACTCTATTGAAATAGGATGCTAGAGTAAGTGTTAGGATGAGGAGAGCTGACACAGATTGCAAGAGGAAGGAAATCCCTTAGTAGTTCCAAAGCACAAAGTACAAACCTGTATACCCTGTTAGTATATGGAGGTAGCTGGGGGAGGGCAACCAAGTGAAGGAATTTAGGATTAGCATTCCTCACTGTTAATTTATAAGTCTTACCTCATTGAGCTTCTTGATTTTTCATCCTGTAGAAACAGCTGTCATTGTTTAGCCACTATTTTTAAAAAATATATTGGGACCTGGAGAAAATGCTTATTCTTTCATCTTTTTGGTCATGTGACCTAAATTCATACTATTATTCTCCTAGATCTGCTCATTTCACACCATATTTGAGATGCGTGTTGAGGTCCCAGGAACTCCATGTATACAGGAGTTTAAAAGAAATGTCTAGCCATAAGTTGATTAGATTGTCTAGGACCACAGTTTTCCTCTCAGTCACATATATAAACAAAAAAATTGAATTAATAATAACCTGTTGGTGGGCTGGCTGGGGCTGTTGACTAATTTAGTGAGGTGCAATGGACTTGTGCCTCAGCTATGGTCTAAAAGTATTGCCATGCTTCTCTTCTGAAGGCAAGATTGTCTAGTGGTCTCTTAACTGGAGTACATTAGAGTTAAGAATGCATCAGATAGCCCTACAAAGGTGAGGCCCTCATGACTATAGCAAAGAGAAGCTTATCAAATACCAAAGAGATCTGTAAGATGTACAACAGAGAAAACAAAATGCTTCTTGGAGAGAGAACACACAAAATTTAGTACATGAATTGAATGAAGGAAGGAAAAAAAAACCCACTGTGGTAAGTGCCAGGGACACAAATAAAAGGGGAGAGAACAGTTCCTGCTTTGAAGAAGCTCAAATTCAATTTCGGGGATTCAATACATGTATATAAATACACACACACACAATATGTGTATATATACAATGTGTTTATACATATGTACCCATACATACATATATGTGTATACATATGTATGTACTGTGTGTGTGTGTATAAGAAAGTTCAGCTGCAAGGTGAATGGAAAAACCCAGAAATCTATCCTGAAGGTCTTCTGTGTGCATTAATAGTGATATGGCTATGCCTGGAGAATCTAAGGAGTATGCTAGGGGATAGATAGAAGACCTGGTGGTTCTTCATTTCCCTAGAAGGAAATTTGTGAATCTTAGCTTATCCAAGTATTAGGAAGTCATGTCAATCTTCTGGATGATTTCTGGGCAACTAGAGGTTGAGGAAAGGGAGAAACAAAGGCACAGAGGAATGACTCCTCTGCTTGCTTCTTTGCTGGTCATTTGGTCAATATGCAGCAGAGAAGATATTCCCAACAGAAATGATACGCCTAGAATAAAAGATACTCCCATTGCAGAGCAAAGACACAACATCCAACAAAGAAGTGGTCATACATATATATATATATACATATATATATATATCCTTTGTGTGTTCATTCTATGAGTGTAAGCTGACCACATAGAATCCAAGGTTATAGGGAGCAGGGTTTAATTCAGATTGGTTCCCTGGTACTTTGGGTCTGAAAGTAACATGATATGAGATATACATTCTTCATCTAATAATTAACAAAAGAGTAATCTTTTCTCTAAGGATCGTTTTCTTTCTTAAAAATTTCTGTATGTTCTTTCATTGCAGTTATTATCTTTAATGAAATTATCATTCATTTCTATGAGTTGTCCTTTGACTCAAAATTTTTTTAAGTTTAAGTTTTTGTTGTTGTTGATGCGGATAGGCTCTGGCGGATGTTTAATACTTTCATACTGTAGTGTTATTAGTTTCCCAGTTTAAAGCATTATTTAATATACTGTTTCTAATTGCAATCAGTAAAAGATGTATATAATATTTATTCTTTTCTGATATGTTTGTGAGCTTTTTATGTCCCAAGAGATAATTAAGAGGTGAGGATTTGTACACTTGCTTTTCACTTCCACTCAATAATCATAGTTCTATCATATCTACATTTTTTTCTAAAATTCTACTGAGATGCTTTACTTTTTTCTTGTTTATTTTTGTTTAGATTTACCTAGGGCTGATAGGAGTAAATTTGAGTCCTCTATTATTGTAGTTTTACTATTTCTTCCTGCAATTCATTTACTTTTCCCTTTAAGTACTTAAATATTATGCCATTTGGTGGACATATGTATTAGAACCAATTCATTGCCTACGCCATCATTCAGTAAAATGTAGCTTCCCTCCTTTATCTCTTATAATAAGCTTATATTTCCTGTGACATTGTCTGAAACCATAACTGCTAACTCTGATTTTTTTTTTAAGTTCAGCTAAGGAATACTAGGTTTTTCTTTAACCCCTTATTTTAATTCTGTATGAGTCTTTATGTTTCAAGTAGGTTTCAAGTATGTAAATAGCATCCTGTTGAATTTTACTATTTAATCCATTTTGCTAATCTCTGGTTTTGTGGTTGAGTTCATCCAATTCACATTCACAGTTATAATAGATATCTATTTCCTATTTTCTTGTACTTCTTATTCTTCCTATAATCCTCACTCCCAGTTTATTTCAAGTTGATACACTTTTTCCCCTTTAATCTTCTCTTTATGACTCTCTCCTCAAGGTTTAGGTTTGTGTTGTTTATGATTATTTCTTCTCTCCCTCAGTACCTATCATTTTTTCTTTCCTCCTGTTTCCATACGTATTCATTGAGTTGAATGTATTCTTACACAAAATTTTGTATGTGTGATATACACACAAATATGTGTGTGTGCTTCATTGATGTTCACTAGTCATAAGAAAAGCTAGCATTTCTATAGGATTTTAATATTTGCAAAACTGCTTATTTACATTAGCTCACCGATCTTTACAACAAACCTGGGACCTCAATACTATTAATTTCCATTTTATAGATGAGGAAATTGAAGATGAGAAGGATCAGGTGACTTGTTCAGGGTAATACAGTAATAAGTGATGGAGGCAAGATTCAAACCAGGTCTTTTAGGACTCTTCCCATCATGCCACCTAGCTTCCCATTTTTGTCTGCTTGGTGCCCTTCCTCTTTAGTGTGAGATGGTAGTCTACCAGAGAATATACCTTAGTGTTTCCTTTTTTTCTGTGCCATTGATTTTTTTTCTTTGTTTTCAACTAATATGACTAGTCTTCTGCCTCACTAATAAAAGTAAAACATATCAATACTAGCGTGTCAACTATGGTAGTGAGATTAGGGCAAATTTTCGGGGGGGTTCAGGTTGTATAAGCACATTATAAGTTCATTAGATGGCAAAGTCCATGAGGATAAGAGCTCTGTCATTTTTTATCTCTGTGTCCCCAGCCCTAAGTAAAAAACCTGTAGGTAGCAGATACTTAATAGATGCTTGTGGAAATAAATTGAATTAAGGCCAACTTCTTGTTTCTTCCTTTCTCAACCCAAATGGAAAATTGCCCATTTCCCAAAGCTATCTTGGAGTGATTCCAAAATGAAACAGAATACTCTAGTAGGAATACCTTCTCTGTCACTCAAGATGTCTAGGCAAAAGTTAGATGAAATTTGTTAGTGATGTCATAGAAGACATTCATGCCTCAGGTAAGGATTAAACTCAATGACTTCTGAGATCCTTTCAAGCTTAATATTGCGTGATTCTATTGTATAATCTATATCAAATTACTTACCTTCTCAAGCAGAGGGGAAGGAAGGGAAAAGAGATGGAGGGAAGGAAGGAGAGAATTTTAAACAAAATTTTAAAAAATGAATGTTAAAAATTTTGTTAACATGCAATTAAAAAAATAAAAATTAAATGTAAAAAAAGTTCATATGATTCTTATTTCTTCAGTATCTCTATCCATTTTAGATGGAAAATAATTCCTGCTGGCCAGTTCAACAAGGATTTATTGCTTGGAAAATCATTGACTGTGTTTACAATAGACCCAGATCCACTGAGCAATGACATTTGCAAAAATTTGCCTCTAGTTCTTGACATCTCCTCCATTTTTCCTTCTTCTCCTTCAGATACCCTGGGTTCACCTTCCAATTACTCTCTCCCATACCCCATTTGAGCCTAGTTTCTGTAGAGTGTCTCTCCTCACAGCATAATACATCTCCATGAGGTTGCTTTAAGAGAGTTGTCGTTTGAAAATTCATTTATGATAAAAGAGAGATAGGCTGTACTACCATCATAGAAATTCTAGAGAGTCGTTAACTATCTAATTCTTTCCTTCCTTCTTTTCTTCCTTCCATCCTTCCTTCCTTCCTTTGTTCTTTCTCTAAGTGCATGGGAATGAAGACTCAGTTCAAGTATTTGTAGACTGTTCAAATTGCAAACCACCTTAGAACATAATGTTTTGGAACACTGTGCTGAAAGGAACACTAGAGGTCAGATAGTCCAATCCTTTCAAGGTACAGAGAAGCGATATAGGACCTGAAGGGGGAGAGTGATTTAACCAAGGTCACATGGTGAGTCAATATTACAGCCAGAAAAAGAATCTGAGTCTCTTGATGCCTAAGTCTGTTTCTCTGTCTACCACACTGGCAGCAGAAGAGTTATCGCTTGAGCAGATGGTGTTTATACTTTGGGTAGAAATAACACATGGTGTGGAGGGAGTTGAATGACAGGTCCAGTCCTCTGGATTCCCTGTGGCTCATTAAATATGACCTGTGGTGCAAGAGAGACAATAGCTGTCTGACCTTTTTGCCTGTGACCAATGTCATAATAAAATAAGGAGGCTGGAGCTGAGAAACAGCCAATTCTGACCAAGCACTGAGGTGTCCAGGGGAGCCTCCCAAATCCCTTCATAGCTAATCCTTCATTTTGTCTTTCCTAGGTCAGACAGTGAGCTCCCTGAAGGCAGGGCCTGGGTCTTCTATGATTAGATTTGTAGAGATGCAAGGAACAAAGAGGTTATCACCCAGATTTCTATCCCAATGCTTTCTGCCAGTGGAGCTCCAATAATTAGTGACTGACACATCCTGGATTGCTGAAGGGAAAAAAAGAGATAACATTAATATAGCAGTTGAATTTCTACACAGTTTTATTATTTTTGAAGTATTTCTTAGTCAGTACATTATTGGATCTTCACAACAATAATTCTTCAAGAACCATTTTCTTTGTTTTAAGAGATGAGTAAACTTGAGTTCAGAGAAATCACATAGATCTTCCAGCGCTTGTTAAGCGACTAAGCCAAAACTACAAGTTAGATCTGCATGGCAGCATAACTAAGTAACAAGTGAGTGTGTTGTGTGTTTCAAATTAGAAGTACTCTAAGAACTCAGAGAATAATAATAACTCAGAGTTATATAAATGTGTTCCTTACAACACCCCTCTGAATTAGGTATTGCTAATACCTCTAATTTACAGAGGAGTAACGGAAGCTCTGGGAGTTTAAGTAATTTGCCCATAGTTAAACATCTAATGAGAAAGATATGCTTCAGGCTCAACTTTTTTACTCTCTTTCTTTTTCACTAGTCGTGTCAAACTCAAATAAAAATAGGAGGGTTATTGACTTAGAAAATTACAAATTAATATTATATTATATTTTTATTTATATTGTTAAACATTTCCAATTGCATTTTAATCTGGTCTGCCCCACTTGAGAGTTTTATGGGCCCCTGCTACTATAACCATCAGTTTGCAACCTCTGTACTTTACCATTCTGCCTCTAAAGAAAGAAGAGATCTTTGTAGACTGGAGTAGAGTCTCAGAATTTCAGAGTTAGAAGCTATATCACATTAAATTTAAGCAAGCCCACAGGTGGCTAAGAATCCACTCTATGATATCCTCAACAAATGGTCATAGTAGTTGTTTGAAATCTTCCAGTGATGATTAATAAAATGTCTACCAATGGTACATCACTGATTATTAGAAAGGTCTCCCCACCCCATTCTTCATTTAAAGACATAAAATCCCTCTCAATAAAAATGAGTTTGAATTAGTTCTATTTTTCTATCAAGAGCTCTGCTTGGTTTCCATTCTAAGAGGCAACATGACTCACTCAGGATAAGTTGATCATCTGAAGTACCTCAACATGCTGATTGACTCAGTTTTAGATACTCAATACCTTCTCAGCTCTCTCAGTTGTCCCATCCCTCTGATTGAAAGGCTGGAGAGTGGAGCACTAAAAGTCCTCTCAAAGCAGTCTTTTTCTGGAAGACTGGAATCTGAACTTTCTAGGTAACTCTCCATTTTCCATCAGCAACTTTGGTTTTGACTCCAAGGAATATTATGGCCTCTGGCATTTACCCCTTCCCCTTTTTCCAGCTTCCTTTTGTGCACTGTCTTTCTGTATTAGATTGGTTATAAGTTTGACACCTCTGTACTTCATCCTTATGACTCTAAAGATAGGAGAAATTAGAACATAAGTTCCTTGAGGGCAAAGACTATGTTTTTTCTTGTTGTATCTCCCATACTTAGAACAGTGCCAGGGTATGTAGTAGTCATTTAATAAATGTTTATTGAATTGAATCAAAGCAGAACTAAGTTAATCCTTCTGTCAAATGAGAGTGTATCAGATCATTGAAGATTACTATCATATCTCCTATGAGTCTTCTCTTCTTGATGTTACATATCCCCAGTTCATTCAACCAGTCTATGAATAACACGAGATTTTGTGGCCCTGAACAATGGGAACACACACACACACACACACACACACACACACACACCAAACAATTTCTTAAAAAAAACTGCATTTGTAGTTGGAAGACTTGGATTTAAAACCCACCTGTTGCTTACTGTAGAACCTTGGGCAAATGATTTCCCTTATCTCATCATTGTACATTATATGAAGGGAAATGTGGATTAGATAACTGTCCTTATCTTTTTTTTTTCACATGATCTCCTTTCTAGAAAGAACAGCTAAAGTTCAATGAAATTCAGCCACTCTCTTTGTACCGTAGCTATGAGAAATGAGGCCTTTACATTTTTTGGAGTAAGTTCAGTTGGACCTCTTGCAATTCTAATTCTTATGGGTCCACATCTCTAACCTTAAATTGTCTCTTCTGTAAAATTGGGATGTTATATGCATTGTTTAATTCAAAACTTGCCATAAGTGAAGAACTCTAGAAAAGCTTAGATCATGATAATAATGGGAATAATTGTTACCCAATTTTTTCAGAATTTCTGGATGTCGTTCAGAGGCTTGCAGTATTGTAGAATCACTGCACTAGAAAGAACCTCTGGGGTCACTTGGTTCAACTCATCCTTTAAATTGAATTCCCTCTACAAAATACTTGGTTAGAGCTATAACTAGGGTGAAGAAAGTGAGACTCTGACACAGGGTAACAAAATGTAGAGAGAGTTGACAGCAATTATATACCTTCAGTAGATAAAGACAAGTATGATTGGTACATTGCTATCAATAAAAGTTGGTTAAAATAATTAATAGAAGTGAATTAATCCCTTTACATTTAATTAGTAGCTATGTTTCAGGGGAACACTTCTCAGGCTCAAGCTCACCTTGCTCCCTACCATGGAGAGATCTTTCAGGTTAACATCATTATCCTGCCCATTAGTCTGAAGGCATGGGATCATTGATAATAATGATGATGGTGATAAAATAATGATAGTATAATTTATATAGCACATAATATATGCTAAGTACTATGGAAATATTAACTCACTTAATCCTGAGAAGTAGGTGCCATTAGTATACCCTTTTTAGATAAATGAGGAAAATGAAACAGACAGATATTAAATACTAGCTAGCCGGATAATTTTTAAACTAGTCATGTTGTGAAAAAAAGATTCCAAAACAGAAGAGAAAAAACACAAAAAGGTAGAAAAATAATATGTTCCATTTTATATTCAGATTCCTCAGTTTTTTCTCTGAACATGGATAGCATTTTCTATCATAAGTATTTTGGAATTGTATTAGATCCTTGGATTGCTGAGAAAAGCCAAGTCTATCAAAATTGGTCATTGCACAATGGTGCTGTTACCGCGTACAGTGTTCTCTTGGTTCTTCTTTCTTCACTCAGCATCAGTTCATGTAGATATTTCCAGGTTTTTCTGAAGTCTTCCTGCTCATCATTTCTTATGGAACAATAGTATCTCATAACATTCATATGCCACAATTTGGTCAGCCATTACCCAACTGATGGGCATCCTCTTGGTTTCCAGTTCTTAGCCACCATAAAAAAAAGCTGCTATAAATATTTTTTGTACATATGGGTCCCTTTCCCTTTGTAATGATCTCTTTTGGATATGTATCTTGCAGTGGTATTACTGAATCAAAGGGTATGCTCAGTTTTATAGTCCTTTGAGCATAGCTCCAAACTGCTCTCCAGAATGGTTAGATGAGTTCACACCTCCACCAATAATGCATTAGTGTTCCAGTTTTCCCATGTCTGTTTCAATATTTATCATTTTCATGTTTCGTTGGTATGATGTAGTATCTCAGAGTTGTTTTAATTTTCATTTCTTTAATCAATAGTGATTTAGAGCATTTTTTCATATGACTATAGATAGCTTTAGTTCCTTCATATGAAAACTGCCTATTCATATCCTTTCAAAATTTATCAATTGGGGAATGACTAGTATTCTTACAAATTCAATTCAGTTCTCTAAATATTTTAGAAATTAGGTCTTTCTCAGAGACATTTGCAGTAAAAATCATTTCCCAGCTTTCTTCTTCCCTTCTAATCTTGATTGCATTGGCTTTGTTTGTACAAAAACTTTTCAATTAAAAGTAATCAGAATTATCCATTCTGCATTTCATAATGTTCTCTGTCTCTTGTTTTGCAATAAATTCTTCCCTTGTGCATAGCTCTAACAGGTAAACCATTCATTGTTCTCTTAATTTGCTTATAGTCTCATCCTTTATGTCTAAATAGTGCACACATTTTGACCTTATCTTGGTATATGGTAAAAGATGTTGGTCTATGCCTAGTTTCTGCCATGCTATTATCAGTTTTCCCAGAAGTTGTTTTTTTTTTTTTTTTTTTTTTTTTTTTTTTTTGTGCCAAATTGTAGGGTCTCATCTCAGAATCTGAAGCCTTTGGACTGATCAAACAATAGTTTACTATAGTCATTGACTAATATCCCTTGTGTAACTAACCTATTCTACTGACCCACTAATATATTTCTTAGCCAGTAACAAGTACTTTCGGTGATTGCTGTTTTAAAATACAGTTTTAGATCTGGTGTAGCTAGGTCATATTCCCTTGAATTTCTTTTTATTATTTCCCTTGATATTTTTGAAATTTTGTTCTTCCAGATGAAATTTGCTATTTTTTCTAGCTCTATAAAATAATTGTTTTGGTAGTTTGATTGGTATGGCACTGAATAAGGAAATTGATTTAGGTAGAATTGTCATTTTTTAGCTTGGCTTACCCATGAGCAACTGATATTTTTTTTCCAATTGTTTAAATCTGACCATATTTGTGTGAAAAATGTTTTGTAATCTTGTTCATATAGTTCCTGGGTTTCCTTTGGCAGATAGACTCCCAAATATTTTTATATTGTCTACAGTTATGTTAAATGGAATTTTCATCTCTTGCTGAGGGGCTTTGTTAGTAATATATAGAAATGCCAGTGATTTATGTGGACTTATTTTGTGTCTTTCAATTTTTGAAAGTTGCTCATTCTTTAAAACAATTTTTTAATTGATTCTTTAGGATTCTCTACGTATAACATCATATTGTCC
Source organism: Notamacropus eugenii (assembly GCF_028372415.1). Classification (NCBI taxonomy): domain Eukaryota; kingdom Metazoa; phylum Chordata; class Mammalia; order Diprotodontia; family Macropodidae; genus Notamacropus; species Notamacropus eugenii. The sequence goes on along the minus strand of NC_092875.1, from coordinate 92,575,691 downwards.
ACATAGTGATAGCTTTGTTTCTTCACTGCTTACTCTAATTCCTTCCATTTATTTTCCCTCTGTTACTGTTTAAGCTAAAATTTCTAGTACAATATTGAATAACAATAGTGATAATAAGTATCCTTGTTTCACCCCTGATCTTATTGGAAATGCTTCTAGTTTATCCCCATTAAATATAATGCTTGCTGATAGTTTTAGATAGATGCGACTTATCATTTTAAAGAAAACTCCATTTATTCCTATGCAGTCTTCTATTTTTTTAATAAGAATAGGTGCTGTATTTTGTCAAAAGCTTTTTCTGCATCTATTGAGATAGTTATGTGGCTGCCTTTAATTTTGTTATTGATATGGCCAATTATAAGGATAGTGTTCCTAATATTGAACCAGTCCTGAATTTCTGGCATAAATCCCCCTGGTTTTAGTGTTATCTTTGTGATAAGTTGCTATAATCTCTTTGCTATATTTTTCACATCTATATTCATTAGAGAAATTGGTCTATAAGTTTTTCTCTCTTTTGGCTCTCCCTGGATTAAGTATCAACTCCATATGTGTATTATAAAAAGAATTGGGCAGGACTCTTTTCTGCCTATTTTTCCAAATACTTTATATAGTATTGGAATTAATTGTTCTCTAAATGTCTGGAAATCACTTGTAAATCCATCTGGCCCTGGATATTTTTTTTTTCCTTATGGAGTCCATTGATGGCTTATTTAGTTTCTTTTTCTGAAATGGAGTTATTTAGTTATTATATTTCCTCTTTTATTAATTTGGCTGGTAAGAGTTTAAGTCTGGTGTTGGACCCATGTCTTTCTGTCTCCAGACGCAGCACTGTATGCACTATGCCACTTTGCTGAAGTGTCACATACCTCAGAAGTCATCTAGGAAGGTTTCTACATTTTATAGGTGAGCAAACTGAGGCTTGGTTAGGTAAAGTTTGAGGTCACACCACTAATCATTCCCAGGCTCTTTTCCTTTTCATGTGGTCTTTTTTATGAAGTCCAAGTTCCAGAGTTCTTTTTGCTTTCCATGTTCTCTTCCTTTGACTGCTTTGTATGGGCCCCTTTAATAGTATTTGCCTGTGTCCTAGGATACAGTTCTACTAGATGCAGTTATTTAATTAGTCATCCAATCTTTCCCTGAAGACTTTTGGTGATAGGGTTGGATCTCTCTTAAGGTAGCCCAACCCCCTTTGCATAGTAATATATTCTTGTTGGGACATTTTTCCAATTATGAAGAGATGCTACCAAAGATCATCTTCCAGTGTGCAATTGACAATATGTAGGGTATAAAAGAAGAGGCAATTCCTCCAATTCATTCATATACTATAACTCATGACCCAGTGAGTTTGACTACCCTTTGAATCAGTGGATTCTTTAATTGAAAATGAACACTTCTGACAGCTAAAAGATCAAACATCCCTGTGCACATGCGAGGTCTCCAGAGGTCAGTAGAAAGGTTAATTTCCTGGCTTTGGGGGTTTTCAGATGCCATAAAATATAAGGCTTAATTTCATTTGTCATTGGGGATAAGCAACCAAATTAGATCTGAAGATGCAATACATTCAATGATACATAAATTGATTGTGAGAATAAACACAGTGGGGAGAGATCTCTCTGCAGAAATTAGGTCTTAACCTACTACTATTTCCACCAAAAACCTTCCAGTTTAAAAAGAACTACATTCTTTGGTCTTTTAAACTACAAATGCATAATCAAACTATAAATATGTAAATCATGCCTTTCCTTCAGGGAATTTATCAGTGTCTGTGTTCTCAGTTTATTAGAATATTATGTACCAGTGAGGCCAAGGTGAAAGGTTAACTGACAAGGTTTTAAGAACATAATAAGGAGGAAAAAATCCAGACTATGGTCATGATCTAATAACTAAACCTAGTCATAGACTGAGTCTTAACCTCTTAAACAGATTAAAGCTGAATATGAATCCTGATCATAGACTAAATCCAAAGCCTGTTATATCTTGAACACTGACCTTGTCATTGACTGAGGTGTAATCTTTGTTATTGATTAAACTCTTGTCAGAGAAGAAGAAGAAGAAGAAGAAGAAGAAGAAGAAGAAGAAGAACAAGAAGAAGAAGAAGAAAAAGGAGGAGAAGAAGAAGAAGAAGGACTGCACAAGATCATTTCCTCAATCATAGAATTATACTTCAGAACTGGATGAGATTGTATAGACCATTGAGCCCAACCCCATCATAATTTACAGATTTAAAATGAGACATGGAGAAGTAAAGGGAATTTCCCAGAATCTCACAGAAGACATGTATCAAGGAATAACTGAAAAAAAGGCCTTTCTTTTTTTTAATATTTTATTTTTTCCAACTGCATACAGAAGAGTTTTTTTAATATTTTTATTTTTAATTTTGTGTTGCAAATTTTCTTCTTCTATCCCTCCCTCCCTTTCCCCCTTATTGAGATGGAAAACAATTTGATATATGTTATACATGTGCAGTCATCCAAAATATAATTCCATATTAGGTATGTAAAAGAAAACACAGAACAAAAAAGGAAAAAAACAAGAAGAAAAATTTTAAAGTTTTTTTTTTAAGTATGCTTGACCTGCAATTAGATTCTAGGAATTTTGTTTCTAGAGGTAGATATCATTTATCATCAAGAATCTTTTGGAATTGTCTTGGATAATTGTATTGCTGAGAATAGCCAATACATTCACAGTTGATCATCATACAACATTGTGGTTACTGTATATAGTGTTCTCTTGTTCTGACCACTTCACTCTGCATTAGTTCATAAAAATCTTTCTAGTTTTCTTTTTATGAAAGCATTCTGCTTGTTATTTCTTATAGAACAATAGTTTTTCATCATTATTCTATGCCACAACTTGTTTAACTATTGTCCAATTGATTAGCATCCCATCAGTTTACAATTCTTGGCCACCACAAAATGAGCTGCTATAAATATTTTCATATATATAGGTCTTTTTCATCTTTTTAAATCTCTTTGGAATACAGACCTAATCATGCTTTTGCTAGGTATGCAGTTTTATAGTCATTTGAGTGCAGTTCCAAATTGGTCTCTAGAATGGTCAAACCAGTATGCAACTCTACCATCAGTGATTTAGTGTCCCTATTTTCTCATATCCTTTCCAATATTTGTCATTTTCCTTTTCAATCATATTAGTCAATCTGATAGGTGTGAGGTAATAAGTCATAATTTTTTGAATTTGCATTTCTCTAGTCAATAGTGATTTAGAGCATTTTTTTCATGTGACTATAGGTAGCTTTGATTTCTTCATCTGAAAACTGGCTGCTCACATTTTTAGCTATTTATCTATTGGGGAAAGATTTTACATTCGTATAAATTTAATTCAGTTAGGAAATTTGACCTTTATCAGAGAAACATGCTGTGAAATTTTCCACCAACTTCCTGCTAATCTTTGCCTCATTGGTATAGATTTTGCATATCATAATGCTCTCTTTCTGTCTGTCTATCTGTCTATCTATCTGTCTGTCTGTCTCTTACTATCTCTCCCTATGTCTCTCCTCTCTCTCTCTCTCTCTCTCTCTCTCTCTCTCTCTCTCTCTCTCTCTCTCTCTCTCTCTCTCTCTCTCTCCCTCCCCGCCTCGTGTGACCATAAATCATTCACTTAGATATAGATATATGACAGATAAACTATACCATGCTTTTTAATTTGTTTATGATATCACTTTTTATGCCTAAATCCTGTGCCAATTTTAACCTTATTTTGTGAGATGTTAGCTGATACCTAATTTCTGAGAAACTGCTGTCTAGTTTTCCCAGCAGTTTTTGTCAAATTGTCAGCTCTTATTCCAAAGCTTTGACGGTTTCTATATCAAACATTTGGATATTATTGTTATTTACTGCTCTTTCTTGTGTACTTAATCTGTTCAACTGATTGACCACTTTATTTCTTAGCCTGTACCAGATTGTTTGAATGATTATTGCTTTGTGTTACAGTCTGTGATATGCTATGGTTAAATCAACTTCCTTCATATATATTTTTTTTATTGATTCCCTTGATATTCTTGAACTTTTGTTCAAGATAAATTTTGTTGTTATTTTTTCTGGCTCTATAAAGTCATTTTGGTAGTGTGATTGGTATGACACTGAATAAATAAATTAATTTAGTTAGAATTTGATTTTTATTATGTTGGCTTGACCAACCCAAGAACAATTAATTTTTTTTCAATTAATTAGATCTTAATTTATTTGTGTGAAGTGTTTTGTAGTGTTTGTATATTTCCTTCATTTACCTTGACATGTAGATTCCCAAGTATTTTACATTGTCTACAAATACTTTAAATGGAATTTCTCTATCTTGCTACTGGACTTTGTTACTAATATGTAGAAATGCTGATGATTTTTGTGGATCATGGCCTTTCTTGCTCATAATTTAAGGTGCTGTCCATTATAACATGCTGTATTACATGAGAACAAATAAACTACAAATGAAGGCACAGCCAAGATGATGAACAGAAGTTAGGAAGTTCCTTGAGCTCTCCTCAGTTTCCTTCAAAAACAACATTAAATCAAGCCTTTAAACAGATTGTGGAGTGACAGAACCTATAAAAAGAAGGAGTAAAACAAATTTTCAGCCTAAGATACCTTAGAAAGATTTCAGGAAAGGTCTGTTTCACTTGGGTAAAAAGGGAGTATGACCCAGAGCATATGGGGAATATGAATTGGCCTCAAGTCCCAAAAACTTTGGAAGAGGTCAAAAAAGTAAAAGTCAAATAAGAGAGTAGAAGAAAAATTTGGAAAAAAGAAATCAAAGGTATGCAAGAAAGAGTCAACAGCTTGGAAAAGGAAAGTAATCCACTGAATAAAACAACTCCTTAAAAAAATAGATAGAATTGGCCAGATTTGGGGGGGATGATGAGATTTTAAAAAGTTAACAGAAGAAATAATTCCTTAAAAATTAGAATTGGGCAAGTGGAAAATAATGAATCTAAGAGACATAAAGAATCAGTAAAATAGAATCAAAAGACCACTTGTACAAAAATATTGCACCTCTTTTTGTGGTGGCCAAGAATTGGATATTGAAAGCATTTCCATCAATTGGGGAATGGCTGAACAAGTTGTGGTACATTAATGTAACAGAATACTATTGTGCCATAAGAAATGTTGAGTAAGTGGATTTAAGAAAAAAAAAAAGCATAGAAAGACTTACATGAACTAACACTGAGTGAAATGTGCAGCATCAGTAGAACATTATACACAGAAATGGCAACATTTTGCTATGATCAGCTTTGATAGCTCTTCTCAGCAGTACAATGATCTAACACAATTGCAAAAGACTCATGATGGAAAATGATATCCACATAGAGAGAAAGAATTATGGATTCTGAATTCAATTCAAAGTATTCTATTTTCACTTTTATTTTTTTTACTTGTGTTTTTTTTCCCTTACCTTCTGATTCTTCTTTCACAGCCTAAGTAATGTGGAAATATATTTAATATGATTACACATATTAGATTGTACTATATCAGATTGTTTGCTTCCTTGGGGAGGGGGAAGAAGAAGGAGGGAGAAAATTATCTTTGCATGTAGTTGGAAAAAATAAAATGCTGAGCCCAGGAAGCATGGAGTATACCTAGCATGAGCCCAGGAAACATGGAGTGCAGCATGAGGTGGCAGGAACAGGACTCTGAACAGACTTCAGGGAGTCACAGGTAGCACCAGTGCCCAGATTGCTCAACCCACAAGCAGCTTAAAAGGTCAGTAGGAGGGCTTCTTCACCCTGGAGAGGGGAGCAAGGTCTGGAGTGGCATCCCTGGGAGACTTCTGCCTAAAACTCCTGGAGAAATTGAGCCACTGATCTGAATCTCAGTCCTGAGCTAGGCCCTGACAAAGAACTCCAAAGTCAAGTAACTGCCTGGGAAAATGTCCAAAAAAGGGGAAAAAAGAATAAGATAATAGAAAGTTACTTTCTTGGTGAGCAGGTATTTTCTTCCATTCTTTCAGATGAGGTGGAACAAATTAGATCTTCAGAGGAAGGCCTAAAAGTCAAGGCTTCTGCATGGAAAACCTCCAAAATAAATATGCAATGATCTCAGGCCATGGAAGAGCTCAAAAAGCATTTTGAAAATCAAATAAGAGAGGTAGAGGAAAAATTGGAAAGAGAAATGAAAGCAATGCAAGAAAACCATGACAAGCAAGTCAATAGCCTGCTAAAGGAGACCGAAAAAAATGTGGAAGAAATTAATAACTTAAAAAATAGATTAGCTCACATGGCAAAAGAGACCCAAAATGTCAATGAGGAGAAGGACACTTTAAAGAGAAGAACTATCCAAATGGAAAAGGAGGTGCAAAAGATCACTGAAGAAAATAGTTCTTTAAAAATTAGAACAGAGCAGATGGAAGCTAGTTATGTTATGAGAAATCAAGAAGTCACAAAACAAAGCCAAAAGAATGAAAAAATAAAAGATAATGTGAAATATCTCATTGGAAAAACAACTGACCTGGAAAATAAATCCAGAAGAGACAATTTAAAAATTATGGGACTACCTGAAAGCCATGATCACAAAAAGAGCCTAGACATCATCTATCATGAAATTATCAAGGAAATCTGCCTTGATATTCTAGAACCAGTGGGTAAAATAAATATTGAAAGAATCCACCAATCACCTCCTGAAAGAGATCCAAAAAGAGAAACTTCTAGGAACATTGTAGCCAAATTCCAGAGTTCCCAGGTCAAGGAGAAAATATTGAAATCATCTAGAAAGAAAAAATTCGAGTATTATGGAAATACAATCAGGACAGCAGAGAATCTGGCAATTTCAAAATTAAGGGATAGATGGGTTTGGAAAATGATATTCCAGAAGTCAAAGGAACTAGGATTAAAAGCAAGAATCACCTACCCAGCAAAACTGAGTATAATACTTCAGGGGAAAAATGGTCATTCAATGATATAGAGGACTTTCAAGCATTCTTGATGAAAAGACCAGACCTGTAAAGAAATTTTGACTTTCAAACACAAGAATCAAGACAAGCATGATAAGGTACACAGGAAAGAGAAATCATAAAGGGCTTTCTAAAGTTGAACTGTTTACATTCCTACATGGAAAATCAATATTTGTAACTCTTGAGACTTTTCTCACTATTTGGGTGGTTGGAGGGATTATACACACACACACACACACACACACACACACAACACGTATAGGCAGAGAGCACAGGGTGAGTTGATTAAGAAGGGATAATATCTAAAAACAATAAAAACTGAGGGTTGGAAAGAGAATATACTGGGAGGAGAAAGGGAGAAATGGAATGGGGCAAACTATGTTTCATAAAAGAGGCAAGAATAAGCTTATGCAATGGAGGAAAAAAGGGAGGAGGTCAGAGGGGAAAAGTGAAGCTTACTCTCTTCACATTTGGCTTAAAGAGGGAATAACATGGTCACTCAATTTGGTATGAAAATCTACATTACACTACAGGAAAGTAGGGGAGAATGGGACAAGTGGGGTGATGGCGATGATAGGAGGGATGGCAAATGGGAGAAGGGAGTAATTAGAAGTAAACACTTATGGGGAGGGACAAGGTCAAAAGAGAGAATAGATTAAATGGGGGACAGGATGGGATGGAGGGAAAAATAGTTAGTCTTACACAACATGACTATTAATGGAAGTCATTTACAAAACTACACATATATAGCCTATATTGAATTGTTTACCTTCTCAATTGGGATGAATGGGGAGGGAGGAAATGAGAGAAGCTGGAGTTCAAAGTATTAGGAATGAATGTTGAGAAATGTTTTTGCATACAACTGGGAAATAGGAAATACAGGTAATGGGGTACAGAAATCCACCTTGTCCTACAAAAGAAGACAGAAGATGGGGATAAGGGAAGGGAGGGGTGTGATAGAAGGGAGGACATATGGAGGGTAAGGGGTAATCAGAATGCAAGATGCTATGGAGTGGGAGACAGGAGAGATGGGGAGTAAATTTGGAACTCAGAATTTTGTGGAAATGAATGTTGAAAACTAAAAATTAACAAATAAACCTTTAAAATTAAAAAATGAAAAGAAAAAAGAAAATGCTATTATGTGTTGGAAATAAAGAAACATCAGGCAACACATTATGCATATTTGTTTACAAAAATGGAAGGATTAATGGTAGCAGAACCAGACCATTGCTTTTTATTGATTTGTTTGTTTGTTTGTTTGTTTTTAGTTTCCACAAGATTTTGAGTTCCAAATTTTCTCCCCTTCTTTCCCTTCCCCTCACCCCAAGAAACCACACATTCTGATTACCACTTCCACCAATCTGCCTTCCCTTCTATCACACCCCTCTCTTCCCTTATCCCCATCTCCTTTATTTTCTTGTACGACAAGATAAATTTCTATACCCCATTATCTGTATTTATTTTCCAATTGCATGCAAAAACATTTCTCAACATTTATTCCTAATACTTTGAACTCCAGCTTCTTTCCCTTCCTCCCCCTCTACCCATCCCCACTGAGAAAGCAAGCAATTCAATTTAGGTTATACATGTGTAGATATATGAAAGACTTCTGTAAAAGTCATGTTGTGAAAGACTGACTACATTTCCCTCCATTTTATCCTGCTCCCCATTTATTCTATTCTCTCTTTTGACCTTGTTCTTCTGCACAAGGGTTTACCTCTAATTATCCCCCCTGCCATTTGCCCTCCCTTCTATCATCCCCCCACAGTCCACTTATCCCTTTCTCCCCTACTTTACTGTAGTGTAAGATGGATTTTCGTACCAAATTGAGTGTGCATGTTATTCTTTCCTTAAGCCAAATATGATGACAGTAAATTTCACTGTTCCCCTCTCACCTCCCCCCTTTTCCTCTCCACTGAAAAAGCTTTTTCTTGATTCTTTCATGAGAAATAATTTGCCCCATTCCATTTCTTCCTTTCTCATCCCAATATATTCTTCTCTCATCCCTTAATTTTATGTTTTTATATCATCCCTTCCTGTTCAACTCACCCTGTGCCCTCTATCTATATGTATATAATCCCTCCAACTACCCAAATACTGAGAAGTCTCAAGAGTTACAAATGTTATCTTTCCATATAGGAATGTAAACAGTTCAACTTTAATAAGTCTCTAATGATTTGTCTTTCCTATTTACCTTTTCATGCTTCTCTTGATTCTTGTGTTTGAATGTCAAATTTTCTATCCAGTTCTGGTCTTTTCATCAAGAATCCTTGAAAGTCCTGTACTTCATTGAATGACCGTTATTTTCCCCTGAAGTATTATACTCAGTTTTGCTAAGCAGGTGATTCTTGGTTTCAGTCCTAGTTTCTTTGACTTCTGGAATATCAAATTCCAAGTCCTTTGATCCCTTAATGTAGAAATTGCTAGACCTAATATTATTCTGATTGTATTTCTGCAATACTTAACTGTTTCTTTATGGTTGTTTGCAATATTTTCTCCTTAACCTGGGAACTCTGGAAGTTGGCTACAATATTCTTAGGAGTTTTTATTTTCAGATCTCTTTCAGGAGGTGATGGTAGATTCTTTCAATATTTATTTTGCCCCCTGGTTGTAGAATCTCAGGGCATTTTTTTCCTTGATAATTTCATGAAAGAGATGTCTAGGCTCTTTTTTTGATCATGGCTTTCAGGTAGTCCCATAGTTTTTAAATTGTCTCTCCAGGATCTATTTTCCTGGTCAGCTATTTTTCTAATGAGATATTTCACATTGTCCACTATTTTTTCATTTCTTTGGTTTCATTTTATAACTTATTAATTTTTCATAAAGTCATTAGCTTCCATCTTCTCCATTCTAATCTTTAAGGAATTATTTTCTTCAGTGAGCTTTTGGATCTCATTTTCCATCTGTACAATTAGCTTTTTAGGTCATTCTTCTTTTCATAGGCTTTTTGGATCTCTTTTCCCATTTAGGTTAGTCTGTTTTTTAAAGTGTCATTTTCTTCAGCATTTTTGGGTCTCCTTTACCATGCAGTTGACTCATTTTTCTTGATTTTCTTGCATCACTCTCCTTTTTTCAATTTTTGATCTATTTCTCTTATTTGATTTTCGGAATCCTTTCTGAGCTCTTCCATGGCCTGAGACCAATTCATATTTTTCTTGGAAGTTTTTGATGGGAGAACTTTGACTTTGTTTTCTTCTATTGGTATACTTTGGTCATCCTTGTCACCAACTAACATTCTGTAGTCTGATTCTTTTTCCCATTTTTGCTCATTTCCCCTGCTATTTACTTGACTTTTGAGTTCTTTGTCAAGGTAGATCTCTGCTTCTAGTGGGGGTTGAGGGTGTACTGTCAACTTCTTGATCCCCCAACAATCTGTGGGCTTAGAACTCTAGAGACAGTGGCTACACCTCTCCCTGCTACTCCTGTGGCTGCCTTAGGTTCCTCAGTCCCCTCCCCCCTGAGCCACCCTGGATCTGTGGCTGGACCACTCCACTCTCCTGCACTGATCTCACAGGCTTTTCTCACTGACCTTCCAATTTTGGGGTCCTGAAGACTGGAAAGTGCCATGGGTGCGAGAGATTCAGTCTCACCAAGGCCTACTCAGGTCCTGTCTGTGCAGCCCATACTGAACTGCCCCCTGCCCCCTGCATGGCACTATAGACACTTCCCAGTGACCTTGCAGGCTGTCTTGGCCTGTAGATTTGCTTCACTCTATCATTCTGTGGGTTCTGCAGCTTCCGAACTTGTTTAGAGCCATTTTTTACAGGTATTTGGCTGGGCTTGGTGGGAGCGCTCTAGAAAGTTCATGCTGTTACTCCACCATCATGACTCTGCCTTAAGCACAGCACTGTTACAAGAAATTATAAAAGGGCTATCCTTAGACTTATGGATCAATGCATATTATTCAAGGTAAGTTTACAAATTGCACAAACTATCATTGCAGATTGCAAAAATTTGCTACCTACCAAACAGCTAGAAAGGCACATTCAATCTCCAGAATTATATACCATAGGCCTTCATATACTAAAAGAAGATAAATCCTTCCTTATAGGCATAGATTCCCTCCATCCCAAATATTCTTGAGAATTCAACAAATAACTTTATTGAAACCAGGACTTTATCATGGCCTAAAACTGACTTTAAGCTTATAAGTAGTAAATGGTGATGAGAGTAGGCAGAGACTAGGGTTTTTACTCAGGCCTTCCTGATTCCAAGTCCAGTATCGTATACACTGAACCACACTGTTTCTTAGTAACTAAAACTATCACTGATGCTAATTGATAGTTGTGGGATGGGACAACAAATGGTACCTGGAATGGAGCATTTGATCTGTGGAGTTAAAAACAGACAGAGAATCAGATGTAACACAGAATGAGTTGAGAGCTTGGTTTTTGTCCTCTGTAAAGGAAGGCATTGGGAAGAGTTTTGTACTCTATCAATCTAGCCCTCCAATCAGAGGGAAAAGAATGCTAAGGGAACTAGCATCAACCACAGCTTGAGTTAGCAGCATAGTGTTGAGATTAGAGGTGATGAGGTTAACCTGGGAGGGGCATCTTGTTCTTTGGAGTTGAAATCAGTCAAAATAGCACATGCAAAGAGGAGATGTTTTTTATTTTATACAGAATTCTTTCAGATGACCTTCCATGAATACAAAATTCAGGCAGATGGTCTTCCTTGTTGATACTGTCTACCTGAGATTCACTGTCACATATAAAGAGATATATAAGTAGGTTCCTTAAGTTAAAAAATTATGTAATTGGTTGTTATTTTTTATAAATGACTGGGAAAACAAGAAGTCAATTACTATGTCACCATTGATATATGAAGATGACCATTTCTAGCCACACTGAGATGTATCTCCTTCAGAGGAAATGAGCAATACATGGTAATTCAGTCTTTGGGCCCTTCTCCTAGTAAAAATTATTTGGTATCATATGCAAAATGCTAGACTAAGAAGCAGGAAGATCTCAGTTCAAATTCTGTCATAGATATTTGTTAGTTGTATGACCTTGGACAAGTCACAAATATTAAAATATATGAATTCTAGCTATGGTCACTATAATACATGTTTGTAAGGCAGGTTGTAAGACTAGTGTTCAGTCTTTTGTCAATACAATAGAATAAATATGTGTTAAGTACCAACTGCCTAGAACTGGAAGAGTTAGAAGGTTTAGAGAAGACATCATAAAATATCTTTAGAAATTTCAATCTAGCAAAAGAATTGAGCAGAAATTAAACTTTCCAATGTAATCAATTAGAGCTAGAAGCATCTTTAAGGATAATTTAGTCCTTGCTGCTTATTTTGAAGTTGATAAAACTGACACCTAGAGATATTAAGTGACTTGTCCTGGGTTATACAGCAATAATTATCTGAGGTAGGATTCCTACGAATGTTTTCCTGACTCAAAGTCCAACATTCTAACCAGTACACCAGTCATCCCTACATAATAAGTGGAAAAAATGCAAACAAATTGCTATATGATGTCTTGAAAGAGATACAAACTGTGGGTGAGGGGAAAAGGAGGGGGCAAAAGGGACCAGGCAACCTTTGTGTTAAACTCTAAAGAAAAGCAAGGAATTTAATAATTGAGGAGGAAGCAGGTAGGTTCTACTTAAGGATCTACAAAGATCACATAAATAAAACGTAGGAAAGGACAAAAGCTAATAGCAAATTTCTTCTAAAGAAAGAGAATATTATGAGTTAAATACATTTTGAGTGGGCTTTGTGATAAGTGTAGGTTCAGGGCTAGACTTTAAATGACAATTAGGATCTTAGGTAAAGAGGAGAGATCAGGGGCATTTGAAATTGAAGGGACAAGGCTGGGGGTACTTCAGAAACAAAGGCATCAAGAGGGAATGAAGAAATCTCCAGCCTCCAGTACAGGGGAAAGTAAAAGCCCAGACCCAGATCCATAGGGGAATGCGATTTCTTTTTGTGGAGGTGTCCCATTAGTTACCCAATTATTTATAATCTTTCTGTAGATTTTCCACCCTGGTGAAGGCTTCCTATCAAAGCCAATTGAAATTCTCCTCACAAAGCTGAGCACCGGCAGTGTGAAATGGTTTATTAAAATCTAATTAGCCAAATGGATAAATAATCACACGCAAGCTTAACTCCTTCCTCCGTTAGAGGGAAACACTGCCATTTATTTGAACTGGTTAGTTCAATCATTTTTTTTCTTATTGTAGGCTCTGCCAAATTTGTTTGTGGCAAAGGGAATTGAGGATCAATTTGAATGAAATCAACTATCCACCTGACCAGGGTCAGAAGGGGCAGATTTTGCTTTCAGCATTATCACTTTCTATATTGATCTTGAAATCATTATTACCCATCTTTGGACTTTTGTTTCCTCATTTTAAAAAAGAGGGCTAGATCTCATGCAGCTTTAACATTTAATGAACAAACTTCACCTTGTCTTCCTCCTCCTCCTTCTCCTCCTCTTCTTTTTCTTCTTCTTGTTCTTCTTTTTCCAATTCTTCTTCATCCTGTTCTTCCTCTCCATTCTCTTCTTTCTTCTCTAGTGTGGGAATTTCTTCCTCCTCCCCAATGCAATTTGGCCAATCCATTTGAACTTCTATTCAGAGAATTAATTGTTCATGGTTCTGAGAGATTAAATACTGCATATCCATAATGGCACAGTACATGTCAAAGACGGTCTTGTGTCGACTTCAACACTGAGCCTCTCTTCACTATGGTATTCTTCTTGAAGTTTCATTAAGCACTTGCTTTTTACAAAACACTATGGTTAGTGGGATACAAAGCTACAGACCCTGACCTAAAGGGAGATGAACTAGATTCATCAATAACTATAATGCATGTAATGATAGATGGAGAATAGGAGTTGAAACAGAATGGGATGAGAGTCTCAATGGTGTGAGAGATTATATGGATAACTTGGAGCCATGGTGATAATCAGCGAAAGCTTCATTGGGGAGATGGCATCTAACCTGCATATACAACCTTCCCTACATGACATTAATTCTTTTCTCTGAACTCAGATTCAATGAGGCATAAAAGGAACTAGAGATCAGTTTTCCCCACGGAAGATACAGGCTGAACTCTTCACTGACTCCTGCATAAGCTAGCTTCAGTTCCTTCATCCCACCTTTGTTTAGACTCCTCCTCCTCCTCCTCCTTCCTCTCTCTCTCCTACTCTACATCTCCTACTTTGTCTCTCTCCCTCTCTCCCTCTCTCTCTTTCTCATACACACACACATACACACACACATACACACACACACACACACACACACACACACACACACACACACACACACACACACACACCTGGACTTAAAAGAAGGAAAGTATTGCAATAGGCATTCTCTAAGGTCTCTTGCAACTCTGAAATTGGATGTGTAAAGGAAATGTACCTACATATGAGACCTCATTGCTTTATATTAGCTCTAATAGAAGTGATTGAGTAGTCACTCAGCAAGCCTATAGAAAATGTTCCACACCCTGAGCACATAGTCCATGCAAGTCAGTAAATAAGTGTGGATAAAAAGCATGAGGCCTCTGTCCTGAGCTCCTTTTAGTTTTTCTACATAGGCATGGACAAGACCTACTTGGTCAAAATATCTTCCTAGCTTCCCTTTTTAATGTTAAGCTGGGTTTTTGTGTAAGGGTGTGAATATTTTCAACCCTAATTTTTAATTTATCAAATAAGTCTAGTACCCATTGCCACAGGATACTAATCTCTTTCCCACAACAACATGATCAACAAAGAATTTCTCACTCATTTAATGAAATGATGTATTTGCTAGAGGGAAAAATGAAGGTAATTGAAAGGACAGTTTTAGAACTGAAATGCAGATGAAACAACTCCTGAAAAGACAATAATGCTCAGCCCCTATGCCTTTCTCTTCTGTGCCTAAATTTCCAAAAGGGAACTCCAAGACTTTTATTTTTTTAATTATGTGGTGCTTTCAGCATCATTTCAAGATCATATGGAAATTAGTGATAGGGAAAGGAAAGAAAATAATCACAATAAATTCTAGCTCCATTTGTCCCTGAAATGGGACACAGTCAAATCTCATAGTCAAAACATTAGAAGAGATGTACCCTCCCTTGAAGCATATGGGATTTGATACTTCTTTTAGATGTCCAATGTCGAACCACCATCTCCAAATATATGACCAATGAAACTAAAAACTTTTATAGCTGCTTATCCTGGAAAACACATCTATCCCTGTGATCTTTTTTACATGTAACACAGCTTCATCACGCCAACTTTTTTCTTCCATTGATGTGTTCCTCCTGAAACTTCCATTGGGGGGACACAGTCTATTTCACTGAAGACCAAGAGCTACATGGGGCTCAAGCTTATACAAATTTTTTAGACAAAAAAATTGATAAGGCATTAATAAACAACTCTCCAGTCAGCAGTGAAATGAGGCAATGGGGTGGTTGAGGTCACTGAGATGAGAGAATTTTCTAAGTTTTCTAGTAAGGAATGAGGATCAGGGAGCCAGGAAACTTAATTCTAATTGTACCATATAAATCAAATAGATGGAGAGGTGTAGGGACAGAAGATGAGGCAATGCCTAGTGTCTGGATAAGCTAAGCTTTAGCATACAAGCACCATGAACTTTCCTTTGGAAGAAGGGTCAACTAATCAAAACAAGTTTCATTAGCTTAATAAACCTTGACTTAATCCTACCATCACTTCAAGATACAATCTCATATATTTCATCTATTTTACTATAAGACTTCTAACTAACAACGACCATAGCTGATTCCTCTGCTTCTTTACTGCCACTCTTTTTTGACTGAGTAATTTGGTTTCGCGAATCCACCACTCACTTGACCAGCTTTCTCCAATGTTAATAATGATCTCTAGCTGACAAACCAAATGACATTTTCTTAGTTCATAGCCTTTTTAACAATTCTTCAACTTTCCAAATTGTTGATCACTCACTCTGGATAATCTTTCCTATTTTATCGTCTATGACACTGATTGCTTTCTGTCTGACCACCTCTTCTTAGTCCCCTTTGGCCCATGACTGAATGGCTGTCTTGGAATGTCTTCTCATCTGTTGTTACAATCTCTCTTTTGGTAATATCATCTTCCATGGCTTGAAAATACAGAAAATTCACTAATCTACATGTCCAGCTCCAATTTCTCCCCTGAACTTTTATCAGAATGCACCAACTGCCTGCAGAATTTCTTCAGATCTCCTCCTGGATTATTTATAGATGACTCAAGCACAATAAGCAAAACGCAAAAATTATTATCCCCTGTCCAAATCTAATTCTTCCAAATTCTCCTTTTTTTCTGTTAAGGACATCATCCTTTTTCCAAGGCATGCAAGTTTCTAACCTTAAAACCATCCCTGATTCATGAATCTCTTTCACCACTCCCCCCGCCAAACAATGAATTGTCAAGTCTTGTCAATTCTATCCCCATAAAATCTCTGTCACTCATAAGCTTCTCTCCACTTAGACACTTTTTTTCATTAAAACTCAATATATCTTTCCTCAAAAATTTTATGTCAGGAGAACTAGGCTACCTACCTTTTCTTGGACTTAACACACTATTTCCAGTCTATAGACATTTGTACAATCTGTTCTCCATATCTAGAACATACATGTCTTTACTCATCAGAATACTTCTCTTTCTTTAAGGCTAAACTCAAGTACAAGTCTTCTATGGAGCCTTTCTTTGCACTGCTGCTCCTCCCCTAGCCCACTCAGCATTCTCTGGCTTATCCATTTGGTTTTGCTCATTTATATACATGTTTTATGGCCAAATAAAATGAAAGTTCTCTCAGAACAGGGTATATTTATATTTTTCTTTATTAACTTATTTTAAACTTAAATTAACAATGAAAAAGAAAAAGAAGCATAGTATAAACTTAAATACTAAAGTTTAAATACAAGATAAGCAAATAAAAAAAATTGCCATATGCGCAGCAGAACATCAGAGAAGATTCAAAATATGCAGTGATGAATTTTCATTTCTAGAAGCCTGTATATGCTGCACATTGTATTCAGAGCTGTCCATATTTTCTTTGTTTCCTTGTCAATTTTCTTGTTTCCTACTGTGCAATTTTTACTTTGTTCTTTCCTCCTTCCTTCCCCACCTCTCCAAGAAAGCTATATTTAAGCATATATACATATATATGTAAGTATATATACAAACACATACATATATACATATATGTATGCATATGTGTATGCATATATATGTTTGTGTGTATGTGTATACATACATGTATACACATATACACATATTTACACAAACCTATAAATATACACACATACAGATACATGATACATTTACATACATATGCATATATTTAGATATTTTTAATCATACTCATATATATACATATACATTCATGTGCATGTACATAAGATGGGACTATACTTGTTTGCCCTCTGTTTCTCTGAGGATGGATAGGATCTTCTTTCATAAATACAAGACTTTCCATGTTTTCTAAGTCCACCAAATCATCATTTCCT
Organism: Notamacropus eugenii; assembly: GCF_028372415.1. Classification (NCBI taxonomy): domain Eukaryota; kingdom Metazoa; phylum Chordata; class Mammalia; order Diprotodontia; family Macropodidae; genus Notamacropus; species Notamacropus eugenii. The sequence continues at coordinate 92,558,326 of NC_092875.1, read as the reverse complement.
ACACCACAGCAATATTCCAACCTTATACTCTCTAGGTATTTTTAAAAATTTATTTATTTTTAATTTTCAACATTCACATCCACAATATTTTGAGTTCCAAATTTTCTCTCCCTCTCCCCTCTATCTACCCCAAGACATTATGCATTTCAATTACCCCTTCTCCTAATCTGCCCTCCTTTCTATCACACCTCTCCCTTATCTCATTCCCATTCCCTCTATTTTCTTTTAGGGCAAGATAGATTTCTATAACATGTTGCCACTATGTCTTATTTCACAATTGCTTCTAGAAACAATTTTCAACATTTGTTTTAAAAACTTTGAATTCCAGCATCTCTTCCTCCCTCCGCTCTCATCCCATCCTCCCTGAGAAGGCAAGCAATTCTATATAGGCTATACGTATGTACTCATGAAAAACATTTTACAAAAATCATGATGTGAAAGACTAACTATATTTCCCTATATTCTATCATGCTCCCATTGATTCTATTCTCTCTTTTGACCCTGTCTCTCTTTGAAAGTATTTACTTCTAATTACCCCCTTGTCCCATTTGTCCTCCTTTCTATCATTTTCTTACCCCTTGCTTGTCCCATTTTCTCCTATTTTCCTGTAGTGTAATATAGATTTTCATAACAAATTGAGTGTGCATGTTGTTCCCTTTTTAAGCCAAATGGGATGAGAGTAAAATTAACTTTTTCCCTCTCACTTCCCCCACTCCACCTTCATTGAAAATGCTTTTTCTTGCCTCTTTAATATGAGAGATAGTTTAACCCATTCTATTTCTTCCTTTTTTCTTCTTCCAATATATTCTTCTCTCATCCCTTAATTCTATTCTTTTTAGAAATCATTCCTGAATATTCAATTCACCCTGTGCCCTCCTATATGTATATAATTCCTCAACTACCCTAATACTGAGAAAAGTCTCAAAAGTTGCAAATATTATCCTTCTATGTAGGAGTGTAAATAGTTCAACTTTAGTAAGTCCATTATGATTCGTTTTTCCTGTTTACCTTTTCATGACTCTCTTGATTCCTGTTTTTGCAAGTTAATTTTTTATTCAGCTCTGGTCTTTTCATCAAGAATGCTTGAAAGTCCTCTATTTCATTGAATGACCTTTTTTTCCCCTGAAAAGAGATTTATTTTGTAACTTCAAATTTGCCAAGGTTGTTTGTTATTTCACGTAGTTTTCTTCTTGATTCTCTAGAATTCTCTAAGTCTATCATCATATCATCTGCACAGAGTGATAACTTAATTGCTTCTTTGCCTATTTGAGTTCCTCCAATTTCTTTTTCTTCTCTTATTGTTAAAGCTAGTATTTCTAGTACCTTATTGAATCACAGTGGTGATAATGGACATCATTGTTTCACTTCTGGTCTTATTGGAAATGCATCTAATTTAGGCCCCATTGCATATAACGTTTGCTAATGGTTTTAGGTAGATATGCTTATTATTTTAAAAAAGGCTCCATTTATTCCTATGCACTCTAGTATTTTCAACAGGAATGGGTATTGTATTTTGTCAAAAGCTTTTTGTGTACCTATTGAGATAATCATATGATTTCTGTTAGTTTTGTTGTTGCTGTGATCAATGATGCTGATAGTTTTCCGGATACTGAACCATCCCTACATTCCTGGTATAAATCTTACCTGATTATAATGTACTATTCTCATGATAATTTGTTGTATTCTTTTTACTAATATCTTATCTAAAATTTTTGCATCTAGAGAAATTGGTCTATAATTTTCTTTCTCTATTTTGGCTCTTCCTGGTTTAGGTATCAGAACCATATTTGTATCATAAAAAAAATTGATAGGACTCCTTTTTCATCAATTTTTGACAAATGGTTCATATTATTGAAACCAACTGTTCTTTACATGTCTGATAGAATTCACTTGCAAATTCATCTGACCCTGGAGATATTTCCCTAGGAAGTTCATTGATGGCTTGTTCTATTTCTTTTTCTGAGATGGGGTTTTTGAAGTATTCAGTTCCTCTTCTGTTAATCTGGGCAACTTATATTTTTTTTAAAATATTCATCCATCTCACTTTCATTGTCAAATTTATGGGCATACAGTTGGACAAAGTAATTTCTAATTATTGTTGCAATTTCTTCCTTGTTGGAGAAGAGTCCAGTCTTTTCATTTTTATATAGGTAATTTGTTTTTCTTCTTTCTTTTTTTAAATCAAATTAACCAAAGGTTTATCAGTTCTATTGTTTTTTATTCATAAAACCAACTCTTAGCTTTATTTCTTAGCTCAACAACTTTCTTAATTTCAATTTTATTAATTTCTCCTTAGGTTTTCAGTATTTCTAATTTGGTATTTACTTGGGGATTTTCAATTTGTTCTTTTTCTAGTTTTTTCAGCTATATGCCCATTCATTGATCTCTTCTTTCTCTACTTTATTCATATATGCAGTCAATGATATAAAACTGACACTAAGAACTGCTTTTGCTGCATCCCATAAGTTTTGGTAGGTTGTTCCATTATTGTCATTCTCTTGAATGAAATTGTTGAGTGGTGCTATGATTTCTTGTTTAACACATTCTTTAGGATTAGATTATTTAGTTTCTAATTAATTTTTGGTTTATCTTTCCATGGTCTTTTATGACACATAATTTTTATTGCGTTGTGATCTGAGAAAGATGCATTGACTATCTCTGTCTTTCTGCACTGGATTGTGAGATTTTTATACCTTAGTACATATTCCATTTTTGTATATTTGCCTTGTACTGCTGATAAGAAAGTATATTCCTTTCTATTCCCATCCAATTTTCTCTAGAGATCTACCATATCTACCTTATCCACATTCTATTCACATCCTCAACTTCTTTCTTGTTTATTTTGAGGCTAGATTTACCAAGTTCAGAGAGGGGAAGGTCGAGTTCCCCCTCACTAGTACAGGTTTGCTGTCTATTGCTTCCAGTAACTACCTTAATTTCACCTCTAAGAATTTGGATGCTATATCACTTGTAGTAATATATGTTTAGTAGTGACATTGCTTCATTGTTTATGGTGCCTTTGAGCAAGACATTGTTTCCTTCCTCATCTTTTTTGATTAGCTCTAATTCTGCTTTTGCTTTGTTTGAGATTAGGATTGCTACCCCTACTTTTCTTACATCAGTCTGAAGCATAATATATTTTGCCCCAACCTTTTACCTTTTCTCCGTGTGTATCCTCCTGTTTTAAATGTGTTTCTTGTGAACAACATATTGTTGGATTATGATTTTTAATTCATTCTGATATCTGTCTCCATTTTCTGGGAGAGTTCATCCCTTTCACATTTCACATTCATAGTTATGATTACTATCTGTATCTTTTTCGCCATCCTATTTCCCCCCATTTAGACTTTTATTTCTTCCTTCTCCCTTCCCCTCCACAATAGAGTTTTAATTTTTGACCATTGTCTCCCTGTCTTCCCTCCCTTCTATCAGCCTCTCTCTTTTTAATTCCTCTTTTCCTTTACTATTTCTCCCCTCCTTTTTAACCTCCCCACCCCCTTCTTTCCACTTTCCTCTCCTACTATCTCTAGGTAAAGTTCAATTTCTACACTTAACTGAGTTTATTTGCCCCTCCTTAAACCTAATCAGATGAGAGTAAATCTCAAACAGTGCTCATCTCCCTCCCCTCTTTCATTCTTCTGCAATATGTTTTTGGGCTTCTTCCTGTGATGTAATTTAACATTTTCTGCCACTTCCTTTTCATATCTCCCATTACAATCCCTTCACATCCTTAAATCACATTTTAATCATATCATTTAATTTATGCCCACTCCTTCTATATCTGTATATCTCATATACATATCATAATAAATATGCAATTCTCAAAATTAACAAATATCTTTTCCCTTATAGGGATGTAAATAATTGGCCCATATTGAAAAACAGCTTTTCTCCCTAGTTACCTTTTTATACCTCTATTGAAACTTGTATTTTAAGATCAAATTTTCTATTGAGATCTGTCCTTTTCATCAGGAAAGTCTGGAAATCCCTTATTTCACTGAATATCCATCTCCTTGCCTGAAAGATGATGCTCAGTTATGCTGGGTAATTGTTCCTTGCTTGTAGTCCAAGCTCCTTTGCCTTACAGAATATCATATTCCAATTCCTCCAGTCTTCTAATATAGAAGCTGTAGCATCCTATGTGATCTTGACTGTAGTTCCCTGATATTTGAATTTTTTCTTTCTGGCTGCTTGCAGTAATTTCTTGTTAGCTTGATAGTTCTGGAATTTGGCAAAAATATTTCTTGGTGCTTTCATTTTGGAATCACTTTCAGGAGGTGAAAGGTGGATTCTTTTGATGACTATTTTGCCCTCTGGATCTAGGATCTCGTGGCAGTTTTCCTTGATGATTTCTTAGAAGATATTGTCCTGGCTATTCTTTTCATCATGACTTTCCAGTAGACCAATAATTCTTCAATTTTCTCTCCTAGATTGGTTTTCCAGGCCAGTTACTTTTCCAATGAGATATTTTACATTTCTTCTATTTTTTTCATCCTTTAGATTCTGTTCGACTGATTCTTGATGTCTCATAGAACAATTAGTTTCTAATTGCCCAACTATAATTTTCAACAGATTGTTTTCTTCAGTTGTCTTTTGCATCTCCTTGTCCATTTATCCAATTATTAGATTTAAGGTGTTATTTTCTCCAGTTGGGTTTTGTACTTCCTTTTCCTTTTGTCCAATTTTCCTTTTAAATTCTTCATTGAATTCTTTTCTCATAGTTTTAAAATCATTGACCAATTTTTCTTCTACCTCTCAAATGTGGCTTTTACAAACTTTCTTGAGGTCTTCCAAGAATGCTCTTTGGTCTTGAGGTCAGTTCATATTCCCTTCTGAGGTTTCAGATGGGAATACAGTCTCAATTCTTACCTCTTCAGTATTCATGTTTTGGTCCTTGTTTCCAGTGTTAGATTTTATGGCCTTTTCTTTTCTGGTTTCCTTCCTGCTCGTGATGATTGCCTTTTTCCTGGTTTGAAAATGGATCTGTACTTCTGGGGCAAAGGGGGCTCTGTCCCATGGTTCTTGTGCTTAGAACTTGAGGCTTTCTATATTGTGGCCTCTGGTTCTTTCAGCTAGATGCTGGAATGCTGCAGCTTACATGGTGCTGAGCTGGCTGATGTGCTAAAGCAAAGGCCAGGTGAAGTCTTTCTGAATTTCCCCAGAGGTACTCTGGATCTTGCTGCATGAGGTGAGGCAATGGATGGTCTGGCCACAGGTGGTCTCCTCTTCTGAGCTAGAGCAAAGGTAGGCTTAGCAACTGGTGAACTCACATCTGTGCTAGTGTCTTCCCAATTCCCCTAGCTGTGCTAAGGCATACCTGAGGTCCTGGTGTTGGCACTTATGGGCTCCACACCCTGGGGTTCAGGATCTCCTCCTAATTCATTGAGGTGGGGTTGTCTGCGACAGCTCTGGTCCTGCACTGGTTCCCTTCAGCCACAGCAAGAGGGACCCCCCCCCCCCCCCCGTTTGCAATTGTCCTTGTCTCTTCAGCTAAGAGACTGTTTATCCTTTCAACTGATCCCACCATTCCAGGATTTTCCTAGGGAAATATCCTCTGAGTTTATCAAGGTCAACAAGGGGAAGAGTAGAGCACTTACAAATCATTCAGCCATCTTGTCTCCAGAAGTGCAAGTAGTTGACTTACAGACGTTTAATCTGTGGACTTATAGTACCAGGAGCAGCTGCTTCTCCTTCACTTAGTTCCTCTGGACTCCCATCCTGGGATGATATGTTTGAGAATCCATTGTGCTATTTCTGCTTGACAGTTCCTGCTTATCTTTGCTGTGGTGCTGGTACTGCCTGTGTGCTCTGCACATCTCCAACCCCATATAGCAGATCCTTCCTGTCGACTTTCCAGGCTGTCCTGGGCTGAAAATCAGCCACACTCTGTCTCCTGGTGGATTCTGCTACTCTAAAATTTGTTCAGATTCTCTTTCTAAAGGTATCTGAAGGAGTTTGTACTAGAGCTTAGGTGTGTCTGTGCACTCACTCTGCCACTTTGGCTCCGCACCCCCCCACACAGGCTTTTTTCCACTGACCTTCCAATTTGTCCTCAGTAGTTGGGGGTTGTGAAATCTGAAAGTCACTACAGATGCCAGAGATTCAGTCCCCCCAGGCCTGCTCAGGTCATGTCTGTACCAGCTTGGTCCACACTAAGCTGCACTCTGCTCCTAGCTTGGTGCAATAGACATTCCAAGCTGGAAATTTGCTTCACTCCATCATTCTGTGGGTTTTGCAGCTCTAGAGTTTCTTTAGAGTCACTTTTACAGGTATTTGACTGGGCTTAGGAGGAGAATGCTAGCAAGTCTCTGCTTCTACTCTGTCATCTTGGCTCTGCCTCTCCCACCCCATAGTTCAAATAGCTTAAAACAATATTGATTAATATGACCAGCATTTAATGAAGTTTCCATATTTTTCTCTTTTGATTAAATTTATTTTACCTTCAACTTTGCCTGAGATCATGATTACTACTTTTGCTTTCCTTCCTAATAAATTCTACTCCTGATCTTTGTTTTGTTTTTGTACATATCTTGTTTCCTATCCCTCCTAACTCCTCTACTTTACTTCTGCTCACTACCTCTTCCTCCCATTACTGAACCTGCTAGCCTCTAAAAATCACCCCCTCATCTTCTCCTGCACCCTTTCCCCATTGTTTCTATCTGAATTTAGAAGACTTTTATAGACTTCCAAATATATCTGTTATTATATTATTATTTTTTCCCTAGAATAGTGTCTTGCCTTTAGTAGGTGCTCCATAACTGTTTACTGAATTGAATATTATGGTAACCACTATACTTCAAAGAAATTGTCATCTTATTCACATGGGTTTTGCATGATTTTAAGTTCTTTCCCAATGTCATTTCATGAACTGCATGAGATGTTCAGGGAAAATTAGCACTTATGTTGTGAGGGCTTGCTAAGCCCTTTGCAGGGCTGCTCATCCATCTTTGATATCCACCTTTCACCAAACTCTTGTTTGTCACTCCAAAAAGCTTAAGCACACACAATGGCCACACCCTGATAAAACTGTCTTGGAAGACAGGTTAAACCAAATTAATGTTAATCAAAAGGCTTCAAATCTATTGATGAGTTAGGGAGTTGTGTGCCCCAAGCATATGAAGACTTTCTCCAATGGAATGCTGGCTGAGAACAACTTGTTCCAATGTTCATGAAGGAGCTGAAGACTGTGGATCACTTAGAGGTTGATCTGATATTGAAGACGCCAAGGTCATCCACTACATCACAGACCTCCACCAGTCATCCTGTCTTTTTTCTTGCTAATAAACTTTGATGACTCTGGAAGAGAGAGTCAGGCCAGTGTTTTTACAGAATTCTGCTTCACTTAATAAATCCATTTATGTACAAGTCAATACACCCAGAAATGTCATTGGTCCTCTTCAAAAACAAAGGATGGACAGCATTCTATTTTCTGTGTGCTAAGGTTCATTCCATTTCTGAAAGTTTTGAAATAAATGAATCTCAGAGTTGGACACTAGTGGCCATTTACTAGTTCAAATTTTACTAAAAATGAATTTTCTCAACAATACAAGAAGTCTCTGTTTGGAAAAAAAATGAGAAGGTACTAGTCTCAATAAAACCCCTGTTTGAGAAAAATGAGAAGATACCTAATCTCATCGAAGATAACTTATTTCCATTTTTGGATAGGTGTAATTGTTAAGAAGTTTTGTTTTCCCCTGACACCAAATTTAAATTTGCCTCTTCAGTGATATCCTCTGCAGCCAAACAAATATACCTAATCTCTCTTCCACATGACTATCCTTCAAATATTTGAAACATTACCATGTATCACCTAAGTCATTTCATCTCCAGGTTAAACATGCCCAGTTTCTTCAACTAATCTTCATATGACATTGACTCCAACCCTTCTTGGTTGTCCTTTTCTGAATATTCCCCAATTTATCAATGTCCTATTCTAAATTGCAATACGCAAAATTGAGTACAATTGCTGCTGTCTGCCCAAGACAGAGTGCATCAGGTGTACCAACTCCTTATTCGCAGAAACAATGTCTGTTTCAATGAAAGTCAAAGTCACAGTCGGTGGTTACTGTTGTTGTTTTTGATCACCATAATGGAGAGATGACTCATATTAAGCTGGCAATCAACTAAAACTCTTAGAACTTTTTTAAATAATCAGCTGTCTACTTGTGTCTTTTTCATTGTGCACTTTTAAAGTCTTTGAACTTAGGTTCATGACTTTACACTTATCCTTATCGAATTTCAGATTATTAAATTCAAACCAAGGAACAAGTCTTTTGGTTCTACATACATTTAGATGCTGATTGCCATATAGCTTGTTAGCTGTACCTTCTAATTTAGTGTTATTTGTCAATTTGATAATCATGAAATATATATCTTTATATTAACCATCAATAAAAACAAAAAAAATTTCAACTACAGACAACCAAGGAAAAATCATTAAGATATTGTGTGAAAGATATCCCTCGAGGTTGAAATTGAATCATAAATGACTATTTTTGATGTATAGCATTTCAATTACTTCTAAATGCACATAATTGCAATACTTACTCTCTTTCTACTTCTAAAATAGTATGATATACTTATTCAAGAATTTTCTTAAATTCTTAGATAAATCATATCACTAATATCCCTTTGACTTATCAGTTTAATCATCCTGTCCAAAAAAATGATGAAGAAATAAGGTTAGGCTCACATGATCTATTCTTGATGCAGTTATATTTGCTCTTTGTGCTTCTTATTTCCTTTTCAAAATATACAGTGACTATTTCTTTAATAATATGATGTATGATTTTTCCCCAGAAATTGAAGTCAAGTTCACTGTTCTGTGAATTGTAACTATTTTTCTCTTCCCTCTTTTGAAAACTAGAACATCTATCCTTCTCCAATCCTGTGGTACTACTCTCATTCTCCATGAATTTTAAAATGTTACTGGTGATGACTAAGCAATTCCATCTGCCAGTTTAGTGTTGTTATGTTTTCGGAATCTGAATGTAGAGCATCTGGAACAGGTGACTTGAATTCATTAAGGATACCTAAATGCTTTCTTATTATCTCCTTACTTATTTAAAATATCATCTCCTTTTTTAATTGACATTTTTTATTCTATCCATTTGAGTCCAAAATCATTCTTCTTGGTAGAAAAAGTAATCAAGGATTAAGCAATATTGTCTTCATTTTGTTGTCAGCTATTATATTCACTCCTTTCTCACAATATACTCAATACTCAAATAGGTCTGAAATCTCATTGGTTTGAAAGCTTCCTCCAATAATGCAGATCCCAACACATCCATATCTATCTATACTATGTGATTCTTATCCATGTCCTCCCATAAATTTGTCACAGGAAAACCACCCAATATTCTAGAGACTTCCTCAAGTTTTCTTGCCATCACAAGGAAACCAGGAGAGCACTCTGTCCACTCACCTGTCATCTTTCATTGTCACCATGTGACCAATCTATCTTTTCTTCCTGTCACAAAGATCCTTCTCTTCCTCCCTGTTCTTTGGAATGCTATATGAGTTACATATTGTTACCTTCCCTCAATTCAAACCAAACAAAACAAAACTCAGCAGCAGCAATAGCAATAACAAGACAATAACAAACGTTTTGTTTTTAGCTTTTCTCATCAGTCTCAGCTAATTCTGAGCATTAGCCCATCTTTCATTAATTATACACTGCCATATGAAATATTTTAAAAATTGTCTAAATGGAAAAAAACAATCCACTGAAGAAAACAGCTACTTAAAGAGTGGAATTTCCCAAATGGAAAATGAGATAAAAAAATAAAATTGAAGAAAAAATAATCTTTAAAAATTACAATTAGGCAAATGGAAGCTATGACTATATTAGACATCAAGAATCAGTACAAAAAAACTAAAAAGAATGAAAAAAAGAAGAAAATTTAAAATAATGCATTTATCTTAAAAATAGAACAAGGAGAGATAATTTAAGAATTATTGAATTACCTGAAAGCCATGTTCAAAAAGAACCCAAAGAGCATCTTTCTTCCCTGTTTTTTACTGTCTATAGTTATTTTATTATTTCTTTACTTAATGTCATTTATTTTTTTCCATTTACGTGTAAAGATAGTTTTCTAATTTTATTTTGAGTTCCAAAATTTTCTCCCTTCCATATCTGTAATACAGTAAGTAATCTAATATAGGCTATACATATAAAATCATATTAAACAGATTTCCATATTAGTCATGTTGTGAAAGAAGGATCAGAACAAAAGGGAAGAAGCATAAAGGAAAAAAGTGATGATTATATATTTCAATCTGTATTCAGAATCCGTAATTCTTTCTCTGTATGTGGACATCATTTTCCATTATGAGTCTTGGAATTGTCTTATATCATTGTATTGCTGAGAAGGGCTAAATCAATCACAGCTGATCATTGCAAATTGTTACTGTTTCTGTATACAATGTTCTCCTGGTTCTGCTCACTTCACTCAGCATTAGTTCATGTAAGAAGTTGCAGGGCTTTTTTTTTTCTGAAATCTGCTTGCTCCTCATTTCAGATAGCACAATACTCAATTACATTCATATACCACAACTTGTTTAACCACTCCCCAATGAATGATCATCCTCTCAGTTTCTAATTCTACATACCACAAGAAGAACTACTATAAATATTGTTGAAATATGGTACCTTTTCTCTTTTTTATGATCTCTGGGATTCAGACCTAGGAGTGGCATTGCTGGATCAAAGGGTATACACAATGTGACTGCCTTTTGGGCAGAGTTTAAATTACTCTCCACAATGGTTGGATCAGTTCACAATTTCACCAACAATGCATTAGTGTTCCAATTTTCCCATTTTCTTCAATATTTATCATTTTCCTTTTGTGTCATATTAGAAAATCTGATAGGTAGGAAGTGGTATGCCAGAGTTCTTTTAATTTGCACTTCTCTAAACAACAGTGGTTTAGATTTCTACAAATGACCATAGATCGATTTAGTTTCTTTTTTTATTTTGTATATGATTTATTTATTTTCAGTTTTCAACTTTCAATTCCACAAGATTTTGAATTCCAAATTTTCTCCCTACCTCTTTCCTCCCCCAGGACAGCATGTACAACAACCATCCTTTTTTCCCAACCTGCCCTCCCTTCTATCACCCACCCTTCTCCCATCCCTCTCCCATCTGTTTTCCTGTGGGGCAAGATAGATGTCTACGCTCCATTGCCTGTACAACTTATTCCCCAGTTGCATTCAAAAACAATTTTTGACATTCATTTTTAAAGCTTTGAGTTCCTTATTCTCTCCCTTCCTCTCTCCCTGCCTACCCACATTGAGAAAGCAAGCAATTTGGTATAAATCATACATATGTAGCCATGCACAAGATTTCCATAACCATCATGCTGCAAAATGCTAAATACATTTCCCTCTATCCTGTCCTGAGCTCCACTTATTCCATTCTCTCCCTTGATCTGTCCCCCACAATAGTATTTGTTTCTCATCACTCCTTCCCCTAATTTGCTGTCCTTTCTATTACCCTCCCTCTCCTATCTCTTCAGTTCCCCTTCCCCACCTTCCTGCAGGGTAAGATACATTTCCATAAGCAATTGAGTATGTGTTATTCCCTCCATAAGCCAAATGATGAGAGAAAGGCTCACTTATTGCCTCTCATCTGCCCCTCTTCTCCCATTTTAGAAATTCCTTTTTGTCTTTTTTATGTGAGATGATTTACTGCAATCTGACTCTCCTTTTCTCTTACTCCCAGTACATTCCTCTCAACATTTAATTTTATTCTTTAGGTATCTTCCCTTAACACACAACTTACTCTATTTCCTCTGTCTGTATACATGAATATATACATACATACACACACATAGAATAATTTATATATATACACATACATGCATACATGTATGCATTAGATATATATGTATATATTTGTGTATGTATATATATAAATGTATGTGCATATATGTATGTATGTATGTATATATATACATATATATGTATATATTACCCTAATATTGAGAAAGATTTCATGAGTCATAAATATCATCTTTCCATGTAGAAATGCAAACAGTTCAACTTTAATGAGTCTTGTATGACTTCTCTTTTCTGTTTACCTTTTCATATTTATCTTGATTCTTGTATTTGAAAGGCAAATTTTCTCTTTAGCTCTGATTTTTTCAACAAGAATGCTAGGAAGTCCTTCATGTCACTGAAATTCCACTTTTTTCCCTGAAGTATTATAATCAATTTTTCTGGATACGTGATTCTTGATTTTAATTCTAGCTCCTTTGACCTCTGAAATATTGTATTCCAAGCCCTCTGATCCCTTAGTGTAGAACTACTAAATCCTTTTTTATTCTGATTGTGTTTCCATTTTGCATGAATTGTTTCTTTCTGGCTACTTATAATATTTTCTCTTTAACCAGGGAACTCTGGAATTTGACTACAATATTCCTAGGAGTTTTCTTTTTGGGATCTCTTTCAGGAGGTTATTGGTGGATTCTTTCCTTTTCTATTTTACCATCTGATTCTAGAATATCAGGGCAGTTTTCCTTGACAAATCTTGAAAGATGATGTCTAGGCTCTTTTTTTATCATGGTTTTCAGGTAGACCAACAATTTTTAAATTATTTCTCTTGGATCTATTTTCCAAGTCAGTTGTTTTTCCAATCAGATATTTCACATTATCTTCTATTTTGTCATACTTTTGGTTTTGTTTTATAATTTCTTAATTTCTCATAAAGTCACTAGCTTCCATCTGTTCCATTCTAATTTTGAAGGAATTATTTTCTTCAGTGAGCTTTTGGACCTCTTTTTAAACTTAGCCAGTTCTGTTTTTTAATGCATTCTTTTCGTCATTGGCTTTTTGCATCTGTTTTACCATCAGTAGTCTATTTTTAAAGGTGTTATTTTCTTCAGCATTTTTTATCTCTTTTAGCCAACTTTTCATTCATTTTTCATGATTTTCTTGCATCATTCTCATTTCTCTTCCCAACTTTTTCCTCTACTTCTATTACTTGATTTTCAAAATCCCTTTTTTCCATGACCTGAGCCCATTTCATATTTTTTCTTGGAGGTTTTGGATGTAGGGCCTTTGACCTTGCTGTCTTCCTTTAGTTACATGCTTTGATCTTCCTTGTCATAAGAAAATACCTTTTCACCAAGAAAGTTAGCTCTATAATCTCATTTTCCCCTTTTTGGTCATTTCTCCATCCAGTTACTTGACTTTTGAGCTCTTTGTTGAGTGGAGGGTGTACTGCCCCAAGTTTCAGGGGTTTGTGTAGCTTTTTGCAGAGATATCTCTAGAGACTTGTAAATTCTCAGTTTCTCCAAGGTGGCATAATTAAGAGTGAATGTTTACTACTATCCTGAGTTGCACTCTGGTCTGTGAGCAACGACAATCGTTTCTTCTATGGAATTGTGAGTAGGATTTTCTATCCACAGTCACAAGTTCTGCCATGTCAGCTCTCCTCACCCTAGGACCACCACCCAGGACTGTGACCCAGATCAGTCATTTGATTCCCCCATTGCCTTTAGGCCAAGAGCTCCAAGAGCAGCTGCCACTGTGTGCCTGTGACTTCCCTGGGGCTGAGGTCAGACCATGTCTGCTCTCAGCCAAGTGAGAGAGTTTTCCTATTGACATTTGCACCTGTATTTGTTGTTTGTGTGTTGAGAAGTCTGGAAACCAGTACAGCTGCCAGTGACTCAGCACCCTGATCCCTACTCCAGTTTTGTCTGTGCTGGTGCAGTCCACACTTGCCTGCACTCTGCTGCAGACCTGGTGCAACAGACACTTCCTGTTGTCCTTCCATATTGTCTTGGCCTTGAAATCTGTTTCACTGCTATTTTGTGGCTTCTGCTGCCTAGAATTTGTTCAGTCATTTTCTACTGATATTTTGAGTGGTTTGGGGTTAGAGCTCAGGCAGGTCTCTGCTTCTACTCTGCCATCTTTGATAGTTTTAATTTCTTCATCTAAAAACTGCCTGTTTCTATCCTTTTACCATTTTTTTTAAATTGGGAAATGACTAGTTTTCTAATAAATTTGATTCAGTTCTCTATGTATTTTAGATAGCAGACATTTATCAAAAACACTTTCTGTAAAAAATAAAATGTTCCAACTTTCTTCTAATCTTGGTTGCATTGGCTTTGTTTGTGCAAAACCTTTTTAATTCCATGTAATCAAAATTATACATTTTGCATTTTAAAATGTTCTCTTCCTCTTGCTTGGTCATAAATTCTTCCCTTCTCCATAGACCTGACAGGTAAACTATTCCTTGCCCTCCTAATTTGCTTATGGTATCATCATTTATGTCTAAGCCATGTATCCATTTTGACCTTACATTGGTATAGAGTGTGAGATGTTGGTCTATGCTGTATCAGTAAGCTTCCCAACATACACGGGGGGTGCTGTTACCACAGATTCTTAGATGTTCATTCATAAAAGGAAAGCAACTTTTGAGGGACTGACAATTATTTTAATCAAATACATGTATCAATCCATTAGTCAAAAACATATATCATTCACCTATTTCAGGGGAGGCAACACCCTGAACCCCAAAGTAATCAAGACACATGGCTTCTTCTGTCGGACCATAATTCAACAGACAGACAGTTGTCTAACCATAATTACCAGAGGGGGAAGTATAACATCTGGGTTCTCAAAGTCAGGAGTGGGGGACCTCCTTAGGACCTTCTCAGAGTCCTCCTCTGGCACATAAATCTTCTTACCAAAACTAAGAGCCAAAGTAAAACTTTATCCTCAGAGTATTTATACATGTTTTAGAGTCAGAGGGCATAACCCTCTAATCCAGTGCCTCAGTAGTAAAAAAAACAAAAGGTCCTTGGGACCCTCCTACAAAATAACTTCCCTAATCAAGCTTCTTACAATAAGCAGGTCCATCAATGAGTGGGAAAGATCCTCTTAATCACGTTCAAATAGAGGCATTATTCTTCTTGATTTTACTAAAACAAAAACAGCAAAAGAGCCTACTTTACTTGCCATTACACATGTCTAGCTTCAGTCATACTATTTTTGAGTTTTCCTAGTGGCTTTTGTCCCATAGTGAGGTCTTATCCCAGAAGCTGAAGTTTTTGGGTTTATCAAACAGTAGATTCCAATAGTATTGTACTACTATGTCTTGTGTACAAAACCTATCCCATGAATCTTGCCACTCCATTTCTCAAGAAAAATCACTGATATCCTAGAACCAGAGGGCAAAATAGTCATTGAAAAAATCCACTGATCACCTCCTGAAAGATATCCCAAAATCAAAACTCCAATTAATATTGCAGCCTAATACCAGAATTATGAAGACAAGGAGAAAATACTCCAAACATCTAGGGGAAAAAAGCAATTCAAATATCAAGGAGTCACAGTCAGGATTATATGGGACTTCACAACTTTGAATTAAATGATCAGAGGATTTGGAATATGTTATTCTGGAGAACAATGGATCTTGAATTACAATCAAGAATCAACTACCTAGATAAACTGAGCATCATTTCTGAGGTGGAAATTCAATGAAATAGGAAAATTTTAAATTTTCCTGATGAAAAGATCAGAGCAAAACAGAAAATTTGATATTCAAATACATGATTTAAGAGAAGCACAAAAAGGTAAATGAGAAAGGAAAAAAGAAAATAATTTTATTCAATACAATTTAAACTGCTTTCCCTAACCAGGAAGATAATACTTGTAGTTTTGAGAATTGTATCTCTATTAGAAAAGTTAGAAGGAGTGTACGTAGAGTATGTGGGTAAAAGTTGACTTTGATGTGATGCTATAAAAAAATTAAGGGGTGAAGAAAAGGATTGTGCTGGGAGAAGAGGAAAGTGAGAGGAATAGAGTAAATTACATCACATGAAAAGGCACAAAATACCTATTGTATTAGAAGGAAAGAAGGAAGGAGATGGGCATTGTTTGAACCTTACTCTGATCACATTTGGCTCAATGAAGGAACAACATACACACTCAGTTAAGTATAAAACTTTATCTTACCCTATAAGGAACTAGGAGGGGAAAGGGGAAAGAAAAGGAAAGAATGGATTGAAAGGAAGGTAGAAATAGTACGGGAAAAGGGGGAAAAAGAGAGGGGGCTAAGACAAGTGAGGGCAGTTTGAGGGAGGGGGTGGTCAGAATCAAAACTAGCAAAGAGAGATAAGGTGAAAGGAGAGAGAAAGTATAAAGAAGGTTAAAAATAAGATCATAATTGAATGTGAATGGGATGAACGTTGATAAAACAGAAATGGATTGCAGAGTAGATTAAAAACAAAAACCGTACTACATATTGCAAGAAACACATTTGAAGCAGAGAGATACACACAGAGTAAAGGAAAAGACTGCCAGAATATAATATGCTTCAACTGAAGGTAAAAAAAAAAAAAGCAGAGATAGCAATCCTGATCTCAGATAAAGCAAAAGCAAAATAGATCTAATTTAAACAGATAAAGAAGGAAACTACATCATGCTAAAAGGTACCATAAACAATGAAATAATACTAATACTAAACACATATACATCAAGTAGTATATTACCCAAATCCTTAGAAGAGAAGTCAAGTGAGTCACAGGAAGAAATATACAGTAAAACTAAACTAGTTGGCAACCTCAATTTCCCTATCTCAAAAATAGATAAATCTAATCACAAAATAAACAAGAAATCAGTTAAAGAGCTGAATTGAATTTAAGCAAAGTTGAAATTTAGAGGAAAAGCTAGAAAACTGAATAGGGATAGAAAGGAATATACTTTTTCAGTGATATATGGCCCCTCACAAAAATTGACCATACCTAAGGGAATAAAAACCTCTCAATCAAATACAGAAATATTAATTGCATACTCTTCAGATCACAACGCAATAAATACTACATGTAATAATGGGCTATAGAAAGATAGACTAAAACTAATTGGAAACTAAATAATCTAAACCTAAAGAATGAGTGAGTCAGACAAGAAATCAGAGGAACAATAAATAATATCGTTAAAGGCAACAACAATAATGAGACAAAATATCAAATCTTCTGGATTGCAACTAAAACACTCCTTAGGGGAAATTTTATACCTCTAAATGCTTACATGAATAAAATAGAGAAAGAAGACAATGAATTGGGAATGCAACTAAAAAGCTAGAAAAAGAACAAATTAAAAATTACCAGTGACACATCATATTAGAAATTCTAAAAATCAAAAGAGAGATTAATAAAATTGAAAGTAAGAAAACTGTTGAACTAATAAATAAAACTAAGAACTGGAATTGTGAAACAATAAAATAGATAAAGTTTTTGTTCATTTGATTTTTTTAAAAAGAAAGAAGTCAAATTATCAGTATCAAAAATGAAAAGTGAATTCACCAGCAATGAAGAGGAAATTAAAACAATAATTAGGAACTATTATTCCCAATCAAATGACAATAAATAAAACAATCTTAATGGAAGTGGATGAATATTAACAAAGATATAAATTGCATAGATTAATAAAAGAGGAAATAAAATTCTTAAATAAGCCCATATTAGAAAAAGAATTTAAACAAGCCATCAATAGACTCCCTAAGAGACAATCTCCAGGGCCAGATGGATTTACAAGTGAATTGTACTAAACATTTAAACAATTAATTCCAATACTATATAATCTATCTGGAAAAACAGGGAAAGAAGAAGTCCTGCCAAATTCCTTTTATGACACAAATATGGTACCAATACCTGATTCAGGAAGAGTCAAATAAATAAATTATAAACTAATTTTCCTAATATATATTTGCAAAAAATTAAATATAATATTAGCAAAGAAATTACAGCAATTTATCACCAAGGTAATACCCTATGACCAGGATGGATTTATACCAGGAATGCAGGGTTGGTTCAATATTAAGAAAACTATCAACAACAAAACCAACAGAGATAATATGATTATCTTCATAGATGCAGAAAAAGCTTTTGACAAAATATGGCATCCATTCTTTTTAAAAACATTGGAGAACATAGAAGTAAATGGAGTTTCCTTTAAAATGTTAAGCCATATCTATCTAAAACTATCAGCAAGCATTATATATAATGGGGATAAGATTAGGGATGAAACAAGGATGCCCATTCAATGTTGTACTAGAAATGTTACCTTTAGCAATAACAGAAGGAAAAATGGAAGGAATTAGAACAGGAGATGACGAAACAAAATTATCCTTCTTTTAAGATCATATGATGCTATATTAAAGAATCCTAAAGGATCAACTAAAATTATTTTAAATAGAAAAATTAACTTAAGCAAAGTTGCAAGATATAAAATACGTGCATATAAATCATTAGTTTGATAAACCCAAATACTTCAACTTCTAGGATAAGAACTCACTATTGGACAAAAACTGCTAGGAAAACTGGAAAATAGTATGGCTGAAACTAGGTATAGACCAACATCTCACACTCTGTACTAAGATAAGGTGGAAATGGATATATGATTTAGACGTGGAGGAGGATACCATAGGCAAATTAGGAGAGCAAGGAATAGTTTATGTGTCAGATTGGGGGAAGGGAAGAATTTATGAACAAACAAGAGACAGAGAGCATTATGAAATGTCAATGGATAACTTTGATTACACGAAATTAAAATGACTTTGCATAAAGAAAGCCAATGCAAACAAGATCAGAAGGAAAACGCTAAGCTGGGAAATTCTTTTTTCACAGCCACTGTTTCTTAAAAAGGTCTAATTTCTAAAAATATATAGAGAACTGAGTCAAATGTATATGAATACCAGTCATTCTCCAACTGGAAAATGGTGCAAGGATATAAACAAGTAGTCAGATGAAAAAATTCATGCTATCTGTATTCATATGAAAAAAATGCTCTAAATCACTGTTGACTAGAGAAACACAAATTTAAACAACAATGAGGACTTCACACCGATCAGATTCTCTAATATGAAACAAAAATAAAGTGATAAATGTTGGAGAAGATATGGGGAAATTGGAACACTGATGCATTATTGGTGGAGTTGTGAACTGATCCAACCATTCTAGAGAGCAATTTGAACTCCGCCCAAAGGTCAATCAAATTGTCCATACCCTTTAATCTAGCAATACCATTCCTATGTCTCTATCCCAAAGAGATCATAAAAAAGAGAAAAGGGTCCACATGTAGAAAATTGTTTATAGTAGCTCTTTTTGTCATTGCAAAGAATTGAAATTGAGAGAATGTACATCAATTGGGGAATGGCTGAACAAGAAATGATTGAATGAGATGTGTTATATGAATGCTTGGATTACTATTGTGCTATAAGAAATGATGAGCTTGTTCATTTCAGAGAAGACTAGAGAGACTAATATGAATTGATGCTGAGTGAAATGAGCAGAACCAGGAGAGCATTGTACAGAAAAAACAGTAAAATTTCCCAGTGATCTGCTATGATAGACTTAGCTCTTCTCAGCAAAACAATGATCCAAGACAATTCCAAAAGCTTGTTGATGGAAAATTCTAACCACCTCCAGAGAAAGAACTATGGATTCTGAATACAGATAGAGTATAGTTTTCACTTTTTTCCTTCCTCTTGGTTGTCCTCTTTTGTTCTGATTCTTCTTTCACATGAATAATGTAGATATATTTAATATGATCATACATGTATAGCCTGTATCAGGTAGCTTTCTGTCTTAGGGAGGGAGGATGGAAGGGACAAAAAAAATTAAACTAAAAATCATATAAAAGTGAATGTTGAAAATTATCTTACCATACAATTGAAAAAAATGAAATATCATTAAGTGGAGGAAAAGGTGTTAAACTTAATGGAACATTGTGGCCAAACCTTGTGATTCCTTTACAAAGTTCTCATGCCTCTGTAATTGAGTCATAAAAAAATAATATGAGTTATTGAACAAATAAACGATGAGGTGGAGCCAAGATGGTGGAGTAAAGGCAGAACTCATTTGAGTTCTCTTAATTTTCCCTCCAAACAACATTTAAAAATGTCTCAAAATGAAAATAGGAGTAAATTCACATGATAATTTTATTATACATTTGAAAAGAATAGCCAGTTGTATATAATGGATTTCCAGTTTTGTATGGAGTCTTTTTTGTTATATTATGCTATGGAAATGCTTGTTTAATTCATAAACTAAAAAAAATAAAAATAAAAAACATAACTCTGACCCTTTCCATAATTCTTAAAAAGTAGAATCAACAAAAGGGCAAGATGAAACAATTTTCTAACCCAAGACACCTTAGAAGTTTAGTAGGAAAGGTGTGCTTCACTAGGGTGAGAGTGGAGTGCAACTCAGCAGCCAGCAAGCCAGTAGCAGACCTTGGGGGTAACTGCATTAATTATGACCTTAATAGTTCTCAGACCACACATTGTAAGAGGTTCCAATAACTGGTCAGATAGAGATTACAGGGTACCCTTTACTGCCACTGGAAGTAGGAATCCGTTGAATTGAACACACATGGCTCTGGGTCACAGTCTCATGGTGAGAAGGAGCATTAGGAAGAGTCACTTGTGGGCCCAAGAGCACAAAGCAGAAGAGCAGTGACCACAGCTCTCCTTAGATCATACAACCTCAGAAGAACTCAAAATTTCCAGACCTCTACAACAAGCTATGAAAACAGCAGCACAAAAATCTTTAAGCACCTCCTTCACCTCAGAATCAGAACCCAATTTTAACATATGAAGTTAAAAGTCAAGAAATTAGCTTAAAAATGAGAAAACCAAAAGAAAAACATGGCCATAAAAAGTTACCAGGGTGACAAGAAATATAAAAATATAAATTCAGAAGAAGACAACAAAACCAAAACAGCTACATACAAAATGTCAAATAAAAATTGGGGAAAGAAATGAGAGTGTTGCAAAAGAACCATGAAAGAAGAGTCAGTAGCTTGGTAAAGAGGCACAAAAAATACTGAAGAAAATAACACCTTAAAAATAAAATAAGCCAGATGCAAAAAGAGGCAAAAAATTTAAATTAAATAAATGAACTATTTAATAAGCAGAATTGGCAAAATGGGAAAAATGAGGTACAAAAATTAACTTGAGAAAGGAACTCCTTCAAAACTATGCTTGGCTACATGGAAAAGGAAGAACAAAACCTCAATGACTCCATGAGACATCAAGAAAAGACAAAAAAAGTCAAAAGAATGAAAAAAAGTTAAATATTTCATCAGGAAAAAAATGACCTGGAAAATAGGTAGAGGACTGATCATTTAAGAGTTATTTAAGTAGGGCGATGGAGCCAAGATGGTGAAATGAAAGCAGGGACTCACCCGAACTCTTCCACAAACTCTTTCAGATACTTCTAAAATTTAAGAAATTTTAGAATGGTAGAACCCACTAGGAGACAGAGTGTGTTATATTTCCAGCCTAGAACTGCCAGGAAAGTTGATGAGAAGGATGTGTTGCATGGGGCTTGGGGAGCACAGAGCACACATGGTACACCATCACAGCTTCAGCCATAGTGGAGTGGGAACAGCCCTTGGGAGAATGAATGAGAAGCAGCAGTACAGATTCAGTGCAGATTCCCAAACCTCATAGTATAGGAGGGGAGTTCACTGAGATGAGTGAGAGAGAAGTGCAGGACCCGCATAAGAAGCAGCAGCCACTCCTGGGGCCATAAGCCTACAGATTAATTGTTTGAAAGTTACCTATTTGAACTTCCAGGAGTCAAGATGGCAAAGTAAATTGTAAGTGCTCTCACCCTACCCTTGTTGACCTTGAAAATCCTGGAATAGTGTAGCCAGCAGAAGGAGTACAGCAGTCTTTCACTTTGGAAGGCTAGGTAGATCAACAAGAAGAGTCCTTCTTGCTGTGGTTGAAGTGGATCAGTGCATGACCAGAAGTGTCCCAGCAAACCTCATCTCAGTGGACCAGCAGGAGGTCCTGAACCCCAGGGGAATGTTGCCATTAAGTGCCAACACCAGGACCCCAGGTATGCCTTAATACAGCTAGGGGAATGGGGCAGACACTAGCTCAGAGAGGGCTTTACCAGGTACTGAGCCTGCCTGTGATCTCATGCAGCCCTAGGGGAGGAGGAGCCCTTTTCTTGCCAGACCACCCCTCCTCCCCATCTCATGTCATAAGCTTCAGTAAAACCCTGGGGAGACTCAGAAAGACTTTATCTGGGCTTGGCCTTGGCACACACTAGCCAGCTCAGCACCAGGTAAGCACCAGCATTATATACTTTCTAGCTGAAAGAACCAGAGGCACAACACACAAAGTCAGTAACCAGGCCCCAAGTTCCCAGCTCAAGAAACATGGGACAGAAACCCCTGAGCTCTAGAAGCAGAGATCCACTTTAAAAGCAAAGAAAAGAGGCAATCACCATGAGCAAGAAGCAAATCAGAAAAACAAGCCCATAGAATCTTAGTACGGGGAAGAGGAAAATCAAAATATGAATTTAGAAGAGGACAGCACTGACAATATACTCACATCTAAAACGTCAAAAGGCAATGTGAACAAGTCTCAAGCTCAAAAAGGATTCTTGGAAGAACTCAAAAAGAACTTTTAAAGCCAAATAAGGTAGGTAGAAGAAAATTTGACCAATGATTTTAAAAATATAATTGGCAAAATGAAAAAAAGAATTCACTGAAGAGTAAATTTAAAAAAGCAAATTTGGCCCAATGGATAAAAAGGTACAAAACCTAATCAGAGAAAATAACTCCTAAAAAGGGATAATGGACAAAAGTAAAAGGAGGTAAAAAAGCTAACTGAAGAAAACAATTCATTAAAATTAGAACTGGGCAAGGAGAAGCTAATGACTCTATGACACATGAAGAATCAGTGAAACAAAATCTAAAGAATGAAAAAAGAGAAGAAAATATAAACTATCTCATTGAAAAAACAATGAATCTAGAAAATACATCTGGGAGAGAAAATCTAAGAATTATTGTTCTACTGGAAAATCATGATGAAACAAAGAGTCTGGACAATATCTTCCAAGAAATCATCAAGGAAAACTATCCTCATGTCCTAGATTCAGAGGGTAAAATGGTCATTGAAAGAATGCACCAGGGAGGCAAAGTCAAGATGGCAGAGTAGAAAGACAGACATACTCTAGCTCTCTCCCAATAGCCCATAAAATACCTGTAAAAATGACTCTAATCAAGTTCTAGAGCAGCAGAAGCCACAAAATGATAGGGTGAAAGAGATTTTCAGCCCATGACAGCCTGGAAAGCCTACAGGAAAGGTCTGTCACATTAGGCTCAGAGCAGAGCAGAGCTCAGCCCAGTTTTGGCGTGCAGTATGGACAGGAGTGGAGCTGGCCTCAGGAGGCAGAATCACCATTAGCAGCTGTTGTTCCCAGATTTCTCAATCCACAAACACCAAAGAAAGCTTAAAAGGTCAGTAAGAAAGCTCTTTCACCTTGGTGAGAAGGGAGTGCTGTCTGACCACAGCCCAAAGGCAGTGGTAATCACTACAGCACCAGTATTCACTTTTGCAGCCCTCAGCATAAAGACCCCGGGGGAATTGAGCTGCTGATCTGAGTCTCAGCTCTGAATGGTGGTCCTGGGGTGAGAAAGAGCATTGGCATGGTGGAGCTGGTGGTGACTGTGGAGAGGGAATCCTCCTTCCAGATCCTGAGAAGATAAGAAAGCTTGTGATTGCTCACACACTAGAGCACAGTTTAGGAGAGGAGTAAACTCTTTTCTCGATTGTGTTGGAGGAACTGAGAACTTACAGGTCCCTAGAATATACCCATCACTTGACAAAGGACTCAGAAGTCAAGAAACTGGCTGGGAAAATGCCTAAGAAAGGGAAAAAATAAGACTATAGAAGGTTATTTTCTTGGTGCACAGGTATTTTCTTTCATCTTTTCTAATAAGGAAGAACAAAGCATGCCATCAGAGGAAGGCATAAAAGTCAAGGCTTGTACATCCAAAACCTCCAAAAACATGTGCAATGGTGTGTGTATGTGTGTGCGTGTGTGTGTGTGTGCGTGCGCACGCACGTGTGTGTGTGTACAGAGACAGAAGGGATAAGGTGAGTTGAATATGAAGGCAGAATATCTAAAAAAAAGTAAAATTTACTGTGGAATTGAATGTACTTGGAGTAAGAGAAAGAGAGAAGTAGAATGTAGCAAATCATCTCACATAAGAAGGAAGAAATAGCTTTTACAATAGAGGGAAAGGGACAGGAGATGAAAGGAAATAATAGAGCCTTACTCCCTGGAATTTGGCTTAAGGAGGGAATAGCAAACACTGAATTGGATATAGAAATCTATTTTACCCTGCAGGAAGGCAAGGGGGAATTAGATAGGAGAGAGAACATAATAGAAGGGACAGCAAATTGGGGAAAGAGAAAATGAGAATCAAATGCTGTTGTGGGAGGACAGGTCAAGGGAGAGAATGGAATAAATGAAGAACAGGATAGGAGAGAGGAAAATGTGGTTACTCTTCTATGCCATAACTATTATAGAAGTGTTTTGCATTGTTACACATGTATGACCTATATTGAATTGCTTGTTTTCTCAATGAAGGTGGATGGAGAGGGAGGGAGAGAATATGAAACTCAAAGCTTTAAGAATGAATGTTAAAGGGGGCGGAGCCAAGATGGCGGAGTAGAAAGATGCACATACACATAGCTCCGAACCCACAACCCATAGAACGGCTACAGGGAAGTAACTCACAGCAAATTCTGCACCCAGAGGCCATGGAATATTGGAGCGAGGGAGATTTCTGTTCCGGAGAGACCTGCAAACCTCTCGCAGGGCGTCCTTCAAGATGCGGATTGGGTGCCGGGACTGGGAGCTGAGTGCAGCCCTGCCACTGCCGAGGCACCGAGAGGAAAAGATCCAAGCGGGCTCCAGGGACGGGATCTCCAGCGGCCATGCGGGTCCCTCCACCCACAGAGGGACCTGCAAACCTCTTGCAAAAGGTCCGTCACGCTGCAGACGCGGAGTCCAGCCCAGACCTGCTGCGGCTGCAGCACCGAGAGATACAGATCCAAGCAGGCTTCAGGGACAGGATCTCCAGTGGCCTCATAAGTCCCTCCACCCACAGGTGACAGGGGTCGGTGAGAGAGTCTCTTTGGTGGGTAGAGAGGGGAGTGGGGTGCCCCCATAATTCAGGCCCCCCCCGGGAGGTAGAAGCTGAGAGGTGGCTGCAGACAGGGGCTCCCCAAGCGGGCAGGAGCCTGGATACATTGTGGAAGGTTTGTGCATAAACCCCCTAAGGGAACTGAGCCTGAGAGGCGGCCCTGCCCCGACCTGACCACCTGAACTTAATCTCATACTGAACAGCAGCCCTGCCCCCGCCAAAAGCCCTAAGGCTGGAAGCAGCATTTGAATCTCAGACCCCAAACGCTGGCTGGGAGGATCAGGAGGCGAGGTGGGTGTGAGGAGAATATTCAGAGGTCAAGTCATTGGCTGGGAAAATGCCCAGAAAAGGGAAAAGAAATAAGACTATAAAAGGCTACTTTCTTGGAGAACAGGCATTTCCTCCCTTCCTTTCTGATGAGGAAGAACAATGCTTACCATCAGGCAAAGACACAGAAATCAAGGCTTCTGTGTCTCAGCCCACCCAATGGGCTCAGGCCATGGAAGAGCTCAAAAAGAATTTTGAAAATCAAGTTAGAGAGGTAGAGGAAAAGCTGGGAAGAGAAATGAGAAACATGAAGTCAAAGCATGAACAGCAGATCAGCTCCCTGCTAAAGGAGACCCAAAAAAATGTTGAAGAAATTAACACCTTGAAAACTAGCCTAACTCAATTGGCAAAAGAGGTTCAAAAAGCCAATGAGGAGAAGAATGCTTTCAAAAGCAGAATTAGCCAAATGGAAAAGAAGATTCAAAAGCTCACTGAAAAAAATAGTTCTTTCAAAATTAGAATGGCACGATGGAGGCTAATAACTTTATGCAAAACCAAGAAATCACAGAACAAAGGCAGAAGAATGGAAAAATGGAAGATAATGTGAAATATCTCATTGGAAAAACAACAGAACTGGAAAATAGATCCACGAGAGACAATTTAAAAATTATGGGACTACCTGAAAGCCATGATCAAAAGAAGAGCCTAGACATCATCTTTCATGAAATTATCAAGGAAAACTGCCTTGAGATTCTAGAACCAGAGGGCAAAATAAATATTCAAGGAATCCACAGAACACCGCCTGAAAGAGATCCAAAAAGAGAAACTCCTAGGAACATTGTGGCCAAATTCCAGAGTTCCCAGGTCAAGGAGAAAATATTGCAAGCAGCTAGAAAGAAACAATTCAAGTATTGTGGAAATACAATCAGGATAACCCAAGATCTAGCAGCCTCTACATTAAGGGATCAAAGGGCATGGAATATCATATTCCAGAAGTCAAAGGAACTAGGACTAAAACCAAGAATCACCTACTCATCAAAACTGAGTATAATACTTCAGGGGAAAAATTGGTCTTTCAATGAAATAGAGGATTTTCAAGTATTCTTGATGAAAAGACCAGAGCTGAAAAGAAAATTTGACTTTCAAACACAAGAATGAAGAGAACCATGAAAAGGTGAACAGCAAAGAGAAGTCATAAGGGACTTACTAAAGCTGAACTGTTTACATTCCTACATGGAAAGATAATATTTGTAACTCTTGAAACATTTCAGTATCTGGGTACTGGGTGGGATTACACACACACACATGCACACACGCACACATACATAGAGACAGAGTGCACAGAGTGAATTGAAGAGGATGGGATCATATCTTAAAAAAAATGAAATCAAGAAGTGAGAGAGAAATATATTGGGAGGAGAAAGGGAGAAATTGAATGGGGCAAATTATCTCTCATAAAAGAGGCAAGCAAAAGACACATTAGTGGAGGGATAATGAGGGGAGGTGAGAGAAAAACATGAAGTCTACTCTCATCACATTCCACTAAAGGAAAGAATAAAATGCACACTCATTTTGGTAGGAAAACCTATCTCACAATACAGGAAAGTGGGGGATAAGGGGACAAACAGGGTGGGGGGGATGATAGAAGGGAGGGCATGGGAAGGAGAGTGCAATTCGAGGTCGACACTCATGGGGAGGGATAGGATCAAAAGAGAATAGAAGTAATAGGGGACAGGATAGGATGGAGGGAAATAGAGTTAGTTAGTCCTATACAACACAACTATTATGGAAGTCATTTGCAAAACTACACAGATTGGGCCCATATTGAATTGCTTGCCTTCCAAAGGGAAGGGGTGGAGAGGGAGGGAGGTAAAGAAGTTGGAACTCAAAGTGTTAGGATCAACTGTCGAGTAATGTTCTTGCCACTAGGAAATAAGAAATACAGGTAAAGGTGTATAGAAAGCTATCTGGCTCTACAGGACAAAAGAGAAGACGGAGACAAGGGCAGAGAGGGATGATAGAAGAGAGAGCAGATTGGTCATAGGGACAATTAGAATGCTTGGTGTTTGGGGAGGGGAGGGGATAAAAGGGGAGAAAATTTGTAACCCAAAATTTTGTGAAAATGAATGTTAAAAGTTAAATAAATAAATTTAATTAAAAAAAAAGAATGAATGTTAAAAATTGTTTTAGCATGCAACTGGAAATTAAGCTATACAGGCAATAGAGTACAGAAATCTATTTTGCCCTAAAGGAATAAAAGAGCAGAAGGGTTTTGGGAGAAGAGTGGGTAATAGAAGGGAGGACAGATTGGAGGAAGGAGTGGATGAGGTGTATGCTGTCCTGGGGTGGGGGGTGGGGAACAGCGGGGAGAAAATTTTGAATTCACATTTTTGTGGAGGTGAATGTTAAGAACTGAAAAATAAATAAACTATATACTAAGAAAAAGAAGAATCCACTGATCACCTCCTGAAAACCTCCCAAATTGAAAATGCCAAGGAATATTGTTGATAAATTCTAGAACTATCAGGTCAAGGAAAAAATACTGCAAGGAGCCAGAAAGAAACAATTCAAATATGCAGGAACTACTATCGGAATGACATAGGACCTCGTAGCTTCTATATTAAAAAACTGGAGGGATTGGAATATGATATTCCATAAGGCAAAGGAACTGGGACTACAACCAAGGATCAATTACCCAGCGAAGTTCAGTATAACATTTCAGGCAAGGAGATAAACATTCAATGAAATAAGGGATTTCCAGATCTTCCTGACCAAAAGGCCAAAACTCAATAGAAAATTTGATCTCCAAATGCAGGTCTCAAGAGAGGCTTAAAAAGGTAAACTGCAGAAAAGAAAAACTTCCTATTTAATATGGGCAAACTGTTTATATCCCTATAAGGGAAGATGATATTTGTTAATCTTGAGAATTGTACATCAATTATGAAATATAAATGGGATATGCATAGATAGAGGGAATGGGTATAAAGTAAATGATGTGAAGATAAAAATGTGATTTAAGCATGTGAAGGGATTGTAACAGGAGATATGAAAAGGAGGAAGCTGAAAATGGTAAATTATATCACAGGAAGAAGTACAAAATTATATTATAGTAGAGGGAAAGAGGGGAGGGAGATTAGCATTGTT
The DNA here is from genome assembly GCF_028372415.1 of Notamacropus eugenii. Taxonomy (NCBI): domain Eukaryota; kingdom Metazoa; phylum Chordata; class Mammalia; order Diprotodontia; family Macropodidae; genus Notamacropus; species Notamacropus eugenii. The sequence goes on along the minus strand of NC_092875.1, from coordinate 92,529,949 downwards.
TGAGAGGTACTCTCATATGATTTGGTTGAAGGAAGGAACAATAAAATTAATTAGGTATATAAATCTAACTAGCTCTGTAGGCAGTAGGAGGGGAAGCGGGGAGTAAGGAGAGGGGAAGCTAAAAGAGAGGGAAGAAGTAGTAAGCGTAAAGGGGAGGAAAAGGGAGGAGAACTGAAAGAAGGAAGAGAAGACTGTGGGAGGAGGTGGTCAAAAGTGAAAACTACTGAGGAGGTGAAGTGAGATGGGAGAACTAAAAGCACAAATAGTGGGAAAGAGAATGGAGGGGAAGACACAGATTGTAATCATAACTGTGAATGTGAATGGAATGAACTCTCCCATAAAACGGAGACGGGTAGCGGAATGACTTAAAAGCCATAATCCAAAAATATGTTGTTTACAAGAAACACATTTGAAACAGGGGAATACACACAGTGTAAAGGTAAAAGTTTGGAGCAGAATATATTGTGCCTCAGCTGATGTAAGAAAAGCAGGGGTAGCAATCCTAATCTCAGACAAAGCAAAAGCTGAAATAGATCTAATCAAAAGAGATAAAGAAGGAAATTTTATTCTGTTAAAAGGCACCATAGACAATGAAGCAATATCATTACTAAACATGTATGCTCCAAGTGATATAGCATCCAAATTCTTAGAGGAGAAGTTGGGGGAGTTGCAGGAAGAAATAGACAGTGAAACTATACTAGTGGGGGACCTCAACCTCCCCCTCTCTGAACTTGATAAATCTAACCTCAAAATAAACAAGAAGGAAGTTAAGAAGATAAATAAAACTCTGGACAAGGTAGATATGATAGATCTCTGGAGAAAATTGAATGGGGATAGAAAGGAATATACCTTTTTCTCCGCATTACAAGGAACATATACAAAAATTGACCCATGTTCTAGGGCAAAAAACCTCACAATCCACTGCACAAAGGTAGAGTTAATCAACGCATCCTTCTCAGATCATAACACAATAAAAATTACATGTAATAAAAGGCCATGGAAAGATAAACCAAAAATTAATAGGAAACTAAATAATCTAATCCTAAAGAAGGTGTCAGTTAAACAACAAATTATAGAAACAATCAACAGTTTCATTCAAAAGATTAACAATAATGAGACAATCTACCAAATATTATGGGATACTGCAAAAGCAGTTCTTAGGGGACCTTTTATACCTTTGAATGCCTACATGAATAAAATAGAGAAAGAGGAGATCAATGACTTGGGCATACAGCTGAAAAAACTAGAAAAAAAAACCAAATTGAAAATTCCCAAGTAAATACTAAATTAGAAATACTGAAAACCAAAGCAGAGATTGATAAAACTGAAATTAAGAAAACTATTGAATTAATAAATAAAACCAATAGTTGATTTTATGAAAAAGAAACTAATAAAATTGATAAACCTTTGGTCAATTTGATTTAAAAAAAAGAAAGAAGAAAATGAAATTACCAATATCAAAAATGAAAGGGGTGAACTCACCTCCAAGAAGGAGGAAATTAAAACAAAAATTGGAAATTACTTTGCCCAACTTTATGCCCACAAATTCAATAATCTAAATGAGATGAATGAGTATCTTAAAAAATATATATTTCCCAGATTAACAGAAGAGGAAACTGAATACTTAAACTACACCATATCAGAAAAAGAAATTTAATAACCCATCAATGAACTCCCTAGGAAAAGATCTTCAGGGCAGGCTGGATTTACAAACCAATTCTATCAAACATTTAAAGAACAGTTAATTCCAATACTATATAATCAATTCGGGAAAATTAGGGAAGAAGAAATTCTCCCAAATTCTTTTTATGATACAAATATGGTTTTGATACCTAAATCAGGAAAAGACAAAACAGAGAAAGAAAATTGTACACCAATTTCTCTAATGAATATAGATGCAACAATTTTAAATAAGATTTTAGCAAAAAGAATACAGCAACTTAGCACAAGAATAACACATTATGATCAGATAGGATTCATACCAAGAATGCAGGGCTGGTTCAATATTATGAAAACTATTAGCATTATTGATCATATCAACAACAAAACTAACAGAAACCACATGATTATCTCAATAGATGCAAAAAAAAAATCTTTTGACAAAATACAACACCCATTCCAATTAAAAACACTGGAGAGCATAGGAATAAATAGAACTTTCCACAAATTAATAAGCAATATGTATCTAAAACCTTCAACAAGCATGATATGCAATAGAGATAAACTAGATGAATTTCCAATAAAATCAGGGCTGAAACAAGAATGTCCATTATCATCACTTTTATTCTGTATGGTAATAGAAATGTTGGCTGCAGCAATTAGACAAGATAAAAAAAACTGAAGGAATTAGAATAGCAAAGAGGAAACTACAATATAATTCTTTGCAGATGATGTGATGATATACTTAGAGAATCCCAGAGATTCAACTAAAAATCTACTTGAAGTAATAAACAACTTTGGCAAATTTACAGGTTACAAAATAAACCCGCACAAATCTTCTTCATTTCTATATATTAGTAACAAAGAACAACAGCAAGACAGAGAAAGAGAAATTCTATTTAAAGCTAGGGTAGACACTATAAAATATTTAGGAGTTTATCTGCCAAAACAAACCCAGGGACTATATGAACACAACTGCAAGACACTTTTCACACAAAGAAAGTCAGATTTAAGTAAGTGGAAAAACATCAGTTGCTCATGAGTAGGCTGAGCCAATATAATAAAAATCACAATTCTACCTAAATTAATTTACTTATTTAGTGCCATACCAATTAAACTATAGGATAAGTATTCTCTAGAGCTGGAAAAAATAATGTCACAACTCAGCTGGAAGAACAAGAGGTCCAGAATACCAAGAGGACTAATGAAAAGAAATGCTAGGGAAGGTGGTCTAGCACTACCAGATCTTCAACCAGTGTCTCTCATAAAGGCCTCATTTTTAGAATATATAGAGAATTGAGTCAAATGTACAAAAATACAAGTCATTTCCCAACTGATAAATGGTCAAAGGATATGAACAGGCAGTTTTCAGAGGAAGAAATTAAAGATATCTATAGTCATACGAAAAAATGGTCTAAATCACTATTGATTAGAGAGATACAAATCAAAACAACTCTGAGGTACCACATTACACCTATCACATTGGCAAACATGACAGAACAGGAAGATGATAAATGTTGGAGAGGATGTGGGAGAGTTGGAACACTAATTCATTGTTGGTGGAGCTGTGAACTGATCTCACATTCTCGAGAGCAATTTGGAACTATGCCCAAAGGGCTACAAAAATATGCATACCCTTTGACCCAGCAATATCACTTCTAGGACTGTATCCCTAAGAGATCATAAAAATGGGAAAGGGTCCCACTTGTACATAAATATTTATAGCTACACTTTTGTGGTGGTCAAAAAGTGGAAATCAAGGGGATGCCCATCAACTGGGGAATGGTTGAACAATTTATGGTAAATGAATATAATGGAATACTATTGTGCTATAAGCAATGATGAACAAGAAGACTTCAGAAAGGCCTGGAAAGATGTATATGGTCTGATGCTGAGTGAAAAGAGAACTTTGTGCACAGCAATGACCACAGTATGCAAGAATTTTTTCTGTCAGACTTGGAACTTCATTGCAATGCAAGGACTGAAAAAAATTCCCAATGACCTTTTAAGGCAAAATGCCTTCCACATACAGAGATAGATATATGGAATTCATTCACAGAATGTAACAGATCATTTTTTTGTGTGTATTACGTTTTGGTTTGTTATATGCTTTCTCCCATTCATTTTAGTTCTTCTACACAACATGACTATAGTGAAAATGCATTTAATAGGAATGTATGTGTACAGCCTATATAAAATTGTATGTTGTCATTTGACAAAAATTGCTGGGAAAACTGGATAACAGTGTGGCAGAAATTAAGCATAGACCCATGCCTGACACTGTACACAAGAATAAAGTCCAAATGGGTACATGATTTAGGTATAAAGATTGATACCATGAATAAACTGGAGAAGCAAGGAATAGTGTATTTATCAGATTTATGGAGAAGGAAAGAATTTTTTACTAAAGAAGAGATAGAAAGCATTATGAAATGCAAAATGGATAATTTTGATTACATTAAACTTAGAAGTTTTTGCACAACCAAACCCAATGCAACCAAAATCCGGAGGGATGTAGTAAATTGGGAAATGATTTTTACAGCTAAGCTCGGGGATAAAGGCCTCATTTCTATAATATATAGAGAACTGACTCAAATGTATAAACATACAAGTCATTCCCCAATTGATAAATGGTCAAAGAATATGAACAGGCAATTTTCAGAGGAAGAAATTAAAGCTATCTATAATCATATGAAAAAATGCTCTAAATCACTTTTGATTAGAGAGATGCAAATCAAAACAACTCTGAGGTACCACATCACACCTATAAGATTGGCAAACATGACAGAATAAGAAAATGATAAATGCTGGAGAGAATGTGGGAGAGTTGGAACACTAATTCATTGTTGGTGGAGCTACGAGCTCATCCAACCATTCTGGAGAGCAATTTGGAACTATGCCCAAAGGGCTACAAAAATGTGCATACCCTTTGACCCAGCAATAGTGCTACAAGGACTGTATCCCCAAGAGATCATAAAAATGGGAAAGGGTCCCACATGTACAAAAATATTTATAGCAGCACTCTATGTAGTTGCCAAAAACTGGAAGTCAAGGGGATGTCCATCAATTGGGGAATGGCTGAATAAATTATGGTATATGAATGTAATGGAGTACTATTGTGCCATAAGAAATGATGAACAAGAAGACTTCAGAGAGGCCTGGAAGGACTTATATGACCTGATGCTGAGTGAAAGGAGCAGAACCAGGAGAACTTTGTGCACAGCAACGACCACAGTGTGCAAGAGTTTTTTCTGGTAGACTTGGAATTTTGTAATAATGCAAGAACTTCTTAAAAAAAAAAAATCCCAATGGTGGTTTTTTAAGGCAAAATGCCTTCCACACTCAGAGAAAGAAAGATGGAAGTCATTCACAGAATGTAGTAGATCATGTTTGTGTGTGTGTGTGTGTGTGTGTATCATGTTTTGATTTGTTATATGATTTCTTCCATTTATTTTAGTCCGACTATATAGCATGACTATAGTGAAAATGTACTCAATTGGAAAGTATATGTAGAACCTACACAGAATTGTATGCTGTTGTGCGGAGGAAGTGGGGTACTGAGGGGTAGGTGTGTGGGGGGGATAAAATCTCAATTGTATGGCAGTGATTGTTAAACATTAAAAAATAATAATAATAAATTTTTTTTTAAAAATTGTATGCTGTCTCAGGGAGGGAGGTGTGAGGGAAGGGAAAGGAAGGGGAAAAAACATCTAAGTTATGTGGTAGTGGTTGTAGAACACTGAAAATAAATAAAATTAACTTAAAGAAATAATGAAAACTGAAGGATGGATTAATAAAAGTGAAATTAACAAAACTATTGAACTAATAGATAAAACTAAGTTGTTTTTATAAAAAAAAAATAAAATTAATAAACCTTTGGTCAACTTGATAAAAGAAAGAAGAAAACTAAATGACAAATACCAAAAATTAAAAGGGTGACCTCACCTCCAATAAGAAGGAAATTAAAACAACAATTAAAAATTACTTTGCCCAACTGTATGCCCATAAATTTGGCAATCTTATTGAAATGGATGATTATTTACAAAAAAAACATAAATTGGCTCTAGCTTCCCCCCTCCGTAGCCAATAAAATATCTGTAAAAAAGGACTCTAAATAAATTTTAGAGCAGTAGAAGCCACAAAATGACAAAGTAAGAGAGATTTCCAGTCCAAGAAAGCCTGAAAAGCTAACAGGAAAGGTCTATCCCACTGGACTCAGAGCAGAGTGCAGTCCATCATTGGCCACGTGGCATGGCACAGATAGGACTGCAACAGGTTTCAGGGAAAGGAATTACAAGTAGCTATACTTCCCAGATTTCTCAACCCACAAATTCCAAAAGACAGCTTCAAAGGTCAGAAAGCTCTTTCACCTGGGTGAGAGGGGTGTGCTGTCTGGCCTCAGCCCTGGCCCCAGGGTGGCAGCACCCACTGCAGCAACATCATTAGCCTTTGGAGCCCTCAGCCTAAACATCCTGGGAAAATAGAGCACCTGATCTGGGTGTCAAGGTCTGAGTGTCAGTCCTGGGGTGAAGAGGAGCATTGGCATTGGACTGGTGGAGCTGGTGGCAGCTGTGGAGAAGGAATCCTACTCACAGATCCTGGGCAGAAAAGAATGTTTGTGGTTGCTTACAGATCACAATTCAGGCCAGGAGAAGAGTAAACTCTCTCCTTGATTGTGCCACTTTGGAGAAACTGAGAACTGAGAATTTACAGGTCCCTAGAACAAAGGACCCAAAAGTCAAGTAACTGGCTCGGAAAATGCCCCCAAAAGTGGGGGAAAAGACTATAGAAAGTCACTTTCTTGATGAAAATGTTTTCTTCCATCCTTTTGGATGAGGAAGAACAAAGCACATCATAAGAGGAAGACATCAAAGTCAAGACTTTTACATCCAAAACCTCCAGAAAAGTATGCAGTGGTCTCAAGCCATGGAAGCATTCAAAAAGGATTTGAAAATCATGTAAGAGAGGTCAAGGAAAAATTGGGAAGAGAAATGAGAGTGATGCAAGAAAATCAGGAAAACAAGTCAACAGCTTGCTAAAGGAGAACAAAAAAAATGCTGAAGAAAATAACACTTTTAAAAATAGACTAACCCAAATTGTAAAAGAAGTCCACAAAGTCAATGAGGTGAAGAATGCTTTAAAAAGCAGAATCAGCCAAATGGAAAGAGAAGTTCAAAAGCTCACTGAAGAAAATAGTTCCTTAAAAATTAGAATGGAGTAGATGGAAGCTAGTGACTTTATGAGACAGCAAGAAATTACAAAACTAAACCAAAAGAATGAAAAAATAGAAGACAATTTGAAATATCTCATTGGAAAAAAAACAACTGACCTGGAAAATAGATCCAAGAGACATAATTTAAAAATTATTGGTCTACCTGAAAACCATGATCAGAAAAAGAGCCTATACATCATCTTCCAAAAAATTATCTAGGAAAACTGCCCTGATATCCCATAACCAGAGAGTAAAATAGAAATGGAAAAAATTCACCAATCACCTCCTGAAGGAGATGCCAAAGGAAAACTCCTAGGAATATTGTAGCCAAATTCCAGAGTTCCCAGGTCAAGGAGAAAATATTGCAAGCATCCACAAAGAAATAATGTAAGTGTTGTAGAATACAATCAGGACAACACAGGATTTAGCAGCCTCTATACTAAGGAATCAAAGGGCTTGAAATATAATATTCCAGAGGTCAAAGTAGATAGAATTAAAACCAAGAACCACTTTCCCAACAAAACTATTATACTTCAGGGGGAAAATGGAATTTCAATGAAATAGATGAATTTGAAGCTTTCTTGTTGAAAAGACTAGTGATGACTAAGAAATTTGACTTTCAAAAACAAGAATCAAGAGAAACATGAACAGGTAAACAGGAAAGAGAAGCCTTAAAGAACTCATTAAAGTTGAACTGTTTACACATTCCTACATGAAAATAATGTTATTTTTAACTCATGAGACATTTTCCAGTATTAGGGTAGTTAGAGGAAATATATACATAAATATGTGTGTATTGATATGTATCTATTATATATGTGTAGGTATGTATATGAATGTTTGCACATGTGTGTGTATATATGTATGTATATATATTCATACATACATAGTCAGAGGGCACAGGGTGAACTAAATATGAAGGGAAAACAACTACAAGAAAATACAATTTGCTGTTGAATGGACGGTACTAGTAGTAAGAGGAAGGGAGAGGTAGAACTTACCAAATCATCACACATACAAAAGGGAAGAGTTTTTACATTGGAGGGGAAGGGGAGAGACAAAAAGAAATAATTGAGTCTTACTCTCATGGAATTTGGCTTAAAGAGAGAATAACAAACACTCAGTTGAATATAGAAATCTATTTTACCCTGCAGGAATGCAATGGGGAAAATGATAGGAGAGGGAAAATAATATAAGGGACAGCAAAACTGGGGAAAGGGATAATCAGAAGTGAACACTATTGTGGGAGGACAGGTCAAGACAGAGAATGAAATAAATGAAGGGCAGAATAGGACAGAGGCAAATGTGGTTAGTCTTTTGCAAAACAAATATTATGGAAGTGCTTTGCATTGTTACACTTGTATAACCTATATTAAATTGCTTGTTTTCTCAATGAGTGTTGGTGGGGAGGGAGGGAGAGAATGTGGAACTCAAAGCTTTAAGAATGAATGTTAAAAATTGTTTCCGCATGGAACTAGATATTAAACTATACAGGCAATGGAGTATAGAAATCTATTTTGCCCTACAGGAAAATAGAGGGGATGGGGTTTGGAAAAATAGTGGGTAATAGAAGGGAAGACAGACTGGAGGAAAGGGTGGATAGGGTGCATGCTTTCCTGAGGATGGAGGTTAGGAAAGATTGGGAGAAAATTTTGAATTCAAATTCTTGTGGAAGTGAATGTTAAGAACCGAAAAAATTAAATATATATATATAAAAATATATATATATATACATATACATATACATATACATATATCAAAAAAAATGAATGAATTACCCAGATTTACTGAAGAGGATGTAAAATACTTTTTTACCCCACTTCAGAAAAAGGAATTGAACAAACTATCAACGAATTCCCAGGAAAAATTCTCCAGGGCCAGATGAATTTACAAGCAAATTCTATCAAACATTTCAAGAACAATTTACCCCAGCACTACATGGACTATTTGGGAAAATTAGCAAATAGAAGTCCTTTCAAATTATTTTTATAATACAAATATGGTGCTGATACCTAAACCTCAAAGAGCCAAAACAGAGAAAGAAAATTATAGACCATGTTCCTTAATGAATATAAATGCAAAAATTTTAAATAAGGTGTTAGCAAAAAATTTTACAGCAGTTTGTCATGAGAATAATAAACTTTAATCAGATAGAACTTACACTAGAATGCAGGACTGGTTCAATATTAGGAAAAGTATCAGCTTAATTGATCATATCAAGAAGAAAATTCACAGAAACCATATGATTATCTCAATAGGAGCAGAAAAAGCTTTTGACAAAATACAACACCCATTCTTATTGAAAACACTGTAGAGCATAGGATAAAATGGAGCATTCCTTAAAATCATAAGTAATATCTAGAAGATGACAGAGTAGAAGCATGCTCAAGATTTCCCACCAAAGCCCTTAAAATACCTGTAAAAATGACTCTAACCAAATTCTAGAGCAACAGAAGTCACAAAATGACATAGTGAAACAGATTTCCAGTCCAAGACAATCTGGAAGGCCAACAGGAAGGGTCTATTGCACCAGACTTGAATCAGAGTGCAAGCAAGTGTGGGTTGCACCAGCACAGACAGAATTGGAGCGGGTCTCAGGTCACTGAATCACAGGCAGCTAGTGAGGTTTCCAGATTTCTCACCAAAGACAAACTAAAAGGTCAATGAGAAAGCTTTCATTTGGGTGAAAGGGGAACATAGTCCCAGGCCCAGCCCCATGGTGGTAGCACCTACTGCCATAGTGACAGCTACTTCTGGAGCTCTCAGCCTACAGATGGTGGGGTAATTGAGTGGATGATCTGGGTCTCCGTCCTGAGTGATGCTCCTGGGTTGAGGAGGAGCACTGGCATAGAGGAGCTGGTGGTAGTTGTGGAGATGGAATCCTACTCACAATTCTAGGGCAGAAAACTCTGCCTGTGGTTGCTCACAGACCAGAGTACAGGCTAGGAGAGGCATAAACACTTCTCCCTTGATTATACTACCTTGGAAGAACAGAGAACTTACAAGTCCCTAGATATATCACAGAGAACAGCTAAACAAAGCCCTTGAAACACGGGGCAGTATACCCTCCCAGTGCATCCTGGGTCATCTCCAGTCATCCTGAGAAATATCAAGTCATTTAATTCAGATGACTCGTGAGGAGAAGTGAGGCTGGTGACCTTACACAGCCCTCTGTCACTGAAAACAAAGTCAAGTTCAAGTCATGTCATCATTTCTCTGATGGTATGGTCTTCTTCAGCAACAGACAAACACAACAACAATACCCTCCACTTGACAAAGGGCTCAAAAGTCAAGTAACTGGCCATGGAAATACTCTAAAAGGTGAAAAATAAGCCTATAGAAGGTTACCTTCTTCATGAAAAGGTATTTTCTTCCATCCTTTCAGATGAGGAAGATCAAAGCATACAATCAGAGGAAGAACAAAGTACACAACAAAAGGAAGATAGCAAGGCCATATAGCCAAGCCCCCTAAAAATACATATGAAATGGTCTCAGGCCATGAAAGAACTCGAAAAGGATTTTGAAAATCAAGAAATAAAGATGGAGGAAACAATGGGAAGACAAATGAGAGCAATGCAAGATAATCATGAAAAATGTGTCAACAGCTTATTAAAGGAGACCCACCCCATAAAAAAGCTGGAGAAAATAACACCTTTTAAAAAAGACAAATTGAAATGGTAAAAGAAGCTCTCAAAGCCAACGAGGAGTAGAATGCCTTGGAAAGCAAAATGAGCCAAATGGAAAAAGAGGTCCAAGAGCTCACTGAAGAAAATAGTTCTTTAAAAGTTAGAATGGAGCAGATGGAAGCTAATGACATTATGAGAAATCAAGAAAAGATAAAACAAAACCAAAAGAATGAAGAAATAGGAGACAATGTGAAATATCTCACTGGAGAAACAACTGACCAGAAAAATAAATCCAGCAGAGATACTTTTAAAATTATTGGTCTACCCGAAAATCATGATAAAAAAAAGAGCCTAGACATCACCCTCCAAGAAATTATCAAGAAAAACTGCCCTGATATTCTACAACCAGAGAGTACAATAGCAATTGAAAGAATGCACCGGTCACCTCATGAAAGAGACCTCCCAAAAGGAAAACTCCTAGAAACATTGTAGCCAAATTCCAGAGTTCCCAGATCAAGGATAAAATATTACAAGCAGCAAGAAAGAAACAATTCAAGTATGGTGGAAATAGAATCATGATAACACAGGATTTAGCAACTTCTACACTAAGAGATCAAAGGGCTTGGAATATGATATTCCAGAGATCAAAGAAGGCAGGATTAAAATCAAGAATAACCTATCCAACAAAACTGAGTATACTAGTTCAGGGGGAAAATGGAATTTCAATGAAATAGAGGACTTCCAAGCTTTCTTGTTGAAAAGACCAGAGTTGAATGGAAAATTTGACTTTCAAATACAATAATCCAGGGAAACCTGAAAAGGTAAACAGGAAAGAGAAGCCCTAAAGGACTCATGAAGTTGAACTGTTTACGCTAGATAACATGACAAAATCGAAAGATGTTAAATGTTGGAGAAGATGGGAGAGAATTGGAACACTAATCCATTGCTAGTGGAGTCATGAGCTGATCCAACAATTCTGGAGAGCAATTTGGAACTATACCCAAAGGATTATAAAACTGTGCATACCCTTTGACCCAGCAATACTTCTTATAGGACTGTATCGCAAAGAGATCATTAAAATGGGAAGAGGACCCAAATGTACAAAAATATTTATAGCTGTTCTTTTGTGGTGGCCAAGAACTGGAAATCAAGGTGATGTCCATCAATCAGGAAATAGCTGAACGAGTTGTGGTATATGAATGTAATGGACTATTATTGTGCTATGAGAAATGAACAGCAATGAAGTAAGCAGAGTCAAGAGAACATTACACACAGTAAGATCCACAGTGTTTAAGGACTGTTTTTGATAGACTTAGTCCTTCACATCAATGCAAGGACCTAAAACATTTCCAAAGGACTCAGAATACAAAATGCCATCCACATCCAGAGAAACTTCAGGGTCAGAATGCAGAATGAAGCAGACTATATTCTTTCTTTGTTATATTTTGTTTTGTTTTTCTCATAGTCTCCTCCATTCATTTTAATATAATATTTTCATTTTATTTAATATTTTAATGTAATGTTTAGAGAATTAATATATATTATGAATCAGCTTCCTGCAATAGCCTCACTCTACCTTTATACCTCATACACCTAATCCTTGATGTTTCTGATCTTCCTACCTCAGGAACATTCATAATTTCTGGCCCTCTGGTCCAGCCTATCCAGGTCTGGGTTGGGGCAGATGCCTTCCCCTAAGATGGATACTCAGGGAATCACTGTGAAGTAGAGGACCACTGGTTGTGTACAAATACAGCATAGGACAGAAGATGGAGGAAGTCCAGGACTCTGCATTTCAAGGGAGGACAATGATACTGATACAGAGCATGGATGAGAGGAAGGTAATTGTGATCATCCACCTGGTCCAGCTCTTTGCAGCCTTTTACACTGCAACCAGCTTTGACCTTCAGGTGGCAGAATACCAGAAAGAAACATTCTCAGTGATTGGCCCTGCTCAGCTCATTCAGCCCAAGCAGGGGGATGATATCACATTCACCTGTACACTCTCTCAAGATGGCCTCCCAGGATGTGACTGTGAACTGGTTCAGAAACCAGACTTTCATGCTCAGATACCCCAGTGGGGAGATGCTGGAGGAATCTCAGGGCACTGAGTTCCAGAGGAGGATGGAGTTGCTGAAACAGGACATGACTGAAGGGAAGTTGACCTTGAGCATCCATCAGGCCCAGGTCTCTGACTCTGGTCAATACATTTGCCATATCCAGTCACGTGACAATTATGATGAAGTCCACATCAAACCGCAGGTATCAGAGAATCTTCCCACATCTCAGAAGACACTTGCTATAATTTTTGTTTTATTCTCGTTGGTCTTCCCTGGCTTCTTAGTGATTTGTTTCTTCTGTCAAACAAAACTACAGAGAATCAGATTGTGGATTGAACTTTCCCTCATCTGTGTCTCCATTATCTGATTAATTCAAGCAGCCTAGTCCCAGCTGCCAGCTCTTCTTTCCAGCCTCCTAGTAAGCCCACTGTCTGTCACTGTCTCCTTGGCTCTAGCTCCTTTGCCTTAAATAAGGCAGCTGCCTTTCCATGCCCCTGACCCTGCTCAGCTGAGGCCCTGAGTCTGAGGGGCAATAGCTAGGATTTGCCACAAGAAGATATTAGGATAACTATTTGGAACTCAGGTAGGGACCCCAGGTTCCCTTGTTTTGTCATCTGTCATCGTAGGCTTTGTCTTTTCAGTTGTCAGATATTCTACCCTTAAGCAAGTCGGTAAGATTATTATTTCTCTAGTTGAGTTTGATCTTTTTGAGTTAGGATCTGTCCATAGACACTTAGCATTTGTGTGACCGTCTGCAGGTCACTTGGCCCTGCCTGACTCAGTTCTTTAAAATGAGTTGGAGAAGGAAGTGGCAAAGCACTCCAGTATCTTTGCCAAGAAACTCTAAAGCGGGTCACAAAGAGTCAGACATGATTAAAAGGCCTGAACAATAATTCAATTCATATTCATTTTAGAAAGCAACTTATTTCTATTTTAAAATTTATTTTCTTAATCTTTTATTAGTTTATATCACTTTTTATCATCTTTTTAATGTGATTCTTATGGATCATTTTCCATTTGTATTTTCACACATCCTGGCTGTGTCACCCTGGGCTAGTCACCTACTTTTCTGTGCTCTTTAAGACTAGATGTAACAAAGGAGGCACAGACCAGCATTGTTAATTGGAATTCCTCTTCCAGAATTCCCTAGACCAATGAAATCCCTATTGCATGCCCTTATCTTTTAGAAAAGCAGTTATATTTACTTTTGTCATATTTTATTATTTAAATAAATAATTTATCTTTAATGGTTCTTAATTTTTAATTTGTAAAGGTATTACATTTACTTTATAAAATTATTGCTAAACCTTATAAAAGAATCAATTGTGTTTTATTAACAAAAGTAGTATTCTATAATGTCCAGCTCAAAGAGAAAGGTGGGGAAGTAGCAGGGGTGAGCAGAGACCCTCCTGTCTCTCCTGGGGAGCACCAGCTTCCCTGTGAGCTATGGGAGGATTCATCTTCCTGAGTTCAGGTGTGACCTCAGACACACAGTATATGGCCCTGGGCAGGTCACTTCTCCTTGTGCGCTGCAGTTTTCTCATCTATGAAATGGGCTGGAAAGGAAAGCGGCAAAGATATCTTTGACAAAAGAACTATAAATGAGTCTTAAAAAGTTAGACATGACTGAAAATGAGTGACTGAATGATAGAAATGGAATGTTTCTATTCCAGATGTTTTATAGTATTTGTTTAAATGCTTGCTTGTTTTTCAGTCATATGTGACTCTTCATGACTGTATTTTGGCTTTTGCTGGTGGGGATTCTGGAATGGTTTGCCATTTTCTTCTCTCTTCTCTTCTAGCTCATTTTTGCAGATGAAGAAACTGGGCGGGTGAGGTTGTGTAATTTACCCAACGTCAGACAGTTAATATCTAAGGGTCTGATGCTCTATCCACTGTGCCACCTAGGGATGTTCAGAGAAGACTAGTTCCTCTGGTGGGAGGGCTGCAGAGCCCTTTCTAACACTGCCTTCCACCATTAATGTTCACCTAATTCACCCAATTTTCACCTATACCTCCAAGAAGCTGCACCATGCACACTAGCTATACCACAGTAAAACCACCTCAGCACATAGGTTAAAACAGGTTGAGGGTAACTGAGAGGTCTCAAACCCATCAGCAAGTTAGGAGGGTATCTATCCCAAGCATGTGAAGACTTCTTTTGGGGGAATGGACTGACAAGAAAAATTTATTCCAAGGACCATGAAGGTTTCCGAAGCAGATGCTATAGAGTTCTCAAAGCTCAAAGACATAAAAGACATGAAAGTCACCCACTTCATCCTGACCCATCACTAATCATCTCAATTTGACAGCTTGCCACTGGACTCTGATGACATTGGAAGGGAAAGTAAGGCTGACAACTTTGGAAACTCTGCCTAGATTACATTCAATTTATGCCTGAGTCAGAAGACATCGCCCATACCACTTCATCATTTTTATCTTAAAAGTCCTGAGGCAATAGATCAATGATAAAGAAACAGATAGTCACAACCCTGCACAGAGGCTGAGGCCTTAAGATCACCTTATCACTGAAATGTAGCAGCAGTGGGATTTGGCAGCCCTTGGGTGTCTGAGCAGCCTTTTATAAGGAGTGCCCAACTCACCTCCTGGATTTGTGCTGACCTGTGAGAGAGACTTCTGGGCTCATGGTGGCCTGATAAGTGAAAGGCAACCTCACTGTACCTTCACCCTAAGATAGTGGTGTCATTTTGGTCCTTTATAAGAATGAAGGACAACAACCAATCACATATTTGTTTAGTATAATGTAGTTAGTACAGCTTTAGAGACATTCTAGAGTATCCTTATTTTTAATATTTTATTGAAATTTGTGTTGACTTAGCTTTGATGACCCCATTGTTTCTAGCCTGAATAGTACACCCAGCAACATTAATCAGTCTGTTGAGAAAGGCCTCAAGTAGTCACATGTACTCTCATGACATCTTCTTTATCTCTAATCTCAATTCCTCCTGAAGAGGCAATTAGAGAGGAGCTGGGACTCCATGATCCATCCCCTTTTGGAAACAGTACTATCAGGATTGTCTTGATATTATTATAAAAATTATCTTTAAAAGCAATTACATGTTTGAACACTGA
This sequence comes from Notamacropus eugenii, assembly GCF_028372415.1. NCBI lineage: Eukaryota > Metazoa > Chordata > Mammalia > Diprotodontia > Macropodidae > Notamacropus > Notamacropus eugenii. Next base: position 92,514,299 of record NC_092875.1, on the reverse strand, counting down.
GCTGGACAGTGCTGTTTTGTTTATTTTTTTTTAATAAACTCCTCAAATTAAAACAAGCAAGCAAACAAAGTATCATGGAGTTATATTTCAGAAAACATTATATTTATCAGCTTCTACATCAAAGGATCAGAGGACTTGGAATATGATATTCTAGAAGACCAAGGAGTTAGATTACAACCAAGAATCACTTCCCCAGAAAAAAAAACTGATATAATCTTTCAAGAGGAAAACTGGGTATTCAATGAAATAGAGGACTTTCAATCATTTTTGATGAAAAGATTGGAGCTGAACAGAAAATCTGATCTGCAAATACAAGACTCAAGAAAAACACAAAAAGATAAACAGGAAAGAGAAATCATAAAGGATTCAATAAGTTTAAACTGTCTATATTTTAACATGGGAAGATGATACTTATCATTCTAAATACTTTATTATTATTAGGACAGTTAGAAAGAGTGTACATAAATAGAAGATACAAGTGTCAGCTGACGATTTTAAGATGATATCCAAAACAATAAAATTAAGGAATGAGAAAAAGAGATCTATTAGGAGAAGGGGAAAGGGTGATATTCAATGAAGTAAATTATCCCACATAAAAAGAGGCACAAAACAGTTTTTATAGTGAAGGGGATAAGGAGGCAGTGTGTAGCACTTAAACCTTACTCTCATTGTAATTGGTTCAAAGTGGTAATAACATACACACACATTTGGGTATAGGAATATCTCTTACCCTACAGGGAAGTAGAAAGGGAAGGGAATAAGAGAAAAGAGGGTTCATAGAAGGAGAGGACTGGGAGAGATGGTGGTCAAAAATAAAACATTTTTGAGGAGGGAAAGGGTGAAAAGTGAAATAAAAGGAGAAATGGGGGGAGCAGGATGTAGAGAAATGTAAGGTTAATCATAACTGAATGCGACAATTCTGAAGGACTCATGTCAAAAAATGCTATCTGCCTTCAGATGAAGAACTGGTGAAGTCTGAATGGAGATGAAAGCATACTTTAAAAAATAAGTATTTTTTTAGACTGAAATCATCTTCTCCTTCAACACTAGTCTTTCTCTTTTACATTTTCCCCAAATTTTCACAAATGTGTGCTTTCTCCCCAAATGCTAAGTTCTTAGACCCTACAATTCCTTCTAGCCCTGAAATTCTGCATTGTCAAGTCCCTTCTATTTCTTACATTGCATGATTCTTTGATCTTATAGCAATGACTCCCATCTTTACTTCTGACATATCTTTGCATAATTTTCCAATGTATATGACCATATGCTTCCTTTCTTAAACCTTATAACATCCTTGGGAAATGAAAAAAAAAAGGGAGGATTGTTTTACTCATCACATAGGCAAAGAATCTGGAGTCCTAGGTGTTAGAGTGAAAGTAAATCATTGTCTAGAACCCATATTTCTTAACTCAAAATTCAGTGTTCTACCTAGGATTAATGTGATTTTTAGGCATACCTTTGGAGGTTCTTGGGACCTGGATCCTGATATCTATCTTAATAGGTAGTGATCTTTTCATCACTGGAGTTCTTCATGCAGAGGCTGCATGGCTCTTTGTCAGAGACCTGTTGGGTTCCCTAGGGCTCCCAAATGCTCTGATTCTACAAATTTCCCAAAGCACTTTTCTCCTTCAGATTAGTAGGGTATCACTGGCTAATCTTCACTTCTTTATGCAAGGTCATAATCCTTTAAGTCCAGAGGAACAGAACTGACTACAGTTCTATTCTAAATTAAGCATTAATTAGTTTTTTAAACTTATTTATTGACTTCAAGTATCTTTGTACTCAGATGAGAACTACATAGTTTTAGGACTCATTAACCTTTTTTTAATTAATCAAATGGCACTTAAACCATAATGTGGTCTAACATACGCAAATTAAATAGCATCTGTTATGTATGTAGAGGGGTTGACCTTTCTGTAACACAGGGATGAAGGAAGGGATGGAGACAGAAAGTATGGATGTGATATAAAATGAGGAGGGGGAGAAGAGGGAGATCTTGATTCTCATGTTGCTTTATTCCATCTAATTCAGTTTAGAGAACAACTTAAAAAATATTAAGTGTTTATTACCTATACATAATTAGCCCAAAGTAAAGTTATTTACCAAGCCTAGTGTGTTTAATCCAAATACACATGAGGTGTATCTCCACAACTCAACTGTCAAATTTCAGGGCTAGTTCTCCCTTTTCCTCTTAGTCATCTCTTTCCTCTACTACTAAGGAGTCATACTGTGTGGAGCTGCTTCCTTCCTAGAATGTTGCTCCTATCTATATCTATGTACCAGTCTAGTTTGAATCTGCTCCTTGCTAGATGTACCTCAACTATTCCTCAAAATCTCTCTCAATGTATTGATGGCTGAATTCAGTATCTCCTATTGAATGAGTAGGGGATTCCTATGTGTCATAGCCCATGGTATGAGGTTGAGGCGTAAGGAAATTAGAAAACCTTCCTACCCCTTTGCTTCACTCTGATAGAGACACAGAGATCAGTCACACTTCACAAGGTTGTTCCCTGCTTCAGAAGCTTTGAAATCCCCACCTGTGTGGATTTGGCTGAAGGAATATCCAGGGTTTGTCAGGCTTACTTTGTTAAGTTCCTCCAGAATTGTGGCCAATCTTCACCCAGTAAATGGCCGGCTGACCTTCCAATTGAGAGAACTTCACACATTGCAAACAATTGGCAGTGTGGAACTATATATGTATTTTACAAGTATATTGAACACTTCGCCTTCTCTGTTATGTTGTCTGCCCTTTATTTGCTGTCATTTCACAAGCTACATAAGAGATCTAATCTCCATCCTTCCTCATTAAAAAAAAGTGCATAAATCGCTATTTTCTTTGATGCTGCTACCCTACTTTTGGTCAAATACCTGTGAGTCAAAGACAGGAGCAAAGAATCAATACAAATCAAAATATTTAGAGCATCTTTGTGATGAAGAACAGGAAACAAAATAGATTCCTATCTACTGGAAGAAAGTATGAGGAAAAGGTGCTATAGGAATAAAATAGGATATTATGACACAACAAATACATATACACATACATACACACACATATATATGCATACATGTATATGCATACATGCAATTTGCATACATATACACACTATCCATATATACAACATGTATGTGTATGTATATGTGTGTACACACATATACATACATATGTACACATACATATACATATGCACACATATATACATATACATGCACGCACATATATAAAATTTGAGTGGACATCATCTACCAAAAAGATTTAATGGGTTGCCTCAATGAAGGTAGTCCTCCAAAGTGTGATATCCTTCAGAATCATTCAGCAACACGGAAAGAACAGTTCAGAATGATGGTGGGCGCAGCCCAGAGCTAAAGTTGAGCAAGGCATGGCCATGGAAAGTACAAGGGGCAAGGGACCCAAGTGTAGAGTGAAGAGTTGTACTGGTAAATATTGGGAAGGGAGGAAAGTGAGTACAGGGAATAGGTACTGGTTGAGATGCCAACACTAATGATTGTAAATGACCTCTAAAACTATTTTAGAATTGGAGAAAAGAAATTAACATTGAAAAAACAATGCTAGTTATTGATAGCCATGTAGCATTTTAAGCTAAATCAATTATTTTCCTCCAAAGCATTCTTTGAGGATTTTTATCATCAAATATCTGAAGCATTTTCATGTGGAAAAGGTAGTAGACTTATTCTGTGTGGCCTCAGAGGGCAGAATGAGAACCAAAAAGGGGAGAATAGCAGATCATTGAGTTAGATATCTCAATAATCCTATAATTATGAAACAAGTCAGTAATTAGAACACAGGTTTTCCTAACCCCAAGACCAATGTTCCTAATTAATTAAAGAATCATTTTTAGAGCATCTTCATTAAGTGATGATGCACCCTCTGCTTGAATACTCCCAGTGACTAAGAGCTTGCTTCCTTTGAGGCAACCTAATTTGTCATGACACATCTCTGATTGTTATTAGCAAGAATAATTTCCCAAAAACTCATATTCACATAGGGCTTTCAGCTTTATGTTATGCTTTCCTCATGACAGCCTTGTGAGAGAGGGAATGCCAATATGATCAGCCTATTTTACAAGTGAAGAAGTTTAAACTCAGAGAAATGAAATGGCATGTGCAAGGTCACACAGATAGTAAAGGCTCAAACTGGGATACAGAGATCTTCTGATCCCCAGTCCAAGTAATCTTTCCACAACACTCTGCTGCCTCTCAATTGCTTGCAAATATCACCTCCTTGTCAAGGATCCATGATTTTATCCAAGAGGGTACTCCTCCCATCAATAATGATCAAAACTCCTCATGGTTTTAATAGGTGGTTGCAAAGAGAATTCATGGTGACTAAAGACTAGATGCTTAACTTTCGCCTAGCTAAACCAGTCTGGTCCTTGGGTGGCACAAAAGCATACCCTATTGGGCTCATATTCAATGTCTTAACAGTCTAGTAGATTTTGACAAAACATATTCTTCACTGGCATAGTCTTTAAGACTATGTCCAGATTACTGTTCCTGCCAAGATGAGTCATTGTAGGAAGATTTCAGTGAAAGATTCTTGGATGGTCTTTCTCTACCATCATTTTTCACTTTTGAGACACTTGGAGGCAGTTGTGTTTTATAAAAAGTACAAGGGATTTTCTGTGTATTGGGGGAAAAGTGTATAGCTGTGGGTAAGAAGTTCACTCACTCAGCTGCAAGATTTGTTGTTACTCTAGAACATGGGTTGTTGACATGGGTGCATGAATTTATTTTAAAATATTTTGATAATACAAAGTAACCTGGGAGCGAATGTACACTCATTAAGTGCCTACTATATGTCAAATATTGTGTCAATATCGTCTCATTTGGATCACAAGATCATAGCTCTAGAAATAGAAGGGACTTCAGAGTTGAGATCACTGCCTGGTCATGGCAAAGGGGTTTGTATAGCTCGAGAAAACTATGTTATCCTGTGCAAGGTTACACAAGACACACAGTTCATAGTGAAGAGTTCTGACAAAAGGTGATCCACAGAAAAGGAAATGGTAAACCACTCCAGTATTTTGCCAAGAAAAAACCCCTGGATAGTATTAGAATAATAAAAGAGATGACATCAGAAGATGAGCCTGAGACATGAGTTCAGGTCCTGACTCTGAAAAATACTGGCTATGAACTCCTCACCAAGCTACTTAATGTCTCATTGCTCTATGGAATTTTTCAAAGACTATAAGTTTCAAAGAAATTGCTGTCCTTACGTGGCAAAATGTGTTTCCTCATAAAGCTTTTCAAAAGAAATAGAAATTTTCAAAAAGATGCCATACGGATGAAAAATATTTTTATTCTAGAAGCAATGGGGAGCTACTGGACTTTATTGAAATGACAAGTTATATGGATAGATGTGAACTTTAGGGAAATTGTTTTAGCAAACTAGAGAAGGAAGAGGCTTGAGACACAGAGATCGATTAGGGTCTATTGCAGAGGTTCAAGTGAGAGGAAGTGAAGATTTGAACCAAAGTGGTGACAACATGAGTGGAGAAAAAGGGACAGACAAGAGAGATTTTGTGACAGTAGAAATGGCCAGATTTGGAGATAAGATTGATCGTGCGGAATGAATGAGAGTGAAGATTTGAGCATATTGAGGGCATGGGTTACTGGGTGGCTGGTAGTGACCTTTACAGTAATAGGGAAGTCAAAGAGAAGGGTAGCTTTAGGGAGAAAGCTGATATAATGAGATGTGTAAGGTACCTTCTCTCCTATCCATATTTGTCAACCTGTTTGGCTCACTCTGTTCTACCAAAAAAAAAAAAAACAAACCAATATAAGGAGGCAGAGTTTTTACCCATGAGTCATTGTCTTAGTGTGTATAACTTAACCTCTAAAGGGTGCCTCCTAAAGATACTATGTGGTCTTGTAGAGGAGGAGGCTGGGTAGCACCAAGCTTAGTATGCTAAAAGGATCTTCCTAGTGGCACTAGGACAGTTATGTACATGGGACCCACAGAATGGTTAGGTAAATTTAACTGACTTTGGGTCAGTTCAAGATTCAGAGAGAGAAAGATTTGGATCTTGAACAATGGAGGTAGTGAGGGGCAGCAGGATATGGTTGTGATGGAGACAAGACATACAATCAGACATTATGAAAAAAGTGGGATGTGAGGAAGGTGAGATTGATAGATCCCTGACTCCTTTTTATCAGACCCCGATCCGAGGAGAACTCAGCCCCACTCTGAAAACTGCTACCTTAAATGATAAAGTATACAACCTAGAATGACAAAAGCTAGATGGAAATGTACAATAGGAGATCAAAGATGAGCAGATCAAGGATTTTTTTTTTTTAAATTAGGAAATGACCTTAAACACCTTCTAGGCCAACTTCTTATTTTACATTAAGAAATTGACACAACGCGAATTATGTTTACTTGTCCATAACAATTTAGAACTGGGTCTCTAATCAAATTTAAAGGGTCTCAAACCACACTACTTGTGACCATTTTCATCATCAATGACTCACAGATGCTCTTGACCAAGGCTGATATTGAGTGTCTTGAATGCCTAGGTCTGCATGTAGGGGCATCTTACACTAAAAACAGAAAAAAAAAACTCTTAAACAATCAGGTTTACCAACCAGATAAAAGACAATGGTGTCTCATACTACTAAAGGATCAGATAATGGCTGTTTATATCGGAGAGCTGCCCAATGCAATGGGGTGTTTCATAAAATCACAGCACTGAAAAAGATATTAGAGCTCATCTTGGCCACCTTCCTATCTAAAACAAAAATCATGATGACATCTTTGACAGGTTGTATCCAACCCCTGCTGGAACAAGACTTGGGACTGCAAGTTCACTATTTGCTGTAATAATTATTCTTCTGTGGGACAGCTTGGATTATCAGTCCCAACCTGCTAATGCTGATATGAGATGAGAGAGTGTTAAAAACTCTTAGGAGTATAAAAAAGAAACTCATTTTTAAACCCCTTACATTGGGCTAAAATATACCTCCTTTTATTGTCCTCAGAAAAATAATTGAAAATCATAGAGGAGAGGAGAGAGAAAAAACAATTAATAATATTAATAAACCTTTATATTGAACTTTAAAATTTGCAAAGCACTTTATAAATATCTCATTTCATCTTCACAACAGATCTGGGAGTCAGGTGTTATTATTATTCCAATTTTACAGATGATGAAACTGAAATAGATAAAGGTTAAGTGTTATGGGCAGGATTTGAAATCATATATTGCTTTACTCCAAGTCCAGCACTCTATTCAGTATACCTTCTGCACTGTGACAAAAATTAGTGATGAACTTAATTGGAATGAGCTACCTTGGGAGGTAGAGAATCTCTTGTTTTTGCAGGTGCTTAAGGTCATAGATTTAGAGAGAGAAGGGATCTTACAATACTCCAGGGCATTTGCATATTATCACACAAGAGTGCTTTGGGATCATCAGTCATGCAAAGAGATAGCAATGGATTTTGCTATAGAAATGCTAGCCGGTGAAATGCAACCCTAATGCACTTTTGGAGCCCAGAAGGGAATGCTTGCTATTATAAGAAACTGCCAAGGACCAAAATAGGTCCAAATCCAACAAGGCATGTACTTAATGGTTCTTCAAAATGCAGGCCTTCCACAGCACATGTCAGAGTGCCAGAGTTCCAGCTGTTCAGCACATCTGCTCCCTGAGAACAGCCGGTAGTATAGAGAGAATGGAAACAAAGCCTCAGTTTCTATTTGTTTTGCCTTTCTCCAATAGTCTGAGATTTGGGTTTCTTGTGTGAATCTAATTCCCTTGTCTTCTCAGCTGTAAACATGCCCTGAAAGACTGAAAGACTGAAAAATCCATTCAAAAACTCCCAGACGAGAGAGTGGAGAGTCCATGAGCTCCAATGGGAGAAGTCAAAGAGTTCTGAGTTCCAATCACTGCTTGGTCAAGAGCTTGTCATGTAACCTTGTATGTCATTTTCACTTTTTGAGCCTCAGTTTCCTCCTTTATAAAATGAACACCATAAAGTTTCCATTCCTCTGGCAAGAGATATGGTACAAAAAATGAAAGACCAGAGATGCAGGTGTTTTGGAAAATGTAATAATTATGAAAACACCAGCAACTTAAATAATAATGACTAATTTAATAACAATAATACATGTTTGAATGTTAAAAAAAATGGATTTGGCACCAGGACAATTCAAGTTCAAATCCTTCTTCTAGCTATGTCTGTATGATAATTATCAATGAAATAATCATAACATCTCTCTCTCTCTCTTAGATCACTACCTAAGGCTATAATTTATAAACTATCTAGAATGGACACTGGTGCGGGGGAGTTTCCATGGTGGAAGAATTCTGAGAGTTCTTACACTGACCCTACAGAGGTCCTTGATATATTGATGCAGCTAGTGAAGTCAGAAATCTAGGATCACTCTGGGATCATGGGTAGAGTTTGGTCTGGGATCACAATCAAGGTTTCATCTATAACTTGAGCCAGGGATCAATCAGTTGTTAAGGTTGCCACTCAATCAATCAAGACATTAAATGTCTACCATGTGTCAAGCACTGTTCTCAATTCTGAAGACTTAAAGACAAAAGTAAAATAGACCCTGCCCTCCAGCACCTTATACTCTAATGGAGGAAACAAGTATATATCTGCATCTCTATCGTCTCTGCCTTTATATCTATCTCATTCTTAATGACTTTTTTTCAGTCATTTTTAGTCCTGCCAGATTCTGTGACCCCATTTGGGGTTTTTTGGGTTTTGTTGCTTTTTGGGCAAAGATATAGGAGTTGCTTGCCATTCCCTTCTTCAGCTCATTTTATAGATGAGGAAAGTGAAGCAAACAGGATTAAATGCCTTGCCCAGGGTCACACAGCTAGTCAGTGTCTGAAGCCAGGTTTGAACTCAGGAAGACAAGTCTTCCTGATGCCAGGCCCAGCATTCTATCCACTATGCCACCTATCTGCCCTTATCTTAATGTCTATCTCTATCTACATCTCCACCTTAATCTCTATCTTCATTCCAATCTCAATCTCTATCATCAATATCTCTGTATCCATTTTAATTTCTATTTCTATGCTCACCCCAATCTCAATCTCCATCTTCTCTATCTTTCTATTTCTATGTCTGCTTATAGATACATGTACAAAATAAACAGAGGGTGGTGTGGGAGCAAGGATATTTTTGTACTTGGAGAAGATCAGGAGAAACAGAAGATGATTCTTGAGTTGAAGTATTTATAAAATTACTTACTATGTGCCATTGCAGTACCTTAAGTGCTTGAAATAGAAAAAAAAAATAATGAAATAGCCCCTCCCCTCAAGGAGTAAGCATGCACGCACTAAATACAAGGTGGAAACAAGCACACATGCATACACTAAATATAAGGTAATATGGGTCTTGGCAGGCACTAGCAGCTAAAGCTACCAGTAAAGTAGAAGATGACACTAGTTCTGAGATTTAAAGGAAATCAGGGATTCTGGGAGACATGTTGATATTATTATCCAAGAGATAATGTTGAAGCAAGTATGAGATGCAGTGGATAGGGCACTGGACCAGGAATAAGGAAGAATTGAGTTCAGATTCTGACTCAGATACTGCCTAGTTGTGTGAACCTGGTCAATTCATTTTACTTCTGTCTCTCTCTGTTGCCTCTTCTGTAAAATGGGTACAACATCTACCTCCCTCAGTTATTGTGAGGATAAATGAAATAATTTTTGTCAAGTGCTTTTCAAACTTTAAGCACCATATAAGTGCTAGTTTTTATGTTTATAGATAGAGTTGTTTGGTCAGGCACTTTAGGCAATGGAGTACCCATGGAAGATAGAGAGTCACATGGGAAAGAGTAAAAAGGTCACTTGTATAGAATATAGAGTGTGATGAGGACAACACCATATAACCAGGCAGTAAAGGTAGCTTGGAGGCAGGTGGTGAAGAGTGTTTAATGTTAAATGAAGAAGTTAATAGTTGTTCCTAGAAGTACTAGGGAGCCCCTGTGGTTTCCTGAGCAAGGTTGTGACATGAACAGACCTGTGCTTTAGGAAAAATCACTCTGGAAGCTGTGTGGAGAGTGGACTGGAGAGGAGGCAGGTACATCAATGAGGAAACAATATTTCAGACTTAACTGTATGAGTAGAGAGTTTTGAAGGAGACCAGGGAATGAAGATAGAGTTTTGAAATGATTCTCTTAGGAGACTGGGGACTTTTTAAGGCAGGTAACTAGGACAGAGAAGATTTGGGTGGGATGTTCTAGCTTTCTTCTGATTATCCAAAGGTCTATCATATAAAAAAGATGGTGTTTAGTGTGGTACCAGATGACAGAACTAGAATCTTTGGGTGAAAACCCTAACAAGTCAGATTTACGCTTGATATAAAATTATGTTTCCTAATGTTTAGAGCTGGTTGTCCCAAAATGAAATGGCTTTCCTGGGAAGGTGGAGGATCTCCTTTTTCTAGAGTCCCTCAAGCAGAGATTTTGTCTCCCCTTTTAGACCATTGCTCCCCCAGAGTGGATGCTATACCTTTTCTCTGCATTCAATTCAGTACAGCAAACAATTCCATAAGGGCTTATGGGAATTATGTCAGGGAATCAATGGGAATAACAAAGATAAAAATGAAAAATAGCCCCTCTTCTTCTCAGTCTTAGTTTTTTCATCTGTAAAGTGGAACATGATAATAACACCTATTTTATAGGGTTGTGGTTAGGATCAATTGAGATGACATATTTCAAGTGGTTTCTATGCCTTAAAGCATTATACAAATACTATTATTATTACTATTATTATTATTATTTATGAAAGCAAATTTGTAAAATACAAGATAATTTGGAAAGGAGGGAAAGAGTACTAATAACTAGAGAATGGTATGAGACACAGAAAGGTCGGTATTGGAGATGAGCCTTGGAAGAAGCCAAGCAAATTTTAGGTTTTCATTACTCATAAAACTTGCATACATCCCAAGTTCTGCCCCATGGATGCCCAGTGAATATTTAACCAATCCAGCATATGAAACTGAATTTGTCTTTTCAGGTAGCCTGAGCTATTGCAAATGGCCCAGGACATAGAGATCCTGATCCCTGCTTTCCCCTCTATTCATGAAAAATGTCAATAGGGCAGGGTCTAGACCCTCTACTAGTCCATATCTTTATTCATTTGTGCCTTCTGTGGGAGTCCAATAGGGTAGTATCCTTTTTCCTTATAATCTAGGAGCTGCCTGGAACCTTAACCATGCTCTGATCCCTAGCTCAAACTAATTCAAAAGACTGACTAGTCAAGCAGGAAAGCCCAGTATCTGAAATCTGTATTCCTCATCCTGCCTGGTCAGTTTCCCTAATGGAATTTCATTGATTAGCCGAGCAACCAAACAGAACAGCCAATTTCGCCCCATGTCACCCAAGTGATCCATACCCCCCAACCCAAACTTGTTTAATGTCATCAGGGCTTGATTTAACAAAAATGTTGAGGAGGGAGGGCAGGGGAGGACGGGGGACAGAGGTGAATCAGGCAGCCAACAAGGATCCTATTTTAGGTATCTTGATAATAGAAGTATACATATTTTAAAAGTATTTGGTGTACATCCCAACTCTGCTGGCTACTTTCAAGGAATGGAGGACAGAGCCAGACCTAAAAAGCTTGACTGGTAAAGTATCAAAGGGCATAGAGCATAGCAACTTAGAATTGAATCAACATGGTACATTGCAGTGTTAGAAATGGAGTCAGAGGCCCTGGGTTCACATCCTAATTTTGCCTTTAATTATTTACAGGGGCAACTGAGATGGCTCAGTAGATAGACTGTTGGCCCTAGAGTCAGGAGAACAGAGTTCAAATCTAGTCTCAGACATTTACCAGCTATATGACCCAATGCAAGTCACTTACCATCCATCTGCCTCAGTTTCCTTTTCTTTAAAATGAGGATAATAATGGCATCTATCTTGAGAGGATCAAATGAGAAAATATCTGTAAAGCACTTTATAACCTTAAAGCACTATGTAAGTACTATGTGTTCTAGGAAGTGTGATCCAAGTGGCTTCAAACAAGTCATTCAACTATCCCTAGGCCTTCGTTTCCTCATCTATAAAATAGAAAGAATAGAATAAGCATTTATATAACATCAATATGTTATACTTTGGCAGGCTCTATATGGTGTGCTTTAAAGTAGCTAGGTATCACAGTGGATAGAGTGCCAGATTTGGAGTCAGGAAGTTTCATCTTCCTGAGTTCAAATCTGCCCTTAGATACTTAGTAGCTATGTGATCCTGGGCAAGTCACTTAACTCTGTTTTTCTTAGTTTTCTCACCTGTAAAATGAGCTGAAAAAGGAAATAGAAAGTCACTTCAATATTTTTGCCAAGAAAATCCCAAATGATCACCAAGAATCGGACATGAGTAAACATAACTCAATAAAAATATAGCGCTTGTCACTGTGCTAAGCACTTTACAAATGTTATCTCATTTGATCCTCACAGCAATCCTGGGAAGTGTTGTAATTATCTCCACTTTGCAGTTGAGGAAACTGAGGCAAATGGAGGTGGTGTGACTTGCACAGCCTCATATAGACAACAAGTGCTTAAGTCTGAATTTGAACTCAGGTCTTGATTCCAGGCCCAGAGCCCTATCCACTGAGCCACCTAGCTGCCTTCTGATCTAGATAACACCTGAGGTTCCTTCTTGCTCCAGAGAGATGTCACTCCCTACCTCTGTGATTTTTGGTCAAGTTGCTTGTTCCCTCTGGGCTCCCAGTTCTTTTTAAGGGAATGAGGAGGTTAGTTTTTGATGACTTCCAAAATATTTTAGTTCTCAATGTAAGATAGTATAAACACAGGACAAAGATGATTGGATCTGAAAGGAAATATAGAACCAAGAATTTAGACTATTAGAGCTCAAAGGGACATAGAATATGGAATATCAGCATTAGAAGGGGCTGTAAACGTAAATTTGACTGTTAGAATCCGAAGGGTCTTTCAAAGTTGAACGAAGGATGTAAAAGCCAGAAGGAGTTTTGAAGATGATTTGCCCATCTCTCTCCCTCCCTCCCACCCCTTCCCTCACTCATACAGAAAAGTAAATGGCTCCTCAGAGAGAAGTGCCTGGCAGAATCAGTCTAGGGCAGAGAAACAAAGACCTCAGTATGGATTAATAGGACTGGGTAACTAGGGGGACAAGTGGCAACATCTGCGGTCCTTTCTACCTATCCTACTTACCTCACAATGAGACTTTGGGGACTGTAGTCCTGGTAGTGCTGTCTATTGGAAGGGAACATTTCTGTTCTCCCCTTTTCAAGTAGTTGGTTAAATGTCAGAGAAAATAATATCAACCCACTGGAGGAAACACCTTAATTGATAGCACTTCTATAATCCCTCAGGGTTTGTGAAGTGTCTCATATATGATTTCATTTTATCTTCACAACAGAGTGAAGTTGGTGTTTCTGTTATCACTAGTTTCTTTTATTGTTATCAATTACTTTATTTATTTTTAGTTTTCAACATTCACTTGCACGAGATTTTGATTTCCAAATTTTCTCCCATCTTTTCCTTCTAACTGCCCTAAGACAGCATGCATTCTGATTAAACTTTCTCCCAAACTGCCCTTCCTGCTATCACATCCCTCCCTTCTCTTATCCTCTTCTATTTTATTTTTTTGTAGGTCAAGATAGATTTCTATACACCATTGCCTGTATGTCCTATTTCCCAGTCGCATGTAAAAACTATTTTAACATTAACTTTTAAAACTTTGAGTTCCAACTTCTCTCCTATCCCACCTCTCCACCCACCTCCATTGAGAAGGCAAGCAATTCTATATAGGTTATACCTGTGTAGTCATGCAAAATACTTCCATAATAGTCATGTTGTGAAAGACTGACTATATTGCCCTCTATCCTATCCTGACCTGCTCTGAAGATAGATTTGACTCTGTCCTTCCTCAAAAGTGTTTACTTCTAATTACTGCCTCCTCCAATTTGCCCTCCCTTCTATCAAGAAATTATACCAACTACCCTAATACTGAGAAAATTCTCAAGGGTTACATATATTATCTTTCTACATAGGAATATAAACTGTTCAACTTTAGTAAGTCCCTTATGATTTCTCTTTCCTGTTTTCCTTTTCATGCTTCTCTTGATTCTTGTATTTGAAAGCTAAATTTTCTTTTCAGCTCTGGTCTTTTCAGCAAGAATCCTATAAAGTTCTCTATTTCATTTAGTGACCATTTCCCCCCTGAAGTATTATATTTGGTTTTGCTGGGTAGGTGATTTTTGGTTTTAATCCTAGCTCCTTTGACCTCTGGAATATCATATTCCAAAGCCCTTTTATTCCTTAATATAGAAGCTGATAGATCCTGTATTATCCTGATTTTGTTTCCACAATACTTGAATTGCTTCTTTCTGGATCCTTGCAATATTTTTTTCCTTTACATGGGAGCTCTGGAATCTGGTTACAATATTCCTAGGAGTTTTCCTTTTGGGATCTCTTTCAGGAAGTAATTGGTAGATTCTTTCAATATCTACTTTACCCTCTGATTCTACAATATCACTGTAGTTTTCCTTGATAATTTCTTGAAAGATGATGTTTAGGTTCTATTTTTTCATCGTCTTTCAGGTGTCCAATAATTTTTAAGTTTTCTCTCCTGGATATATTTTCCAATGAGATATTTCATATTGTCTTTTATTTTTTCATTCTTCTGGTATACTTTCTTGATTTTTCAAAAAGTCATTAGCTTTCATCTGCTCCATTATAATTTTTAAGGAATTGTTTTCTTCAGTGATCTTTTGGACCTCTTTTTCCCATTTGGCCCATTCTGGTTTTTAAGGCATTCTTTTCCTCATTGGTTTTATGGATTTCTTTTGCCATTTGGGTGAGTCTATTTTTAAGATGTTATTTTCTTCAGGAATTTTGGCAAACAGTTGACTCTTTTTTCCATGATTTTCTTGCAGCACTCTCATTTCTATTTCCAATTTTTGCTCTACTTCTCTTACTTGATTTTTAAAATCCTTTTTGAGCTCTTCCATGGCCTGAGACCAATTCATAATTTTCTTGTAGGCTTTGGATGTAGGATCTTTGACTTTGTTGTCTCCTTCTGGTTGTATATTTTGATTTTCTTTGTCATCACAGTAAGATTCTACAATCTGATATTTTTTTCCTGTTTTTGCTCATTTCCCCAACCAATTACTTGACTTTTGAACTCTTTGTCAAGGTATTACTCTGCTCTCAGTGGGCTGGGAGAGAGTACTGTCAGGTGCTCAATCCCTCTACAATCTATTGGCCTGAAGCTCCAGAAACAGCCACTGTCATTGTCCTTGCTGCTGCTGTGGCTGCTGAAGGCTCCTCCTCCCCTCTGCCACCTGGGGCTGGGCCACGACCACTATATTCTCTCACATAATCCCACAGATTTGTTGCACTAACCTTTCAATTTGTCCTTGATGTTTTGGGGTCGAGAAGTCTGGAAACCACCATAGGTACCAGTGATCCATTCCCCTTGAGGCCTGCTCAGGTTCCTTCTGTGCCACCTGCCTATGCTGAACTATGCTCTGCTCCCAGCCTGGCATGATAGACACTTCCTGTCAACCTTTTAGGTTGTGTTGCCCTGGAGATTTGCTTAACTCCCATCATTCCATGGATTCTGCAGCTCCAGAATTTGTTTAGAGTCATTTTTTACAACTATTTGGCTGGATTTGGGGTGGGGAGCTCTAGCAAGTCCCTGCTTTTACTTAGTCATTTTGGCTCCACACTCTCCCCCCCATTCTCATCAGTTTAGAGATGTGGAAACTGAGGCTCAGAAATGTGACTTGTCCAAGTGACAGAGCTGTGTAACTGTCTAAGGTAGGATTCAGACTCATGTCTTTATGAGAGTTTCTGCATATAAATGGTTACCTGCACAGTATCTATTCTAATTTCCAAAATCTTTCCAGATCCTCCAGCTACTAGTATTTTTCTCCTAAAATTAGCTTGTCTCTAATTTGCATACACCAATATATTTGCACATTGTCTTCCCCAGTTAGATTATAAATTCCTTAAGGGAATTTTTATCTTTGTTTTTCTAGTATGTAGTATAGTGCTGGGCAGTGAGCAGACACTTAACAAAGGCTTGTTGATTGATTGATTGAGAGTTGATGCAAAAGCTTTCCTTTCAGACCAGGGGGTACCAGAATTCAGGGACTGGGGATCAGAAACTCCCTCACAACCTCCTACTGTCTTTCCTGCCACAGGGTCAAATATAGGCAAGAGTCACTCAGTCGATACCTGTGACTGGTAGATGATCACACAGCCTGGCAGAATGACAGACAAAGCCTCTGACAACCATATGGGTCAGAATACCTTGCCAGAATTGGAGTCCTGATGAGTGATCTCTGGAGCTGTGCCTCCCAGGCTGCTGAACAAACAGGCCAAAGACAGTGATGCTTCTTTTTTTAAAGAAGAAAACATTGCTCACTCAATGGGAAAAGCAACACAATCATTTATTTTAGCTTCTCAGTAAAGGGCCAAATGAGTCTATTTCTCACTGACAGTTTGTCTGAAAAAAGAGAGACTGATGATAGTCGTCTGTGAAAGGAGAACATCCCAACCCTCCTCGTGAAGTCATAGATCAGACGATGGGAAACTGCCTGAAAGGTGGAAGTTACAGAGAGGCAGATTGAAGCTTGATGTAGCGAAAATCCTACCTCTTAATAAAATTGTTATGGACTACCTCAAGAGGTAGGAAGTTCTCCTTCCCTGGGGAACTTCAAGCAATGTTTGAATTACTATATATATAAACTATGAAAGAATGAATAAAATAAAATATTATAATTACTTATTATATGTCACATACTATTCAAAGTTGTGGGGATACAAAAATAAAAATCAAGACAATTCCTGTTCTCAAAAATCTTACCCTATAACTGGAGTCAACAACACAATGTTTAGAAAGGTATGAACTGATTAGATGGTGTCTGAGGACTATTACTGTGGTGAAATATTGTGATGCTCTAAAGCATTGAAATGAAATTTCAGTGATTACAAAAGCAGATAAGGGAATGATCTGAAGATATTGGAGAGAGGGTTTCTATCCATGTATGAACCATACTTCAGCCTTAAGAAGCTCTCTTTGTGAGCCTGGAGTTCTTCCCCTTTTCTGATAGGATCAGGTAAATTATTTGTATAGAACTTAGTTATTTTCAGACTGTTTTGTCAACCACTAGGCCATCCCCACAACAATCCCCACAACATCCAGGTGAGATAGGGGTAGATAGTAGGCAGGGATAGCATTAACTATGCCTATTTTCACAGATGAGGAAACTGAGGCTTGGAGGGTATTAATCTCTCTCTTTACTACTGACTCCTAATATGACTATGAGTTAATTTCATTCCTTCTTCAACACAAAAACAAACAAACAAACAAAAAAACATAGATCTAAGTGGAAGAAGGGCAAATGTGGATCGCACATGTTAAATTGTGGTACTCATTTTTTAATCCCATTCATCAATCATGTAAAGGTTTTCTTACTGAAATTTAGCTAGAAATTTTATATCTTTCCTGAGGGCTAATTGTTGGAGTTCAGGCTCCAGATCTGGAGAATGACACTTCTAGATGGGAAAAAGGGGCTGAACAAGTGTCAATATGCCCAGGTAGGTCCAGATTTTGTCATGATGAATAGCTTTTGACACTGGTTTCTAAGATATGTGTTTTGGAGGTAATGGCAGAAGTAGTGCTCTTCGAAGCGTGTTGCAAATTGGAGAATGGTGGGTTTGGGTAAAGAATCTCCCAACCCCCAGTTACTGAAACCTCTTGGGTTTTGTCAGCTGTTACTTCCTCCTGCTCCCTTCTCATATGCCTCTGCTGCTGCTGTGACCACTCATCTCTAGTTCATGCTACTTCTTCTCCCAGTCCTGGGGAAGTTGCCGTGGGGTGGGAAGGGAGAAGAAATGGGCTTGTAGCAAAGATCTCCTATTTCTGAACCCCAGGAATGGGGTGAAGGGGTCAGAGAGGGAGAATAACTGGTCTTACAGCAAAGGCTTACTGCTTCTGAGATCCAGGGATGGGATGGGATGAGGGTCAGAAATGAAGCATCAAATTTTTTTTTACCATTGCTATGATGGAGGCGAGGAGGTGGGAATGTCTGCTGTACTTTATGGTTGAGTTCTGACACCATCATCCTGGTTGGGGAAGAGGGATCTTGACTGACAGCATGAATAAGTTGGGGAAAAGGCTCAGGACTATGTTGGGAATGAATCTGTCTACCTGGGATGGAGTATTTGAGGGCTATACTATAAGGCCTGTCATAGGTGTGCTAGGAGGGAAAGAAATAGCAGAGATACAGGTGCATGGAAAAACTGGGTTAATTGGCTTTGTTCTAATTTTTTTCCACATAAAATAGATTTTTTTGACATCATTTGATTTTGCACTGCCTAGATATGCTCCTCTATCTCTTCCCAACTACTAGAGATCTTTTGCTTACAACAAAGACCATTTTTTAAAAAAAAAAGAGAGGAAAAAAAGAACCAGAAAAATAAATACCTTGAAAAAATCTGATATTATGCTTAATATTCTCCACCTATGATCCCCCAGCTCTTCAAATGAGGGGAAAAAGGTGTCTTCTCAAATCTCTTCTTTAAGATCAAGCTTTCTCTTTTAATTTCACATTATCAATTTTTATTATTTTATAATGGTTGTCCTTTCAATTTATCTTGTTGAAGTCATTGTTTTCTTGGCTCTTGGGACATCACTTTCCATCAACCCATGTAAGTTTTTCAGGCTTCTCTGAACTCTTGCTATTTATTTTTTCTTATAGCACAGTAATAATCCATTTATTCAATTACTGATGTCGTTTAGCCATTTCTAAATCAATGGGCATTGACTTTGTTTCTAATTCTTTGCTACAACAAAATGTTCTGCTAAAAAGTTTTGATGTATATGGAGCCTTTCTTCTTCAATGATCACCTTGGGTAGGTGAGTAGCAGTGGAATCTATGGAACAAAGGGTATGGACATTGTAGCTACTTTACTTGCATAATTCTAAATTGCTTAGACTGCTTTGTACAGACACACACATACACACACACATATATATATGTATGTATGTAAGTATAACATACACATGTTATTCTTAAAATATATGCTGACATTATTATAATGCATGTTTATATGAATGCATGTATGAAACATATACATACTAGTAGTATTATCTGCATTTCTAGTTTATCCCTACCTAGGCTAGACTAGATTCTGAGATCCATGAGAGCAGGAATTCGGCTTCATCTAGTCATGGTATCTCCTACAGGGATTTGCCCATAGCAGGTGCTTTCAAAGTGCTTATCAAATGAATGAGGAGCATCCAAAGGAGCTATAACATCATGGGGTGGATGATATGATCATTATGTCAATTTTACAGAGGGCAATTTATTCATTTGTAGCTAGAAAAGGTCTGAGAAATTTGGCCCCACTTCCTCACCTTACAGATTCTGAATCTGAGGCACTAAGAAAGATAGTTGTTAATGGACACATAGCTACAATTAGTACTTGATGCTAAGTTTAGTGTTCTTAATGGCACACATTATCCTCTTTCTACATATGTATCCTGATCTCTTTGAGGTTCAGTGATGGGACTGCCTTATAACTATACAACTAAAACAACCTGGAAATTAAGTTCTAGTCTACTAAATTCCAAGTCAGCTACCCTTCTGTGATGCAAAGCTATCTAAGAATAGGTAGGCTTCTTGTGGACACACATTGTCCTACCTTACATAGTTCTTTTCACATTTAATAAATGTTTGTTGAATCACATTGAATTAAAATAAGAATATTGAAACAGTTTGTCTTTAAAGTTTCTTCTGGCATTGAAGCCTGTGTCTAAACTTGGGGCTTACTTAGATTTTCAGCAAGAGACTGAAAGGTCCTGACCTCATCTGCCCACCACTGCTATAAAAGTATCACAATATTGGTTTCTCTAAACACTGAATTCTAGAATGATTTATAACTGTCTGAGGCTCAGAGAAAGTATAATTATTAATATCATTGAGACTTCCATTCATTTCTTTGGGTCTTGGACACAAATTGAGGTGGCATAAGGGACTTGAACAAGTCCAAGAGGAAAAAAAATGCCATTCTCAGTATCCTAAAGATAATACCTTTGAATCCCTGTCAGATGATTTCCGTACTCCTAGAGGTAGGCATTGGCTATCTATTCATAACCATATCACCATTGGATTAACTAATGAAAATATTAAAATAATAGAAGGCTACCCATGGTAAACATTGAATGAAGAGTGAAGACTATCAGTGTTTCAGTATTCACCTTTCTAATTCCCAGTTCTCTCATCTGCAAAATGAGAATATTAATTGCTATTAACTGTCATCATAGACAAAAATGGGACCCAAAAAGTGACTGGATTAAGTCTCTGTCTTTTTTCTGGGGTTAGAGTTCATTCTTTGGCCCAGGTTAAGAAAGCAATGCATGATAAGGGTTGCAGAACTACAAGAGCTGGAAAGCACTACGCAATTCATTCATGCTATGCTCACCTCAAGCATGAAAATAAGGGTGGAACTAATATTCCCATTTTGCAGATGTGGGATGTGAGGCTTAAGGAGGCTATCACTGATAGTGCTAACAGTTTTTTACCTCTTATTCAACACTTCTTTTGTATTATTTGTTATTTTTTTCACTACCAATGTCTTATTTACCCTAAGAATGTAGAATTCTTGAGATCATGTATTATATTTTATTCATCCTGCTATTTTACAGCACATCTAGTTTTATGTTTTGTATACAATAGATGCACAATGAAACTTTGTTTAATAATTTACCAAACCAAGAGAGATTCTGTCCTACTGTCCTCACTCACACACAGTATGGTGGAAGCCTTGAAGATTGCCTTCTATACTTCTGCTTTCTGAGGGGTTTCAGGGCCTTGTTCATGGTGTTTAACAAAAGTTTTGGGGAACCTTCCTATCTGTCTACAATTATGGTTTTTTTGGAGTGGAAGAGACCTAACAGAAATCATTTAGTTGAATTTATTGATGAAGTCAGAACAGTCTGTTTTGTCTTTACTCCTCTAGTACTCAGTGTGGTCCCAGGCACATTGTAAGTGTTTAAGAAACTGATTCATGCTTCTTTTGCTGTCCCTGCCCTTTCATTGTGACAATTGGATTTTTCACGGATCCCAATGCTTTATTCACATTTTTCATCACTTTTACATTGTTGTTTTTTGCTATGATTTGTCTATTTTTATCTATTAAGTTATTTTGAATGCCTTTTTTTTTAATTGACATGAGTCCCTATTTCATTTACTTTCAAGTGTTTATTGAGTTTTGTGTCCTATTTAATAGTTGTTCACTGTGTAGGATGTTTTCTTTTTTCTTTAATGTTACTTATTCATTTCCTTGTTCTGGTTCTTTTTCTCTTTCTGGGGGTGATTCATTCAATGTATTTATGCTATTGTTTCTTTTTTTATCTTGCTTTTTATGCATCCATTCATTTTGTTTGGAGGTAGGGGCACAATTTTCTGTTCAACTCTGCATGTAGTGGGGTGAGTGGAAGGTAAAGGCTGATGGGCTATAATTCTTTGTCATATCTCTTACTCTACTATCTTGCTAAAGCCCCCCCCCCCACACCCCAGAACTCATTATAGATAATGAATGGAACAAAAGAGAATGATTCACCAATGGTGAGATAGTTAGCAAATGGCAAAATTGATATAGAATCCAAGGTTTTCTGTGCCTATTCTATCTTAAAAAAAAAAATAGTACTGGAAGATTCTGGACAGAAAAGCTTTTGGTTGCTCCCACACCAGTGCGAAGGTCAGGAGAGGAATAAACACCTCTCTCATGATTGTGCCACCATGGAAGAACTGAGAACTTACAGATCCCCAGAACATACCCTCCTCTCAACAAAGGTCTCAAAAGCCAAGTAACTGGTTGGGAAATGCCAAAAAAGTGGAGAAAAAATGAGACTATAGAAGGTCACTTTCTTGGTGAACAGGTATTTTCTCCCATCCTTTTAGATGAGAAAGAACAAAGCATAACACCAGAGGAAGTCAAGGCTTCTATGTCCAAAACCTACAAAATGAACATGCAATGGTCTCAGGCCATGGAAGAGGTCAAGAAGCATTTTGAAAATCAAGTAAGAGAGGTGGAGGGAAAATTGGGAAAAGAAATGAGAGTGATGCAAGAAAATCATGAAAAGTGAGTCAACAGCTTACTAAAGGAGACTCAAAAAAATGCTGAAGAAAATAACACCTTTACAAATAAGCTAACTCAAACTGGAGAAAGAGGTCCAAAAAGCCAATGAGGAGAAGAATGCTTTAAAAATCAGAAAAAGCCCAATGGAAAAGGAGATTCAAAAGCTCACTGAAGAATATAGTTCTTAAAAATTAGAATGGAGCAGATGAAAGCTAATGACGTTATGAGAAACCAAGAAATTACAAAACAAAACCAAAAGAATGAAAAATAAAAGATCATGTGAAATATCTCATTGGAAAAACAACTGACCTGCAAAATAAAGCCATGAGAGACAATTTAAAAATTGTCTACCTGAAAACCATGATCAAAAAAAAAGTCCAAACATTGACATCATTTTCCATGAAACAATAAAGAAAAACTGCCCTGATAGTCTAGAACCAGAAAGCAAAATAAATATTGAAAGAATCCACAGATCACCTCCTAAAAGAGACACAAAAAGAGAAACTCCTAGGAATATTGTAGCCAAATTCCAGAATTCCCAAGTCAAGAAAAGCATATTGAAAGTAGCTAGAAAGAAACAATTTGAGTACTGTGGAAATACAATCAGGATAACACAACATCTAGTAGCTTCTACATTAGGGATAGCGGGGCTTGGAATATGATATTCCAGAAGTCAAAGGAACTAGGACTAAAAACCAAGAATCGCCTACTCAGCAAAAAGTGGTCATTCAATGATATAGAGTACTTTCAAGCATTCTTGATGAGAAGAACATAACTGAATAGAAAATTTGACTTTCAAACACAAGAATCAAGAGAAGCATGAAAAAGTAAACAGGAAATAGAAAACATAAAGAGCTTTCTAAAGTTGAATTGTTTACAATCCTATATGGAAAGATAATATTTGCAACTCTTGAGACTTTTCTCAGTATTTGGGTAGTTGGAGGGTTTATACACACACACACACACACACACACACACACACAGAACACAGGGTGAGTTGAATAAGAAAGGATGATACCTAAAAAAATAAAATAAAATTGAGGGATGAGAGAGGAATATATTGGGAGGAAAAAGGGAGAAATGGAATGGAGTAAATTATCACACATCAAGGAGGCAAGAAAAAGCTTCTTCAGTGGAGGAGAAAAGGGAGGATGTGAGAGGGAAAAATGGAACCTTACTCTCTTCACATTTGGCTTGAGGGAATGACATGTTCACTCAGCCTGGTATGAAAGTATCTTGCACTTCAGAAGGGTAGGGGAGAAGGGGACAAGTGGGGTGAGGGAGATGATAGAAGAGAGGGCAAATGGAAGAAGGGAGTAATCAGAAGTAAACACTTTAGGAGAGAAACAAGGTCAAAAGAGAGAACAGAATAAATGGGGGGCAGGATAGGATGGAGGGAAATATAGTTAGTCTTACACGACCTGACTATTATGGAAGTCTTTTGCAAAACTACACTTATACAGCCTATATTGAATTGCCTTCCTTCTCAGTGGGGATGGGTGGGGAGGGAGGAAAGGAGAGAAGTTGGAATTCAAAGTATTAGGAATGATTGTTGAGAATTATTTTTGCATAAACCTGGGAAATAAGAAATACAGGTAATGGGGTATGTCTGGGAAATATCTCATTGGAAAAACAACTGGAACCTATCTTGCCCTACAAAAAAAGACAAAAGAAGGGGATAAGGGAAGGGAGAGGTGTGATAGAAGGGAAGGCATATTGAGGGAAGGGGTAATCAGAAGGCAAGACATTATGTAGTGAAGGGAGGGGACAGATGGGGAGAAAATTTGGAACTCAAAATTTTGTGGAAATGAATACTGAAACGTAAGAATAAATAAATAAACATTAAAAAAATAAATGTTATAAAAAAAATAGTACTGCACTGCGTCTCTGACAGTGCCTGTCCTTGATCAATCCATGTTTGATGATTCAATAATTTTAAAGTCCTCTTGAATATATCTTTTCTTTTGTTGATAGTGGATGAATCCATTGGAAAATAGTAAAGAAGATCAGTGAATAAATTTCTAGTGATGTTTGTTAGAACGTACATAGCCATGACTAAACATAGGCAAATTTGTCCTTGCAATATACCAGTGGATGGAATTTATGACTGTATCCATCTGTCAAAGCACTCAATGACTCTTTGTAAGGAAGTAAAAGGAGGTATGGTTACCAAAAAGTTTTCAGGCCAGAACATTTTCCCATGAAAATGAAGAAGTTGCCTGAGATAAAGCTATCATTGAATACTTCATACTTTTCAATCCATAGTGATTTTCTGACTTTGTTCTATATTATTCCTTCCATTCTTCCCTAGTTTGGACTTGTTGGTTTGGATTCTTTTTAAAAATTCTAATCCGATCCTCTTGGATTGGCTATCTGAAGTTATTTGTCTTTTACCCAGCATTAACTATGTCTTTTTGTTTTCTCTAAGGTGTGAGTTATTTCCATTTTTCAGGTAAGAAAATTTGGATATAGGGAAGTAAAATCATAGAATCATACATCTGAAACTAGAATGGAGTTCAGAGGCTATCTAGCTTAAACTTCTCATTTTACTAATGGGAAAAAATAAGTTTCATTTATGTTAAGTGACTTGTCCAGGATAAGTTAGAAACATTCTCTTACCTCAGAACTAGTCTTTTTTTTTTACATTATACCACTTTTAAATTTTTTTTCTACTTGTCTAACCTCTTTTCAGTCTCCTCTGCTGGATCTTTATCAAGGTCTTGCCAGATAAACATGGATGTCCCTTATGTCTCTGTCCTGGGTCCTCTCATCTTCTTCTAACTATTTCACTTGGTGATCATCTCATTAGTTCCCAAGGATTCAGTTATCATTTCTATACTGACGAATCTCAGATCCACTCATCTAGCATCAAATATATCTCATTTTTAGTCTCTTATATCCAATTGCCAACTGGACATTTCAAACTGGATATCCTGTAGATATTCAAAACTCCCCATGTCCAAAACTGAATTCATTATTTACCCTCCCAAACCCTCCTCTTTTCCTGACTTTCTTTTTGTTGTTGAGGACACTACCATCTGGCTAGTCACTCAGGCTCAAAAGATAGATGTCATCTTATATTCTCATCCTACCTGATACTCCATATATTCAATCAGACGTCAAGTTCCATTGAGTTTGCCTTGACAATATTTCTTGTATATGTTCCCTTTTCTAGTCTGACATTACCATGACTCTGCTGTGGTCCCTCATCACCTCATACCTAGACTGTCTGGTCTTCCTGACTCAGGTTTCTCACCACTCCAATCCATTATCCACTTGGTTGTCAAAACAATCTTTTTAAAGTACAAATCTCACCATCACCACCACCAGCACCACTACTACCATTAGTCAATAAACACCAAGGTCTCCCTATCACTTCCAGGGTCAAATATAAAATCCTCTGTTTGGTTTTTAAAGTTCTTTATAACCTGGTTGCTTTCTATCATTCTAGTCTTATACTTTATACTCCCATCACATACTCAGTGATCCTGTGAAATTGACTTCCTTGATGTTCCTTGAACAAGACATTAGTTCTGACTGACCTTTTATTCTTACTGTCTCCTAGGTCTGCAGCTTTGCCTCCTTTTCTGCACTTTCTGGTTTCCTTCACTTCCTTCAAGTGTTAGCTAAAAGACCATCTTCTAGAAAAATTTTCCTGATCCCTCTTAATTCTAGTTCTTTCTCTGTGGTGATTATTTCTAATTTATTGTTTATATTGCTTACATGTTCATAATCATTCGCATATTCTCTGCCTTATTAGACTGTGAGTTCCTTGAAGTTGAGATCACTTTTTTTGCCTTTCTGTCCTTAGTGCTAAGCACAGAGCCTGACACAGAGCAGGATCTTAATAAATGCTACTTGACCACTTGATTACAGAAGTAAAATGGCTAGTGAAGGATAGACCAAGGATTCAATGAATTAATAAGAACTTATTAAGTGTTAAATATTAAGAATTTATTAAGCCTACTACATGTCAGTCACTATGCTAGGCCTTAAGGAGACAGAAAAAAAATGACAGTTTTTGCCCTTAGAATCTTACATCATGTAGAATGTAATACCAGGTCTCCTGATGTCAAGTCCTGTGGCCTTTCTTTTATGTCACACTGATTTTCAGTTACCTATACCACACTCACTACATCATCCATGCTTCTTCTGTTAATTGATCTACAAATTTTATATCAGAAAAATTTGTGATGTAAAAAATCATGATACCACCCTTCCAAACATACTACTTCCTTCTTCCCGTACATGTTAACAGCACCCTCTGCTGCCTAGCAGAGACATTGTGCTATTCCATATATGATGGTGGTTTGATCCTCTCTAACACTATTTAGGACTTCAATGCCCAATATGGCAAAAAATAAAAATAAAAACAACAGCAAAAAGGGAGTTTTGCTGAATCAAGTAAATATATTAATTAAAAGCGCTGAATTAAGGAGTCAGACAATGGATGGATGGAGAAAGTAATCAATTGCTTCTAATTTAAGTGCAGAAAAACTCAGAACATTTACTACAAAGACTGTAGAGTACTAGGCATTTCAGTTATGGCTAAAGGGACTATGAGAAGACAGCAAGAGTAGGTGAAATTCACATAACACTTAAAATGTGTGTGAAGTGCTTTACAGATATGATCTCATTTAAGTCTTATAGGTATAATCATTCCCATTTTGTAGACTAGGAAATTGATGCTCAGATGGATTAAGTGGTTTGCCCATGATCACATAGCTAGTAAGTGTTATGGGTGGGATTTGAACCCAGGTCCTCCTGACTGCAAAATCATCACTTTAATTATTTTTCATTGTGTGAGGCTTGAGATAAGCAGGAGGTGGGGATGGAAGAGAGGAACACTCTTTTAATTTTGGGGGTTTTTTTTGTTTTTTTTTTATAACTAAAATTGTAGCTTCTATTCCTGGAAAAAAAAATCCAAGACTATATCATAAAAGATGTGACAACCTAGGGGGGAAAAGAAGTTTTAAACCTTCAGAACTAACTTGACTTTACTTTGGGGATAACTGATAAATTAGGGGAAAACTACAGACTTAGTGTATCTAGTTTTATTATACTTGTGAATAAAATGTTAAAACATGACAGTACAATGAAATTAATTACAACTTTGAATAAACCCTAAGAGGAATCATTAAGAGTTAAGGATTTCTATTGGTGCACCTCAAAGATCTGTGCCTAATTACATGCTTTTTAACATTTTTATCATGAACTTTTACAAAGGAATGTGGTGTGAGATCAGTTTTTTAGACAACACAAACCTGGAGAGATTAACTAACATATTTGAAAACAAAATAAGAATTGAAAAACATTTTAACAGGTTAGAATTCTAATCCACATCTAATTGGTTTAAATTTAATAAGTAAAAATATAAACCTACTACAGCATTCAAAAAATCAATATTAAAATACCACATGGCATGGCTGAACAACCGTTTGTGGCAGAGGTGGGGGTGGGGAGAACTGGGTGGTTTAAATGGAATACTCGCTCAATATGATTGAACATTTTGAAGGGCAGTTTAAATAGCTAATACAATTCTGAGCATAGTGTCCATTACAAGAAAGGTGACAGTTCTCTCTTGCCAAGGTCAGACCTCATGTAGAGAGTTGTTTGTAGTTCTGGGCACCAGAGTTTAGGAACAACATTGAAGAACTGGAAAGCACTGAAAGTAAATCAAGCTGGATAGTAAGAACACACAAAAGAAAATGAAACTAAAACCATGCCACGTAGGAAATAATTGAATGCCTTGGAGTTGTTTTGCTTAGAAAAGAAAAGATCTGGATAGAGAGAGATGAAATAGAGCTAGTTTGATGCCTCTACAAGTGCTAGCATTTGGAAGGGGGATTAGATTGGGTCATCACCAAAGTGCTCAGTTGGTCACAAAAGGCTTGGACTTTCAGGTGATTCATTCAGAGCTAAAAAGAAGTTGACATAAAGGCAGCAATCTGTACAGAGAAAAAGCACTAGATTTGGAGTAAGAAAATGAGAATTTGAATCTTTGTCCTAACTTTTACCAGCTATGAAGTCATGGAAAATTCATTTCACATCTCCGAGTTTCAGTTTCCTTCTCTATGAAATGGGAGTGACAATTGAACTTCTTACTTTACAGGGACATTGTGAGTCAAGTGTTTTGAAAACTGTAAAATGCTTTTAAAAATATCCATTATTCTTACCATTAGTGGACAACAAGGAAGGAAGGAAGGAAGGAAGGAAGGAAGGAAGGAAGGAAGGAAGGAAGGAAGGAAGGAAGGAAGGAAGGAAGGAAGGAAGGAAGGAAAGAAGGAAGGAAGGAAGGAAGGAAGGAATAGAGGGAGGGAGGAAAATACTATATATGGTAAAAAAAAAAAAAAAAACAATGAAAATACTTAGCAACAATGGTATAAATCTTCCATCTTCTCCCAGGCATGAAATATGGTTCCACCTTCTGGCTAGGGAACTTATAGAATTGGCAGTGAAAGGTCACATGATTCAAGCATCACAGACCCCAGAGCTGTTAGGAAAAATCATGATCTATTCTTTTACAAACCAAAGTGTTTAATGTTAATGTAGTCCTTCTTCTCTTATATGTAAAACGAAAGACGTTTAGTCAGAGGCCCAGTGGCAACTTCTGACTTTCTTTTCACTGAAACCTGTGCCATTTTGTCATTTTGGAAAAGAATTAGAAAATCTCTAAGGTCTCTTCCATCCCTAAATTTATGATACTATTATACCTATACCAACCCTGTTAGAGTTCAAGCTGCCTGAGAGGACCTATGTCCTATCTGTCTTATTATCCATTTTGCTTGGTATAGGGTTTTGAAAATAAAAGATATTTAATAAATTTTGATTGAATAAAACTGAATTAAAATAAAATGAAGTGAATTGAGTCTGTAATTCATGGTTTGAGGTAGGTTTCTCTGTTAACAATTGCTGAACAACTAAGTGGCAAAGCGAATGGAAGTTAGGAAGACCCAAGTTCAAATCTGACCTCAGACATTTAGTACCTATGTGTCCCTGAACAAGTTACTTCACCTTGGTTTGCCTCAGGTTCCTCATCTCTAAAATGTAGATAATAATAATAACATCTACCTCCCAGGATTGTTTTATCTATCTATCTATCTATCTATCTATCTATCTATCTATCTATCTATCTGTCTGTCTGTCTGTCTGTCTGTCTGTCTGTCTATCTATCTATCTAGATATGTGTGTCTACATGTCTCTGTGTGTATACATACGTGTACTTACATACATATACATACACACATATACAAGCATACATATATACATGCATGTATATATATATATATACACACATATAAAATTTAGTCTCATATACTTATTAGCCATATGACCCTGGACAACTTACTTAACCTCCTTCTGTTTCAATTTTCTTGCTTGTATAATGATGATATTAAGAGTTTCCACATCATAGGGTTATTGTGAGGATCAAATAAAATACTTGCAAAGTGTTCTTGGTATACAGATATAGATTGCATTTCTTGGTATATAGATAGGTACTTAATAAAAACCTCTTCCCTTTCCCCTGCCTCTAACTGGGGGAAGGTGTAATTCCATGAAGAGCAGTCAATCAACACCATCATGTGCCCTTGTGAGTGGATTCCACCATTGTGTGGTAGCAGTGATGAGTTTGACCTCCCCCTAAGGACCAGGAATTCCTTGTGGGCAAGGTTTGCCATTTTTCCTATTCCTATCTCCCTCATAATGACAATCCCATGCCTGAGTATATTATAAATGCCCCAGAAACATGCAAGACCTCTTTCTCTTGGGCAAAACTAAACCTAGTAGGTTGGTTCTTCTGCACATTCCAAAAAGTTGCCTCAAGATTGGCTAAAAATATGTAAAATATTTTTTACATTGAAAGTAATTTAAAAAATCATTATGAACAATCTCCTGCTTCAAAAGGGAACTTCACTTAAAGTGCCCCAAATAGGAGCGATCCCTCCTGTGCCCAGGTCCTTCTGTGGAAGGAGATAAAACACGCACTTTTCTTAATCCAATACACAGCCTACAAGGATGTTGATATGCAGGTGGTGTAGAATTCTTACTGTTTTCTATTCTGTACAGCTTCTTTGTCTCCATATTTACCACTTTGGAGGAAGGGGGGAGTTTACTCTTTACTGCAGTTTTGAAAGCTGTTCCAATGTTGACAAACCCAAAGGGAGCCCACTGATTCCAAGATTGAGGCAGCAGGAATCCAGAAATATCAGGCCAGCCAAAATGGATGTGATTACAGGACACAAGAGAACAGAGAGATCAGAATGACATGGAGACCAGGCAGGACTTGAGAATCTACTGAACAAAAACATTGGTGCTTCTAGGGGGTAAAACGGAGAGTTCTCTCTATTGAAGAGTCTCCAAAGTTGTCAGCCTAAAGCAACTTTTTTAACATAGTCCACTCCCCCCAATATTGTCAAGTTGTCTAGATTCATAGAATGCTTTTAAAAAATCTATGTAAGTTGTAAAGACCTTTAGAATGAGGAACAGAGATGTTAAAGGCAAAAGGGACTCATGGACAGGGAACTTAGAATTCAAAGCTTGGAGGAAATTTGAGAAAATTAAATGTCAAAGCTGGAAGTAATAATGACAACTAAGCCACGTAACTGCCTCATTTTATAGAAGAGAAAGCTGAGAAATTAAAGACTAGCAATTGATATAACTTGCTCACACTGGTTTAATGAGAAAGACAATGTTAGAATTCAGACTGGCTAAACCCAAGGCCTTTCATAGCTAACCTGTGATCTAAAATAACAATGCTAATAGCAGGTGCCCAGCACCTACTATGTTCCAGGCACTATGTTACTCACTTTACAATTATAATTTCATTTTATCCTCACAACAACCCTGGGAGGAAAGTTTTAATATTATACTCATTTTGCTATTTCAGAAACTGAGGCAGGCAATAGTTAAGTGAATTGTCAAGAATCACAAAGCCAGTCAGTGTATGATACAGGATTTGAATTCAGGCCTTCTTGACTCCAGACCTAGTGCTCTGTCTACTACATCCTTATCTCTTCCCTCCCAAAATTGATAATTTTCTTTGGAATTCTTCATGATTTCATGGGAGCAAGGTAATATATTCAAGATTATGAATTCAGTCTCACATCCTGATCCTTAATCTCAACCTCATATATATCCCTGAACCTGCTACATATTGATCAAGAGAGACTGGAAAAGAAGATCTTGATACCTCAGGTCAGCCTATTTCCATAACTGAAGACGCAACTCTTGTCCTACTGATGATATGTGAAGGACAGAAGATTAGATTAGGGAGGCCAGTGGAACCAACTCAGAATACATTTGGATAAAAATAGACTGCCTCTAACCCATCCTGTGAGTGAGACAGAGGACGTCCAGCATCTACCATCCCAGTGTCCCGCAGGGGGCGAAAAAGGCGTGAAATTATGGTAATTTAAAAATCCAATTAGCTCGATCAACTCTGAGACTTGAAGACACAGAGGGCAATAGAATCTTTAATCATGGAAGTGCTGGCTTTGGGGAACTGAGATGGCTGAGTAGAACTGGAGAGGGAACAGCCCCCCAATCCTACCTTCTATGGTCCTCAGCCTGACTCATCTTGCCCTTTACTGCATATCAAGTAACCTGTTTGTTCTGCACCACTTAAACTTCATAAGGGCATGGACTTAATTATTCATTAACTTCCAGGGCTTTTGGACACCATTGATTTTTGTTTCAGGTTTTCTGTTGGATCCGGTACACTTATTCTCATTTGATAGCATTAAGTATTTTGAATAATTAATATGGTAATTTACCCTAAATGGAATGAACAAATGTTACCCTCTACTTGGAGAAGGGATAAAAAAATTCCCCGAAGTCAGTTTTCCCAAAACTTTTAATATTACTTCAGGGACTTGAGAGAAAGGCTAAGGTTTTAATGCTATTCTTTCTGGTGTATCTCCATATCCTATCACAGGAAAGAATCACAAAATCACAAAATTTTAGCATTGGAAGTAGCCATAGAGACCAACCAATACATGAAAAGGAATCCGCACAATAACTTTTACTTCTGAGTGCTCATTGAGCCTCTTCTTGAAGACCTCTGAGGAAAGTGAAACCACCTTTTCTCAAAGCTATCCATTCCACTTTGGGACAGCTCCAATTGCTATGAAGCATTTCCTTCCATCGAGCCTAAATTTGTCCCTCTGTCAATTACATCAATTGCTTATGGTTCTGCCCTCTAGTGTCCCAAACAGCAGTGCTCATCATTCATCCATGATAGCTCTCCATGCCCCTTCCCACCAACAAGTCTTCTCTGCCCTAGAACAAATGTTCCCACTTCTTCCAACCGATGCTCATATGACATGGAATTAAGACCCTTCACCATTATGATGGTCCTTCTCTGGATACTCTACAGCTTTATCAATACCCTTCTTAAACTGTGGCATTCAAAACTGAATACAGTATTTCAGTTGAGATATGACAAAGACAGAGGGCATTAGAAACATAACCTCCATGTTCCTGGAAGCCATGCTTCACTTATGGAGGCCTAAGAGTACATTAACTTTTTGATCTGACATATGACATTACTGACTCATGTGGAACTTGCAAACCATTAAAACTTGCAAGATTCTTTTTTTTCTGAATAACTTGTCTATCCATGCCTCTCCCATCTTATAATAGTAAAGTTAACTTTTGTATCCAAGTACAAGTCTTTACATTTGTTCCTATTGAATTTTGTCATATGGTGTTAAGTCTAATATTCTAATGAATTTATTTAATTCACTCCATTCCAGAAATAAGCATTATTCATTTTTAGCCTAATACCTACCTCCTCCATAAATACTTCTCAATTCATACTTACATTGATGTATGAGAACCCTAAAGATAATTGGCTATTTCTTCCTTTGATGTTCTAGGGCTGTTTCTTTTGGTATAGCTCATGAACCACCATTTAGTGTATTCTCCTCCCAATTGATTTTCAATTAGCCAGACAGAGTGAATTAGCTTTTTAGAAAGGGATGTTTACCGAGGTGGTACAGTAGGAACACTTAGTACAAAACATTACTCCCCCCTCCAGAAGTCTGGAACACACTCTCCCAAAATGTATGCTGAGCCCAGGGGAAATGAGCTCAATCTAAGAGAACACATGTGGTCAAAGTGTAATTCACAGCTTCTTCTTGTCTTTAAGTCCTTCTCTCCCTTGTGAAATCTTCATACAGTTTCTCCTTCAGACTATATAAGTACTCTTCCAGAATTTAAGATTCTATGATCTTGTAGATTCTTGAAGCTGTTTGTCCTTAGTTTTCTTTGGTTCTTGATGCAGAAACTGCTACCAGATCATCTCTTTTCCTTCCCCAAGTGATTCCTTCTCAGGGGCCTGAGTGAAACTATTCCATTACTATGCTGGCTGGTAGTCAAAATGCCAGATGTTGTACTTGCTTGTTCTTTTGTCCAAGCCACACAGGGTATGACTGATTCTGTTTAACCAACCACAAGACATTTCCTTCATGGTATCATCTGCTTTCATTCAATAATTAAAGTACTACACTTCGTCCAAATTGATTAAATACTTGTTCATACCTACTTTATACCTTTGATTGATTGAATGATTCAATAAGGGTGTCTAGGAATTGTTGAAGTCTAGTTTACACTTTTGATGGCTTGACTGATTTTATAACTCAATAAAAGAGGCATCCTTAGCTGATATACGTGTTAAGTCATAGAGTATCTTGTGAGTTACATTAACAAGATGAGGTGGGATATCCCTCCTGCATAAGGACATATTTTGAGAACAGATCATTAGGTAGATGATTTATGAGCACTTAGGAAGGGAAGTGGCAATCGCTAGGAACCAACATGGATTGACTACAAATAAGGAATGCCAAACTAACCTAATTTTTTCCTCTTTGGCAGGGTTAGGAAACTGGTAAGTTGGCATAATGCCCTAGACATCATTTTGTGGATTTTAGCAGGCCAGGGGCATTGATAATATGGAGTTCATCCAAAAGAACATCACCAGGATGGAAAAAGAAATCAAAATTATGTCTTATAAAGTTTGCTTGTTGAAACATGGGATGTGTATCCTGGAGAAGAAAAAAATTTAGATGACCATGATCATTATATTCAAACATCTGAAGCATATCATTGGGAAAAAGAAACAGACTTGATGGCATAAATACAAATAAGAGATTTCAGCTCAGTATAAAGAGTTTCCTAAAAACTCAGTAAAAGAATTTGCCTTCTTCATTAAATGATGCTGGAAAATGTAACATTGCTTAAATTCATTTTATAAAACTCAAAGTATCTATCAAAATAAAATTATTTTCTGGGTACAAGAAGTAATCACTTGTCACATGGAACTTTCTACTAACCAGGCAATATATTGGACCTCAGCCTTATGGTATCAAAGACTGGGAATAAGAAAGCTAAACAGTATCAGGTCAAGGAGACAGGGATGGAGATGGGGTATATACATATGTGTATGTGTATGCACACATATCAAGATGTGTATGTATGTATATACACACATATGTCTATATACACATATGTGTATGGAGAGTATATATGCTTATACACACATGTATATATATATATATATATACATATATTGAGAGAGAGAGAGTCAGAAAGACAGAGAGAGAAAAGCCTTTTAAAAAGAGTTACAAAAATATTATGTCACAATAAATCATATGATCATAGATACAGAACTGAAAGGGAGCATTTCATCTAATCCAACTTATTTTATAAAAGAAGAAAATTATGCACAAGAAAGAGAAGTGAGTTACTTAAAAAGGCAGCAAGGTAAAGAGCTAAAATTTGAACTCAAGTTCTCATTGAAATCCAGTGCCCTTTCCATTATACCCTACTGGGTTGTTATCATCTTAAACACTTTTTCAAGAAAATAATTTCACTCAATTTTTATGTTATTTTTTTTCTTCATAAGAGTATGCTTCCAATTCTATGCTCTAAATAAGAACGAGAACAAAATTCACTTCAAAACAACAACAACAATAAAACCTTATGGATGATCTTGCTAAGCACAGCTATTTCTCTCCTAGAGTGAGAAAGAAGGATATTTTTTGAAATCCAGAGGAGCCCTTCCCTTCTTGTTTTGTAGGATACAGGCATATCTCCTCCAGAGCTATGGATGGTCAATACTCCAGTGAAAGGAACTGGCTAACATGTATCTTGTAGGTGAAATCAGGTCAAGATACAGAAACTGACAGCACTCAGTGAACTTCTTGAGGCTTAGACAGACTTCAGTTGCCTAGAGTCTATCTGAGTCTACTGAATTCCAGTATTTGGGGGATCCTGCCCAGAAACTCAGGTTTAACATCAGTGTCACTGTTAACCCTTCATTTTCCTTCATCCCCTCTTCATCCCCTCTTCATAGCCGATCAATTGCCAAGTCTTGTGAAATCTACCTCATATACCTTCAGCGGACCCTTGTTTCTTTTAGGATAAAATACTAACTCTGTAGACTAGAAACAAAGACCTCCATGATTTGTCTCCCAACTCCCTTTCTATATTACTACCTCATATTCTTGTATTCCACATTCCAGCCAAATTAGGCAACCAGTCTCAATGGATATCAGGCCATTGCCCCTGACTGTCAAGTCAACTTATTTTCATCTCTACCTTTCAGAATTTTGTTTTTCTTCAAAGTTGAATTCAAGTACAGGTGCTACTTCCTGTGTTAAGATTGCTAGATTAGGGTTAGTATACAAGTTTTTTGTCATTATTATTAAAAGGACAGGATTTTAAATATAGATGGTTGTACAAAACCAGGAGTGCTTTCCTGAGAATTATGTGATCAGAATAATGATATGATCATGTCTATAGAATGGGAACATGATTGTGGCAGCTGTGGGAAGGGTGGATTGGAGAACATAGAACCAGAGGGAGTTAGGACAAGTTGATTGAATCATCCAGACCAATGAAGATTATATGCCACACACACACACACACACACACACACACATATGCAAACATACACTCGATCTACATGTGTGTATACATACACACCTACACACACGCACCTGTATATACACATATGAATATATGCACACATATAATATACTGCAATATACACATATGTATTTATTAATAGGCACATACATAAACATATATACCTGTGTGTGCGTAGGGATATGTGTACATATACAAGTACGCATACACAAATGTGTGCAGTGCTTGCTGATTGGTTGAAAATAAGCTGGACCACAGGATTATGGTTTAAGGAATTGGCTCCAATATTTTACTCAGTAGGAAGAAAATTGGCAAAGGTGAAGAGGTCCCTGTATGAGAAACAAGAGAGACTTCCTTACTCTATTCACGTTGCTTTTGCTAATGATTAACTAACAAATTAATAGCAGGGTCCAAAAAAGGAGTGAGAGATAAGGGATAAGGTGTAAAGAGTAAGTCAATCTGTTAGATAGAACAGCTAGAGGGGGAGATGATTCCAAAACTACAGGTCACTGAGCAGCAAAGGAATTTTACCAGCCCCTGAAGCATACTTAGCTAGCTTTCTCATGAAGGATATATTCAGGGGTGCCTTGGGGGCTACTTACCCTAGGTTGGTATATTATAAAAAGGCTGCAATGCCTCTTGTTTTCTATAACACAGAATACTGTAAGTCCAAATATTCAGGAACCACTCAAGGAAATCTATATTCTGGCAATGTTGACCAGCTCCTAGGCAGACCTCAAGGGTACATATACCGGATCAGGTGAAATAAGTAGAGAAAGGAAACATTGGAGTGGGAATGTTACCAACTGGCACATAGTCTTGCTGTGTCCTTTGCTTTAAAATCAATAAAATATAATTGGAAAAATTGTGAGTGGAAGCTGAGCCTTTCTTCTTTAAATCTAAAGGGATCTTTATAGTGCAAAGGAATACCAGTATATGGTTGGGGTGTTAGACTCCTTCAAGAATAAATAGCATGGAATTATACTTGGGGTATTGGTGCTGATGCTCTCCTTCCATGGACCAGATGTCAAATGACAAATAAAGTTGCATTGATTACTTACATCATTAGTTGCCCCCTTTGCACTTAAACCCTAGAAGTCGCAGGTTCAAAAGTAGTGAAGGGCATAGCAAGGTAATCAGATAATTCATGAAGCTTTCCCTGGTGTCCCTCTCCTCTTCCCTCAGCTGAAAATGTACTTTTCCTCCCTCAAGTTTTCTAGGGCTCTGGATTTCTTTTTCTTTGCTCTCATTATATGATTCTCATTATATTGACCTTTAGGCATTTACCTATACATGCCTATATTTAGGTGTGTATCTTAACTTCCCTCATTCCCAGTAGTATGTAAGCTTTTTGAGGGTAAAAACTATCTTTTTTTAGTCTTTCTATTTCCAGAACCTAGAACAGAACCTTGAAAAAAGTAGGTACTTAATAAATGTTTATTGAATGTTATGTGAATGGATGAGGATTGGAGGAGTGATGACATTCTTTCTTGGGATAATATGATCTGACAGTGGGTATTTAGGCATCATAGCACCCTAGGGCTAGATAGAAGCTTATACAAAGACTAGTTCAATCCCTTCATTTTATATCTAAGAAGATTGAGTTCTAGGGAAGGAAAGGATTTGCAGGTCACACAGCTAGCATGTGGTTTACCTTGGGAGGATTCAAATTTCTGACAAGATAGGGCATGGCACATTGGAAAAGACTGTGGATTTGAAGACTGAAGACCTGGATCCAGATCCTATTCCCTTATCTGTATGATTTTAAGCAAATAATTTGATCTCTCTGACTCAGTTTCCTCCTATGCAGAATAAGGAAGGTTGAATCTCTTCTAGTTCTAAATCTATTAGAATAAGTTCAGTGTTTCATTCAATCTCTCTGCCTGGCATGAGTAGAAGATTTGCATAGAACCATAAGTTAGAAAGGCTAATTGAGGCTGTGTTACCTAAGACGCTGAAATGTTCAGATAAGTAGTTTTAATCTCAACCAGTTGAAGTGTATGTATAGTTATGTATGTGCATGTATGTGTCTATACCTGTATGTACACTGCATGTGTATGCAACATATATGTATATATTGCATGTGTATACATATACCTTTGGGCATCAGTGTTTTATTTTGTTACATTTTTTTAAAAGTATGAGTAACTCAATTTTGTCCGTTATCTACTAATTTGTGAAGTTAAGTCTCAACTTCATGGAAGTCATCGAATTCTGAAAAAGTTACAAGATTACTCTCATTAGACTTAAGGAATGTCACAAAAGTACTCATCTCCCTTTCACCTCAACCCCCTTCGACCAATAAGAAACCAAGTGGTTCGATCTTAAAATCTTATTGTTTTCCCTGTTTTTCACTCCTTCCAAATTGTATATTGAATGTGTAAAAACCAGTGGTCAATGATCTTGGCTACTGACAACCTTGGACTAAGTTTGTTTCTGCAACCACATGCATTGCTAAATGAATCTTTGTCTGGATTCCACTATTTGGTTTCTTTATTCCACCATAACACTTTACAATCTACCAGGTAAGCATATAAATAAATGCATGCATACACATGGCATTGAATCACATAATATTAATAAGAATAACAAAGCCATATCTTGCATTCAAACACAATCTTAGGATAACAAATGGCATTAGATCTTTCTAGATCTCAATGAATAATCTAATTAAATCCACTGATTTTACAGAAGAGGAAATCAGGGGCCAATAGAATTGTCCAGGTAAGTGGCAGAAGCAGATATCTAGATGCCTAATCCCATGATCTTATCTTATAAATTAATATATGCTTAGCTGCTTCAAGAATCTCAGTTTTCAATGGTATAGACACAATACATACAGTAATAGGTTGTAATCCTGCTGTATTTTGGTAGACAGTCACTGAGATTTGCTGTGGCTGAAAATATCAGGCAGGTAGGTGGTATAGTGGATAGAGCACTAGACCTGTTATCAGTAAGACCTGAATTCAAATCTGGCCTCAGATGCTTACTAGCTTGGATGAGCACTTCACTTCTGACTGCTTCAGTTTCCTCATATGTAAAAAGAATATTAATAAAAATATCTTCTTCCCTGTATGGTTGTGAGGATCAAATGAGATAACAGTTGTAAATCACTTAGCAAAACTTCAAGTACTAATATATACATACATGTGTATACACAAATACATGCACCTATGTACATACATGTGTACTTGTATATAAATATATAATATAAAATATATATGTATTTATATATAAATGTAACAGAAAATACATATGAATATATAAAAACAAAAATATAATATATAAGTATATATAAATACAAAAATGTTATGGAGAAATGGGGCTCCCAGGATGTAGAATTGGCAAAAGATCTAATGAAAGTCAATAGTGAAACAAAGATAAAACCACAATTGGAAACATGGTAGGTTTGGCAAGAGGGGAGTATGGCTGGGATAGTTATGGGAGACCTCAACCTCAGGGCTTGGTATATGGTTATATTGAGTAATCACCACTCTCATTTTGAAGTACTATAACATGCATCATGGTAGCTCACAGATTCTGAGAGTATCATGCATTTTACAGGGATTGGTGAGGTTTTACTTTGGTAGGATGTAAGTTCTTTGAAGATGAATCTTTTAATTTTTATAGGCATAAATAGCAGTTAACACAGTTCCTGCAACATAGGAGATACTCAATAAAAGTTTGTCACTTGATTGATTTATAAGAACAGTTAAGCCATGGTGGTATGGAAGAATCAAAGGGCAGTGGGGGTCCCCATTCCCAGTAATGGGCTCCTCAGCTCATACAGTCC
This sequence comes from Notamacropus eugenii, assembly GCF_028372415.1. Lineage (NCBI taxonomy): Eukaryota > Metazoa > Chordata > Mammalia > Diprotodontia > Macropodidae > Notamacropus > Notamacropus eugenii. The sequence continues at coordinate 92,474,463 of NC_092875.1, read as the reverse complement.
AAGGCGACTCTAGCCTATAAAGAGAGAGGAGTCAGCCTGTTAAAACCAAGGTATTTTTCATGTCCAAGGCTACCCTCAAAGAAAACAGAAATGTCCTCAAGGCATAATATAGATCAAGCTTAAAACAGCTTTTCCTTGAAAGGCCTCAGGAATGCTTACTTCACTCCCAGTTCAACTCCCTCTCAAGAGGCACTGTTCTACCTCCTCTACAGCAATCTTGATCACCTAGAAATATCTCTGAGGCCTGTGAGACCTGCTATCCTGCTTAGTAAGTCTGCTATTTAATGGCTAGATCTAGTCCTGCTCATTTAACAATTAGCTCAACTCAGTTCCCAGACTACTTTCATTCTCCTTTGCAATCCCCTCTCAGCTGCTTACAAACTCAATCAATCTATCAACATATGTTATGTAGGTATTTTTTGCTAGGCACTGTGATAAGTACTGGGGTTACAAAAAGAGGCAAAAGACAGCTCCTGCCCTCAGAGAGCTTATAATCTAATGAGGGAAACAATATGGAAACAAATATAAGCAAAGCAAGATATATAAAGGATAAACAGAAAATAATTAATAGGGGAAAAGCACTGGATTAAGTGCTCAGTAAATGCCATTTCTATCAAATGACAATGATGACGATGATGATTTGCATTTATATAGTATGTAAGAGTCTGTAAGATGCTTTATATATATTGTCTTTTGTTCCTCCCCAAAACCCTGGGAAGTTGGATCTTTTATTATCCCCCTTTTATAGAGGAGGAAACCAAGTAAGACAAGGTTATTGGTCAAATAAGCCTTTATTCAACACTTACCACCTTCAGGCACTGTGCTAAGTGATTTTCCCAGGGTCACATGGCTAGTAAGTGTTGGAGCTCGAATTTGAACTCAGGTCTTCCTGACTTGAGTCAAGCATTCTATCCACTGTTCAACCTTATTTTCTCCATCCATCTATTCATTGAATGTAAAAGATTCAGAAGAATATATTGACAAAGTCAGTGGACACATTAACACATAATCCCTACAACGTTCTCCCTGAAAGTTGACACTAAAGCATGTGGGGTTTTTGTTGTGTTTGTCCTTTGTTTTAATAGCATTGATAAATAGCTGTTTCACTTTCACCTTCATTCCACACTTCTGAAGAATTCCCTCAAAACCCCATGTCCTCTGTCAAGTCAGGGCATCACTTGGGCTCATTCTATAGATAGTCTTCTTTTTGGAGAAGTGGTAGTGAAAATAAAAAAAAAAAAAACTTCCTGTTGCCAGGCATCTTTTACTACAGAAACCAGGACCTCTCAGAGGCAGCTGATAATGCAGTATAGAACACTGGGTCTGCAGTGAGGAAGACCTGAGGTCAAATCCAGGTCAGATATATCAGGAGTATTCTGTGAAATTCTAGAGATGAAACAAAAGAGGGCAATAAGTACAGTACATGAAGGGTTAGGAGATAATGCCATATCAGCATCAGCTGAAGGGAAGGAAGGAGGCTTCTTTAGTCCAAAAAGGAGGAAGTCTTAGGGGAATATGATGATTGCAACTGCATGACCATGATCAAGTCACCTTTCTAAAGCCTTCATTTTCTCATCTGTAAAATGCCTGATATATAGCAAGCACTATACAAATACTTATTCTCTTCTCTTTCCTATTCCTGAAACAACCATCCCCCCCCCAAAAAAGACTGGCTGTCCCAGAATAGGTTATCTTCAGAAAAAGGAACACAAGCATAAGTGTACCCAGGGACGAAGATCCAGGCTCAAGATTGACTGAACAACACATGTGCCCATTGCCCTAGCTGTGTTTGAGTAGTATTATACCTGTTTATAGATGAAACATCTTATATATTAAACTGTGGAAAAGACATGGATGGGGATTGGGTAGTGAACTGAAAAGCCAATAGAAATCAAGAGTGGACTAAGGGTCCCAGACTGAATCAAGAAAAGCCTCATTCCTAGAATAAGGGGGTGGCCCAGTTGTCCTTTACCCTGGTCAGACACATGTAGAATATCTGTGGAGTTCTAGGCAACATAATAATCAACTAGAAATGAACCAGAAGAGGGCAACCACTATGGGAAATGAAGGGTCTTGAGATAACTCCATGACTGTGTCAACTGAAGGGAAGGGGTTTCTTTAGTCAACAATAAAAAGGAAGTCTCAAGGAAATATGATAAGCAAAATGTCTCTTCTTAGGTATTTGAAAGACTGTCATGTAAAAGGAGGAATAGGACTATTTTTTTTCTTCTTTTTTTTTTTCCTTTTTGACCATAGAGAAATTAGTAAGTTACAAAGAGGCAAATTCAGGGTGACAATTCACCTTGAATTGTTGGGGAATTTGCCAGGATAATACTTACTAAGAATTAGAACAATATACAGCTAGGAGAAGAAGTCATGACCCAGCACTGAAGGAATAGACAGAATCATGAAAGATAAAAGGGATAATTGTGATAATATTTATCATGTAGTTACATATGCGCATCTATAGATATAGATACGTACACATGTATACACACATATATTTACCACCAAAACCACTAAATGGTTTTGTAACTGTAACTCAGCAATATCGTTACTTGGTTTATACTGCTAACAGACCAAAGCAAAAGGAAAAGGGAGCATACGTGTGTGCACATATATTATATATGTACATCTATAATGTATACACATATGTGTGTCTAAGTATATATATACCCACAGAATTGTGTGGTATACATATACATGTATGTACACACATGCATGCACATATATGTATTGGTAACAAATCTTTATGTGGGGACAAATAACTTCAAACTAAAAAGGGAGTGCTCATCAATTGGAGAATGGCTAAAAATTATTGTGCTATATGAATGTAATGGAATATTGTTGTACCAGATAAGTGGTGTACTGGATAGAGTTGTGGGCCTGGCACATAGTTAATGCTATATAAATGCTTCTTCCTTTTCCCCTCCATAAGAAATGGCAGAAGGGACAGTGTCAAAAGAAAACTGGGTGATCTCTATGAGTTGATGTGGAGTACAGTAAGAAAAACTAGGAAAACCAATTACGTGATGACATTATAAAGAAAAATCAAAATAAATGAGACATGTAATCAATGCAATGACTAGCCACAATTCCAGAGTACTAGAGAAACATACTACTCCCAGTCTCACAGAGAGGTGATGGCTTTAAAAGAAGGCATTTGCCATTGGTGCTTTCTTTTGTCCTTATTTTTGTATTTTTTTTAATTGTGAGAGGATGCAAGAAAAAGAGAAATAAACAATTACTAAACAGTAAAATAAGTGGGAATATTAAATCTGTCTGTCTCTACATAAACACACATATACATTCACAATACATATACGTGTGTGTGTGTGAGTGTGTGTAGTGTGTATTCATCTTCACTTAAACTCTGTATACCTCATATTCCTCCATGGTAAAATGGGAATAATTATAGAACCTACTCCCCCCCAGAGTTATTGTGAGGATAAACTCATAAAAATTAGGTAAATAGCTTTATAAACCTTAAAACACTATATAAATATTATTTATTAGTAGTGGTCAAGATGATAAAGAAAGGAAGGGAAAAAAGGAAGGAGGGAGAGAAGGAAGGAAGGAAGGAAAGAAAGAAGAGAAAAAAGAAAAAGAAAGAAAAAAGGAAGGAAGGTGTGTTATCGTAGACAAGAGAAAGAAAGAAAAGATTGACCTGGGCTAGTTTGCCCCTCCTTAGGCAGCCTAGTGCCTCTGTCCCTCACCATATCAATGTCAAATTTAGTTTGGACAACCAATATTCCACTGCAACTCAAAACTCCCAAATTCAAGAGATCCATCAGACAACCTCCCTGGTACATGAGATCACCAAAACAGACCACCCATGCCCAGCAATTATTAAAATTCATCCCCTTACCACTATCACTTCTTCAAAATGAAAGAATTAGAGCTATCCAAAAATAGAAAGTTCTACTTTGGGAGTTAGGGATTTTCTCCCCATTGAGGATGCTCTATAAAGACCTAGCTATTCTTCTATCAGTTATGATGTAGATGGCATTTTTGTTCAGGTATGGGTGTAAATAGGAGTCATTTAATGTTTCTTACAATTCAGGGATTCTGGCATATTAGTGTGATAAAGTGATTACACAATATGAATTCAAATGATAATAATGATAAATTACAATAACTTCTAACACAAAAAAAATCTCTAAATTTTATTTAAAAAACATTTCCTTATGACAATCCTATGAATATCTTATGACATGTAGGTATGATCCACATTTGTGGATGAAGAAAAAAAATGCCTCAGAGAGAGGAAGTGACTTACCGAAGATCACATAACTAGTAACTGAAAGAATTAAGATTTAAACTGAAGCCTCTCCACTCCAAAGCTAGTGTAATTCATAATATATGGAACTGCCACATTTCTTGATTTCTGGGGCCCACAGACTCCCAGTCCCCTCCTCTAGTCTGTCTTCAGCCAAGCATGGTCTGTGTATATCACCGGCCACTCTGTGTTTGACAGTTGTGACTTTAGCCTATGAAATATAAACCAATTCTCCTAAAATATGTAAGTTGCCCAAAATAAATTGTGTGGTTACCTGTGAAATATAGTCACATAGCTCTAACAGCCCACTTGCTCCTGATATCATAATTCCAACACTCAACCAGCAGAGCTCATGGTTGACATTGAATAGTGGAAATGTAGTAAGCAGAAAGTATCAGAGAAAAAAGAAAGAATCCATGGAATAAATGTCATTTATCAAAATGAAGAAGATTTTGTGTATCATCATTTATGTGGGGGATCCTTCATCATCAGTGAAATAGAACATGGAGAAACTTGGGTGTACAGGCCAAAGGGAAGAAGAGGACTATTTATAATCCCAATGCACCTGAGGCAGTATCATCTCATCCCCTCCCCATTGGTCTCGTGAGGGTTTTCCATGATGAATTACATCAGTATTTGATTTATATGCTGGGTGCTGGGCTGCGACTCAGCTCAAGTGCCAGAGCGGCCTTGATTTGGTATCCAAATGTGCCTTCAGAATTCTAGCAGGACATAGTGGGGAAGATCTGGACTCGAAATCAAAAATTCTGATTTTTAATTCCATTTCTCTTATTAACTCACTGAGTACACTGGGAAAAATCCCATGCCCTCTCTGGGTCTCAAGTTCCTCTTTTATACAATGAATAGTTTATCTCTTCTAACTCAGATTTCCCAACTCTTTCATGCCATTCTCAACTCCCTCATCTACCACAATCCTTTTGTTCACCCAGTCTAACACAGCTGGTTAAGATACCAATTCATTGACTTCAGAGAAATGGATAGGTGTGATAAGACTTAGTTTCAACTCATAATTCTTCCACTTAATAGTTGTGTGATTTGGGGAAAGTCACTTGGGAAAGTCTTAGAGCATCACTAAAATTAAATAATTGGGCTAGATGCTCTCTAAAGTCCTTTTCAACTTTAATTCTCTAATCCTGATCTTGTGAGCTATAAAATAGAAATGATAATAAATATTGTCCTGCCTACCTTCTGGGGTTATTAAAATCAAAAGTATAAGTGCTCCATAGCCAGAAAGCATAGATTAAATATAAACTTTGATTATTTCCTTCAAATACCACAGATGACATGAAATCTCCCACCCCTGATTCAAACTGCAAATCTCTATGCCTTTAGGAGATGGCCTTCATTAGCAGCTGCAGCCAAAATAATTCATCTTTTCATAGCTGGTCTGCTGTTGATGAGTGAACAAGCCTGGTCCATGCATGGCACATGTAGTCAATCCCTGGGCTCATCCTTGCAGCATTTCTAGCCTGGCACGGCCTACCCAAACTTGTGCTCTGTTAGAAGAATATGAGAAAGCAGAGGGTCATCTCCTATTGGAAGGAACAATCAGAGCATTCTACTGGAGGAGATAATAGTAGGAGCATTTCTAATGGGAAGAAGCATAGTACAATAGAAATATCATTAGTTCTAGAGTCAGAGGATCTGAATCTGAATTTCACCTCTCATGCTTAACTGCCTGGATATCCTTAGGTAAGTCACTTAACCTCTCTGGGTCTCAGTTTCTTCATTTATAAAATAAGAGGATTGGACTGTGTCTAGACCTATGAGCCTAATCCTCCCCCATAGTTTTTTGTCAATGCTTCACTATGGAATAGATGTGACTATGGGCTCTCCCAGGCTATACCAGTGAATGTAAACTTTAGCAGATCTTTCATAACTGAGGTTGAAGATTCCAGTAAAAGAAGATTTACTTTGAACCCAAGGCTCTTTGGAGCTGTCGGTGGTCAAGTGATCCCTAGATCTTTCCCTGAGACCATTTAAAGTCATCAAAAAGTAGCAATAGAGATGCTAAGGGTCATGGAATGTTGATAACTGTCCTGCATAGGATGTATGGAATGTTTAGAGAGGTCTAGCCCTTCTGGTGTGAGGGCTTGCTGAGCCATTTTCAGGGCTCCTCCTCTGCCTTTGATGTCTACCTTCACACAATTCTCACCTGTGGTTTCAAGGAATTATACCATACCCAACAGCCACACCCTAGTAAGCCATGCTGGTAGACTGACTAAAGCAGGTAAAGGGTAATCAGTAGGCCTCAAACCCAATGGTGAGTTAGGGGGATGTATACCTTAAGCATGTGATGACTTTCCCCCAGGTGGACTGGGTGACTGAGAACAATTTGTTCCAATGGCATGAAGGTAGCAGAAGCAGGTTCTGTGAAAAACTTAAGAGTTTAGTCAGACAACAAGGACACCAATGTCATCCAATGCATTGTGGGCCATCACTGGTCATCTTGACTTTTGTCTTGACACTGGACTGGGATGACTCTGAAAGAGAGAGTGAGGCTGATGATTTTATGCAACTCTGCCTCACTTAAATCCAATTTAAATGCCTGTCAAAACATCACCAGGAATGTTATTAGTCCTTTTCAATAATAAAAGACTAACAACAGCAAGGTGCTTCAATGGATAGAGTGCTGGATTTAGAGTTAGGAAGACCTGAGTTCAAATCTATCCTCAGGCACTCGCTATGTAAACACTTAATCTCTGTTTCCTCTATTGTAAAATGAGCATAATCTGAAGTTTCTGACACATAATAGAAACTACATAAATGTTTATGCCCTTCCCTTCTTTCCCATGTTGGATAAATGAAGGAGTATGGACAGTTTCCACAGGAGAGAGTATATGTTTAAAGAGTTTGCTTCGAAGAAGGAGGAGTTGTGTTGAATGCTTAGAAGTTCAGTGAGTCAGTGCACCTGAGAGAGAGAACAGAAGTATTAGCAAAACTTGGAGGTATTGAGATATGTAATTATAATAATTGTCTTTGTTATAATTATATTTACCAGAGTAATAGCTTTGTGATATAATAGTCCCATGCTGAGTGCTCCACTAGGCATTCTTTTAAATTTGTATCACCAGAATTCTATGTAGTAGCATAACACAATCTGTGTGTAAGACACAATGCTAGGCACACAGAGAAGATTAAAAAAATGAATTGTACATCCTTCGTGATTTCAAAGAGCCCATCATCCAGTTGTGATGAAAAGAATCTATTCACAAAAATGTAACTTTTTAGATAGTTCACACATTGGCAATGCTTAACTTTTCCAATACCTTTCTCCACAGCACCCCTATAATCTAAGTAGTACCCATGGTTTTATTCCCTTTTCTACACATGGGAAAATTGAGGCTCAGGGAGGTTACAGGGATTTGGGGTGGAACTCACCCCATATTACACAGTCAAATGAGTTCATGAATCAAGCCTTGAAACAAGGTCTGTTGACTCTTGGGTTCTTTGACACTCAGTGCTTGTCCGTCTGTACTGGGATGACTTTTAGGGCGTATGACCAACCAGTGAACAGATAACAACAACAGTTAATAATAGTTATTATTAGTATTTATGTATAAATTTGCATTTATATACAATATATTTAGGTGCATAATTTAGATATAAGTACATACAGTATATATATATATTTATATAGTATATTAGCATTTATATTTGTAAAATTAGAGTTAATACAGATTGTAAAGAATTTTACAAATATTACCTCATTTGATCCAAACAACAACTCTGCAAGGTAAGTCCCATTTTATAGATGAGGAAACTAAGGTAGACAGAAGTTAACTAACTTACACAGTCACACAACTAGTAAGTCCATGATGCTGAATCTGAACTCAGGCCTTTGTGACTCCAGGTCTATTGTTCTATCCACAGTGGCACCAAGACAGATGTTAAAGATACCATATAGGACAAAGATCATCATTTTCTAGAAGACTTCCCTGATAATTTGTGATCTCCTGGAGAGCAGAAACCAAGTCTTATTTCGGAAAGAAATTAACCCAAGATGTATTAAATACTGACTCTGTGATTCTGTGGTCAGAGCACAATACTGGACAGTGGGAAAATAGAAAGGCCTACACTTCAGGAACACATATTTTGGTAGGAGGATATGGTACATGTCAAAAATTATGTCATAAAATATATCACAAATGCTTTAGGGAAATCTACACAAAGTATGATGTAAAGGCCAAGGAGGAAGAGTTTGTAACCCAAAGTAGAAATCAATCAGTTAGTTAAAAAGCATTTATTAAGTGATTAATATGTGCTGGATATGGAAAGAAAAAAAATTTTCCAGTCCGTCAAATGTAGAGACCTTGCTTTGCTTAGCTCAAAAAATAATCATAAAGATCAGAGTCATAGAACAGTGAGGAATAGGGAAGGAAAAGCACTGAAACTAGAATTAAACAACCTGGAATAACAGTAAGGACCCCAGCACTCCGTATGACCTGCTGGTACTGATTCTTAGATCTGCTTTTCTAAGGAGAGCAACCTTAAAAGCGGTAAGCAATCTTACTTTAGTCAAGCACATATATCATTCACTCAGTTCAGGGGAAAAAGTCAACAGCCTGAACTTCAGAGAAAATACAAACAGAAATCACAAAAGGAAATTGCAAACAGAAAGACCAACAGAGAGGGCTTCCAACTGTCTGATTATAGACAATACACATACATTGTTACCAGAGACACAGTACCAACATCCGGGTTTTTAAAGAGAGAGATCGAAGGGGGTCTCCTAAAAAGCTGCCAGAGTCTCCTCTGCCTAATCACACAAACACTCTTCCAATGTCAGCCCCAAAGCAAAACCTCACTTCGGAGTGTATATACACTTTTCAGAGCAGGAGGGCAAGACCCTTATGACCCAGTGCTTCACTAGCAACTAACAAAAGGTGTGGACCTTCATACAAAACACTAAATACAAATACAAAACAAACCTCCTCTAATCAAGCCTCCCCCAATAGCCCCATCTGAGGCCTATTAGTGGGTAGGGAAGATTTTCCACCTTGGTCCAAAATCCTAGCTCTGGTACTTGCAGTCTTGGTGACACTGGGCAAGTCAGTCTCCCCCATGCCCAACTTGAACCTGTTTTCTTATTTTTAAAATCAGGATATTAAAATCTGGAAGCTGAATAATTGCATCAGTGTGGTGGAAAAGGAGCTTTCCTTGGGTCACCAGTGGGGTAAAGGGGACATTGCTATAGGACCTGTTTATTACTGATGTAGTAACCTCCTGAGGGATGGTTTGGTCACCCTACTGCTGCTGTTTAGATTTTCTCAAAGGCTACTGTTTGTTCATGGTTAAATAATGCACAAAGTTCTATTAGCAAACTTGGGAACATTTGGAGAAGCCCCTGGTTAGGAGTGTGTTCCATACCTGGAGAGACCTTAAGATTCATACCCAGCACAGTACATTGGAGAGTCCTATATCAGAGCCAGAAAAGTATTCTGTGAGCAGACTTATAGCTACTATCAAGACAATGGATGACGTGACTAGAAATTTCCATAGCACATAGGCATTACTAGCAGCTATTGAGTGCTGGGATCCTAACAACAAGCACCACTCCCACATGGCACAGTTGCCTCACTGGCTTGAGATGGCTCCCAGTGCAGCAGCCTCTTGATTTCCCCTCCCACCCACATTCCCAACTCTACCATTGATTCCTCCCTTCCCAGGAAGGCAGAGTCCTATTTGTCTCAGATGAGACAGTCTGATGCTCCCTCTCAGCATCATCATCACCTCTTAAACTAGCTTTTATTTTTTGTGGGATGGGGGAGGTTTGGGTGAAAAAATAACTGGCTATGGCTCTGACATAATCAGTTGCTTTGACTTTCCCTTAGTTAAAGAAGTTTAGAGTATAAACAGTCATTTTAATATTAGTAGATGGTATTTATTTGTAACTTCAAAATTTGAAAAATATCTTATGTATCTTATCGTCATTTTCTGAGTCAGTTAAAAAAATATTTGTTAAATATTGACTAAGTGCCAAGCATTGTGCTAAGCACTGGAGAGAGTAAGAGAAATAAGACAGCCCCTGCACTTGAGGAGTTTACAATCTAACGAGCAAGACAACATGCAAGTAACAGTGTACTAAAATGCTATATAAAGGATAAATTGGAAATAAGCAACAGGGGGAAAGGTACTAAAATAAAGAGAGGTTGTTGCAATAGCATACTGCTTAGTGTCCCTGCCTCAAGTCACTCACCACTTCAATCCATCTTCCACTCAGCTGTCAAACGGATCTTAAAAGTAACTCAGGTGTAATCATGTCGCCTTCCTCTCCATTCAATAAACTCTAGTTGTTCAATATCACCTCTAGGATTAAATAGAAAATTCTGCATTTGTCTTTTTTTAATCCATTACAGTTTGGTCCCTTTCTACCTTTGCAGTCATCTTATACCTTACTCTTGTTCATGTGCTTTTCCATCTAGTGGCAATAACCTTGTTCCTCAAAGAGGATATTTTATTTCCTGATTCTAAGCATTTTCCCTAGTGGTTCCCAATACCTGGAATCCTCTCCTTCTTCACCTTAATCTCCTGGATTCCTTTAAGTTTCAACAAAAGTTCAACCTTCTATACAATACCTTACCAGATCATTCTTAACCTTGGTGACTTCTCTCTGAGATTATCTGCAATAAATCATCATCATCATTATCATCATCATCATCATCATCATCATCATCATCATCATCATCATCATATCTGTCATCTCTCTCTCTCCCTCTTTCTCTCTCTCCCTCTATCTTCCCCCACACACACATGCACACACACACACACACACACACACACACACAGACATTTGTTTGCATTTTGTTTCCTCATTAGAATGAGAACTCCTTGAAGACAGGGAATGTATTTTGAATAAAGAACCCCAGCAAAACACAGTTTTTTCACATAGAAAATGCTTAATAAATGCTTACTGATTTGAATTAAATGTCAGAAAGAAGAATTCTTAATCTATTTTCATAATAATAGGAAGCTACTGAAAATTTTTTAGCAGAAATGTAGCTGGACCAGACTTAAACAAATGCATGCATATTCTGGCAGCAACATAAAATATAATTGGAGCTGAAGAGAGGATAGAAACAACAGTGAAGGTATATTTTTATAATGGTCCAAGAAAATTGTAATGAGAGCTGGGACTAAAATAGTTGCAATGAATATGGACAGGCGGGAATCGTTATGGGAGAAAGTGAACGAGGTAGAAGCAAGTCACCAGAGAGTAACTTATTGAATACAAAATTAAATGAGGAGGAAAAATGTACTATGACACCATATTACAAACGTGTTTTGAAGTCATTGAAGGTTTGGTCACACAGGAGGTATGGACATGTGTAAGGAAAGATAATTCAAGAGATTGATCCTACCCTATGAACTCGTGGGGAATAGATATGAAAATCCCTTCCCTTAGTAAAGGCTTCTTGTACAAAGTGCTGATCCCTAAGTTTCTTTGTAGCTTTTGTACATGCAATACAGCGGGACACACATTGATAAGTAGTTGGAATTAGAACAATTGTTTGTGAATTAAGTATGAATGAATGATTTGCATGAAATCCCCAGTCATAATGGGCTAATTATGTGAGTGGGGCTAGCTGTTGTTACAGTAGATGTAAGAGGACTTAACAATTCTCTGACTTAGAAGACTAGAATACAGGGTAGCCAGATACAGTATACAAACACATTGTTCTAAAGAGAAGAGATTTGAGTCCTATTCTATGTGTGCTACTGATTCTGTTTTATGTTTAAAAGTGTCACCTACCCAAGCTGGCTACTCCTCAGAGTAAGAAGAGAGTAAGAGAAAAAGTGGGGGAAACCATTGAAAATGGCCATCTCAAGAAGTTTAGCCACAATGGGCAGAAGAGATAAAAGAGAATAGATGGCAGGGATGGATAATGATGGTTTTCTGAGTACAGAAGACACATGAGCATATCTGTAGATAGTAAAGAAACATTCAGTAGATAGGGAGAAATTAAAAGTAAATGAGAGAGTCAAGAAGATAGAGGGGATAATCTGCTGGAGAAGACAGGATGAAATAGGATCACTTTCATAGGCAGAAGGGCAAGAAGAAGGGTCACCTCATTATGTGAAACAGGGTTAGGGGAGGATGTGTCTTAGTGATGTGAGATGAGGCAGAGGGGAGAAGAGGTGAAAGAACTCAATTTTTACATAGCTAATGCTTAATCAATGCTTATTTACTTAAATGCTTGGCAGAGGAATTTTTAACTTATTTATGTAGTAACAGGGAACTAATTTTTGAGCTGAAAAGTGTCAGGACGAGATTTATGAAAAGTTTTCAGTTGAGGGAATTAGGGTGGAATCATGAGACATTTGAAGAGGGATCAAAAGTTTGGGAAGCCATGCTGCAGAGAGTGGAATAGTGAGTTGCTCTGGGAGGTATAGAGGCCCTGCCTTACAGCAGTGAGGGCCTGGCTAAAGTTATGTAACATAAATTTGTAGTGGATGCCAATTGCATGATTTTATGAATTTCTCCTTCCTCATTTAGCCATGCATGAAGGAGTTAAAATATGTAAGGAAGATTTTAATGTCACTCTCTTCCCTTCTCAGTCTTAATCTTATAATTAACTTCTACTCTTGAATACTTTGCCCAGTTGTCCTATGGCTGCTCATGACTTGCCAAACAAGCCTGAATTACTACCAGATTTTCTTCTTTGCTCCTACTCTTATGATTTTGAACATCCTTAGAGGAATTTGTACATAACCTTCCAAACAGGCCAACAAAGCATTTTTGTTTTTTTGCCTCATATGAGCTCTGATAACTACTTAATGACCTTTTCTTCATGTAATGGTAATTTAGGGTTAATGGTGGACAGGGAAAGAGTTAAAGATCTTCCCCATACATTAATAGGCCTCAGTACCTTTTGTTAAATTCTATTGAGGCACTGGGTCAGAGGGTCATGACCTCAGGCTGTGAAAAGTGTATAAATATTCTGAGGTAAGGTTTTACTTTGGGGCTTACTCATTGGAATCATTTGTTTGGCCAGATGAGACTCTGGCTAGCCATGAAGGAGCTCCCTAGCTTTGAAAAGCCAGATGTTGGTGCTTTTCTGTCTAGTAACTCTGTATGTATTGCTTATGGTCAGACAGTTGGAAGCCTTGTCTGTCGATTTTTATTTCTCTGTATTTTCTCTGAAGTTCAGGTGCTGACTTTTTCCCCTGAACTAAGTGAATGATATATGTGCTTGACTAAAGTAGATTGTTGACCCCGCAAAAGTTGTTTTCCCTTTATAAAAGTAGATCTAAGAACCTGTACAGCATGCCTTCCTGTGTATGTCAGGGTGCTTGCTGTTACACCTCACTGACTATTATACTCTGCATGGCTGATGTTCCAAATCTTCTTTTCTTACTTCAGATATCTTCTCAATTAATCAACAATTAATATGTATTTAAGTGCCTATAATGCCTCTCTTAGGAAACAAAACACTTAGAAAACTGCAATTTTCTTAAGAAAATAGAGGCTACACATCTTCACTTTCCTCTGCTTTCCTGTTCTACATCTTAAGAGTTCTTTTTGTCACCCTTTCCACCATTTTTTCCTTCTTTGGTTCAGTTTCTGATGAAGAGGCATCCTATGTTCACGAAAGGCACAGTTTATCTCCCTGTCTAGAAAAAGAAAGCTTGATGAATAATAGCTTAAGCTATAGAAAAGTGGAATGGTCTGCCTGGAAAGAAAGTGCATTCCTCTTAACTGAAGGTCTTCATGAAAAAAAATAAATGATAATGTTTAAATTTGCTGTAATAGTTAACCAAGTACAGGTTAGACAATATTGCATTCTGTGACTATATGATACTAATTGCCAATATAATATTATGAAAATCACTTTGCCTTTCTGTACCTTAGTTTGATTTTTTTATTTGTAAAGTAAGCACATAAAACTCAGAGATCCAATAAACCCTTTTGCATATTGCAAAGCACTGTACAAATATAATTTCTTATTAATGTGATGATTGTGTAAATCTGGTGAACCTTCATTCCAATGTGTAGGGCTGATCCTTAACAGTCAATATTGCCCCTAATTAATTCAATTCAATTTAATAAACATTTATTAAGGGCCTATTATGTGCCAGGCACTATGTTATAGACAGGAAATAATTGTCCTATAGTTGTCCTCTAGATGCCTTTGTGTCTAGTCTCTGGTTTCCCTTCTATCCATGCTATACCTTAATCCCTAACAGTTTGCTCTCTGTGATGTCCTGAAGTAAATCAGACTCATAAGTGAAAGAATATAACATCTTTATCAAGATAACAGGGTAGCAAAGTCGTTACTCTGGTGGATGTCTTGGCAGGAGACTAGCAGGAAAGGTTTTCATGTTTTTTAGGAGAAAATGGGGAGGAGGTATTATGAGGCAGCAAGACCTGGTCATGAAGCCCCAGTCACCCTTGGCAATGCGGGCAAGTGTACCCACTTATTCTGGTTAATTTACCCTTCATGGTCCAACTTGCCATAAATCTCAATGAACAGGACAAAGACATTAACAGCTGAGATACAGCTAAAACTAGAGTTCCTTTACCAGGTAAGATCACAAGGTGGGGACTTAGGGTGTAGTTCACCTCAACCTAATCAAGAGTAAATATCTTAAGAGTAAGTATACAAGCGTATTACTAGAATGTTGACATTAGTAGGATTATTAAGAAAAGTGGCAAGTAATATATAATATTATATTTTATGTTAACATTTCTGCCATCTCCATAGACTGTTGTCCATCTTTAAAATTATGCTGACCTGGGGAGGTTTCTCCCACCAATACTTCTATCACTTCGCTTGACACTTCGCATTGTTGTCTTAAAGGAAAGTCTCTAATGAATGAATTGACTGACACTGACTTCATATACCCTTAGGAGTAGGGATTATATTTAAAAGGAATTATTATTGTCTTTCTGTCCATGAAATGAATGGTAGAGTGTTCAAGATTTTAGTAGGCCCCTGGGAGAGTTATCTTATATCCTGCATATCTAATTCCTTAGGATTCTCAGGCTTAAAAACACTTTCTGCACAACAGTATTTTTAGACAGTTAATACAAATGTTTTCATCCCCATTTTACAAAGGAAACTGAAGTTTGCAAAAGATAAATGAATTATTCACGATCAAAAAGAGAGCAGATCTTGGGTTTAGACTCAGGTCTTTTGAATGAGTATCATGTTCTTCCTACTCTACCAAGGTGCTTCCCAAAGGCATTATACTTATTCTTTTGTATGGATGTCCTTGAGCTTCCAGATGTATAATCATATGTGGGGAATGTCAAAGATTGTGCTACTATTCTACCACTTGGGAGGGCTGACAAGTGTCTGACTACTAAGGGATTTATTTAATCAACATTTTTAAGAACCTCCTGTGTGGAGTACCCTTCTAGTCACTGAGCAAGAGATAGAGTTTAAATGATATGTAATTCCTGACTTCATGGAAGAGCTTAGAAGATAGTGAAGAAGCTAATACTTGTGCAAAACTTCAGAGTCTAAGGTTTTGTTAGTATGGGCACTCCCATCCATCAGTGCAGATTATAATCCCTGTATGTTATGTAAGATGTATTCACTGTAGTCAAAAAAATCATTACACTGCAACCAATCTAGGATCATCTTCCCAGAAAAAATACATACTGTCCACCATGGGCTCATGCTTACTTTAATAGGACTTCACATAGCTTGTGATCCAGCAGCATCGCATTGAACATTTCACTGCCATTATATTGAAGCATTGAAGGGGTACTAGGGTAGAACACACTTAGATAACTCTAATATACATACTTATGAGAAAGATACACCAGAGGGGCATAAAACCAGGTATTATATGAGCGCTGAGGGAGTGGCTAGCTACCAACTTGAAAGTTAGAGAAAGATTCTTGGAAGATGTGATGTTTCAGTTGAGTATAAAAAGATGGGAAGAAATTCAACAGATAAAAATGAAGAAGGGAGGGATGTAGGGTAAAAAAGAAAAGTTCTCACTACAATAACCAACGTAGACCTGACCCTTTATGAGACAGAATGGGATTTGTAATAGCTAATTTTTACCCTCAATTGAATCCTCCACTGATAGGTAAATATTGAGTTTAAGAACACTATATCTTCTGAAGGATTCTTTAAGCCTATTTTTCTACGAATGATCCCAGACCGCCCAGACCACCATGAATAGTTTTGCCTAGAAATTAGATCTCAGGAAGTTCAATTCTCAACAGCACATGCAGGCCAACATGATCCTACCATAGACTACTTTTTTCATAGAAGACATAGTGAAAATCCTCTCTTGACAGGACCCTAAAATTTATCTCTGAAGGTCAAAGCTGAACGTTATAATCCTCTGAAACTATTTATCTGAAGCAGATAAATAACTACGCAATTGACAAGAATGAAAAGAGTACCAGTTATGATTTTTATGGATATGTGTGTCTATTTGTTTGTTATGCATAAGAATGCCTAAAACATGAGCAGAGTGTGCCACATACCTTGGCAAGTATTGCCATCATCCTTCCTGAGAGGAAGTGATTCAGTGGTAATCCTTGCCCCAGAGCCTACAAGCACACCTAGGCATATCTTGATTAACCACAATTATGTAACTATCTTGTAGGGATTATTCAATAGAAGAAACATCGATTCACTAGCTATATAATTCAGAGGCACCTGGGTGTCATAGTGGAAAAAGCTAGGGGATGGAGCTGGAGTCAGGAAGACGTAAGTCCAAATTTTATCTCAGACACTTAGTTGTGCACATCTGAGCAAGTCACTTAACTTCTGCCAGCCTCAGTTTCTTCATCTGTAAAATAAGCAAAGTAATAGCACCTATCCCTTAGATCGTTATGAGAATAAAATGAGATAATATAATTGTAAAGAATTTTGTAAACTGTAAAACACAACATAGGTTGTCAGTTATTATTATTCTATTATTCTATTATATTAAGCACTGAGTGAGACTGGGTAAGACACCTAGTTTAGTTAAGATACAGTCATTTATCTTAAGGACCTTACAATCTGAAAGCAGAATAAGGCATATACATTTCATTGCTTCAATGGCTTATATCTACACAGAATTACAGATTACCAAAATTGGATAGGACTTCAAGACCCATATCATCTAACTTCTGTGTGACTGAGAAACATCAACAATCCTCCCCTAAATAGAGCAGAACCTTTCTATATTCCATATATGGTCTTCGTGAATTGTAGTGTCTATAAAAGAGCAGGCCTAGAAGGCTAACTTTCAAGTGATAGGTCTCCCTGCACTTTGCTAAGCTGGTCATTGATTGGGAGATATGCCTATTGCCATGTCCATACTCAAAGGCTTTGAAGCTTGTTTGCAACTTCTAGACCTTTTCTTCCATTTGATACAGTTTTCAAGAACCTATAGGTATCTTCGTATCATGGTAAGGCTTTGCAGGCAGACTTCAGTGGAGGGATACATACAAAGATCATTATAAAATTAAAATAATTCAAGATAAGTTCATAAGCAGTGTGCAAACAAAATTCTGCGTGAAGTCTGAGGGGGGATCAATGAAGGCTTACTGGAGGAAGTGATATTTGGGTTAGGATTTAAAGGATTGGTAAGAAATCGACATGTAGGGTTGTTGGAAGGGGATAAGGGCATTCAGGTATAAGAAACAGTGTGAGTAAATGCAAAAGCAGTCAAGCACAAGACATATATTGTAAGGGATGCTTACTTTATCCTAAAACATAAAGTTCATGGAGGGGAGTAATATGAGATAAGGCTAGAAAAGTAATATATCACCCAGTTGTGGAAAGAATTGCATGCCAAGCAAAGGAGTTTTAACTATTTGTTAGTCAATTGAGAATCTAAAACTAAAAGTTAGGTGGAAGTAGCACCTAAATATCATAATCATGGCACTGACCATATGGGGAAAATCCACCCCTTTACTTCAGTCAGGTGGAGCACAACCTTAAATCATGCATATGTTTCATGGTACCACCATGTCATCAAGGAGGTCAGAACCAAGGTCAGCCCTCAGTCACCTCTGTAATTTGCACTGCAATCATTATGAAGCTGAACTTCATTAATTAATACTATTATCAATAGTATCATTGTTTTTGACTGAACGTCTCCAGGCAGAAATGTTTTTCTGTTCAGAAAATCCTGCTTCCTCTATTTCTTGGTAAATTTAGTTAGCCAGCTGCTCTCTGACCCTCCCTCACACCTGAGCCTTGCACTAGCATCTTTCCAGCAATGAAATCAGGAAAGTAGAAGCAGTCTCTAAAGTGACTGAATGCCTTCAGTCCGGATGCAGGCTGAACAATTCAGCACTATGGACAAGTAATCTCTTTACAGGCTGTTTCATCATGAATCAGCACCAGACAACTATTAATCTTCAATCATACTTTTATCAAGTGTTTATTTTCTCCATCTCTCTCTCTCTCTTCACAAGACTGGGGATATCAATATAGTAACTGTCATGGGTCATTACCAACTGCATTTTCCCCACTATTACATCAAAATAAAGCCAGATAGCAAGTGACTAGAAATGCAGTGCAATCGACAGCTTATCTGGGAATGAACAGAGAGCTGTCCACTGGAATGATATTGGATTGTCAAATCTATGTATATATCTTTTTGGTGCACAATGACAAAGAGTAAATATAGCAACTGAGATTCCATCATCCTGCATTCTATGCTATACCAAATTGACCTGCTCCCAGTATCCCAGGCAAATAAATTATCTCAGTGAAAGTAATGAATAATGACATACAGACTCCATAGAGTAATGTGGGAGGTAAGGAGAGAGAAAATTAGCTCCAACAGAGGAGGGAGGAATCAGTGCTCTAGAGTTCTTTGTGCAACTGGCAAATTCAAAAAAAATCATATCAATTCTGTGAAATAGAGCATATATAGTGGTGGTTCACACACACAGGGTAGATATGGTAAGATAATGCAAATGACCTACCAAAAGAAAGGAGACTTCTTCAATCCATAATGTGGGAAGAGATAATATTTGATAATTGTTTCTAAAGTATGTTTCTAAAGTTATGTTTATAAAGTATGTTGATAAAGTAATGGTATAATGAGTGGATCCATAAATTTATTATGTGAATCTTGGTCATTAATCCCTGCTGAAGCAATTTGAGCAAACTATGCCCCTTCCCTTAAAGAGAAGATGGAAGCATGACATACATACATACATAGATATACACATACACACAGTCACAGTCACACAATACACATACATGTGTACATGTATGTATGTCTATAATATGAAATAAAAAGACTGACTGATGAGTTGATAAGGAGAACCACTGTGAACCAAAAGAATTTTGTCACCTCCTTGAAAACTTCTTTCTCTAGGTTCCTCATGATGCATATATCCAAAGATGCCTGGGATCTGAATTCTCTAAATTGGTGCTTTTTTTGAAAAAGTACCAACTTTCTTTCCCATCCTGAGTATAAAACAGAATAATCCCCCAAAGTAAAGTAGGTACTCAAATGTGCTCATGGCCCTGAAAGACCTGAACAAGTCTTACACATTTTATATGTTCTATCATGACCCTCCTCGAGACAAAGATGATCCAAGTGTTCTTGTCAAGACTGGCACATAATACTGTCATGACTCTCATCTTAGCATCACATTATATCTAGATAAATACTCTGTATATGAGAACTGACTTTGTTTCTTAAATCCTGAGGGATAATTAAACTCTCCATTGAGATAGAGTGGGCTAGTTACAGGAGAAATAAAAGGAGGTCTCTTATATAGAATGAAGTAACTGTAGAGAACATGAGTTGTGATGGGCACCTAAAATAGGTTTTGTCACAGGGGAGGAAAGTTTCTACTTATAATGATACCCTAACAATTTACTAAAGGGAAGTTTTGACAAAAGTCCTTTCTTGCTCTATGAAAAGCACATAGAACATGGTGAACATACACCCCCAAACACTAGACCCTTGCGATTGTTTTTCATGGCTAAGACGGTCTCAAATGACATTTCTGATGTTATTATTGTGACAAGGAGTAGAATGAAAATTAAAGTAGCATACACACACAAAGATATACATACATACATACATACATACACATACATATATAAATATATATACATATATATGAAGTTACATATTAAAAAATCCCTAATCATCCCTTGCATGATGCCTGCTTACTAGTTTGAATAGGTTAAATTTCTGTGAAGTCAAGACTACAAAATAGACAGCATTTTGTAAAATATAGGAGGATTATGCACTCAGTTCTTCTCTTTGTCCTAATGTATTGGCATGCTGTTAACCTAGTCCAAAAGACTTCATTGGTCAGTAATATTGGCAGAGCTCAAAGTTGAGATTTCATAATTTAAGTCCTATTCTTATCCCCCCTGTTAGGGCCACCATAGAATGCATTAGTAACAACCACTCCAAAGTAAGGGGTTCATAAGTGGTTGATGTCTAGTCAGTGACAAGTAGCAAGTAGGAGATAAGAACGTGACTTCAAGTGAGCTGATGAAAAAGAAGCTCTAAGAGTACATTAGTGGAAGCGAGGAATCAACAACACTCTTACTTTTATCATATCTTTACAATGGTTTATTTAAGAAATAGCAACACATGTTGCTAACTTTCCCCCAGAAACTATAATTACTAAATATTTATACACAATAATAAATTCTACATTAATTGGCATATTATACATAAATGATGTCTGTAGAAAAAAATTGACTCTCCCCAATATACTATATGAACCTGTATATTACTACTAACAAGATAATCTGGTGGCAGCCTCTTCTGTCTTCCATGAAGCAATGCTGAATGGTTATTTTTAAACTTCTTTTCTCCTTTAAGACTGCCCTGGGTGTTCATAATATCACCTTTCCCTATTCAACAAACTCAAATTTCAATAAATTTCTAGCATCTAGGATCAAATATAGAATCTTCTGACTTTTAAGGCATTCATAACTTGGTCTTTTTTTATCTTTCTGGACTTCTTATACCTAACTCCCCTCAATGTTTTCTTCAACTCAGTGCTACTGGCTTCCTTTCTGATCCTCACACCTGACATTCCATCTCCCAACTCTTCTTGCTAGTTCTCTCCCATGCCTGGACTTCTTTCTTATCTACATTTCATGGCTTTCCTAACTTCCTCCAAGTCTCAGCTGAAACCCTACCTTCTGCAAGTAGCTTTTCCCACTACTCCTGAAAATTAATTCCTTACTTCTGAGAATATTCCGCATTATATACATACATATGTATATACATATATATACATGCATATATGTATATACATACACACATATACATATATACACACATATGCATATATATGATAGAAACAGCAATAGAGATTAGAGATAGATAATTATATATAATACATAATTATATATTATATAAAACACGTAATAAAATAATTATCTATATCTATATCATTTGTGCATAGTTATTTGCATGTTGTTTCCATTAAGCTATGAGCTCTTTGGAAGCGGAGACTATTTTCTTTTGATTTCCTTCTGTCATTTTGGTTTTGTTTTCTCTTTCTTTTTTTTCCCAACATATAACATGGTTCATGACACATGTTGTTGTTCAGTTGTGTCCAACTCTTCATGACCCCCTATGTGGTTTTCTGGGCAAAGATATTGGAGTGGTTTGCTATTGCCTTCTTCAGTGGATTAAAGCAAACAGAGGTTAAATGACTTGTCTAGGGTCTCCTAGCTAGTAAGTATCTGAGGCCAGTTTTGAACTGAGATCTTCCTGACTCCAGACCCACGCTCTGTCCACTGAGCCACTAAGTGCAGCATGTTTCCTAAAACATAATAAATCCTAACTGCCTGACTCACATAAACACACTAGAGGATGAAAGTAGTGAATTTACAATGTGTTCACACTACATTTACATATCTATTCACTCGATTAAAACATCGTCATCATCATTAAACATATGAAAGATACTATGCAAAGTCTGTTATATCGTGTGCAGGTCCATTTCACTACAACACTGGACTTGGAAGATGAAAGCTTTGCTTCAAATTCTAGATCTGCCACTTACTTATTTGACCTGAGGCAAGTCACTTCCCTTCCTAGTGGCTCATTTTTGTCTAAAAATAATGTTTGACAAAGGTCCTTTCTATCTCTAAAACATTCCTATGAACTACCACTACTTTATTTTATTCCCTTGATTTCTCAAGGGATCTAAAAGAAATAGCACAAGCCTGGGTGCTAGAAAATGTTGATTCATTTACAGCACTGACTTTTACTAGCTGCTGAAGAAATCATTTTACCTCTCAGCTTTTAACCTTCACCATTTACAAAACAAAAATGATGAAAATACATTCACCACCTTCCTCTGAGTGTGGTTTGAAGAAACTACTTTATATGGCTTAAATTACTCTATTCAACTCAACTTCATAAATTCTTGTAATAAACCTAAGTCAGTAATATTCATGCTTAAATCTGTTTTCTTCCTTTCTGACATTAGAGACAATGGAGAACGTGAGGATGTTGCCCTTTGAACATTAAGCTTTTATAGATGACATCTACTTTTATAAGGTACCCCAAATCTAGAAATTTGGAAACATCTGGATGGTGACTTCCACATTTGGAATATTCCATATTCCAAGTGATACTTATCCATGGAAGGTTCAGTGCCCTACCAATAAACTAGTTCCTATGTCATTAATTTTTCATCCTTTCAGGGATGTTTTCATATAACAAATATTGTTCAACATTTGTTGAACCAGTACATAGTACCACAGTCAGTTAACAAAAACCTTCTATTATATAAGAACACAATAGACATTAACTGAGAAGGATATGGCTATGAGCAGCATTTTCGCTGGCAGTAAATATACAGTTTCTACATGGAAGCATCACCCAGGAAACTATGGACATTGAGCTCTTTGTCCTCCAAAGCTGCATCTACTTGTGAAGATAACTTCTACCAATATCGTTCCTTAAGGTTTATAGAATACTTGTCTCATAATATTGAGTTTGGAAGAGAAAAATTAATCTCTTGTTTTGACAAAAGAGGAAACTGAGCTCCAGAGAAGCAAAATGATTTCTGGAGGATTATACAGCTAGTGTGAGTCAGAGCCAGGATTCCCTAACTACTAGTCCATTGTTCTTTCAACTGCACCGTAGTCAATGGCTTTGATATTGCTAATACTGTTAACAATCAGAGTAGCTATAGAGAGGCCTTATTGTCACTTGTAGGTTACTCAGTCTGTGAATGCACCTGACTAAACAAAATCCTGGGTTGGGAGGAGATTTCAACATCAATAGTAATTTCCACTACATTGTACCTGATTGGAAAGGAGGGGGCAGTCTTTCAGCTTCTGAGTCACAAGAAGTTCAGAAGTTAAAAATAAGAGACCAGAAATCATATAAGAAGAGTTAGTTTTCATATAACATTTTAAAGCTGGCACACTACTTTACAAATATGATCTCATTTGACCCTCACAAGAACCCTGAGCATTAGGTAGTGTTATTGTCTCCATTTTAAGATTGAGAAAACTGAGGCAGGCAGAAGACAAGTAGATGACCTGTCACACAGTTAGAAAGTGTCTGAGGTAGTATTTGAACTCAGGTCTTCCTGACTCCAAGATCAGATCTTTATCTACTATAACTTCATATGACCAAAGATATCCTGGAACAAAAAACTCTAACTACTGAGGCAGCCTATTCCACTCTTGGACATTGTTGATCATTAGGGAATTTTTCTTATATTAAATTAAAAAACGTGTGCTTCTTTGAAACATCAACCTATCTCTATATGACAGAGTGTTCCAAATGTTAGAATTTTGTATGGTGAGTAGAAATTATTTTCAGGATACCAAGAAAATTAAAAAATTCAATATAATTTGTAAGTACTGAGGAAAATTAATGTAAAGGAGTAGTCTTTGTGTGCTGCCCTTGAACAGGGGAAGGACATACAAGGTAATATACTTGTACTTCAATATCACCTTGAAGGGTAAAAATGTTTTCCTCATGACTCTTTGAAGCAAAAAAAAAAAAAAAAATGAAAGCAACATCTCCATTTTATAGGTAAGTAAACAGAGAACTAAAGACGTTATGCAACTTATTTTTTTCATTGAAAGGTTGCTATGCTTCAAAAGATTTGTAATTTCATTTTGTGGGGCACTGTCTATTACAACATAAATCATATCCCTTCAACACCTTAGCACATGAGTTTGTTGGTGTCAAAAGTTTTCTTTCCTGATGGCCAAAGTTCTTTTGGTTTAGATAGGTTGATCCTCAGGTGAAAGACACATAGCCCATTGCCTAGACTTTGCTTGAAGCCTTCTCAGTTTGGGTAGACCTGCCAAAGCTCAAGAAGCATTAGAGCAATGATATTCCCAAGGTTCTCTTCCAGGTCATAGAAAGGGCTTATGAAGCTCTCTAATACTATCTCTTCACTTTACGAATGAGGAAATTAAGGCTTAGGCAGGTTAAATGACTTGACTAAAGTCCTACAGAGGCAGGATTTGAACTCAGGTTATCTCTAAATCTAATTCTGTTTTCATACCCTCACATTCAGAGTCAGAAGTTAGATAGAATGCTTTTAAGAAAACATGGGCTTTTAGTCACATCTCAAAGAAAAATGAATGCAATTTTCCATAAATGGGAAATGTGCCCCATCTGAATCCTTTTCCTCATGTTCTCCCTTGTCTGTTGAGTTACAAATATATTCTCCTTCTTGAGACTTAATGGCATTGATGGAACCCAAACCTAATGCCCTCTGCCACTCCACTCCCCTATATCTCACACCACTTTCTCCTGCCTGCCAGCTGAACATGTTCGCTTCTACCCTACTGGCTGCTAATAACTCCAGTTAAACTTTAATTAACACAATTACAGTACAACCCCATGCAAATCAAACATTAATGTGGTCATTCCTAGCTCATAACCAGCTGGTATCTCTCCTGCAGCTTGCTGGCAGCAGGGATGTGATAGATGTAACAGAAAGTGAAAACATCAGAGACAACAGAAAGCAGACAGAAGCAACTCAGAGAAAGCAGAGAGATTGCTACCCACAGTCCCCCCAACCCTTTTTCCCTGACTTTCCATCAACAACCTCTCCCTTTCAACAAACAGCTCTAGGTTTTGCGTTTAGGTGAAACACACAGTTGCCTTAATGGTGCTGGGAAAACATTCACTCCTCAATTTTCCTTGATGCCTAAGACTGAAAATTTAACAGATTACTTCTATTACTTTTGGCTATCTGAACTGAATTTAGGTTCCTGTATACTCAAACAAATGTTCAAGACCTCATTCCTTTCAGTTTCTGTCCCATGACCAATCACTATTTTAATCATATGATATCACATTATAGTAGTAGAAAAATACAATTTACTTAAAATAGAACTGCAGGATAAAAGACAAAGGAAGTACATCAATAGCAAATATGTGCATCTCCTATTTCCCAAACAATTCACATGGAAACCTCTAGGGATGATGGCTTATAAAGTCAGCCTGGCCCTATGGTGGTAGAAGCTTGCCATGGGAACATAGCAACCTCAGTGCCTGGAAGTTGCTGCTGCTGCTGCCCACAGGCATACTGAATCTCTGGGAAACTGCAGCCAGAGGGAACAAGTTATGTCTAGGACTGGCAGCAAATAGTTGGGTCAAATCCAGAGCCCGGTCAGTATCCACAGCAATGAAGCTGCAACAGTATTGTTAAGTTGATGCCTGAAGTCTTAGCATCAGTAAAGAGTGGCATAGAAACCTTAATTGTCTATGAATTCTGGCAGGATGCTGAGCAACTCGGGTGGAGGTAAGGAGTCCCTTAGTTCAACAACAGCTTCCTTCTCTAACATCTTTCCTTTTTCTTCATAGTTCCAGAAAAATCCTCAAAAATCTCTCACCTCTGAGATATCCCCATATATGCCCTTGGGGGACAAGAAGAGCCTCACTTATCCCAAAATCTTGAAGGAATGTGACAGGCTCTTTGCATCAAAATTTATTTAATTTTGCATTGCAATTAAAAATTAACTTCCTCCTGACCAAGAATGTATCAAACTGTGGTCATTCATTAAGATCATGTTTCTTTATTGGACTGATTGGATTGTTTTGCACTTGTCCCAGTGCTCATCTGAAAAAGGATGATAGAGCATGGGGGTAGAAGATAAAAGACCTGTTTAGGCAACAAGGAATTGAACTTTGCACAGGGTGTCATGATAGAGCAGAATAACTACCCTCAGCAAGTGCCAGAAGACTTAGAGGAATAGGGAAAAAAGAGGGGGAGGTGGAAGTGTGGGGTCATAGTACAACCATCTTTAACCAGGATTGCTCAAAAGAAGAGCAAAGGATTCAGAGGTGATGCCAAGGATACGGCTCACACTGACTTTGTGACAGAATCATCATCACTCATCCCTTCTGATTTCTTTTCCTGACTTCTATGTGCCCTTCTCCCAACTCCTTCAGTAAGTCAGATAGAGAAGTAAAGGAGGAAGGCAGAAAAAAAGGGGGAGGGAGCAGAAACAGGAACACAAATCCTGGACTAGGTATCAGGAGACATGAGTTCAAGCTGGACAGGCATTCCTGTTATTGACTGTTGAGGTAACAATGCTCAGATAATTTCCCCTCTGGGCTATCTGTAAAATGTAAA
Source organism: Notamacropus eugenii (assembly GCF_028372415.1). NCBI lineage: Eukaryota > Metazoa > Chordata > Mammalia > Diprotodontia > Macropodidae > Notamacropus > Notamacropus eugenii. Next base: position 92,447,638 of record NC_092875.1, on the reverse strand, counting down.
ACTAGGCAAATTTGAGAATTGGAAGGGGCCTCAGTTTTCACTTAGCTTATCTCATACTCCCACAAGAATTCCCACTATGGTATACCTAATTAGTGGTCATCCAACTTATGCTTAAGGAGGAGAAAGATCATTACCTCTCACAGCAGTACATCCCACTTTTAGCCTGCTCCATTTATTTCAAAAATTTATCTTAAAATAAACCTAGTTTTCTTCTTCTTCTTCTTCTTCTTCTTCTTCTTCTTCTTCTTCTTCTTCTTTCTCTCTCTTTCTCTCTCTATATATATACATACACACACACACACACACATATATATATATAATGAATGTCTTTGTTTCTCTCTGTCTCTCTGTCTCTATCATTCTGCCTATGTCTGTCTGTCTGTCTCTACACACACACACACACACACACACACACACACGCACGTGAGCACACACACACAAACACATCTTTGCTTCTGTCTGTCTTCTCTCTGTCTCTCTGTTTCTGTGTGTGGTCTCTATCTCTTTTCTCTCTGTTCCTGTCTCTGACTTTGTCTCTATCTCCTGTCTCTGTCTATCCCTTTCTATATATGTGTATATACATATATAATGTATACATATATATAAGCCCACATACACATCTTTCTCTTTGTCTCTTCTGTCTCTCTTTCTCCTCTTCTTTCTCTCCAAATAGATACAGACAGAAGTATGTATGTATGTAAGTGTACATACATACATACATATATGTGAGTGTACACATCTTTTTCTTCTCTCCTCTGTCTCTGCCTCTATCTCTCTGTTTGTTTCTCTCTATCTGTCTCTCCCCCTTCTGATTCACTATTCCTTGTTTATCTCTCTGGAGTCAAGCAAAACGTGTCCAATCAGTCTTCCACATGAGAGCTCTTCAAATACATAAACAGTTCAATCATGATTGCCTAGTCCTCTCTTCTTCACACTAAAAGTCCTCAGCTCCTTCAGTTGAGTCTCATAGTGACTGAGTCCACTATCCATTCACTTTACTCTTCTCTAGACTATCTCTAGATGCTGGATAGTTGCCTTCCTAAATTGGGCCACCCAGAATTGAGCCTGATGGAGGGGCTGGACTCTCATTTTCTCTAATATCCTTTAGAGATCAGTCATTCAATATCCAGGTATTTTATGCCCTATGTCCATGGGCTCATTCTAAATCTACTATTCTAACATCAGTATTCTCATCCAGGGCCCTACATGCTTCATTCGTTCATTCATTTATCTGTTCATTTATTTGTTTATTCATTCATTCATATTTTTTTACTGTAATCTGTTTTAACATCCACATCAGTTCTTCCACAACAGCTGTCACATTGATCTCATTCAAACTGCTCATATAAACATTACCCTAGTTCAGATCTTCATCACCTCTTGCTTGAACTAACATCATGACCTCCTCATTAATCTCTCTGCCTCAAATCCCCTTAAAATCTACTCTATCATTTACATAGTTGGCATAGTGATCTTTTTTATTTCCCTTTTTTGTAAACCTCACCTGTGACTTCATCATTATAGGGAACTGCTATTGTTCAATCATTTCAGTCATGTCTAGCTCTTTTATTATTTTGTCCAATTTATTTATGTTTAGGATTTAACATTCATTTCCACAAAATTTTAAGTTACAAATTTTCTCCCCATCTCTCCCCTCCTCCACCCCAAAAAGCTGTGCATTCTGATTACCCCTTCCCCCAATCTACCTTCTCTTCTATCACACCCCTGCCTTCCCTTATTAACATCTTCTCTCTTTTCTTGTAGGGCAAGATAGAGTTATATACCCCATTACATGTATTTCTTATTTCCCACTTACATGCAAAAACAATTCTCAATGCTTGTTCCTAAAATTTTGAGTTCCAGTTTCTCTTCCTTCCTCCCTCCCCACCCATCCCCACTGAGAAGGCAAGCAATTCAATATAATATATATATATAATTTTGCTAAAGACTTCCATAATAGTCATGTTGTGAAAGATTACCTATATTTCCTTCCATTCTATCCTACCCCTCATTCATTCTATTCTTTTTTTTTACCTTATCCCTACCCAAAAGTGTTTACTTCTAATTACTCCTCTCCTCTCATTTGCCCTCCCTTCTATCATCCACCCATACCCCACTTACCCCTTTCTCCTCTACTTTCCTATAGTATAAGATAGGTTTTCATACCAAATTGAGTGTGCATGTTATTTCCTCCTTAAGCCAAATGTGATGAAAGCAAGCTTCCCCTCTCACCTTTCCCTTTTTCCATCTATCGAAAAAGCTTTTTCTTGCCTTTTTTTAATGAGAGATAATTTGCCCCATTGCATTTCTCCCTTTCTCCTCCCAATATATTCCTCTTTCACCCCTTAATTTTATTTATTTGGATATCATCCCTTCCTATTCAACTCACCTTGTGCTCTCTGTCTATACATATGTGTATAATCCCTCCAGCTACTCAAATACTGAGAAAAGCTTCAAGAGTTACAAATATTATCTTTCCATGTAGGAATGTAAACAGTTCAAATTCAGAAAATCCCTTATGATTTTTCTTTCCTGTTTACCTTTTCATGCTTCCCTTGATTCTTGTGTTTGAAAGTCAAATTTTCCATTCCGCTCTAGTCTTTTCATCAAGAATGCTTGAAAGTCCTCTATTTCATTGAATGACCATTTTTTCCTCTGAAGTATTATGCTCAGTTTTGCTGGATAGGTGATTCTTGGTTTTAGTCCTAGTTCCTTTGACTTCTGGACTACCCTATTCCAAGCCCTTTGATCCCTTAAAGTAGAAGCTGCTACTTCTTGTGTTATCTCGATTGTATTTCCACAGTACTCAAATTGTTTCTTTCTAGCTACTTTCAATATGCTTTTCTTGACTTGGGAATTCTGGAATTTGGCTACAATATTCCTAAGAGTTTTTCTTTTTGGATCTCTTTCAGGAAGTGATTGGTCAATTCTTTCAATATTTATTTTACCCTCTGGTTCCAGAATATCAAGGCAGTTTTCATTGATAATTTCATGAAAAATGATATCTAGGGTCTTTTTGTGATGATGGCTTTCAGGTAGTACCACAATTTTTAAATTGTCTTGCCTGGTTCTATTTTCCAGGTCAGTTGTTTTTCCAATGAGGTATTTCACATTGTCTTCTATTTTTTCATTCTTTTGGTTTTGTTTTGTGATTTCTTAATTTCTAATAAAGTCATTAGCTTCCATCTGTTCCATTCTCATTTTTAAAGACCTGTTTTCTTCAGTGAGTTTTTGAACCTCCTTTTCCATTTGGCTAATTCTGCTCTTTGGGGCAGCAAGGTGGTCAGTGGATAAAACACCATTACAGGAGTTAGGAGGACCTGAGTACAAATCTTACCTCAGACACTTGACACTCACTATCTGTGTGACCTTGGGCAAGTCACTTGACCTCAATTGTCTCATCTTGGGTCATCTCCTCTCATTCTGATGAATATCTGGTCACTGGATTCAGATGTCTCTGGAGGAGAATTGAGGCTGGTGAGCTGCAGAGCCCTCCTTCACTCAAAACAAAGTCAAGTGAAAGTCATTTCATTATTTCTCTGATGGCATGGTCTTCTTTGGCAATGAAGGATGAATACACACACACACACACACACACACGCACACATCTTCTCCTCATTGACTTTTTGGGCCTGTTTTGCCATGTGAGTTAGTCTACTTTTAAAGGTATTAATTTCTTCAGCATTTTTGGGGTCTCTTTTAGCAAGCTGTTGACTTGATTTTCATGATTTTCTTGCATCACTCTCATTTCTCTTCCCAATTTTTCCTCCACCTCTCTTACTTGATTTTCAAAACCCTTTATAAACTCTTTCATGGCCTGAGACCATTGCATATTTATTTTGGAGGTTTTCATGCAGAAACCTTGACTTTTAGGTCTTCCTCTGAAGACCTAAATTGTTCCTCCTCATCCAAAAGGATGGAAGAAAATAGTTGCTCACCAAGAAATTAACCTTCTATTTTCTTATTCTTTTTCCCTTTTTGTGCATTTTTCCAGGCAGTTACTTGACTTTTGAGTTCTTTCTCAAGATAAGGGTATATTCTGGGGACTTCTAAGTTCTCAGTTCCTCCAATCAAGGGAAAGGAATTTATTCCTCTCCAGGCATGCACTCTGTTCCATGAGCAGGATTCCCTGCTGCATTGTACTCTGCTTTGTACTTGTGCTGGGCTCCATGTCTAACTCTTTGTGACCCTTTTGGAGCTGTCTTGGTGATGATACTAGAGTGACTTACCACTTCCTTCTCCAGCTCATTTTATAGGAAACTGAGGCAAACAGGATGAAGTGACTTCCCCAGAGTCACACAGCTTTATCTATCTAAGACCAGATTTGAATTCAGGAAGATGAGACCTGGCATTCTCTCCACTGTTTCACCTACCTGCCACAATGGAACTACCAGTAAGGAATTCCCTTTATGAACACAAATCAGCCTTTCTTTGTAAAATGTTACCTAAGATATTGAGAGATTAAATGACTTGCCTAACTGACTAGGTGGCTAGGCATTAAGTGACTACTATACAGTCAACATATCAGAGGCAGAACTGAAATTCAAACAGGCTCACTATGTCAGGCACTCTGCTAAATGTGTTTTTCCTAAACTATAAATTTGACCATGTCATTCTACTACTTAGTAAACTCTACTGACTTCCTGTGATCTCTAGAATCAAATAGAAAGTCCTCTGTTTGACAATTAAAATGCTATGTAACCCATCTCTAAGCTATATTTTCAATAATATCACTCTTTAAAGAACATTATAATCCATCCAAGTTGGTTATTTTCTTGTTCCTCATAAAAGCCCTACCATCTCCCATCTCCATGCCTTTGCATTGATTAGAATTTGCTCTCTTTGCCTCCATATCTTAGAATGACTATAATCACTCAAGGCTCACAAAAGTTCAGTTTTTGACATGAAATGTTGCCCTAGCCCCTCAGTTTCTGATGACTTTGTGCATATTTTCTACGCTAATATGGCTCAAGGATTCCTTCAAGTGCTAAACCAACGATCCTATAATTCTTTCTTGCTTCCCATGGCTAGCAGGTAAGCTTTTCATGGGTAGGAATTGTTTTTATTTTGTCTTTGTTTTTCCAGGGTATTTTTGTTGGTTGATTCTGTCAAAAAAGGTGTATCTGGATGAAGGGAAGAAAGATTACTAGGAATCAAGAGAAGAAAGATAAAAGATGAGAGGAGAAACAAAAGAATGAAGAAGAGAGAAAAATAGATGTGAAGAAGGTGAAATAGAAACAAGGTGATCAGGACTGAAATTAGGGTGGGGATGAGGCAGAGAATTCTTTGTGGAAAAAATCATAGTCCCAGACTTGAGATAAGAAGTGAATAGGAAGACCCAAGAAACAGGGTTGATGATGCTTTTTAACTTCTTAATGCTGTATCCATTATCTCCTGTGATCCTGTGATCAAAATGATCAAAGCAACATGTATATAGAAGTCATGGTAAGCAACAGCAGAAGAAGTGCTGGTTTTGGAGTCAGAACTTAAAGACCAAAGTTCTAATTCTGGCTTTGTTATTTATTACACAAATAATTTTTAACAAATCCCTTGTCCCTCTTTGGAGATCAGTTTCTTTCTTTTTTATACAATAAGTGTGTTGGGCTAGACCAAGGTTTCCTAAATTTTTTCGTGATATAGAATCCTTTAGCAGGTTAGTGAAATCTATAGACTCCTCATAATATTTTTAATTGCATAAAATAAAATATGAAGAAACCAATTACAATGAAATGTAGTAAATATAATATATGATGTATGTACATATAATATATAATGTATGTATATATGTATATGTATGTGTGTACGTGTACATGCACATACTCATATATGTACATATGCACCCCAAATGGGCACACATATGCATGCAATACATGTACACATATGTACAAATATACATATACCCAGGACATTATCTCAGTATAAAAACCTCTGGTAAATGATCTCCAAGGTCTCTTACACTTCCAAAACTTATGAACATCTGATAGTGAGAAGAAATAGTCACTCAGGTCCAGAAGTGAAATGTAAAAGCATCACCTGTTGGTCTGAGTCTCCCTACAGAGCAGATAGGGTGAAAGTCTCATATCTAGTAAGGCGACAGCTGTTGTTCTTTATTATGCTTTAATGATTAAAAAATCAAGCACTGCATCGAAACATTAACTTGGATTAATCACTCATAAGGGCCCAGAGGTAATTAAACGGGAATTTAGATTCCAAGGTACCCAGAGCACAGATTACAGGTTGTTAGAAATGTGTATGCATACATTCATGCTGGGAATGGGGGAGAAGGAGAGAATTGGGAGGATGTTGATGGGATAACAACAGAATTTCCTCTTTAAAAAGTAGTTGATGCTTCCACTTGGAAAATCACAAAATATTTAAACATGTAAATGCTAGAGAAGAAGACAAGTGACCCAGGATGGAAGAATGGTAAACACTATGCTGATATTTTAAAAAATAAAGAAAAAGAGTAGAATCAGTTAGCTATAAGTCAGTGAAGTCTGCAAGAAGAGGAAAGGAAGCAGAAAGGAAGGCTAAAGAGAAATAAATCTGAGAGAGACTGAAGAGGATACAATTAGGGACCTGTAAGTGAAATATGGAACTAAACAGTCTGATATGACAGCGAAAAGAACTCATGTGATGTTAGGAGACATTAAGAATTGGACATGTCTACAAAGGACCTATGAAGGAAGATGCTATCCACTTTCAGAGAAAGAAATGATAAATAGAATTTAGATAAGTAGATAAATAGAAGTATACACAGTATGGTTTTACATGTCACAAACATAAATTATGTATGCATGCATATACACATATGTACATATGTGTATATATGCATATACATATATGTGTGTATATGTGCAAGCATGTGTATTGTGTTATATGTGTAGATGTATGCATATGAATATACACTTATGCATGTATATGCATATATATGCATCTGTGAATGCATGTGTGTATATATATAAAGGCCACTGTCAAATGGTGGCCTTTTCTAGTGTAGGGTGGGGATGGAGATAGGAAGACATTTTGGAATTTAAAATGTAACAAAAATTAATTAATGTTTTTCAATTAAAAATAGTATTGATATCATGTTCAGGATCAGGGTAATGATAATTTCCTTAGTACTCTCCATAGAATAGTTTATTAAGTTCTGGGTAATTCATTTTAAGAAGGACAACGAAAAATAGTGTCCAGAGGAAGGCAACCAATGTGATGAGGATCTGCCAGTTAATGACAATTGAAGAGCACTTGGAGAGACTGGGAATATTTGACTTGGAAAAGAAAAGACTTAGAGAAGATATTAGTTGCCTTTCAGTATTAAAACAGCTATTGTCAGGAAGAGGCATTAGCCTTGTTCCATTTGGTCCCAATGGGCAGAAGTAGGAGAAATAGGTAAAAATTGCAGAGAAATAGACTTAGACTTGGTGTGTATATAAGGAGGGAGGAGAGGACTCCATCATTAGAGCTCTGAATTCATAAGTGGAATTTGCTGCCTAGGGAAGTAGTAAGTTTTGACTCAATAAAGACCTTTAAAGACAAGTTAGATGTTCATTTGGTAACTATGTTGCAGAAGCAATTGTTATTCAGAAATAACTTAGACTACATGACTTCTGAAATTTCTTTCTTCTACAAAGTTCTGTGAGAACTCCCTTGTACATGCATATTAGTGTCTTGACAGTTTATTTCCTTTTCCTCCCCTTCTTCCCAGAAGTGTGTCTTTTAGTATCTGGCATGTTGTTCTTAAGAGCAGTGAATATCACTGGGACTGACTTCTCTGAAGAATTTTAGGCTATAGGATTCTGTGTATCCTTTCTTTGAACACTTTGATATGACTTCACCATAGTCTAGGATGAAAACCAAACTATGTCTGGCTTCTTTCCTCTTTGTTAGCAATTCTAAGATGGAATGATCACTTTCAATTGAGCTTCCTATGATTTCCACCCAAGTAGACAGTTCTTCCTTGTTGGTTAGAATTGAGTCTAAAATAATGGATCCTGTCATTGATTCTTCCAACTTGTGAAAGATGAAATTAGCAATACAAAAAGTTATTAAATATCAATATTAGCCCCAAGTTATCAGCCTCAAGAAGTTATTATTCTGTTCTGGAAGGTTGAGACATATGGGAGATCATCAGATCATGAAAGTCTCTGATTACTACTATGTACTGATCTGCAATAACCTCATGGTGTTCTTGAACTTCTCACACATTTCCTCCCATTTCATGAAGAAAGTAGAGAACATCCACTGCAGGACTACTTGGAGAGTGAAAATACCAAAGAACATTCCATAAGAAACCAGTAAAGAAATTCAGGGGAGTGGAACCAAGATGGAAGAGTAGAAAGATGCACATACTCTAGCTCTTCCCCTGTAGCCCATAAAACACCTGTAAAGGATGACTCTCAACAAATTCTAGAGCAGCCAAAGCCACAGAATGATGAAGTGGAGGAGATTTCCAGACCAGGATGACCTGGAAGGCCAACAGGAAAGATCTGTCACACCAGATGCAGAGCGGAATGCAGCCCAGCCTTGGCCCCATAGCACTGGGAAGAACAGCACCAGAGCAGGCCTCAGGGGCAGAATCCCTAGCAGCAGCAGTGGTTCTCAAATCCCTCAAACCACAGGCTACAAATAAACTTCAAAGGTCAGACAGAGGGGAACAGGGTCCTCCCCTAACCCTGGCCCCAGGAGGCAGCAGCAGCAGCAACAGCAAACCTCCATTGTTGGAGCCTCAGCTTAAAGCCCCTGGGGGAATTGAGCAGCTGATCTGACCCTCAGCCCTTAGTATCAGCCCAGCTCCCTTCTAAAGCCCCTGGAGGAATTAAGCAGCTTATCTGAATTTCAGCCCAACCAAGGAGTAAACTCCTCTTCCTTGATTGTGCCACCTTGGAGGAACTGAGAATTACACATCCCCAGAGTATACCCTACTCTTGAAAAAGGACCCAAAAGTCCAGTAACTGGTTAGGAAAATGCCCAAAAAAGGGAAAAAAATAAGACTATAGAAGGTTACTTTCTTGGTGAACAGGTATTTTCTCCCATCGTTTTGGATGAGGAAGAACAATGCTTACCATCAGGGAAAGATATAAAAGTCAAGGCTTCTGCTTGCCCCAAACATCCCAAGTAAATATGCAATGGACACTGGCCTTGGAAGAGCTCAAAAAGGGTTTTGAAAATCAAGTAAGAGAGGTGGAAGAAAAATTGGGAAGAGAAATGAGAGCAATGTAAAAAAATCATGAAAAGCCAGTCAACAGTTTGCTAAAGGAGACCCAAAAAATGCTGAAGAAAATAACACTTTAAAAATAGGCTAACTCAATTGGCAAAAAAGGTCCAAAAAGCCAATGAAGAGAAGAATTCTTTAAAAAGTAGAATTAGCCAAATGGAAAAGGAAATTCAAAAGCTCACTGAAGAAAATAGTTCTTTAAAAATTAGAATGGAACAGATGGAAACTAATGACTTTCTGAGAAATAAAAAAAATTACAAAACAAAACCAAAAGAATGAAAAAATGGACGATAATGTGAACTACCTCACTGGAAAAACAACTGACCTGGAAAATAGACCTGGGAGAAATAATTTAAAACTTATCAGACTACCTGAAAGCCATGATAAAAAAAAGAGCCCAGATATCATCTTTCATGAAATTATCAAGGAAAATTTCCCTGATATTCTAGAACCATAGGGCAAAATAATTATTGAAAGAATCTACCAATCACCTCCTGAAAGAGATCCAAAAATAGAAACTCCTAGGAATATTGTAGTCAAATTTCAGAGTTCTCAGGTCAAGAAGAAAATATTGCAAGCAGCCAGAAAGAAACAATTCAAGTATTGTGGAAATACAATCCTGATAACAGAAGACCTATCATCTCCTGGATTAAGGTATTGAAGGGCATGGAATATGACATTCTGGAAGTGAAAGGAACTAGGATTGAAATGAAGAATCATCTACTCAGCAAAACTGGCTATAATACTTCACAGGAAAAAATGGTCATTCAATGAAATAGAGGACTTTCAAACATTCTTGATGAAAAGACCAGAGCGAAATGAAACATTTGATTTTCAAACACAAGAATCAAGAGAAACATGAAAAGGGAAACAGGAAAGAGAAATCACAAAGGACTTACTAAAGTTCAACTGTTTACATTCCCACATGGAAAGATAATATTTGTAACTCTTGAAACTTTTCCCAGTATTTGGGTAGTTGGAGGGATTACACACACACACACACACACACACACACACACACACACACACACAGATATATATATATATATATATATATATATATATAGAGAGAGAGAGAGAGAGAGAGAGAGAGAGAGAGAGAGAGAGAGAGAGACAGAGAGACAGAGAGACAGAGAGACAGAGAGAGACAGAGACAGAGACAGAGAGAGAGAGAGACAGAGAGAGAGACAGAGAGAGAGACAGAGACAGACAGAGACAGACAGAGAGACAGAGAGACAGCGACAGAAAGAGACAGAGAGAGACAGAGAAACAGAGAGCACAGGTTGAGTTGAATAGGAAGAGATCACATCTAAAAAAATAAAATTAAGGGGTGAGAGAGGAATATATCAGAAGTAAAAAGGGAGAAATTAAATGGGGCAAATTATCTCTCGTAAGAGAGGCAAGGCTTTTTCAATGAAAGGGAAAAGAGGGAAGGTGAGAGCGAAAAAGTGAAGCTTACTGTCTGTCATCACATTTGGCTCAAGGAAGGAATAACATGCACACTCAATTTTTTATGAAAACCTATCTTATACTATAGGAAAATAAGGGAGAAGGGGATAAGCATGGTGGGGGTGATGATAGAAGGGAGAGCAAATAGAAGAAGGGAACAATTAGAAGTAAACACTCTTGGGGAGGGACAAGGTCAAAAGAGAGAATAAAAGAAATGATGGCAGGATAGGTTGGAGGGAAATATAGTCTTCCACAACATGACTGTTATAGAAGTCATTTGCAAAACTACACACACACACACACACACACACACACACACACACACACACACACACACACACACACACATATATAGCCTATATTGAATTGTTTGTCTTCTCACTGGGGATGGGTGGGGAGGGAGGGAGTAAGGAACATAAGCTGGAATTCAAAATTTTGGGAACAAATGTTGAGAGTTGTTTTGGCATACAACTGGGAAATAAGAAATACAGGTAATGGAGTACAGAAATTTATCCTGCCCTATGGGACAAGAGAGAAGATGGGGATAAGGGAAGGGAGAGGTGTTAGAACAGAGAGCAGTTTGGTGGAAGGGACAATCAAAATGCAAGGCGTTTTGAGATGAGGGGAGGAGAGAGATGGGGAGAAAATTTGGAACTCAAAATTTTGTGAAAATGAATGTTGAAAACTTTAAATAAATAAAAAAAATAAAATAAAATAAAAAGAAATGTAAAAAGTTTAATAAGCCAGAGGTTAAAAGACTTGAGGGCTACAGGAATGGTGGTTTTTTACAAATACTTGCTATATGAAAGAAATACTTGAAGCAGAGTTATACATATATATGCGCATATATACATACAGTGTAAGAATGTCTATATATTATACGTATATGCATATGCACACTTATATGTATGTGTACTGTGTTGTATGTGTGTACATGCACATACATAGCATATAATGCACATATCTGTTTATATACATGTATCTGTATATATGCATTGCACGTGTGTAGATTGTGTGCATGTTATATATGTATGTAAATTCACATATATTCAATATTTATATGGGTATGTATGTGAACTGTCTGCATATATGCATATAAATGTATAGATGTGTATTTTGTATATGTGTGTATTGTACATGCACATGTGCATATATGTGTGTGCATGCATACACATGTATATATAAGTGTGCATTTGTATATGCATGGTGTATTGTGATATATATGTATTATACGTCTGTGCAGATTATGTGTGCATATGTGCCTTTATATGAAAATGCATAGATAACGCATATCTGTATATTGTGTGTATATATATATGATTCTGTGTATGTGCATATGTGTATATGCATGTGTTTATGTATGCATTGCTTATTTAAATGTGTGCAAACATATGCATGCATATGTATGTGTCTATAAGTATATATGTGTATATACATATTTGTATATTATTTCAGATCTGCCCAAAAGTTCATTTATTTTATTTTGATTCTTTTCTATCTTATATTGTCATCCAAAGAACCAAACTCAATCTAAGAGAGCATTATCATTTATTTTTTAAATTAATTTTTGTTTTATGTTCCAAATTCTCTCCTTTCCATCCCCCTTCCTCCACCTTTTGAGGGAGTAAGCAATATGACACCCATTTTACATCTGATGTCATTCAAAACTTATTTCTATTATTAGCCATGTTACAAAAAGGAAAAAGAAAAAAAGAATGATAGAGAAAGTGAAAAATATGTTTCAAATTGAATTTAGAGATCATAAGTTCTCTCTCTGGTGGTGAATAATATTTTTAATCATAAGTCCTTTATCATATTTTTATCACAAGTTTATCATAAGTCCCTGTATTGATTAGTGAAAGTCTTTCACAGTTGATTATTATTACAATATATTGGTGATACCGAGCACAATATTCTCCTAGTTCTGTTTACTTTGAATCAGTTCATATAATTCTTCCCATGTTGTTTTTTCTTTTTTTCTGAAACTATCCCCTCTGTAAGTTCTTACAATAAATTAGTATTTCATCACAATCAAAAACCACGACTTAACCATTCCTTGATTGATGGTCATCTCTTCCATTACCAATTCTTTGCCACAACAAAAAGAATTGCTATTAATATTTTTGTGTGGATAGATTATTTTCCTTTGATCTCTCTGGAACATAGACCTAGTAATGGTATTTCTTGCTCTTTAATCATAGTTCCAAATTGTTCTCCAGAATCGTTGGACCAGTTCACAACTCACCAGCACTGCATTAGTGTTCCTGGTTTTTTTTTTTTCATATCCCCTCTAGCATTTCTCATTTTCTTTTTATGTTATGTTAGCCAATGTGATAGGTGTGAAGTTGAACTTCAGAATTGTTTTAATTTGCTTCCCTCCAAATCCTAGTGATTTGAGATATGTTTTCATATGACTATTAATAACTTTGATTTCTTTTCATTCTTTCTCTTCCTGCTGAATTTTGTTGGTTATATGTAAAAATGCTCATGATTTACATAGTATGTACATTGTGTATATCCTGCAACTTTGTTAAAATTGCTCATTGTTTCAAATAGTTTTTAGTTCAAATATTTAGATTGTATCATCTGCAAAGAGCGATAACTTTTGTTTCCTTGTTGCCTATTCTTATTCCTTCAATTTATGTTTTCTTGTCTTATTGCTTTAGCTAGTATCCTAGTAAGACACTGAATAATAATGCTGATAATGAACATACTACTTATCTCATTGGGCAGGCTTCAAGTTTATTCCCATTACACATAATAGCTATCTTATCATTTAAGAAAAGTACCATTTATTCCTATGATTTCATGTATTTGTTTTTAAATAAGAATAGGTGTTCATTTTGTCAAGAGTTTTCTCTGCAGTTATTGATATGAGTTACTATAATTTTCACCAGCATTTCCCTTCTCATATTTCTCTTACTTGATTCTGAGAGTATCATTTTACCACCTAGCCTATCCTGAAATTCACAATTTTAGATTTCATAATGTGTCAGACAACAAAGATAGGGAATACTTATAGGTTACATTAAACATAAAGTTAATTGAGTTTATTTACATTATTTCTAAGATTCCTCAGTTCTGACAGTCTATGTTCCATATTCTAAAATCCCTTGCATATGTAGCAATCCACAGTCTGTGATCCTCACAACTTCTTAATTCTCACATTCTGTGTTCCATGTTCTAAAGTCCCTTTATGTTCCAAAGTACTTTCCAACTTGGTGTGTGCTAGAACCAGCTCAAACTACCTCTAGAGATCTAATTATTAATTCTCAGCATGATTATTTACACCTTAAAAGTGAGCAAACATTACAAATCAGAACATAATTTATTGTTTTGTGGATTTTCTAGGCTTAAGAGGTAGAGAAAATACTGATATAGATTAAACTTTAAAATGTGTTGAGAGTACTATTTTTATGCCCAGAGCTGGTTATTAAAATTTGCCACAATATCTTTCAATTTCACCATTTTATGATCTAGGTTCATTCCCATATCTAAAACTATTTTTTGTTACAAATGTAGTGACTTTCTATGGATAGATGTTCTTCTTCCTTCTGATCACGTGAACATGAATTGTGTGTGTGTGTGTGTGTGTGTGTGTGTGTGTGTGTCCTCCAAATAAGCCAATAACCCCATCAAAAACATAGAAAGTCTAGATCAGGAGGGAGCAGATGCAAGATAGGAGATTTAGATTGTAGGGAAATCAGGAGATGAACAAGTCTAGCAGACCTCTAAAGGCATCAAGTTGAGAAAGGAACCTCTCGACTGACACATTGTGCATCAAAGACAAAGGACCAACACTGGGAAGGATGGGTTTTAAAAGACAGTGACCTTTCTGGGTTGGATTAAGTTGCAAAGGTAAACCTCTCCAATGTTGATCTTGAAGTGGTCTTATATCTTCCCCTAACCTTCATCTGACTGATACTTTTACACCCTTCTTGCTCCCTGAGGGTAGAAGAACAGAAAAGTCAGCAGGGAGAAGTACTCCCATTACCTTCTGTGTCGTATCCTGCCTGACCTCTAACCTGCTCTAAGAAGTGTTACCTTCCATTCAGTGATGAACATACTCATACCTGGCCATACCTTACATATCCCACTGATTCTTATCCCCTGTAGGTCACCATCCAAACCTCATTGCCTATTCTCTGCCACCTAGTACTTTATTTCCATTTCACTCAATCTTCCCACACCAAAGTCCCAACCAAATGCTACCCAATCCTTCCATTATGACACCTGGAAAACCTGTTCCATAAACAACAAACTCCTCTTCAACTTAAGCTTTTTCTTCTCCCACTCCCTCTACCTTTTCGAAATCATGAGGCTTGGGTCCTCCCTGATAGCGTAGCCTTCCTAGTCATCCTTTTCAGTAATTAGATACATTTTCACTCATTCCCTTCAGGTTAGTGGTTGAGGCGGCATGGATTGGAATAATCCTTTTCCCCATTGACACTTGCAGATTTCCCCACTATCTCCCAAACTCAGTTCTGGGTCATCATCAGGCTGCTTAACTTATGCCTTGCCTTTGGACTCTCATGATTTGGGAGGAGGGAGGCTGATGACTTTGCACAGCTTTGTCTTACTTAAATCCAACTCACTTGAAAGTCAAAACATGACTCTTTTGTTTCATTGGACCTCTGAGAGTGAAGGATGAACAATAAACAGTATCGGTCAGTAATCTCTTCTCCTTTGAGGTTTGTGCAATCTGTATCTACCAACCAAGCATAATCCTAGTAGACGGTTTTCCAGATTTCCAGATCACTCTCATTCCTCAAAAACTTCACTACTGAGCTCACATTTTTTCTCCTCTCCAATTCCTCCCTCCATATTTCTTGTTCATTTTTTTCCAGTTGTGTTCAACTCTTCATGACCCAATTTACAGTTTTCTTGACAAAGATACCGGAGTGGTTTTTTCATTTCCTTCTCTAGCACGCTTTACAGATGAGGAAACAGAGGAAAATAGGGTGAAGTGACTTCCACAGGGTCACACAAATATTAAGTGTTGAGACAAGATTTTATGTCAAGAAGATGAGTAGTCCTAATTCCACATCTAGCACTCTATTGTGCCACCTTCTGCCCAGCTCCATATTAGAAGACTTCAAAATATATACTGACTTCCTCTCAAAGATCTTAACCACTCATTTTTTCAACCTCTTCAATTTCCATGATCTATTCTTCCATCCTCCCTCATTCACACACAAAGATAGTCATACCCTTTATCTTGCCATCACCTTCAAATGTACATTTCTAGATCTTTCCTTTGCCCCATCCCATTGTATCCTATGTCCTATGCAGTTGTGTACAAGTTACACATTCATTATTATATTTTAAGCTCTTTTAAGGAAAGAACTATGTTTTTTTTACTATCTTTGGATCCAAGCACCCAGCACATGAGGCAGGTAGATGGTTCAGTAGAGAGAGGGATCAGCCTGGAGTCAGGAAGACATGAATTCAAATTTGACTTCAGATACTAACTAGCTGTGTGACCCTGGGTAAGTCACTTAACCTCTGTTTGCCTTAATCCACTGGAGAAGGAAATGGAAAACCACTCTAGTATCTCTTCCAAGAAAAGTCCATGGACTCATGTGTCCATGAGGTCACAAAATTTGAACATGACTGAATACAATGACAACCCAGCACATATTTTTTTTAAAAAATTATAAATGTTAACAAAATTAGTAATTACAGATATCAGAAAAAGCAGGGATCTTAGAGATCATTGAGTCTACTGCCTTTATTTTAAAAAGCTATAGATCACAAAAACTATAGATCGCAGAAATAAAATTACTTAACCAGGGACATGTAAGTACAAAGGGGTTGAACTGAAATTAAATCAGTTAAGTATAATGACAACAGGGAGAGACTGACATAATAAGAATAAAGTTTCATATTGGGAAGGAGGGAAAAATAGGGTTGGAGATAAAGGGCATAATTTTGATGCCCTTGAATAGGATGCCAAACCTTAGAACTTGATCTTGGTGATATTACGAAGCCACAGTAGATGTTTGAATGAGAAGTGACATATTAAAAGTAAGCTAAACTCTAGAGGAATTTGATTGCAAAGGGAGGGATTTAGAGTTTATCTCTTAGACAATAGGGAACCATAGTTCATTCTCTGAATGTGGAAGGCATTTTGCCTCAAAAGTCCTTTGGGAATTTCTTAGGTCCTTGAATTGCAATGAAGCACTAAGTATACCAGAAAAGCTCTTCATGCATTGTAGTTGTTGCTGTGTACAAAGTTTTCCCGCTTCAGCTCCTTTCACTCAATATGTTCATATAAGTCTTTCCAGGCTTCTCTAAAGTCTTCCCATTCATCATTTCTTATAGCACAATAGAATTCCATTATATTCTTTTACCACACCTTGTTCAGCCATTCCCCAACTGGTGGGCATCCCTTTGATTTCCAGTTCTGGGCCACCACAAAGAGATATAAATATCTCTTTATAAATATCTGCTATAAATATTTTTGTACACATGGGGCCCTTTACCATTTCTATGATCTCTTTGGGATACAGTCCTAGAAGTCATATTGTTGGGTCAAAGGGCATGCACATTTTTATAACCCTTTGGGCATAGTTCCTGATTGCTCTCCAGAATGGTTGGATCAGTTCACAGCTCCACCAGCAATGACCTGGTGTTGCAACTCTCCCATATCTTCACCAACATTTATAATGTTCCTGTTCGTCAAGTTAGCCAATCTGATAGGTGTGATGTGATACCTCAGAGTTGTTTTGATTTGCATCTCTCTAATCAATAGTGATGTGGAACATTTTTTCATATGACTATACATACCTTTAATTTCTTCTTCTGAAAATTAACTTCACATACTTTGACAATTTATCAATTGAAAATGACATATTTTTTTTTACATTTGACTCAGTTCTCCATATATTTCAGACATGAGGCCTTTGTCACAGACACTAGTTGCAAAAATTCTTTCCCAGCTTTCTGCTTCTGTCCGAATCTTGATTGCATTAGGTTTGTTTGTGCAAAAACTTTTCAATTTAATGTAATCAAAATTATCCATTTTGCACTTCATAATGTTTTCTATCTCTTCTTAAGTCAAAGATTTCTTCATTTCCCATACATCTGACAAGTACAATATTCCTTTCTCCCTTAATTTTTTATAGTATCAATCTTTTTACCTAGATCACGCATCCATTTGGACATTATTCTTGTGTCAGGCATTGGTCTATGCCCAATTTCTGCCACACTGTTATCCATTTTTCCCAGCAATTTTTCTCAAACAGTGAGTTTTTATCCCAGAAGCTGAGGTCCTTGGGTTTATCAAACACTAGATTGCTATATTCATTGACTACTATGTCTTGAGTACCTAATCTATTTCACTGGTCTACCCTTCTCTTTCTTAGCCAGTACCAAGTGGTTTTGATGATTGCTGATTTATAATACAGTTTGAGATCTCCTAGTGCTAGGCCACCTTCCCTAGTATTTTTTCATTAGTTCCCTTGATATTCTGGACCTTTTGTTCTTCCAGATGAATTTTGATATTATTTTTTCTAGTTCTAGAAAATAATTATCTGGTAGGTTGATTGGTAGGGCACTGAATAAGTAAATTAATTTATGTAGAATTATCATTTTAATTATATCGGCTCAGCCTACCCACAGGCAACTGATGTTTTCCCTCTTACTTAGAACTGACTTTTTTGTGAGAAAAGTGCTTTGTAATAGTGTTCATATAGTTCCTGGGTTTCTTTTGGGAGGGAGATTCCCAGATATTTGATAGTGTCTACCATAGCTTTAAATGGGATTTCTCTTTCCATCTCTTGCTGTTGGGCTTTGTTAGTAATATATAGAAATGCAGAAGATTTGTGTGGGTTTATTTTGTAACCTACAACTTTACCAAAGTTGTCTATTATTTCAAGTACTTTGTTACTTGATTCTCTGGGATTCTGGAAGTATATCATTCTATCATCTACAAAGAGTGATAAATTAGTTTCTTCTTTGCCTATTCTAATTCCTTCAATTTCTTTTTTTTTCTTTTCTTATTATAGCTACAGCCAATATTTCTAGTACCATATTGAATTATAGTGGTGATAATGGACATCCTTGTTTCACCTCTGATCTTATTGGAAATGTGTCTAGCTTATTCCCATTGAATATAATGCCAGTTGAAGATTTTAGGTACATACCGCTTATTATTTTATGGAAAGTTCCATTTATTCCTATGCTCTCCAGTATTTTTAATAGGAATGTGTTGCATTTTGTCAAAAGCTTTTTCTGCATCTATTGAGAAAATCATATGGTTTCTGTTAGTTTTGTGGTTGATATGATCAATAATGCTAATAGCTTTCCTAATATTGAACCAGACTTGCATTCCTGGTATAAATCCTGCCTGATTACAATGTGTTATTCTTATGATAAATTACTGTATTATTTTTGCTAAAATCTTATTTAAAATTTTCACATCTGTAATCATTAGAGATATCAGTGTACAATTGTCTTTCTCTGTTTTGGCTCTTCCTGGTTTAGGTATCAGAATCATATTTGTATCATAAAAAGAATTTGTTTGCACTTCTTCTTCCCCAATGTTCTCAAATAGTCTATGTATGTATGTATGTGTGTGTACTGGAATTAACTGTTCTTTAAATGTTTGATATAATTCACTTGGAAATCCATCTGGCCCTGGAGATTTTCCTTTGGGAGTTCGTTGATGGTTTGTTCAATTTCTTTTTCTGAGATGAGGTTATTTAAGTATTCAACTTTCTCTTCTGTTAATCTGGATAATTTACATTTTTAAAAATAATCAACTCATTTAGATTGTCAAATTTATGGGCATAGAGTTGGGCAAAGTATTTTCCAATTATTGTTTTAATTTCTTCCTCATAGGAGGTTTGTTCGCCCTTTTTATTTTTGTTATTGGTAATTAGGTTTTATTATTTCTTTTTTAATCAAATTGACCAATGGTTTATCAATTTTATGGAATTTTGAATAAAACCAAATCTTAATTTTATTTATTAGTTCAATAATTTTCTTAATTTCAATTTTATTAATCTATACTTTGGTTTTTAGTATTTCTAATTTAGTATTTAATTGGGAATTTTCAATTTGTTCTTTTTATAGTTTTTCAGCTGTATGCCCAAGTCATTGATCTCCTCTTTCTCTATTTTATTCATGTAGGAATTTAAAGATGTAAAACTTCCCCTAAGAACAGCTTTTGCTGTTTTTGATTTGTAGGTTGTCTCATTATTGTCATTCTCTTGAATGAAGTTGTTCATTGTTTCTATGATTTGTTGTTTAACCCACTCATTCTTCAGTATTAGATTATTTAGTTTCCAATTAATTTTGGTCTATCTTTTCATAGCCTTTTATTACATATAATTTTTATTGCATTATGATCTGAGAAGGATGCATATAATATCTTTGCCTTTCTGCACTGGATGGTGAGGTTTTTATGGCCTAGTACATAGTCAATTTTTGTATATGTGCCATGTACTGCTGAGAAAATGGTATATTACTTCCCATCCTTATACACCTTTCTCCAGAAGTATATTGTAGCTACCTTATCCAGAGTTTTATTCACCTCCTTAACTTTTTTTAGAGCAAATAGTGAATTTTTTTTATGTTTATGTATTTATTTTTGGTTTTTGCCATTCATTTCCACAAAATTTTGAGTTCCAAATTTTCTCCCCATCTTTCCCCTCCTCCCACCCCAAAATGTCATGCATTGTGATTGCTCTTTCCCTCAATCTGCCCTCCCTTCTATCTCACCCCTCCCTTTCCTTATCCCCATTTTCTCAGTTTCATTGCAGAGTAAGACAGATTTCTATACACTATTACATGTATTTCTTATTTCCCAGTTGTATGCAAAAACAATTCTCAACATTTGTTCCTAAAATGTTAACTTCCAACTTCTCTCCTTTCTTCCCTCCCCACCCATCCCCACTGAGAAGAAAAGCAATTAACTATAGGCTATATACATGTAGTTTTGCAAGAGACTTCCATAATAATCATGTTGTGTGAGACTAACTACATCCCTCCATCCTATCCTGCCCCCCACTTATTCTATTCTCTCTTTTGACCTTGTCCCTCCCCAAAAGGGTTTACTTCTAATTACTCCCTTTTCCCATTGTCCCTCCCCTCTATCATCCTCCCTCCACACTTCTCTCCTTCTCCCCTACTTTCCTGTAGTGTAAGATAGATTTTCATACCAAATTGAGTGAGCATGTGATTCCCTCCATAAGCCAAATGTGATGAGAGTAAGCTTCATTTTCACCCTCTCAACTCCCCCCTTTCCTTCTCCATTGAAAAACTTTTTCTTGCCCCTTTAAGGAGAGATTTCTTGCCCCATTACATTTATCCCATTCTCTTTCAAATACATTCCTCTCTCACCCCTTAATTTTATTTTTCAGATATCATCCCTTCCACTCACCTGTGCTCTCTGTCTATATATCTATATCTATATCTATCTATATCTATATCTATATCTATATATATATACACGTTTATATATGTGTGTGTATGTATATACACACAAACATATATATGTATGTATGTATGTATGTGTGTGTGTATAATCCATCCAACTACTGAGAAATACTGAGAAAAGTTTCGAGAGTTACAAATATTATCTTTCCATGTAGGAATGTAAACAATTCAACTTCAGAAATTCCCTTATGTTTTTTCTTTGCTGTTTACTTTTTCATGCTTCTCTTGATTCTTGTGTTTGAAAGTCAAATTTTCTATTCAGCTCTGGTCTTTTCATCAATAATCCGTGAAAGTCCTTTATTTCATTGAATAACCATTTTTTCCTCTGAAGTATTATACTCAGTGTTGCTGAGTGGGTGATTCTTGGTTTTCAATATAGTTCCTGTGACTTCTGGAATATCATATTCCAAGCCCTTTGTTCCCTTACTGTAGAAGCTGCTAGATCTTGTGTTATCCTGATTGTATTTCCACAATACTAAAATTGTTTCTTTCTGACTGCTTGCAATATTTTCTTCTTGACCTGGGGACTCTGGAATTTGACTACAATATTCCTAGGAGTTTCTTTTGAGACCTCTTTCTGGAGGTGATTTGTGGATTCTTTCAATATTTATTTTGCTGTCTGGTTCTAGAATGTCAGGGCACTTTTGCTTGATAAATTCATGAGAGATGGTGTCTAGGCTCTTCTCTTAATAATGGCTTTCAGGTAGTCCCACATTTTTAAAATTTTCTCTCCTGGATCTATTTTCCAGGTCATTTGTTTTGCCAATGAGATATTCCACATTATCTTCTACTTTTTCATTCTTTTGGTTTTGCTTTGTAATTTGTTTGTTTCTCATAAAGTCATTAGCTTCCATCTGCTCCATTCTAATTTTTAAAGAACTATTTTCTTCAGTGAGCTTTTGAATTGCCTTTTCCATTTGGCTAATTCTGCTTTTTAAAGAATTCTTCTCCTCATTGACTTTTGGGACCTCTTTTGCCAATTGTGTTAGCCTATTTTTAAAGGTGTTATTTTCTTCAGTATTTTTTGGGGAGATCTCGTTTAGCAAGCAATTGACTTGCTTTTCATGATTTTCTTGCATCACTCTCATTTCTCTTCACAATTTTTTCTCCACCTCTCTTATTTGATTTTCAAAATTCTTTTTGATCTCTTCAATGGTCTGAGATCATTGCATATTTATTTTGGAGATTTTGGCTGAAGAAGCTTTAACTTTTAGATCTTCCTCTGATGGTACGCAATGTTCTTCCTCATTTGAAAGGATAGAAGAAAATACATGTTCACTAAGAATGTACCCTTTTATAGTCATTTTTTTCCCTTTTTTGGGCATTTTCCCAGCCAGTTACTTGATTTTTGAGTCCTTTATCAAGAGGAGGCTATAATCTGGAGGTCTATAATTTCTCAGTTCTTCCAAAGTGGCACAGTCAAAGGAGAGGAATTTACTCTTCTCGTGGCTTGCACTCTGATATGAGAGCAACCACAGGCACTCTGTTCTGCACAGAATCTGTAGCATTCCCTCTCCAGAACCTCCAGCAGCTCCATTGCTGGAACTCTTCTTCAACCTAGGAGAGCCATTCAGGGCTGAAATCCAGATCAGTGGCTCAATTCCCCCAGAATCTTTAGGCAGAGGGCTCCAAAAAGGGATGCTGCCACTGCAGTGGCAGCTGCTGACAGGTCCAGACCACATTCTCTTCTCACCCAAGGGAAAAAGCATTCTCACTGACATTTGAAACTCTTTGGTGTTTGTGGGTTTAGCAATCTTGGAAGTGCTGCTGCCAGTGGCATCCTGAAGTCTATTCCAGGTCCTGTCTCTGCTGTGCCATTCTGGCCCAACCTGGGCTGTGCTCCATTCTATGCCTGGTGTGATAGACAGACCTTTCCTGTCAGCCTTCCAGGCTGCCTTGGACTGGAAATCTATTTCACTCTGTTGTTTTGTGGCTTTTGCTGCTCTATAATTTGTTTAGAGTCATTTTTACAGGTATTATATGGGCTATGCAGGGGAGTTTCTATAGATCCATCTTTCTACTCCACCATCTTGGCTCCTCCCCAAATAGTGAGTTTATTACAACACCAACTGAAACAGGCCAAACCCCTAGTATGTCTGCACTATGTGTCCTTAGCTTCTTTCTTGTTTATTTTGAGGTTAGATTTATCAAATTCAGAGAAGGGGAGGTTGAGGTCCCCCATTAGTATAGTTTTGCTGTCTATTTCCTCGTGTAACTCCCTTAACTTCTCCTCTAAGAATTTGGATACTATACCATTGAAGCATATATGTTTAGCAATAATATTGCTTCATTTTCTATGTTGTCTTTTAGCAGGATATATTTTCCTTCCTTATCATTTTTGATTAGATCTATTTCTGCTTTTGCTTTGTCTGAGATTAGTATTGCTACCTGTGCTTTTTTTTTTTACAACAGATGAAGCACAATATATTCTCTTACAATCTTTTACCTTTACCCTATATGTATCCTCTCATTTCAAATGTGTTTCTTGTAAACAATATATTGTTGGATTGTGGTTTTTAATCCATTCTGCTATCCATCTCCATTTTATGGGAGAGTTTATCCCATTCACATTCACAGTTATGATTTTTATCTGTGTCTTTCCCTCCATCCTCTTTCCCCCCATTTGTGCTTTTAACTCTCCTTTCTCCCTTCCCCTCCACAACAGAGTTTCAGTTTTTGACCACCACCTCCTTCAGTCTTCCCTTCCTTCTTTCAATGCCCTTCCCTTATACTCCCCTTCTCCCTTACTACTTATTACCTCCCTTTTATCTTTCCCTCCCATTTCTTTCCCCCTTCCCTTCCTACTGCCTATAGAGTTACTTAGTTTTCTACACTTAACTGATCTTGTTGTTCCCTCCTTGAACCCATTCAGGTGAAAGTAAATATCATGTTCTCTTGTGGGGATATAAACAGTTTGCCCATATTAAATAAGAAGTTTTTTCCCTTCTCTTTACCTTTGTATGCCTTTCTTGAGATTTATACTTGAAGATCGAATTTTCTATTGAGCTTTGGCTTTTTCATCTTGAAGGTCTGGAAACCCCTTATTTCACTGAATGTCCATCTCCTTGCCTGAAATATTATGCTCAGCCTTGCTGGGTAATTGATCTTTGACTGTAGTCCCAGCAACTTTCCCTTATATAATATCATATTTCAATTCCTTCGATCTTTTAATGTAGAAGCTGCAAGGGTCTTGTGTGATCCTGACTGTAGCTCCTCGATATTTGAAAGGTTTCTTTCTGGTTGTCTGCAGTATTTTCTCCTTCACTTGACAGTTCTGGAATTTGGCAGCAATATTCCTTGGCATTTTTAGTTTGGGATCCCTTTCAGGAGGTGAATGGTGTAGTCCTTTCATGATGATTTATCCTCTGGATCTAGGACTTCTGGGCAGTTTTCCTTGATGATCTTTTGGATGACATTTTCCAGGGTTTTTTTTCATCATGGCTTTCTGTTAGACCAAGAATTCTAACATTTTCTCTCCTGGATCTATTTTTCATGTCAGTTGTTTTTCCAATGAGATATTTTATATTTTCTTCTATCTTTTCATTCTTTAGATTTTGTTTGACTGATTATTGATGTCTCATAGAGTCATTAGCTTCTAATTGCTCAATTGTAATTTTTACCAAATTGATTTCTTCAGTTAGCTTTTGCATCTCCTTTTCCATCTGTCCAGTTTTTCCTTTTAAGGAGTTATTTTCTCCAGCCATGTTTTGTACTTCCTTTTTCATTTGTCACATTTTTCTTTTAAATTCTTCTGTGATTTATTTTTTCCTATTTTCAAAATCATTGGCCAGTTTTTCTTCTGTTTCTCTAAGTTTCCTTTTAAATTCCTTCTTCAGCTCTTCCAAGAATGCTCTTTGGGCTTGGGACCAATTCATTTTCCATTCTCAAGTTTCAGATGGGGGTACAGTCTCAATGCTGACCTCTTTGGTATTCATGTTTTGGTCCTTGTTCCCATAGAAAGATTCTATGGTCTTTTCTTTTGTGCTTTACTTCTTACTCATGATGATTACCCTTTTCTTGTCTTTTAAAGTAGATCTCTGCTTCTGGGGCACAGGGGACTCTGTCCCATAGCTCTTGTGGCTTTGTGTGCTGTGGCCTCTGGTTCTTTCAGCTATAAGTTAAAATGCTGAAGCTTACCTGGTACTGAGTTGAGTGGTATGAACAAATAGAAGTCAGGTGAAGTCTTTCTGGGTTTCCCAGAATTATCTCAGAGCTAGCAGCATTATGTGTGGGGGAGGGGTGGTCTGGCCTCAGGAGATCTCTTCTGCTGAGCTTGCATATCAATAAGCTCAGCATTTGGTGTTCCCATCAGCACTACTGTCTTTTCAATTTCCCTGGGCTGCTGAGGCACGCCTGGGGTCCTGGTGTTGGTGTTTGTGGGCTCTACCCTCCTGATGCTCAGGATCTCTTCCTGGTTTGATGAGGTAGGGCTGTCTGGGACAGCTCCAGTCCTACACTGGTCCCCTTCAGTCACAGCAACAGGGACTCTCATTAGCAATTTTCCTAGCCTTATATGTTAAGAAATTATTTATCCTTTCAACTGATCCCACTGCTCCAGGATTTTTCTAGGGAAATGTTTTATGAGATTTTCAAGGTCAGCAAGGGGAGGGGGAGAGAATTTACTTACAGACAAGATTCTGGGGTGTGGCCACTGCTTCAGACTTCCATGGGCTTCCTGCTTGACCCTGCCATGGTGGGGATGGCCCTGGTACAGCCTGTGTGCTGTGTGCTGTGTGTTCTTCCAGCCCCACACAGCAGACCCTTTCCATTGATCTTTCAGTCTGTCCTAGGCTGTGAATCTGCCACAGTCTGTCTCCTATTGGCTTCTGTCCCTCCAAAATCCATTCAGGTTCTCTTTCCAGAAGTATCTGAAGGAGTTTGTCTTACAGCTTAGGTGAGTAGTTGCTCTTATTCCACAACCTTAGCTCCACTCACTGATCGATCCAGAGACATTCTAATCTCTTTTTCAAATGAAAAATGACTATAGCTATTCATAAAAGAGGGAAACGTTACAGTAGCCCTTAATCTCAGCAGGGACAGTCTATTAAAGGCATTCCCCTCCTACCTCCACCTTTCATCACATACAAGTTAGCTAAAGACAGCATCAGTGACCTAAAGTTCACCAAAGTGGGTGCCAACAATTTAACCTAGAATTCAATCAAGAAGAGATGCTTCTGAGAGACAAATTTTGCAACAGCATATGAGTTCTTGGGAAAATTTATCTCTTGCCCCTTTTGGGTAATTTTCTGGAATCAAATTCCCATAGGCTAAAAGTTAATGAAATTTATGTTGAGGAAAGATTTTTCCACATCCATTAATAGACCTCCAATTACCAGAGGCTTGTTTTTAAGAAGGCCCACACCTTTTGTTAATTACTGATGAGGGACTGGGTCAGGAGGGCCTTGCTCTCAGCTCTGAAATATGTATATATACTATGAAGTGAGGTTTTGCCTTGGGGCTTACTCTTTGAAAGAAGGTTCATGTGCCAGATGAGACTCTGAGTAGCCATTAAGGAAGCCCCCCACTGCACCCCACCCATGCTATGAAAACCCAGATGCTGGTGCTTCTATCTCTGGTAACTATGTATGTATGTAATGGTCAGACAGTTCAATTTGTCTGTTGATCTGTGGTGAATGAGTTGCTTACAGTCAGACAGTTAGAAGCCCTGTCTGTTGGTCTTTATTTCTTTGCCTGTATTTTCTGTGTTGGTATATGTAATTAAAGTGGATTGTTGATTCCTCAAAAGTTGCTTTCTTTTTAGAAAAGCAAATCTAAGAATCTGTGCAGCAGGACCTTCTGTACATGCCAGGGTTCTTGCTACTACAATTGGCCCACAGGGTTCTGAAAGAGACGGGATGAAGCAAAGAACTAGTTAAAATGCCAAGGGGTGAAAGGAGCTATCAATCCAACCACTTGCAGTTCCCTTGTTACCTGTGGCAACTGCTTCTATCATCCAGAGAAAGTCAACAATAACCCGAAAAAATTTCTTCTTTTTGAAAGGAAGAGGATATATAATCTGTTCAAAATATCTGTCATTCAGTTCTACCTAAGTTGATCCACTTATTCAGTTCCATACCAATCAAACTACCAGATAATTATTTTCTAGAGCTAGAAAAAAATAATATCAGAATACATCTGGAAGAACAAAAGGTCCAGAATACCAAGGGAATTAATGAAAAGAAATTCTAGGGAAGGTGGCCTAGGCTTACCAGATTTCAAATTGTATTATAAGGTAGCAATCATTAAAATCACTTGATACTGGCTAAGAAATAGAGGGGTAGACCAGTGGAATGGGTTAGGTACTCAAGGAACAGTAGTCAATGAATATAGCAATCTACTCTTTGATAAACCCAAGGACACCAACTTCTGGAATAAGAACTCACCAGAGGACAAAAACTGCTAGGAAAACTGGATAACAGTGTGGCAGAAACTGGGCATAGACCAATGCCTGACACTATAAACAGGAAGAAAGTTCAAATAGATGCATGATCTAAGTATAAAGATTGATAGATAATATGAACAATTTAGTGGAGCAAGGAATAGCGTATTTGTCAGATTTATAGAGAATGGAGAAATTTATGACCAAACAAGAGATAGAGAACATTGTGAGGTGCAAAATGGATAATTTTGATTGCATTAAATTGAAAAGTTTTTGCACACACAAACCCAATGCAACCAAGATTAGGAGGGAAGCAGAAAACTGGGAAAGAATTTTTGCAATTAGTGTCTGTGATAAAGGCCTCATTTCTAAAATATATAGAGAACTGATTCAAATGCACAAGAATGCAGATCATTCCCCAATTGATAAAAGTCAAAGGTGATGAACAGGCAGTTTTCAGAGGAAGAAATTAAAGCTGTCTATAGTCATATGAAAAAATGCTCTAAATCACTATTGATTTGCGACATGCAAATCAAAACAACTCTGAGGTACCACATCACACCTATCAGATTGGCTAACATGACAGAACAGGAAGATGATAAATGTTGGAGAAGGAGTGGGAGAGTTGGAATACTAATTCATTGTTTGTTGAGCTGTGAATTGATCCAATCATTGTGGAGAACAATCTAGAACTATGGCCAAAAGGGCTACAAAAATATGCATGCCCTTAGACTCAGTAATATCTCTTCTAGGACTTTACCCCAAAGAAATCATAAAAATGGGAAAGGGTCCCACATGAACAAAATTATCTATAGCAACTCCCTTTGTGGTGGCCCAGAACTGGAAATCAAAAGGATGTCCATCAATTGGGGAATGGCTGGACAAGTTGTGGTATATGAATGTAATGGAATACTATTGTGCTATAAGAAATGATGAACAGGAAGACTTCAGAGAGGCCTAGAAGGACTTCTATGAACTGATGCTGAGTGAAAAGAGCAGAACCAGGAAAATATTGTACCTAGTAACAACCACAGTGCATGAGGAATTTTTCTGGTAGACTTAGCCCTTCACAGCAATGGAAGGACCTAAAATATTCCCAGTGTTCTCTTGAGGCAAAGTGCCATCCACATCCAGAGAAAGAACTATAGAATTGGAATGCAGAATGAAGCAGAATATTTTCTCTTGTGTTATGGTTTGGTTTAGTTTGGTTTTTCTCATGTTTTCTCCCATTCATTTTAATTCTTCTTTGCAACATGACCAATGTAAAATTGTGTTTCATAAGAATATATGTTTATAACTCATAAAAAACAACATGTCATTGCAGGGAGGGATCTATCCTGAAATTACTGACTCCCAGAATTAAAGAATCTTAGGATCATTGATTCTCCTGGCTTCCCATTCTCCTTGACCTCTCTCAGATGCTTTTGACAGTTGTAACATGCCTCTCTTTTTTGAGCCTCTTTCCAGCTTTGCCTCTGTTACAGTATACTACCCTGGCTCTGTTACTACCTCTCTGCCCACACCTAGATAATCTTGGCTAACTTCTGTTAATTCCTTCTGACTCCTCTCCATACAATCTTAAGTTCGTAATCTTTCTTTTTTATGTTTCCAGCTATCCTGAATTTCAGAGGTGCCATTTATTTTCACAGTATTAACTGTCACTTCTTTGTAGATGGCAACCAAATTTGAACTGTAGTCTTGATCTCAAGATACCTACTCACTGCCTCTCAAGATCTCATTGTAGATGGACTGTGACCATGTCCAATTGCTCCATGTTAGGAAGAACAGTGAAGGACTGGGATGGGTCCAAAGGAGAGTGGATGGGATGAGAGACAACTGGAGAAAAAATGTGGCTGAAGGAATTAAGATTATTTATCCAAGAAAAGAGAAGACTTATAGGGGAATATAACAATGATAATAATAATAACTAACATTTTAGTACTTTTAGATTTACAAATGCTTCACAAATATTATCTCATTTTTATCACAATACTCCTCAGAAGTAGGTGTTATTATCTCCATTTCACAGTTGTAGAAACAGAAGCAGAGAGAGGTTAAGTATGACTTGCCCAGGATCACGTCATTCTCTATAAAAAGATGAGTTTATATTTGATGATTTGAAGGAACCTCCCAGATCAAACTCTTTCATCTCTCTGACATCCACAGGCTTGCATTGGGTGGACCCACACTCTATGCATTTCCATGGTGACATGAGAGGTCTCTTTCATCTCTTAAATTATGTGATACTCAGATTCCATGTCATATTGGATTTCAAAAAGTCTCCTCCTCATCTTTTCCTGCCCTCTCTGGCTTCCATCTGTCAAAGTCACCAGTGGTCTATTTGTCTGTACTTTTCTTTGTTAATAGAGTGTTGATGATATTTCCCCTTACTCTTCTGTTCCCCTCCCTTTTTTGCAAAATGCATAATGGAAAGACAGTTGGCAATCACATATGTATGTCTCTACTTCAACACCATGAACTATCTTTTTCCAATCAAAAGGGAGTCATTCCCCCCTCTCAAAGGGGAGTGGAACCTTCCCACTCTTAAGAAGACTTTCACTGCTCAATATGGTGTTTACTAGCAATTTAAAAATAATGGTCCCCTCAATGAGCATCACTTTTACAACCTGATTCTCCTATAGCACTTAAGAGTTACAAAGCAGAAACTTTTCTAAAAGGGCCAGAAGCACTCTTCAGAACAAACTATTTTTGTCACTTAAAGTCACTTAAAAAGAAACTTTCACAGGGCTCTTAAACAAAATAGTGTAATAGTTTTACCATGTACTCTAAAAAGTGTTCTGCTCAGGGAAGCTAATCTTCATAGAATCCTAAATCTCAGTCTGGAAGCAATTTTGTAAATCAGTATAGACTTACTGACCCTTTTGATAGGTGAGGAAATAGAGACCAAAGAGTGTTAAATGACTTTCCCAAAATGATACTGGTAGTAAACAGCAAGTAGAATTTGAACTTAGGTCTTCTGACTCCAGAGCTGTATCAATATCTCTTTAAAGAAGAGACATGGAAAGGAACTTAGATGGTATCTAGATTATTTCAACCTGATATAGAACTATCCTCCATAGAAGCAGTTCTCAAAGTACATGTCTCTGAGTTCCTTTCAGGGGGACTATGAGCTATAAACTATTTTAATAATAATAATAACATTTTCATTTCTTATGTAAATATTAATGAATATAATTCACATAAACAAAAACACTTGGTAGGTGGTTCTCAATACTTTTTAAGTGTATAACGAGGGTTGAAAACTGTGACTCTAACATTTCTTTGACAGGAAACATGATTAAACACCTTCAACAACAACATACATCAATAAGCAACAACGCAGAACCACTTTCCACAATAACCCAGACATAATGATGATCCATAAAAATTTAAGAACAAGTTTTAACAGAGGATATTGTAGTTAAAATTTAATCTCCAAATTTTATGGAATTACAAGTCAAATTGTAGTCACCTAAGTGAAGAAATTAAGAACATGTGAGGACAAGATGTTATATACATCATTCTTGTCACTCTGTTTATTACTAGAGTCCTAATAACATGTTCAATAAATGTTGAGATGAGTTCACATCCAAATATTGTTATTCAATTATATAAAACAGCTAATTTATTCAATTAAGCAAAGTTCCACAGCATATTAAATATGAAAGAATAATTGCAATATAGCTACTTGTGCTTGGGTCATTTCTGTCTGAACTCTACAAAATGATGAGATAAATAAGACATCAATAATACAAGTCTGATCAAAAAAGAAACAAACGGTTTGAACACAACTAATGATGAATGACAGAAAAGTTAAATCAAGGGTATAAAAAACTAGTTTTTCCACAAAACTGGAAAGTGGTAGATAATGACAAGATCCATACTTGTTGGCTTAAATGTTACACAGTTGCATGTGAAGTATTATCAATCATTTTACCAGCTTTCTTTCAGAAAAAATCCCTATCCCATGCTTTATTTTTACAATTACATTTCAATTTACTTTCAATATATCCTCCCTCTTATTTCCTCATTTCCTTTCTCCTTTTTCCCTCCTCTTTCCATGTCAAGTAAACTGTTTCAATAACTGTTTTTGCACTGATTGCACTTTATTATTTTACCTCATTCACTACCAGTTCCATGGGATTTGCTTCCCTCCTTTTACCAGTTCAGATCAGAGTAAAGCTGAAACATCACCTACTTCTTCAACAAACCCTTCCTCCTACTTCATACAAACTTCTACTTGTGTACCTGATTACATGAAATTTTTCCCTAACTACCTTCTCCCTCTCTATTCCCAATGTATTCTTCTTCTACTCCCTTCGCATCTTAAGATCATCAACATACAAGAAAACCACATCCAAGTCATCTGTCTAATGAAACTCCCTCTATGGCCCCTGATGATGATAGATTTATGAATGAATACAGGTGACACCTCCTCATAACAGGATACATTTTTTTCTTTAGTTCTTCATATGTACCTTTTTAAGTTTCTAGTGAATACTATATGTGTATTTCCAATTTTTTACTCACCTCTGGCATTTTCATCAGTAATGTTTAGAAATTCTCTATTCCATTAAAAATTCATTTTCCCTATAGGATTTAATTTTTTAAGGTAAGTTATTCTTGGTTGTAAGCTTATTTTCTTGAATTTCATATTCCAAGCTCCCTGCTTCTTTTGAGTGGTGGCTGATAAATCATGTTTGGTACTGACTGTGGTTTCATAGTACATTAATACTATTACTATTATTATCGTTATTATTATTATTTTGGCTGCTTGTATTTTTTTCTTTTATTTGAAAACTCTGGATTTTGGCCAAAATACTTTGGAGTTTTCATTTTGGAGTCGTTTGAGAGGTGAGTAGTATTTTCTTTCTGTCTCTGTGTTTCCCTCTGTTTCTGAAAGAGATTTAGACAGTTTTCTTTTTTGCAATTTCTTCAAATATGGGGTCTAAGCCTTTTTTTGGTCATGGCTTTCAAGTAATTCTATTGTTCTTAAATGAACTCTCCCAGATAATTTTTCCATGCCATTTTGTTTGTTTCTTTGTTGGTTGTTTTGTTTTGTTTTGTTTTAGGAGATACCATCTAATTTCTTCTATTTTAAGGTATTTTTATGTTGTTATACTGTTTCTTCTTTTCTCGTAAAATCTTAGCTTCTATTTAGTCAGTTATAATTTTAATGGAGTTTTTCCCCCTTGGTAAATGTTTTGTGTTCCTTATTTCAAGGTGTTAATTCTCTTTTCAAATACTTGTTCCATGCTTCTAATTTATTTTCCATTTATTCTTTAGCACTCTTATTTTTAAAATCATTTTTAGCTCTTTAAAAGAATAACTCTTGCTTCTTCACTTCCAGGAATCATGGTTGCACTTCTAACCAAGCCAGGTTTTTCTTTGAGATTTTGCTTTTTGATGTTTATAATCATACTCTTCTACTGAGTTTGTGTCTTGAGCATCTCTTTCACCATAATAGTTCCTAAGGTGAATTTTTTTTTATTTATCTGTTCATTCCTTTAGTTCATTTATCAGCTTTATATCTTATGTTAGGACTGGGTTCTACATACCTCTAGGGATAATTCTCAATTGAGCTTTTATACCCTTGGCTCCTTCTGCTACTTTCTTGTAGTATTGATAATCATGACCTCAGGGTCTCCTTGGGCTGGGAACATATAAGCTTTCAGTGCTCCCAAAGTTGTCTGACCCATGACAAAATTTGATCCCCATTCTACTGTTCAACTGGTCTATCTGTATATCTGTCTCTATCTCTATCTATCTCTATTCACCAGAGTTTGGTGTGCCCACCTTTTCTTGCCCTTGGTTGGAAGTTCCAGTAGACTATTGCTAGTAATGCAGACATCATCAGACAATCTGAAAGCTCTCTGGTTCAGAGTAAAAGAATTCATTTTATTCGGCTTCATTTTGGTCTGAGGTTCCTGCCTTCATTATTCCATTGCAGACTTAAGAATGGTCTGGAAGCTTCTGCTGAGATTCTGCTCTGTTCCTATAAAAGGCACATAGCTGTTTGCTTCTGAACTTGTTCC
The DNA here is from genome assembly GCF_028372415.1 of Notamacropus eugenii. Lineage (NCBI taxonomy): Eukaryota > Metazoa > Chordata > Mammalia > Diprotodontia > Macropodidae > Notamacropus > Notamacropus eugenii. The sequence continues at coordinate 92,414,115 of NC_092875.1, read as the reverse complement.
TGGCTCAGTATACAATCTAGGGACCACAGATGCTCCTTACCCTGTAAAAGCACCCTTAGATATAGGTCCCCTCATCAGTTCACCCTGTATCTGTGACTTAGAATGGGTAGGGCACAACAGAATCACCTACTGGCACCTTTTCCCACATCCTGCATGAAGTTGACATATCCTGTTATGGGTCTGATACCTCACCTTTCCATAGTGCATAGACTCTACCCTCTTGCAGTCCATGTGTGACTGATTCTCAGTCATCTCAGTCTCTCTGTGCTGACCTGAGTTTTAAAAATGATTCATTGTGATTTTTTTCTTGTATTTCCTGATTGTGACCTGGTCAATTGCCTTTTCTAGATCTTTATGAGAGGTTGGATGTTCTTCCTGCTATCATACCATTTTGGCTCCAACACTCCCCTAACCTCTTTCCATCCTTTCTTAACAAAAAGCACCATATTTACTGCTAAAAGATAACAACATCAGTGATCCTTCAAATATAGACCAACTGCTTTTTTTGTACCTTATGCAGAACATTCACAGTTTGTATCACAAAAAAATCAATTTATCACATGGTACATGAAAAGAACGTGTTTAGTTAAGCAAAATTTATGTACTAAATCAGTTCCAATTGCATAAATAACAGCATCTTATTAATCTCATTCTTGACCAAGTTACCTGAAAATATTGTAACAACAACACTGCCATTATTGAGTGTTGCAAAGCCTTTGACTCAGCCTGTACTCATGGCTTAGTCATTTACTACAATTTACAAAAGAGAACTCTAAAATTACAAAAACTCTAGAGTGTTCTATGACCAAATGGAAACATAGTATCTACTTAAAACACAATTATATCATAAACAATGGATATAAAACATGACATTTATCAGGAAATTATTAAATCCCTTTTAGTTAAGTCTTTCCTTAGGTTCACTATCATCTCTCTTAAACAGAATTATGACTTGTAAGTCAAAAGGGATCAAAATAAAATATCTTATCATATACTTGATGTATGTAGATGTCATGAAACTATAAAGTTCCAATGGGGGAAAAGCACATTAACAAGTTCTTCCATCATGTAGAATCTTTTCCCAGTGACATTAAAATGTCATTTGGACTCTTAATGTAGAGACTAAATGCTTTGAGTTTTAATGCAGAAAACAAATTGAACAAACTGACAAAGGTAATATTTACAATTGCATTGTTCTACAAGAAAGACCCAGGATATAGATAGATATCTAGAAGCAAACTGTTATTGAATTTAAGAAACTTATCAGCATCTTGCAATCAAAGATGAGTAGAAATAATATATTTAAGTAATTTATACCTATATGATACCAGGCTTAATGTACAATTTTAATACTGTTGAATGAACTGTAATAGGTTTGGAAAGCATTCTAACAAAAATACATATAGTAAAGAGATACGGGGCCCATTACACAAAGGCAGTTATAGAGATTAGCACTTCCTCTGGTTGAAATAATTACTTTAGTACACTTGCAGAATGCAAAATAAACTATCATAAATCACTAGCACTTCTGTATAACACCATCAAAGATCAGTAGCAAGTAGACATCCCATTTAAAATAACTGCAGACAATATAAAATAGTTTGGCATCTACCTGCTGAGACAAATTCAGGAACTATATGAATACAATTACAAAGCACTTTTCACACAAACAGTCAAATCTAAGCAATAGAAAAATATTAATTTATCATAGATAAGCCAAGCCAATGTAACAAACATGACAATTATACTTTATTTATTCAGTGTCATATCAACCAAGTTACCAAAGAATTATGTTTAGAAAAATGTAACAAAATTCATCCAGAAGAACAAGAGCTCCAAAAAATAAATGGAACCAATGAGAAAAAAATGTGAAAGAAGGTGGCTTATCCATATGAGATCTCAGATGGTATTATATAGCAGTGACCATCAAAACAGTCTGGTACTGTCTAAGAAATAAATTGGCAGATCAATGGAAAAGATCAGGTATATAACGCATGGTAGTAAATGACCATAATAATCTAGTGTTTGAAAAACCAAGAAATCCAAACTTTTGGAATAAGAACTTAACATTTAACAAAAACTGCTGGGAAAGCTGGATAATAATTTGGCAGAAACAAGTACAGACCAATATCTCAGACAATACACCAAGACAAGGTCAAAATGAATAAATAATTTAGACATATAGTGTGATACCATAAGCAAATTAGAGCAACATGGAATAGTTTTCCTGTCATATCTATGAATAAAAAATTTACAGTCAAACAAGAGGTAGAGGAGATTATGAAATCTAAAATGCATAATTTTCATTATACTATATTAGAAAGATTTTGTGCAAAAAAAACCCTAGTGCAGTCAAGACTAGAGAGAAAACAGAAAACTGGGAAAATAAGCTTTTAAATAAGTTTCTCTGATAAAGGTCTCATTTCTCATATGTACAGAAAAGTGGGTCAAATTGATAAGTATACAAATTATTCTCCAGTTGATAAATTTTGAAAGGATGTGGACAGTTTTCAGATGAAGTAATCAAAGCTATTCACAGTCATATAAAAATTCTCTAAACCACTATTGATTAGAAAAATGCAAATTAAAACAAATCTGAATTACCATTTCTCATCTCTATCAGATTAGCTAATGTGATAGAAAAGGAAAATGATAACTGTTGGAGAAAATATGCAAAAATTGGGAAACTAATGCACTGTTGGCAGAGTTGTTAACTGATCCAATGCAGTTTGAGACTATACCCAAAGAGCTATAAAACATTCATATTCTTTGACCCAGAAACACCACTACTGGGTCTGTATACCAAAGAGAATTTTTAAAAAATGAAAAGCACCTATATACAAAAATATAGCAGCTCTTTTGGTAGTGGAAAAGAATCAGAAATTGAGGAGATGCTATCAATTGGGGAATGGTTAGAGAAATTGTGGTGTATGATTATGATGGAATAATATTATTGTACTATAAGAAATGGTGAGTAATATGCTTTCAGGAAAACTTTGAAAGACTTCCATGAATTGATGTAAACTGAAGTAAACAGAACGACAACATTTTACACGGTAACAACAATATTGTATGATGATCAACTATGAATGACTTGAGCCATGCTCACCAACACTAGACAATTCCAAAGGATTCATGATGTAAAATGTTGTCTACATCCAGAGAAAGAACTAATTGAATCTGAGTGCATATCAAAGCATACTTTTCTTTTACTTTCTTCATTTTTCTTAGTGTTTCATTTTGGGGAGCAGGTCTGTGTTTTCTTCCACAACATTACTAGTATGGAAATGTATTTTGCATGACTTCACCTTTACAACCTACAGCCTTCTCTCAGTGTGGGGAAGGTGGAAGCAGGGATGGTGGAAGGGAATTTGGAACTCAGAATTTTAAAAAAATGAAATTGCTTTTACACAATTGAAAAAAATAAAAGATTACAAAAACATTATTGAACAAGCTATCAATGAGCTCCCTACAAAAAAATCGCCAGAAGCAAAGCTATTCACAAATGAATTCCACCAAACATTTAATAAATAATTAATCCCAATACTATGCAAACTATTTGAAGAAGAAATAGGTGAGTCCTACCAAATTCTTTTTGTGACAAATATGATTTTGATACCTAAACCATGGAGAGCAAAAATAAACCAAGAAAATTATGGACCAGTTTTCTTAATTAATATTAATGCAAAAATTTATATAAAATAGTAGCCAGGATGTTGCAATATATCGCCAAAATAATACACTATGAGTAGATTGGATTTATACCAGGAATGCAAGGCTGATTCCGTATCAGAGAAACCATAATCAAAATTAACCATATCAATAACAAAAACAACAAAAATCATTTGATTTTATCAATAGATTCAGAAAAAGTCTTTGACAAAATACAATACTCATTCTTATTAAAACATACTAGAAAGCATAGGAATAAATGGAGGTTTTTCTTAAAAATGATAGGTAGTATCTGTCTAAAACCAAGAGCAACCATTATCTGTAACTGTTTGAGGCAGACCCAATAAGAACAGCAGTGGAGTAAAATGTCCATTATCACCACTGTTACTCAATATTGCTTTAGAAATGCTAGCTATAATAATAAGACAAGAAGAAGAAATTAAAGGAATAAAAACAGGCAATAAGGAAATGAAACTATTACTCTTTGCAGATGGTATGATGGTATACTTAGAGAACCCTAGAGAATCAACTAAAAACTAGTTGAAGCAATTAAGAGCTTCAGCAAATTTGAAGGAAAAAAATAAATCATCAGCATTTCTGTATATTACTAACAAAAAGCAGCAGGAAGATATAAAAAGAGAAACTCCACTTAAAATAACCATATGCAATAAAAAATACTTGGGAATCTACTTGCCCAGACAAACTCAGGAATTATATGAACATAGTTACAAAATACTTTTCACACAAATAAAGATAGAGCTAAAGAATTAGAGAAATATTGATTGTTCATGGATAGGCTAAGTCAATATAATAAAATAACAATTCTGCTTAATTTAATTTCTTTTTTCAGTTTATACCAATCAAACTACTAAATAATTCTTTTGTAGAGCTTGAAAAAGAGAGTAACAAAATTCATCTGGAGTAACAAAATGTCAGGAATTACGGGAATCAATGAAAAAATGTAAGAAAGGAGTCAGACTGCCAGTTCCAGATTTCAAACTATATTACAAAGTGGTTACAATCAAAATAAACTGGTGCTGACTAAGAAATAAGGATCACTGGAATAGATTAGGTACACAATATACAGCAGTAAATGACCATATTACTTTAACGTTTGACAAACCAAAATCCAAGCATTAGAGGTGCAACTCAACATTTCACAAAAATTGTTGGGAAGACTACAAAGCATTTTTATAGAAACTAAGCATAGACCAATACTTCATACCATATATTAAGAAGTCAAAATGGATAAATGATTTAGACATAAAAGGCAGTATCCTAAGTAAATTAAAGGAGCTTGGGGAATGTATGTGTAAGATCTATTGGTTAGAGGAGAGTTTATGACCAAACAAGAGAAAGATGGGAGGTTCAGGTACCCACTAGCATAATTTTGCTGTCAAATTCTTCCCATTATTCACTTAAGTTCTCCTCTAATAATTTGGATGCTATACCACATGGTGCATACATGCTTAATAATGGTATTGCCTCATTGTCTGTAGTGCCTTTTAGTGAGATATACTTTCCTTCCTTGGCTCTTTAATTAGTTCTATTTTTGTTTTTGCTTTGTCTGAGATCAAGATTGCTATCCGCACTTTTTTTTTTTTTACTTCCGTTCAAGCTTATATTCTATTCCAGCCTTTACCTTTAGTCTGTGTATATCCCTCTGTTTCAAATGCATTTCTGGTAAGCAACATATTGTAGGATTCTGATTTTTAATCCATTCTGCTATCCACTTCCATTTTATGGGAATTCACATTCACAGTTGGGATTGCTATCTGTCTTTTTCTACATCCTGTCCCCCATATGCTTATGTTTTTCTTTCTCCTTTCTTTCTTTCCCTGGTCAAAAGAATTTTGTTTTTTATTGACTCCTCCCTCAATCTGCATTCCATTCTAACAGCCCCCTCTCTTTTCTTTCCCATTTTCCCTCCAACTGCCCATAGGGCAAGTTAGATTTCAATAACTAAATATATTATTTCCTCTTTGAGCCTAATCCAATGACAGCAAAGTTCAAACAATGCTCATCACCCTCCCTACTTTCCACCTACTGTAAAATGTCTTTGTGCCTCTTCATATAATGTAATTTACCCCCTTTCTGTCTTCTCTTTTTCTCATCTCTCATTACAATTTTTTAAGCACTTAATTTTTTTATTGACACATTAAAATCAATTTAAACCCACACCCTCTGTCTATATATTTGCTTTCTACATGATGTAATAAAGATACAGTTCTTAAGAGTTGTAAGTTTCATCTTTCCTTGAAGCAATGTAAACAGTTTGTTCTTATGGAATAACATGGTTGTTTGTTTGTTTGTTTTTCCCTTTCCTGTTTACCTTTTTATGCCACTCTTGAGTCCTGTATTTGAAGATCAGATTTTTCCATTGAACTTTGGTCTTTTCATCAGGAAAGACTGGAAGTTCCCTATCTCATTGAATGCCCTTCTTCTCCCCTGGCACATTATTCTCAATTTCATTGAGTAGTTGATCCTTGCTTGTAATCCAAGCTCCTTGGCCTTATGGAATATCATATTCCAGGCCCTATGATATTTTTATTTATTTAATTATTTACTTGTTTTCAGTTTTCTACAATCACTTCCATATCTTACATTTTCTCCTCTTCCCTCCTTCCACCCTCCCCGAGACAGTATGCAATCTTATTTGGGTTCTACACATATATTCTTATTAAATACATTTTCACATTAGTCCTGTTGCATAGAAAAATTAAAATGCATGTGAGAAACCATGACAAAAACTCAAACAAACAAAACATAAACACAAGAGAAAATATTCTGCTTCATTCTGCATTAGAATTTCATAGTACTTTCTCTGGATGTGGATGGCATTTTACCTCAGGAGCTTTTTGGGAATGTGCATGTCCTTGCATTACTGTGAAGGGCTAAGTTTACCTGAAAAATTCCCTACATACAGTGGTTGCTACTGTGTACAGAGACCTATTGGTTCTGCTCCTTTCACTCAGCATCAGTTCATATAAATACTGCCAAGACTGTCTGAAGTTTTACTGATCATCATTTCTTACAGCACAACAGTATTCCATTACATTCATATACCACAACTTGTTCAGCCACTCCCCAATTGATGGGCATCCCCACAATTTCCAGTTCTTGGCTACCACAAAGAGAGCTGCTATAAATATTTCTGTTCATGTGGGTCCTTTTCTCATTTTAATGCTTTCTTTGGGACAAGTCCTAGAAGAAATATAGCTGGGTCAAAGGGTATGCACATTTTTGTAACCCTTTGGGAACAGTTCCAGATTGCTATTCAGAATGGTTGGATCAGCTCACAGCTCCACAAACAAGGAATTAGTGTTCTAACTATCTCACATCTTTTCCAACATGTATCCTCTTCCTGATTTATCATATTATCCTATCTAATAGATGTGATGTGATACCTCAAAGTTGTTTTGATTTGCATCTCTCTAATCAAAAATGAATTAGAGCATTGTTTCATAAGACTATAGATAGCTCTAATTTCTTCCTCTGAAAATTGCCTATTCATATCCTTAGATGTTTTTCAATTGGGGCATAATGACTTGTATTCTTGTACATTTGACTCAGTTCTCTAGATATTTTAGAAATGAGACCTTTATCACAGGCACTAGTTGCAAAAATTCTTTCCCAGTTTTCTGCTTCTCTCCTAATCTTGGTTGCATTAGTTTTGTTTGTGCAAAACCATTTCAATTTAATGTAATCAAAATTATACATTTTGCAATTCATAATGTTCTCTCTCTCTCTTGTTTGGTCATAAATCTCTCCATTCTCCATAAATCTAACAAAAACATTATTCCTTGTTCCAGTAATTTGTTTATAGAATCAGTCTTTATACCTAGATCATGTATTCATTTGGAATTTATTCTTGTTTATTGTGTCAGGCATTGATCTATGCCCAGTTTCTGCTACACTGTTATCCAGTTTTCCCAGTAATTTTTGTTAAATAATGAGTTCTTGTCCCAGAAGCTGGGGTCCTTGGTTTTATTAAACAGTAGATTGCTATATTCATTGACTACTCTGTCTTGAGTACCTATCCTATTCCATTGGTCTTCCCCTGTTTCTTAGCCAGATAGCTTTGATGATTGCTGCTTCAAAATACAATTTGACATCTAGTAAGGCTAGGCCACTTTCCCTAGCATTTCATTTCATTAATTCTCCTGATATTCTGGACCTTTTGCTCTTCCCAGATGAATTTTAATATTATTTTCTCTAGCTCTAGAAAATAATTATCTGGTAGTTTGACTGGTATGGTACTGAATAAGTAAATTAATTTAGGTAGAATTGCCATTTCTATTATATTGGTTTGGCCAACCCATGAGCAACTGATATTTTTCCACTTACTTATATCTGACATTATTTGTGTGAAAAATGTTTTGTAACTGTGCTCATATAGTCCCTGGGTTTGTTTAGGTAGGTAGACTCCCAGATATTTTATAGTGTCTACCCTTGCTTTAAATGGGATTTCTCTTTCCATCTCTTGCTGTTGGGCTTTGTTAGCAATATATAGAAATGCAGATGATTTATGTGGGTTTATTTTGTAACCTTCAACTTTGTCAAAGTTGCTTATTATTTCAAGTAGTTTTTTTCTTGATTCTCTAGGATTCTTAAAGTATATCATCATATCATATGCAAAGAGTGATAACTTAGTTTCTTCTTTGCCTATTTTAATTCCCTCAGTTTCTTTTTCTTCTCTTATTGCCATAGCTAACATTTCTAGTACCATGTTGAATAACAGTGGTGATAACAGACATCCTTGTTCCACCCCTTATCTTATTGGAAATGCATATACCCTATCCCCATTGCATATAATGCTTTCTGGTGGTTTTAAGTAAATATTGCTTATTATTTTATGGAAAGTTCCATTTATTCCTACACTCTACAGTGTTTTCAAGAGGAATGGGTGTTGTATTTTGTCAAAAGCTTTTTCTGCATCTATTAAGATAATCATATGTTTTCTGTTAGTTTTGTTGTTGATAGAATCAATAATGTTAATAGTTTTCCTAATACTGAAAAAGTCCTGCATCCCTAGTTTAAATCCTACCTCATCATAATGTATTTTTCTCATGCTAAGTTGCTGCATTCTTTTGCTAATATCTTATTTAAAAATTTGCATCTATATGCATTAGGGAAATGTATGTATAATTTTCTTTCTCTGTTTTGGCTCTTCCTCATTTAGGTTTTGGAACCATATTTGTATCATAAAAAGAATTTGGTAGGACTCCTTCTTCCCCAATTTTCCCAAATAGCCTATATCATATTGGAACTGACTGTTCTTTAAATGTTGGATAGAATTCACTTGTAAATCCATCTGGATCTGGAGATTTTTTCCTAGAATTCATTGATAACTTGTTCAATTTCTTTTTCTGAGATGTGGTTGTTTAATTATTCATCTTCTTCTTCATCCATCTTACTCAGATTGTCAAATTTATGAGCATAGAGTTGGTAATTTAGAGTTGGCATAGAGTTGGCAAGGTAATTTCTATTTATTCTTTTAATTCCCTCCTCACTGGAGGTGAATTTCACCTTTTCATTATTGATATTGGTAATTTGGTTTTCTTCTTTCTTTTTTTAATCAAATTGACCAAAGATTTGTCAATTTTATTGTTTTTTTTTAATAAAACCAACTGTTAATTCTATTTACTAGTTCAATAGTTTTCTTAATTTCAATTTTATTAATATCTCCTTTATTTTTCAGTATTTCTAATTTGATATTTACTTGGGGATTTTCAATTTGTTCTTTTTCTATCTTTTTTAGCTGCATGCCCAATTCATTGATCTCTTCGTTCTCTGTTTTATTCATGTAGGCATTCAATGATATAAAACTTCCCCTCAGAACTCCTTTAGCAGAATGCTATCAGTTTTGGTAAGTTATCTCATTATTGTCATTCTCTTGAATGAAGTTCTTGATTGTTTCTAAGATTTGTTGTTTCAACCCACTCATTCTTGAGGATTAGATTATTTAATTTCCAATTAATTTTTGGTCTATCTTTACATGGTCTTATATGACATATAATTTTTATTGCATTATGATCTGAGAAGGATGCATTGACTATCCCTGCTCTTCTGCACTGGACTGTTAGGTTTTTATGACCAAGTGCATGATCAGTTTTTGTATATGTACTATATACCACTGAGAAAAAGTATATTCCTTTCTATTCTCATTCAGTTTTCTCTAGATATTCACCATGTCTACCTTATTCAGAGTTCTATTCACCTCCTTAACTTCTTTCTTGTTTATTTTTGACATTAGATTTATCAAGTTCAGAGAAGGGAAGATTGAGATCCCCTACAAGTATAGTTTTAATGTCTATTTCTTCCTATAACTCTGTTAATTTCTCCTCTAAGAATCTGGATGCTATCCCACTTGGTTCATATATGTTTAGTAATGATATTGCTTCATTGTCTATGGCGTCTTTTAGTAGGTTATAGTTTCCTTTCTTATCTCTTTTGATTAGATCTATTTCTACTTTTGCTTTGTCTGAGATGAAGATTTCTACCCCTGTTTTTTTCATCAACTGAAGCATAATATATTCTGCTCCAACATTTTACCTGTACCCTGTGTGTATCCCCCTGTTTCAAATGTGTTTCTTGTAAGCGATATATTGTTGGATTATGGTTTTTCAATCCATTCTGCTGTCTGCCTCCTATTTATGAAAGAGCTCATCCCATTCACATTCACAGTAATGATTACTATCTGTGTCTTTCCCTACATTCTATTTCCTCCATTTATGTTTTTAGTTTTCCTTTTTCCCTTCCCCCTCCACAAGAGAGTTTTAATTTTTGACCACCACCTCCCTTAGTCTCCCCTCCCTTGTATCAGCCCCCTTCCCTTTATTTCCCCTTTTCCCTTACTACTTCTTCACTCATTTTTAGCCTCCCCTCCATTTTCTTTTCCCTTTCCCCTCCTATAGTCTATAGGGAAAGTTAGATTTCTATACCTTAACTGAATTTGTTGCTCCCTCCTTGAACCAAATGAGATGACAGTACATCTCAAACAATGCTCATCTCACTCCCCTCTTTCTATCTTCTACAATGTGTTATCGTGCTTCTTCCTGTGATGTAATTTAACTTTTTCTGCCTCCTCCTTTTCACTTCTCCCATTACAATCTCTTCTCACACTTAAATCACACTTTTTATCATCACATCAGTTAATTCACTATCAGTTAATTCATCTATCTATGTATATTCCTTTTTAAATATCATAACAAATATACAGTTCTCAAGATTAACAATTATCATCTTCCCTTATAGGGGTATAAACAGTTTGCCCATATTAAATAACAAGTTTTTGTTGTTTTTTCTCCTGTTTACCCTTTTAGGTCTCTCTTGAGACTTGTACTTGAAGATCACATTTTCTATTGAGCTCCAGCCTTTTCATTAGGAAGGTTCAGAAATCCCTTATTTCATTGAATTTCCATCTCCTTGACTGAAATACTATGCTCAATTTTTCTGAGTGATTGATCTTTGGTTATATTCTATGCTCTTTTCTATTACAAAATATTATATTCTAGTCCCTCTTATCTTTTAATGTAAAAGCTGCAACATCATGCATGATCCTAACTATAGCTCCTTGATATCTGAATTTTTTTCTTTCTGGCAACTTGCAGTATTTTCTCCTTAACTTGATAGTTCTGGAATTTGACAACAATATTCCATGGTGTTTTTAGTTTGGGATCTCTTTCAGGAGGTGATCAGTGGATTCTTCTGATGACTCTAGCACCTCAGGGCATTTTTTCTTGATGACTTCTTGGAAGATATTTTCCAAACTCTTTTTTCATCATGGCTTCCTGGTAAAACAATAATTCTTAGATTTTTCTCTCTTGGATCTACTTTCCAAGTCAGTTGTTTTTTCAATGAGTTGTTTTACCTTTTCTCCTGTCTTTTTTTTTTTCACTCTTTAGATTCTACTTGACTGATTCTTGATGTCTCATAGTCAGTAGCTTCTACTTGCCCAATTCCAATTTTTAATAGATTGTTTTCTTCGGTTAACTTTTGCTTCTCCTTTTCCATTTGTCCAGTTGTTCCAGTTAGGTTTTGTAGTCTTTATCCATTTGTCCAATTTTCTTTTTAAATTCTTCCATGATTTCTTTTTTTCATATTTTTAAAATTTTTCAAATCATTGGCCAACTTCTCTTCTATTTCTCTCATTTGGTTTTTAAAATTCTTCTTGAGCTCTTCCAATAATGCTCTTTGGGCCTGACACCAGTTCATATTCTGTTCTGATGTTTCAGATGGGAGTACAGGCTCAATGCTGTACTTTTCAGATTCGTGGTTTGGTCCTTGTCTCCATAGTAAGATTCTATGGTCTTTTCTTCTCTGGTTTGCTTCCTGCTCTTGATGACTGACTTTTTCCTGGCTTTTTGAGTGGTACTCTGGTTCTGAGGCACAGGAGGCTCTTTCCCATGGTATTTGTGCTTAGAACTTGAGGTTTTGTGCATTGTGGCCTCTGGTTCTTTCAGCTAGAAATTAGAATGCTGTAGCTTACCTGGTGCTTAACTGACTGGTGTGCCAAAGCAGACAGGTGGACTCTTTCTAAACTTCCCTGGAATTACCCTGGAGCTTGCTGCAGGAGGTTTCGGGGAAGGGTGGTCTGGCCTCAGGAGGTCTCCTCTCCTGAGCTAGATCACAGGCAGGCTCAGCATGTGGTGATACCTTGACTGTGCTAGTGTCTTCCCAATTACCCTGGCTGTGATAAGACATGTCTTGGGTTCTGGGGTTGGCACTTATGGATTCCACACCCCTGGGGCTCAGGATCTCCTCCTGGTTCACTGACATGGGGCTGCCTGGAATAGTTCTGGTCCTGAACTGGTTCCCTTCAGTCATAGCAAGAGTGACACCCCTCCTTTTGAAATTTTCCTGGCCTCTGGGACTAAAAGATTGTTTACCCCTTTGGCTGGTCCTGGGGAGATATTCTCTGGGTTTTTCAAGGTCAACAAGGGGAGCGGGAATGCACTTACAGATCACTCTGACATCTGGGCTCCCAGAAGTTCAAGTAGGTAACTTGTAGATATTCAGTCTGTGGGCAGCTGCTGCTGTTACCTGGGGTTCTGCACTTCTCTGTCACTCAGTTCCACTGGACTTCCACCCTAGGTTGATATGTTTCAGAGTTTACACTACTTCTTCTCTTTCAGACTCCTTGGTGCTTCCTGCTCAGCAGGGTCCATGCTGGTACAGTTTGTGTACTCTGAGCTCCTCCTCCAGCTCATGCAACACATCCTTCCTGTCAACCTTCTGAGCTGTTCTGGGCTAGAAATCTGCCACACTCTGTCTCCTAGTGGATTCTGCCACTCTAAAATTTGTTCATATTGTCTTTTTAGAGGTATCTGAAGGAGCTTATCTTGGAGCTTAGGTGAGTAGGTGCTCTCACTCTGCCATCTTGGCTTCACCCTCAACCACAATCTTTTAATGTAGAAATTGCAAGGTCCTGTATAATCCTGACTGTGGTTCCATAACATGTGAATTGTTTCTTTCTGACTACTTGAAGCATTTTCTCCTTAATCTGCCAATTCTGGAATTTGGCTACAATACCCCTTGGTGTTTTCAGTTTGGGTTCTCTTTCAGGAGGTGATGGTTGAATTCTTTCAAGGGCTCTTTTAATCTCTGGTTCTAAGACCTCAGTACAATTTTCCTTGATGATTTCTTGAAAAATGCTGTCCAAGTTCTTTTTTTGCATCATGTTCCTCAAGTAGACCAATAATTCTTAAATTACCTCTCCTGGATCTATTTTCTAGGTCAGTTGATTTTTCAATGAGGTATTTTATGGGTTTTTTCTCTTTTTTCATTCTTTCAATTTTTTTAACTGGTTCTTGACATCTCATAGAGTCATTAGTTTCTAGTTTCGCAATTCTAATTTTTAGCAAATTGTTTTCTTCAGTTAGCATTTTTACCTCCTTTTCCATTTGATCAATTGTACTGCTTAAGGAGTTCTTTTCTTCAGTGTACTTTTCTTTCCCATTTTGTCAGTTGTATTTTTAAATTTTTCTTCCACCTCTCTTACTTGACTTTTAAAATCCCTTTTGAGCTCTCCCAAGAAGGTTTTTGGTGCTTGAAAACAGTTTCTATTCCCCTTTGAGGTTTCAGATGTGGGTATATTGACCATGTTTTCCTCTCCTGAATTTGTGTTTTCATCCTCTCTGTCACTAAACTATTTCTCTATGGTCATTGTTTTTTTTATTCTTCTCCTCATGTTGTTTTCCCTTTATTTTTTGGCTTTCAAATTTGATCTCTGCTTCTGGGACCCTGGGGGCCTCATTCTAGACTTCTGTGCTCATGGCTAGGGGTCTGGTTACTCATTTTCTGTGCTGGGGCCTCAGGTGCTTGCAGTTATATGTTGTAGTGTTCTGGTATTTTGCCTGGTGCTGAGCTGCAGGTGTTGTGTGCCTGGTGTTGATGTTTGCCTGCTGCTCTATCCTGGGCTTCAGGATCTCTTGCTGGTCTGCTGAGGTAGGGTTTATTGTTGGTTTTCTGGGACATCTCCCATCCTTTACTGATCCCCTTTAGTTACAGCAATATGGAGCTTTCCTGTTAATCTCCTAAGCCTCTTGAGCTAGAGCTAGAAGTTTGTCTTGTTCTGTTTTTCAGTTGACTGCACTATTCCAGGATTTTTCTTGGGGCAATATTCTCTGAGTTTTTCAAGGTTGAAAAGGTATGGTGAGTACTTACTGTTTATTCCACCATCTTGGCTCCCAGAAATTTAAATAGGTGATTTTCAAACATTCAGTCTATGACTTGATAGACCCAGGATTAACTGCTGTCACTGCCATAGCCAGGACTTTGCTTCTCTCTCATCCACTTCCAAAAGACCCCCATCCTGGCTGAGAGGTCTGGAAATTGCCACTACTGCCAAAGATTCTGTCCTAACAATTTTTATGACACACGAAATTAAAAAATAAACTTTCTTTACATACACAAATCCTAACACAGTAAAAATTAGAAGAAAACAAGAAACTGGTGGAGGGGGAGAGGATTTTTATGGCAACATTCTCTGATAAAGCCTTCATTTCTCAAATATAAGGAACTGAGATAAATTTATAAAAAATATAGGAGACATTTTCCAGTTGATAAATGGTCAAGGATATGAACAGGCAGTTTTCAGAAGAAATCAAAGTCATCAATAGTCATATATATATACATATACATATATGCATATATATGTATGTATATGTATATACACACATACATATATATGCACACACATATATATACACACACATATGGGTGTATGTGCATATATATACATATATATGTGTGTATGTATATATATATAATATGTATATATATATATATCTACAGATATAGATATATGTATGTACAAAGTTCTGAATCACTCCTGATTAGAGAAATGAAAATGAAGACAACTCTGAGATGCCATCTCACAACTACCAGATTGACAAATATGACATAAAAGGAAAATGACAAATTCTTTAGAAGATGTAGAAAAATCAAGACTCTAATACATTGGTTATGGAGTCGTGAACTAGTCAAACCATTCCAGAGAAGAAGTTGTAACTATGTCCAAAGGGCCATAAAGCTCTGCAATACCACAGCTAAGTCTCTACCTCAAAGAAATAAAAAAAAAGGGGAAAAGACCTATTTGTACAAAATATTCACAGTGGCTCTTTTTTTTGGTGGCAAAGGATTGGAAATTGAAGGGATGCCCATCAATAGGGGAATAACTGAACAAGATATGTTATCTGATTTTGGTGGAATATCATTGTACCATAAGAAATCATGAGCAAGATGCTTTCAGAAAAAGACCTGGAAGACTTTTATGAACTGATGCAAAGTGAAGTGAGCAGAACCTCGAAAACACTGTACACAGTGATAGCATTGTGAGAATAATCACCTGTAAAAGATTTAGTTACTCTGATCAAGACGGTCATCCCAGACAATTTCAAAGAATCCATATTTGTAATTTTTCTTTATCTTACTGTTTTATTTTGTTTGTGTTTTCTTTTGAATCATGGCTAATATGAAAATATATTTTGTATGACCTTACATGTATATTCAAAATTAAATTGCTTATCTTCTCAAGGAGATTAGAGGTGTACAAAAGATGGACAAAATTTGAAACTTAAAATTTTTAAAGATGTTAAAATTTTTACATGTAATTTTTCATATAATTACATGTAATTAAGAAATACTTGCTGAAATTAAAAAAAAAAACATCTTTTAAAACAAATGAGGAAACTGAAGTTTAGAAAGGTTAAGCAACTTAGTCATAAGCAAATTGCTGGTGAATGTCTGAGATAGGATAGTGAGATGTCCTGACTCTAAATCCTATTTCCTTTCTACTATACCATGTTCCCTGCCCATAATACCACTACTAACATCATATAATCAGCCCTTTCCATTGTAGGATAGATAGCTCTGGTTTTTAGAAAAATTTTTTCTTCATATAAATATAGATATCTTTCTCTGTCTTCCCTGCCCTATCCTGTGGTGTTCTGATAAATGTTAAACAACTGGCTCTGTGGGGAAGGAGGGAATATGCCTGACACACTTTTAAATTTATTCTTCATTTTCATCATCACTTTTTTTTTTAAATCTAGAAAATCATCAAGGTAATAAATCAAGTCCTGGTTTGTAGTATTTGGCAGTTTCTCAAGTGTCAATAAATGTGCACTTATTGTTCAGTTATTTCAGTCTCATTTGACTTTTTTGTGATACCATTTGGTGTTTTCTTTGCAAAGACACTAAAGTAGTTTGCCATTTCCTTCTCCAGATCATTTTACAGATGAGGAAACTGAGGAAAAAAGAGTTAAGCTACTTGCCCAGGGTCACATAGTTAGTAAGTGTCTGAGGCTAGATTTAAATTCAAGAAGATGAGCCTTCTTGAGTCAAGGTCTTGTGTTCGATCCACTGCATTCCCTTAGACTCCCCATAATTGCTCACACCAAAACTTTAATCTGGCCTTTACAAGTCAGTTCAAGCTAGCTCTAGTATATCTCTGTCCCTATCCATCCTAATTCTATTCTTTGAAACTACTCAAAATGAGCCTCTTCCTTCTGTCTCATGACAGTCTTTTAGATGGTTAAATGATTGTGATGTCTTCATCTGATACATGCATGCAACTTATGTGCTATGTCAACCTGGGGACAGAGGGGAGGAAACAAGCATTCATATAGCACCTAATATGTGTGAGGAGCCATACTAATCACTTCTATAATTATAATCCCATTTGAACCTCACAACAGTTCTCTCAAGGAGATGCTTTTATTATTCCCATTTACAAATGAAGAACCTGAGGTAGAGGTTAAGTGACTTGCCCAAGGTCATATATCAATTAAGTATCTGAGACCAGATTCGAACTTGAGTCGTCCTGACTCCAGGACCAGCCCTCTGTCCACTGTGCCACCAGCTGCCTCTACCCTCAGGTTTTCAAGTCTTGAATTCAAGTTGCTTGACCTTGTTCAATTTGCTTTGCCTTCCTGGGTCTTACTTCTTCCTCAGCAAAAAGTAGCCAATGATTCCTATCCTGCTTCCTTCATGGTGGCAAGAGAGACCAACTGAGACAAAGGATGCAAAAGTCTTTTGTGTGCTATAAAGCAGCATGGAAATGTAAGGTAGCATCACTGTTGCGATTACCATCCATAACACTTGTCAAAACAGTGATAGCAAGTCGCCTATGATTGTACCCAGTACCCAGGAGCTTGTCTGCTTTAGCTCTCTGAGTATAGCACCAACTCACCCACTCCTTGGGGAGCTCATAAAACAACCAGAGCCATTCCTTCATTGAGTCTATCTGCTTTGTATTCATTTCCCTGCAATTAAATGCATTTCATTGCAATCCCATTTGATCAAGGCCAATATAATGCAACTCATTTGAATTTAATTAATTTCTATTCATTTCACTTGATTTCATTTCACCTCAATTCAATTCTCCAAGTACTTACGCGGCAGTCAAAGAGGCAATATGTTATGTCAGAGAAAATAATGATCTCTGAGTCAGAAAGACCAAGGATCAAGTTACACCTTTAATACTTATTTGCTGTGTGACCTGGACAAATTTCTTTGCTTCCAGGTGGCTGCAGGCTACTAAGATATAACTACACAACAAGGATCAATCTGCATTGCTAAAGGGAACTTCCTCATTGAAGGTGATCTGGTCAAAACAAATCAAAACATAAAGTAACAAAACTAACTACTTCCTAACCAGGGGTGTACTGGTTAATGTTTAAAAACAGGCCCTTAGGGGAGGAAAAGTGTTTTAAAAATACGTTTTTAAGTTTAATCTACAGCAATATTGTTTTCTCCATCATTTCTAAGTCTATACAACCAATAAGGCAATAAAACATGCCCTGATTTGTAGCATTTGCTAATTTCCAAAGTTTAAGTAAATACTCATATAAAAAAAAAAATCAGCAATCAGTTCCAGTACGCCAGTCAAGCTGACTCTAGAACACCCATATTTCTAATCCTTTCTAGTGTACCAATCCCTGAATCAGTAGAAGTTGAAAGAGAAAAGACACAAGAGAAAGAGGTGCCACCTCTGGTGAAGGTGAAGGAAAACATGTTGCCTACCATCCCTTCTTAAGTTCATTGGTCCACAGTAGTATCTCTCTGACCACATAATGTTAATAACAGATATTTATACATTTTACTAGATGACTTTGAAGGTCCCTTCTAGCTCTTGAAGTGATAGGATGTTTAGATGACATTTGAATTCCTATTTAGTTTGAGTTAAAATTCTTTGATTTGCCTTTGCACTTACTTATATAATAGCTTGTGACTACACACACACATACATATTTGTATATACATATGTATGTGTGTGTGTGTGTGTGTGTGTGTGTGTGTGTGTGTATGTCTCCAGCCTCAGACACTTACTATCTCTGTGACCCTTGGCAAGTCACTTAACCCTTTTTGGCTCGGTTTCCTCATCTGTAAAATGAACTGGAGAAGCAAATGGCAAACCACTGTAGTAGCTTTGCCACGAAAACTCCAAATGGGGTCCCAAAGGGTAGGACATGACTGAAATGACTGAACAACAATGACAAATATATGTGTACACGCACATATATATGTCTGCATATATGTATGTATATATATTTTTATATATATAATATGCATATGTATATTTTATTTATATATACATGCATACATCATATTTTGTCAGTTCTCACTTAATGTAAGTGGACTATTCCATTCCACAGACTTCCTTCCAGGGGCTCCTTGTAACCCCACTTTCTTCATGGCTTTGTGGATCTCGAGGATCTTCAGCGCCTGAGCAAAGGACCCCCGATGAGGGATTGGATAGGTACTACTACTGCTACTGCCACCTGTGTCCCTGCCCAATGACCACCTGGGAGATGAATTTCCATAATTTCAATTTATGTAAGCAAGTACATATATATATGCATACATATGCACATATGTGCGTATATAGCTGTCTTTCTTTAAGTGTAATATCCTGCTCTCACTTCCATTCTCACCCTTCAGAACAATTCCTGGGAGAAAAGACAGAGAAGGCATGGGAAAGACATTTTCCCTTGTCTCAAGAAGATATAAACTCAATCTCTACTTCTGAAATATTCATTTGGATAGGAATCATTTATGGTTTACGAGGGATTCTCCCTGCCTCTGATTGTTTATGTAGCCATCTGTCATGGGGACCAATAAACCACTGTGTGTCATATATAACCAAGCTGACAGAGATACTTCTGTCCCAAGCCCATAGTTATAGTACACTGTATGGGCCAGAGTTTCTTTTCTGGATCTTCGATCCACCTATCACTGAGAAGCATTCTCCCATCAACCTCTCCACAGGAGAAACACAATTTTGCAAATGTTGGCCACAAAGTGTCATGGAAGTAAGTGCAAAGGCAACTCATAAG
Source organism: Notamacropus eugenii (assembly GCF_028372415.1). Classification (NCBI taxonomy): domain Eukaryota; kingdom Metazoa; phylum Chordata; class Mammalia; order Diprotodontia; family Macropodidae; genus Notamacropus; species Notamacropus eugenii. The sequence goes on along the minus strand of NC_092875.1, from coordinate 92,394,601 downwards.
CCGATAATTCTAGGGCTAAACAGGACCTTAGATACCATGTAATCCTCCTGTTACCTCAAGAGCTGAAAGTCACCTTGGAAGGCATTTAGCACAATGTCTGACATATAATAGGTGCTTAATAAATGCTCACTGATCAATTCCCTCATTTTATAGATGAAGAAACTAAACTCCAAAGAGGATAAGTGAATTGCCCAAGTTCACAAGGTAAGTAAGCATTAAAAGTGCTTTGAACCTGGGTACTCTGACTCTGATGATACCAGATTTCTTCCCATTATAATTCCTTTTACAACACTCCCTCGGTTTCTGGTCCAGTCCCCTCATTTTATAAATTCATGAGCTCAGACCTAAATAAGTGCAATGTAGGCATGGTTGCAAAGGCAGTATGTGGCAACATCAGGTTTCGAACATGAGCTTTCTGATTCTAAATCCAGAAACCATTTATTCTCTATACTACACTAAAGAGAGATTAGGGGAGAGATGAGGAAGGGACAGTGTTAAAAGATCCTGGTGGAATGGACCAGTGGTATTGAAAAATTGGAAGATCCCCAGCTCCTACACTTACTGGTTGGATGTCTAATTCTCTTCTGAACTGTCTGACCACTTGTTTTCAATTTCCTTTGCTGAATCATTATCCCCTTTTCTGCCTTCTGTATCCCTCATGGTCCTGCCTGGCCTGTAGTCTTTTAATTTTCTAAGCACTTTCTCTATATGAACTCTTCAGCTCCCATGGGTTTAAATGCCATCTCTATGCATACAATTACTAGGTCTATATATTTCCTGCATTGGCTTTAGTCCATATTGTCTGATGCCTGTAAAACATCTCTAAATCTCTAACCTATTCATATCTCAACTCATAATATTCAAGACACAATTTTTCATTTCCAGTTTTTCCTTCCCTCCCCCCTCAAAAAAACAAACAAAAAAAAACCAAACAAAATAGAATTCTTTCCTCATAGAAACTTGCTTATTACTGTCAAGGATACCGGGTCCCATTATCCTCCAGTCTCCCAGCTCCCTAACTTCATCATCATTCTATTTTTCAAATATTATTAATTTTATTCTGAACTTAAGAAATAAAACACATATTTCCATTCTATAGTAGAATAAGAAAAGGATTATTGTATTCTTTACTCTTCATTCTCCTTCATCTCCATATCCTATCAGTTAGGTTGTTGTTGATTTTCACTCAACATATCTTAATCTTTGCAATATTTTGTCTCTCCCTTGTCCAATCAATCCTCCACAAAGCTGCCAGAATAATGAAACAAAGCCACAAGATTCATCCTATCACTTCTCCACTTAAAAGTTTACAGTGACTCCCTAGTGCCTAGAATAAAATGCAAGTTCACCTGATATATTAAGCCCATCAAAAACTAGCCTTAGTCTACTTGTAAAGTTTTACTTCATTTTAACCCCTTCATAAACTCCACATTCCAACCAAATTTCCTAATTTATCTTCCCTGGAGTAAAAATTTTCACTCCCAACTTCATGTCTTCAAAAAGGTTTTCTTCAGGCCTGGAATGTTCACCCCCTTCAATTATGCATTTAAGATTTTAACTTAGGGAGTAGAGCTAAGATGGTGGAGTAGAAGTAGGAACCTGCCTGAGGAATCTCCCTACACCCCTCAAAAAATGTAAAAATTACTGTAAACAAATTCTAGAACAGGAAAAGTCACAAAATGACATACTGGAACATATTTCCAGCTAAGACAATATGAAAGGCCAAACAGGAAGAGTCTATTGCACCAGTCTTGGAGGAGAACATAGACAAGCATGGGCCATGCTGGCACAGACTGGATTGGAGCAGATCTCAGACTGCTAAACCACTGGCAGCTGTAGGAATTTCCAGACTTCTCACGAACACCAAAAACAGCTTCAAAAGTCAGTAGGAAAACTCTCTCACATAGGAGAGAGAAAGAGAAAGAGAGAGAGAGAGGTGAGAGAGAGAGAGGTGAGAGATATGCTACAGCAGTGGCTGCTTCTGGAGCTCTCAGTCTATAGACGATAGGGTAAATTGAGTGGCTGATCTGAGTTGGACCCAGTCGTGGGTGGCTGTCATAGGGAAAAGAGAAATGCTGTCATGGAAGAAGTGGTGGCTTCTGTGGAGAGGGAATCCTACTCACAGTTCCTGGGCAGAAAAGAGTTTGTGGTTGCTCACAGACCAGAGTGCAAGCCAGGAGAGGAGTAAATACCTCTCCTTTGATCATACCATTTTGGAGGAAATGAGAATTTACAGGTCCCTAGAGATATCATTGGAAGCAGGTGCACAAAACCCCTGAAACTTGGGTCAGTGCTATCTGTACTTAACAAAGAGCTCAAAAGTCAAGTAATTGACTGAGAAAACGACCAAAATCATCAAAAGGGGAAAAATAAGACTATGAAAGGTTATTTTTTTGGTGAAAAAGTATTTTCTTATGATGAGGAAGATCAAAGCTTACAACTGGAAGAAGACAGCATGGTCAAGGCTCCTACAACTAAAGCCGTCAAGAAAAATATGATATGGTCTCAGGCCATGGAAGAACTCAAAAACAATTTTGAAAATCAAATAATAGAAGTAGAGCAAAAAATGGGAAGAGAAATGAGAGTGATTCAAGAAAATTTTTTAAAAAGTCAATACTTTGCTGAAGGAGAGACCCCAAAAACGCTGAAGAAAAAAATACCTTTAAAAGTAGACTAACACAAATGGCAAAAGATATCCAAAAAAACAAAGAGAAGAATGACTTAAAAAGCAGAATTGGCCAAATGGAAAAGGAAGTCCACAAGCTCACTAAAGAAAATAATTCCTTAAAAATTAGAATAGAACAAATGGAGGCTAATGACTTTATGAGAAATCAAGAAATTATAAAACAAAACTAAAAGAATGAAAAAATAGGAGACTGTGAAATATCTCATTGGAAAAAAATAACTGACCTGGAAAATAGATTTGGGAGAGAAAATTTAAGGATTATTAGTCCACCAGAAAGACTTGATGAAAAAAGAGCCTGGACAATATAATTCAAGAAATCATCAAGGAAAATTGCCCAGAAGTCCTGAATCCAGAGGGCAAAAGAATCATTGAAAGAATCCATCACTCATTTCCAGAAAGGGATCGCAAACTAAAAACACCAAAGAATATCGTTGCCAAATTCAAAACTATCAAGTGAAGGAGAAAATACTGCAGGCAACCAGAAAGAAACAATTCAAATATTGAGGAGCTGCAGTCAGGATCACAGAAGACCCTGCAGCTTCTGCATTAAAAGATAGAAGGAATTGGAATACACTATTCCATAAGGCAAAGGAGCTGGGACTACAACCAAGGTTTAATTACCCAACAAAGCTGAGCATAATATTTCAGGCAAGGAGTTGGACATTCAGTGAAATAAGGGATTTCCAGACCTTCCTGATGAAAAGGCCAAAACTCAATAGAAAATCTGATCTTCAAACACAGGTCTCAAGAGGGGCATAAAAAGGCAATGGGAAAAAAAAAAAACCTGTTACTCAACACAGGCAAACTATTCACATCCCTATAAGGGAAGATGATATTGTTAATCTCGAGAATTGTATATTTATAAATTGTATATTATATATATAGAAAAAGAATATACATGGAGGGAGTGGGTATAAATTAAATGATGTGATGATAACAAATGCGATTGAAGGGTGCAAAGAGATTGTAATGGGAGATATGAAAATGAAGAGGCAGAAAAAAATAAATTACATCATAAGAAGAGGCACAAAAATATATTACAGTAGAGGGAAAGAGAGGAGGGAGATGATAATTGTTTGAGAGGTACTCTCATCTGATTGGATTCAAGGAGGAAACAACAAACTCAGTTAAGTAAAGAAATACAACTAGAGGCAGTAGGAGGGGAAGGAGGAAAGAAAAGGGTGGCGAGGCTAAAAGGAGGGAAGAAGTAGTGAGGGAAAAGGGAATTAAAAGGGAGCGGGGCTGAAAAAAGGGAGGGAAGATGAAGGGAGGTGGTGGTCAAAAATTACAACTCTATTTTGAAGGGGAAGGGAGAACTAAAAGCATAAACAAGGGGAAATGGGATGGAGGGAAAGGGACAGACAGTAATCATAAGTATGAAAGTGAAATGTGAATGAAATAAACTCTTCCATAAAATGGAGACTGATAACACAATGGATTAAAATCCATAATCCGACAATATGTTGTTTACAAGAAAAACATTTGAAATGAGGGCATACACACAGGGTAAAGGTAAAAGGTTGAAGCAGAATATATTGTGCTTCAGCTGATGTAACAAAAGCAGGGGTACCAATACTAATCTCAGAAAAGCAAAAGCAGAAATAGTCCTAATCAAAAGAGATAAGGAAGGAAACTACATCCTGCTAAAAGATATCATAGACAACGAAGAATTTCATTACGAAACATATATGCTCCACGTGTTAGAGCATCCGTATACTTAGAGGAGAAACAAAGAGTTATAGGAAGAAATAGAGAGAAAACTATACTAGTGGGGAACCTCAAACTCCCCCTCTCTAACTTGATAAATCTAACATCAAAATAAACAAGAAAGAAGTTAAGGAGGTAAATAAAACTCAGGATAAGGTGGATATGATACATCTCTGGAGAAAATTGAATGGGGATAGAAAGAAATATACCTTTTTCTCAGCAGTACATGGCACATATACAAAAACTGACCATATGCTAGGCCATTAAAACCTCACAGTCCAGTACAGGAAAAGCAGAGATAGTCAATGCATCCTTCTCAGATCACAATGCAATAAAACTTATATGTAATCAAAGGCCATGGAAATATAAACCAAAAATTAATTGGAAACTAAACCATCAAATCCTAAAGAATAACTGGGTTAAACAACAAACTATAGAAACAATCAACAACTTCATTCAAGAGAATGACAATAACAAGACAACCTATCAAATTTTATGAGATACTGCAAAAGAAGTTCTTAGAGGAAGTTTTAAATCTTTGAATGCCTATATGAATAAAATAGGGAAAGAGGAGATCAATGAATGCAGCTGAAAAAGCTCTAAAATGAACACATTGAAAATTCTCAAGGAAATATCAGATTAGAAATGCTGAAAATCAAAGGAGAGATTAAGAAATTTGAAATTAAGAAATCTATTGAACTAATAAATAAAACTGTGTTGCTTTTATGAAAAAAACAATAAAATTTATAAACCTTTGGTCAATTTGGTTTAAGAAAAAGAAAGAAGAAAACTAAATTATCAATATCAAAAATGAAAAGGAGGAACTAACCTCCAGTGAGGAGGAAATGAAAACAATAATTAGAAATTTCTTTGCCCAAATCTATGTCCATGAATTCGACAATCTCAATGAGATGGATGATTATTTAAAAAAATATATAAATTGCCCAGATTAACAGAAGAGGAATTTGAGTACTTAAATAAACCCTTCTCAGAAAATGAATTTGAACAAGACATCAATGAACTCCCTAGGAAAAAATCTCCAGGGTCAGATGGATTTACAAATGAATTATATCAAACACTTAAAGAACAGTTAATTCCAATACTATATAGATTATTTGAGAAAATTGCCGAAGAAAGTGTGCTTTTTATGATACAAATATTGTTCTGATACCTAAACCAGGAAGTGGTAAAATGGAGAAAGGAAATTATAGACCAATTTCTGTAATGAATATAGATGCAAAAATTTTAAATATTAGCAAAAAGAACATGGCAACTTATCATGAGAATAATACATTATGGTCAGGTGGGGTTTATAACAAGAATGCAGAGCTGGCTCAGTATTAGAAAAGTTATTAGTATTATTGATCATATCAACAACCAATCTAACAGAAACCATACAATTATCTCAATACATGCAGAAAAAGCTTTTGACAAAATACAACACCCATTCCTATGGAAAACACTGGAAAGCATAGGAATAAATGAAACTTTCCATAAAATAATAAGTAGTATCTACCTAAAACCTTCAGCAACCATTATATGCAATGGGGACAAGCTAGATGCATTTCCAATGAGATCAGAGGTGAAACAAGGATGTCCATTATCACCACTGTTATTCAATATGGTATTAGAAATGATAGTGTAGCACTAAGAGAAGAAAAAGAACTTGAAAGAATTAGTAGGCAAAGAAGAAACTAAGTTTTCACTCTTTGCAGATGATATAATGATATACTTAGAGAATCCTAGAGAATCAATTAAAAAACTTCTTGAAATAATAAACCACTTTGGTAAAATTGAAGGTTGCAAAATAAAACCACATAAATCACCAGTATTTCTATGTATTACTAATAAAGCCTAACAGCAAGAGATGGAAAGAGAAATCCCATTTAAAGCAAGGGTAGACACTATAAAATATCTGAGAGTCTACCTGCCAAAACAAGCTCAAGGACTATATGGACACAATTACAAAACACTTTTCACACAAATAAAGTCAACGCTTAATAAGTGGAGAAACATCAGGTTCTCATGGGTAGACAGAGCTAATATAATAAAAATGACAATTCTACCTTAATTAATTTACTTATTCAATGCCATATCAATCAATTCACCAGATAATTATTTTCTAGAGCTAGGAAAAATAATAGCAAAATTCATCTGGAATTTTAAAAGGTCCAGAATATCAAGGGAACTAATGAAAAGAAATGCTAGAAAAGGTGGTGTAACCCTACCAGACCTCAAATTGTATTATAAAGCAGCAATTATCAAAACCACATGGTACTGAGGAGTAGACCAGTGGAATATATTAGGTTCTCAAGACACAATAGTTAATGAATATAGAAATCTACTGTTTGATAAACCCAAGGACCTCATGTATGTGGAAGGCGTTTTGCCTTGAGTCCACTGGAAATTTTTGAAGTCCATGAATTTCAATGAAGTACTAAGTCTACCAGAAAATTCCTTGCACACTGTGGTTGTTTCTGTGAACAAAATTCTTGTGGCTCTGCTCCTTTCACTCAGCATCAGTTCATATAAGTCTTTCCAGGACTCTCTAAAGTCTTCCTGTTTATCATTTCTCATAGCATAATAGTATTGCATCACATCCATATACCACAACTTGTTCAGCCATTCCCCAATTGATGGGCATCCTGTTGATTTCCAGTTTTTGGCCACCTCAAAGAGAGTTTCTATAAATGTTTTTCTACATGTAGGACCTTTTCCCATTTCTATGATCTCTTTGGTATAGAGTCCCAGAAGCAATATTGCTGGGTCAAAGGGTATGCATATTTTTGTAGCCCTTTGGGCACAGTTCCAAATTGCTCTCCAGAGTGATTGGATCAGCTTATAGCTCCACCAACAATGAACTAGTGTTCTAACTCTCCCACATCTACTCCAACATTCATCATCTTCCTGTTTTGTCATGTTAGCCAATCTGATAGGTATGATATGGTACCTCAGAATTGTTTTGATTTGCATCTCTCTAATCAATAGTGATTTAGAGCATTTTTTCATATAATTTTCAATAGCTTTAATTTCTTCCTCTGAAAATTCTCTGTTCATATCCTCTGACCATTAATCAATTGGGGAACAACTTGTATTGTTGTACATTTGAATCAATTCTCCACATATTTTAGAAATGAGGCCTTTATCACAGACACTAGTTTCAAAAATTCTTTCCCAGTTTTCTGCTTCTCTCCTAATTTCAGTTGCATTGCATTTGTATGTACAAAAACTTTTCAATTTAATGTAATCAAAATTATCCATTTTACACTTCATAATCTTCTCTATCTCTTGTTTACTCATACATTTCTCCATTCTCCATAAATCTGAAAACAACACTGTTCTGTGCTCCCCTAATTCATTTATAGTATCAGTCTTTACACCTAGATCATGTATCCATTTGGACTTTATTCTTGTGTATGGTGTCAGGCATTGGTTATGCCTAGTTTCTGCCAAACAGTTATCCAATTTTCCCAGTCATTTTTGTCAAACAGTGAGTTATTATCCCAGAAGCTGGGGTCCTTGGGTTTATCAAACAGTAGATTGCTATATTCATTAACTATTGTGTCTTGAGAACCTAACATATTCCACTGGTCTACTCCTTTGTTTTTCAGCCAGTACCATGTGGTTTTGATAATTGCTGCTTTATAATACAATTTGAGATCTGGTAGGGTTACACCACCTTTTCTAGCATTTCTTTTCATTAGTTCCCTTGATATTCTGGACCTTTTAAAATTCCAGATGAATTTTGCTATTATTTTTCCTAGCTCTAGAAAATAATTATCTGGTGAATTGATTGATATGGCATTGAATAAGTAAATTAACTAAGATAGAATTGTCATTTTTATTATATTAGCTCTGTCTACCCATGAGAACCTGATGTTTCTCCACTTATTTAGCATTGACTTTATTTGTGTGAAAAGTGTTTTGTAATTGTATCCATATAGTCCTTGAGCTTGTTTTGGCAGGTAGACTCTCAGATATTTTATAGTGTCTACCCTTGCTTCAAATGGGATTTCTCTTTCCATCTCTTGCTGTTAGGCTTTATTAGTAATACACAGAAATACTGATGATTTATGTGGTTTTATTTTGCAACCTTCAAGTATGGAATTGGATTGCAGATAGAAACAGACCATTTTCTTTTGCACTATGTTTTGTTTTGTTTTGTTTTATGGTTTCTACCATTCTTTTTAATTCTTCTATGCAACACGTATTTAATATGAATACACATGTAGAACCTATTTAAGATTGCGTGACATCTTAAGGAGAGAGTGAGAAGGGAGGGAGGAATGAAAGGGAGGGAGTGAAAAAAATCTAAGAAGTATGGAAGTGTTTTTCGAACACTGAAAAAAAAATAAAATAATTTAATTAAAAAAGGAAAATCAAGTAAGAAAAGTAGAGCAAAAAATGTGAAGATAAATGCATGTGATTCAAGAAAATCAAGAAAAACAAGTCAACACCTTGCTAAAGGAGAGCCCTCCCAAAAAATGCTGAGGAAAATAACACCTTTAAAAGTAGACTAACCCAAATGGCAAAAAAATGTCGAAAAAACCAATGAAGAGAAGAATGCCTTAAAAAGCAGAACTGACCAAATGGAAAAGGAAGTCCAGAAGCTCACTGAAGAAAATAATTCCTTAAAAATTAGAATAGATAAAATGGAAGCTAGTGGTTTTGTGAGAAATAAGAATTATAAAACAAAACTAAAAGAATGAAAAAATAGGAGACCATGTAGAATATCTCGTTGGAAAAAATAACTGATCTGGAAAATAGATTTAGGAGAAATAATTTAGAAATTATTGGTCTACCTGAAAACCATAATAAAAAAAAAAGTCTCAACATCATCTTTCAAGAAATTTTGAAGGAAAACTGCCCTGATATTTCAGAACCAAAGGGTAAAACAGAAATGGAAAGAATTCATCAATTGTCTCTTGAAAGAGTTCCTTATAGCAGTAAGCACCCCAACATACACAGGGAGCCTGCTAGCACAGATTCTTAGATCTGCATTCATAAAAGGAAAATAATTTTCAATCACTTTAATCAAGCATATGTATCATTTATTTAACCAAATACATTTATCATTCAGTTAGTTCAGGGAGTTACGACTTTGAATTTCAAAGAAAATATAGAGGGGGCGGAGCCAAGATGGCGAAGTAGAAAGACGCACATACACATAGCTCCGAACCCACAAACCACAGAACGGCAGAGGCGACCAACCCAGGGCGAATTCTGCACCCAGAGACCACAGAATATTGGAACGAGGGAGATTTCTGTTCTGGAGAGACCTGCAAACCTCTCGCGGGGGGTCCTTCGCGCCGTGGACTGGGCGCCGGGACGGGGAGCAGAGAGCAGCCCTGCCATGGCCATGACACCGTGAAGAAAAGATTCGAGAGTGCTACGGGGACGGGGACGGGATCTCTAGCGGCCACGTGGGTCCCCCCACCCAGAGAGGGACCTGCAAACCTCTCGCAAAAGGTCCGTCGCGCTGCAGGTGGTGCCCAGCCCGGACCTGTGGAGGCGGCAGCGGGCTGCGGCTCCGAGAGGTACAGATCTGAGAATGCTCCAGAGAAGGGATCTCCAGTGGCATTACAAGCCCCCCACCAACAGTGGACTGACGGGGGTAGGTGAGAGAGACTCTTTGGTGGGTTGAGAGGGGAGTGGGGTGCCCCCGTGGCTGGGGCCCCCCCAGGAGATAGAAGCTGACAGGCGGCTACAGACAGGGGCTCCCCAAACGGGTGGGAGCCTAGATCCATTGTGGAAGGTTTAAGCATAAACCCCCGGTGGGAACTGAGCCAGAGAAGCAGCCCTGCCCCTGACCACCTGATCTTAATTCTCACACTGAATAGCAGCCCTGCCCCCACCAAAAACCCTAAGGCGGGAAGCAGCATTTGAATCTCAGTCCCCAAACACTGGCTGGGAGGACCAGGAGGCGAGGTGGGTGTGAGGAGAACATTCAGAGGTTAGGTCACTGGTTGACGAGAATGCCAAGAAAAGGGAAAAGAAGTAAAACTATTGAAGGGTATTTTCTTGGAGAAAAAACACTTCCTCCCTTCCTTTCTGATGGGGAGGAACAATGCTTGCCATCAGGCAAAGACACAGAAATCGAGGATTCTGTGTCCCAGCCCACCCAATGGGCTTGGGCCATGGAAGAGCTCAAGAGGAATTTTGAAAATCAAGTTAGAGAGGTGGAAGAAAGACTGGGAAGGGAAATGAGAGGGATGAGGGAGAAGCATGAAAAGCAGATCAGCTCCCTGCTAAAGAAGAACAAAAAAAATCTTGAAGAAATTGGCACCTTGAGAACCAGCCTAACTCGGTTGGCAAGGGAGGTGCAAGGGGCCAATGAGGAGAAGAATGCTTTCAAAAGCAGAATCAACCAAATGGAAAAGGAGATTCAAAAGCTCACTGAAGAAAATAGATCTTTCAAAACTGGAATGATACGGATGGACGCTAAGGACTTTATGAGAAAGATAGATATCTCAGAACATACCACGCAGATTCGAAAAATGGAAGATAATGTGAAATATCTTATTGGAAAAACAACTGACCTGGAAAATAGAATCAGGAGAGACAATGGAAAAATTCTGGGACTACCTGAAAACCATGATCAAAAGAAGAGCCTAGACATCATCTTCCATGAAATTATCAAGGAAAACTGCCCTGAGATTCTAGAACCAGAAGGCAAAATAAACATTCCAGGAATCCGCAGAACACCGCATGAAAGAGATCCAAAAAGAGAAACTCCTAGGAGCATTGTGGCCAAATTCCAGAATTCCCAGGCGAAAGAGAAAATATTGCAAGCAGCTAGAAAGAAACAATTCAAGTATTGTGGAAATACAATCAGGATAGTACAAGATCTGGCACCCTCTACATTGAGAGATAGAAGGGAATGGAATAGGATATTCCAGAAGTCAAAGGAACTAGGACTGAAGCCAAGAATCACCTACCCAGCAAAACTGAGTATAATACTTCAGGAGAAAAAATGGTCTTTCAATGAAATAGAGGACTTTCAAATTTTCCTGATGAAAAGACCAGAGCTGGAAAGAAAATTTGACTTTCTAACACAAGAATGAAGAGAACCATGAAAAGGTGAACAGCAAAGAGAAATCATAAGGGACTTACTAAAGTTGAACGGTTTACATTCCTACATGTAAAGACAATATTTGTAACTCTTGAAACATTTCAGTATTTGGGTACTGGGTGGGAGTACGCACACACACACATGCACACACGCACACATACATAGAGACAGAGTGCACAGAGTGAATTGAAGTGGATGGGATCATATCTTAAAAAAAAATGAAATCAAGCAGTGAGAGAGAAATATTGGGAGGAGAAAGGGAGAAGTTATATGGGGCAAATTATCTCTCATAAAAGAGGCAAGCAAAAGACTTATTAGTGGTGGGATAAAGAGGGGAGGCAAAAGAAAAACATGAGGTCTACTCTCATCACATTCCATTAAAGGAAAGAATATAATGCACACTCATTTTCATAGGAAAACCTATCTCATAATACAGGAGAGTGGGGGACAGGGGCACAAGCAGGATGGGGGGGAGGATAGAGGGGAGGGCATGGGGAGGAGAATGCAATACGAGGTTGACACTCATGGGGAGGGAAAGGACCATAAGAAAATTGAAGTAATGGGGGACAGGATATGATGGAGGGAAATATAGTTAGTCCTATACAACACAACTAGTATGGAAATCATTTGCAAAACTAAACAGATATGGCCTATATTGAACTGCCTGTCTTCCAAAGGGAAGGGGTGGAGAAGGAGGGAGCTAAAGAAGTTGGAACTCAAAGTGTTAGGACCAAATGTAATGTTCTTACCACTGGGTAACAAGAAATACAGGTTAAGGGGTCAAGAAAGCTATCCGGCCCTACAGGACAAAAGAGAAGACGGAGACAAGGGCAGGGAGAGAGGATAGAGGAGAGAGCAGATAGGTCACAGGGGCAATTAGAAAGCTTGGGTCTGGGGGGGGGAGGGGATAAAAGGGGAGAAAATTTGTAACCCAAAATTGTGTGAAAATAAATGTTAAAAAAAAAAAAACAAAAACAAATTATGTGAACATGGGCCAGCCATTTAAATTTTCTGAGCCCCAGTTTTCCCATCTGTAAAATAGGGCCCATGATATACTATCTGCTTTGCAGGATTGTTTCAAGGAAACTGCCTTATAAACCTTAAGTGAAACATACAAAAAATACATTACTGTTAGTAAAAAAAAAAAGAAAGAAAAAAAGAAAATATAGAGAAATCAAAAGAACAAAAGACATGGCTTCCTCTGTCTAATTTCAGCAGATAATTTAACCCCAACTCTCTGACCATCGTTAACAGAGAGAGAAGCACAACATCTGAATTCTCAAATCTAGGGGGCTTCTTTACAGCTTCTCAGATTCCTCATCTGCCACTCAAACCTTCTTTCAAAAACTAAGCCCCAAAGTAAAACCTCAACTCAGAGTATTTATACCTTTTTTAGAGCCAGAGAGCATCACAACCCTTGAGATCCAGTGCCTCATTAACAAAAGACTTGGTCCTTCCCAGAAATTTTCTCTAATCAAACTCCCCTTAATGGGCAGGCCCATTAATGGGTGAGAAAGATCTTTAATCACATTACAATAATTAGCAATACAAATACATATACTACTTCTAGTTAAAGAAACTCTTGTTTCTGTACTTTACTCCTTGTAAGGACTCTTGAATGATAAAGACAAGATTCAGTCAGAGGCACTTGATTACACTAAAAAAAAAAAAAACAGCAAAAGATCCTAATTTACCATTACAATCCCAAAAGGAAAACTCCTTGGAATATTGTAGCCAAATTCCAGAGTTCCCAGGTCAAGGAGAAAATATTACAAGCAGCCAGAAAGAAACAGTTCAAGTATTGTGAAAACACTGTTGGGATAACACAGGATTTAGTAGCTTCTATACTAAGGTATCAGAGGGTTTGGGACATGAGATTCCAGAGATCAAAGGATCTAAAATTAAAACGAAGAATCACCTATCCAGCAAAACTGAGTATAGTACTTCAGGGGGAAATGAAATTTCAATGAAATAGAGGACCTCCAAGCATTCTTGTTGAAGAGACCAGAGCTGTATAGAAAATTTGATTTTCAAATACAAGAATCAAGAGAAATATGAAAAGGTAAACAAGAAACAGAAGCCATAAGGGACTCATTAAAGTTGAACTGTTTACATTCCTACATGAAAGGATGATATTTGTAATTCATGAGACCTCTCAGTATTAGGGTAGTTAGAGGGAATATATTCATTCATATATCTATATACACCTATATATACACACACACGCATACATATATATGTGTGTGTGTGTGTGTATATATGCATGTATATGTATGTGTGCATTATGTGTGTAGATATATGTGAATGCATGAATATGTTTATGTATGTGTGTATGTATGTGTTATGTATAGACAGAGGGCAGAGGGTAAGCTGAATATGAAGAGAGGATAACTAAATAATAAAATTAAGTGTTGAGAGGAATGTAATGGGAGAAAGAGAAAGGGAGAGGTAGAATGTAGTAAAGTATCTTCCATAAAAGAAGCATGAAAGAGCTTTTACAATGGAGGGGAAAAGGGAGAGGTGAGAGGGAATAAGTGAGCCTTACTCTCATCAGATTTGGCTTAAGGAGGGAATGATGCACATTCAGTTGAGTATGGAAATCTGTTTTACCCTGAAGGAAGGCAAAGGAGAAGGGGATAGGAGATGGAGGATAATCAAAGGGATGGTAGATTGGGGGAAGGGATAATCAGAAGCAAACACTATTGTGCAGGGATAGGGAGAGAATGGAATAAATGGAGGGCAGTATAGGATCAAGGGAAATGTGGTTAGTCTTTTGCAACATGACTGTTATGGAAGTGTTTTGCATGGCTACCCATGTATGAGCAAATCGAATTGCTTGCTTGCTCAATGAGGGTGAGTGGAGAGGGAGGAAGGGAGAAAATGTGGAACTCAAAGTTTTAAAAATGAATGTCATTTATTGTTTATTTATTGTTTGTTATTTGTCAATTTATCAATAAATTGTCATTTATTGAATGAATGTCAAATATTGTTTTTGCATGCAGCTGCGAAATAAATTGTACAGGCAAAAGGATATAGAAATCTATCTTGCCCTACAGGAAAATGGAGGGAAGGGGGAATGGGTCAAAAGGGATTATAGAAGGGAGGGCAGACTGCGGAAAGGGATGGTTTGGGTACATGCTGTCCTGGGGTGAGGGAGTGGAGAGACGGGGAGAAAATTCTGAATTCGAAATCCTGTGAAAGTGAATGCTGACAACTGAATAATGTTTTGATTTTTTTCTTTAAGATCTTAGCTTAGCACCAATTAGAGGGCAATTCCTAGGGATTTCGATGCATGAGTTAAAGAGGATTGGAAACCAAGCTTATGTTAATTGTCATGCTCAGGATGTGAGCACAGTAGACCCTCTGTAACAGTAAGCACCCTAACATACAAAGGGGGGGGCTGCTATCACAGGTTCTTAGATCTGCATTCATAAAAGGAAAGGTAACTTTTGAGGGGTTAACAATCACTTTAATCAAGCACATGTATCAATCCTTTAACCAAGCACGTATATCATTCTCCTAATTCAGGGGACTCACCACCCCAAACTTCAAAGAAAATATAGAGAAATAAAAGATCAACAGACATGGCTTCTTCTGACTGAATTCAGCAGACATTTGTGCTCCAACTATCTGACCACAGTTACCAAAAAGGGAAGCATGACATCTAGTGGGGGAGGGGTGCTCCTCAGCAGCTTCCCAGAGATCTCATCTGGCCAAACAAACACCCTTACAAAATGAAACTCTCACAAAAACTAAAGAAAAGCTAAATTCGAAAGTAAAACCTTACCCTCAGAATCTTTATACACTTTTTAGAGTAAGAGCTCATCACATCCCTTGATAACCGGTGCCTCATCAACAAAAGGTATGGACCTACTTACAAATCCTCCCAAGTCTGACAATGGGTGGGAAAGATCCTCCCCAATCACATTCAAATAGAGGCATTATACTTCATGATTATGCTAAAGCAAAAACAGCAAAGATCCTATTTTATTTACTCTTTTACTTTTATATCTACTCCCCTAACACAAGGAAACAGGGTGTCTAGAATTATCTGTGTAACAAAGAAAAAGCTCAAGATCAAGAGTAAGAAGGATAGCTACAAACAAGCTGATGGGGGAAAAAACTGAAAAATTTCCCATGTAGATAAATTAACAAAGAGATTCAAAAATAGAAAGAAAAACAAGTAAAATTTGTGTTTTTTTAATAAATTAATTAATTAATTTTTAAATTTTCAACATTTCCTTCCATAAGTTTTAAATTTTCTTCACCTGCTTCCCCTTCCCTTCCTTAAGATGGTATGCAATCCTATATAGACTGTACATACACATTTTTATTAAACATATTTTCACATTACTGATGTTGTATAGAAAAATTATGAGTAGGTAGAAACATGAGAATGAAAAAAACAAAAGTTAACTAAATAAAAACAAGGGGGAACAAAAAGTACACTTTCATCCGCATTCAGACTCTCTTTCTGTGAATGTGGATGACATTTTCATCATGAATCTTTTGGTGTTGATTTAGGTCCTTGCATTTCTTTGAAGGGCTAAGTCTATCAAAGTCAGTCATCACACAAGGTGGCTGTTACTGTGTAAAGTGTTCTCCTGGTTCTGCTCACTTCACTCAGCATCAGTTCATCTAAATCTTTCCAGATTTTTCTGAAGTCAGCCTGCTCATCATTTCATATAGAGCAATAGTATTCCATTACATTCACATATCACAACTTGTTCAGCCATTCCCCAATTGATGGGCAGCCCCTTAATTTCTAGTTCTTGACCCCCACACAAAGAGCTATTATAAATATTTTTGTACATGTGGATCCTTTTTCCATTTTTATATCTCTTTGGAATAAAGTCTTAGAAGTGGTATTGCTGGATAACATTAAATGACCAAAGCACAAACAATAATTCTTTGAAGAAAAAGGAACTAAAAATTTCCTGGCTCATAAGAAAAATAATACTTTTGAAAGAAAATATTAGAGTAATACATATATGTGCGTGTGTGTGTGTTTGTGTGCGTATGCGTACATAAGGTTGAACATAAAAATACATCAATGTAGAACAAAAGAAATAAAACAATAAGATTTGAACGGGACAACACATTGAAAAATCAAAAAGGAGATGCACTGAAAGACAGAATTAAATTAAAAAGTACATAAGTAGAAGAAAAGTGGAGAAAAGAAAATCAAAAGATAACAAATAAAATATACGAATTTCTATATCATATAAAGTTCTTACCCTCAGTACAAAATGAACAGAAATGGCTTAAGGATCTCAGGTATCAGAGAAGAACACAGCAAATTAAACAACTGAATAACACAGTACAGGAAATAAAAAGAAAATTACCTAGAACTTTTGAGTATAGAGAATAAAGCATTCAATGATCAGATTCTTAGATTGAAAAGAAAACATGTTTGAAACTCCAAGGTGGCTAAATTTCAAATTTTCGATTACAAACAACAAATTTTGCAAATAGTAAGACAAAAAATTTCATCTGTGTGAAAGAATGCCAATTTACATAATAGGATTATCCTGGAGGCATGATGAAATTATAGGGAAAAGATGTTATAGGATACTGCAAAAGCAAAAAGTCTTAAGCTGCAAGCCAAAACATATTCTGCTTTTCAAAAAAAGAGAATCATTGAAGGCAAAACTTCAACAGAATCCAGATGTAAGAATCAGGCTTGACTTGCAAAAACTCTAAACAAGAGAAACACACAAAAAGTAAAAGATTATAATTATCAAAAATAAGACTAATCAATGTAACCAATTACCTCATATGTATGTAATATTTTTTATCCAAAAAAACTGAACGAGGGGAAATAGAGTGAAGAGGAGTTGTAAAAGGTAAAAACAGATACAAGGAGCTAAAATATTGAAGCAATATGGGGAAAGAAAAAAAAGAAAAAACTAAATTAGTCTTACATGGATTTTATTCCATGTTCCTCTATTAATGGTTTATTATCTTTTGCAAGAGTAATAACATAATAGGAAATGACTCAAGAGGAGACATGTAAGGCAAGAAATAGAGGTGAGATGACAGTATACTACCCACCAAGCCTAGAAGTGAACGGAGAATGGATAGCCATTTTTTTTTAAGCCCACAAAAAAAGTGGAGGTTTTTGCAAAATTGGATGACAGTAATAGAAAGCAAGGCCTGGAATGGTGATATTTAAATAATGGATAGATGAGAATGGGAAGATCAAGATTTATCATTAAAAACAGGAACTTAATAGTGGAATTCATCTTGGGAGAGAGAGGAAAAGTACACAATATTAGAATGCTTTAACTACTAACAGTTTTCTTTCCCAGAAGTTCATCTTACCCCAGGAAAAATGTATGGTCTCCAAGGGGAAGCTAGAAACTATGATAATAAGGTGAAAGATGAGAGAAGGCTAGAGATAGAATAACCTGGCCTTAGAAATAGTTAAGGATAATGGAAAGGGCAGGGGGCAGGATCACACTTCATTATATGAGATACAGAGTGACTCCCATCAGATGACATGATGTCCCTCTGGAAGTGGTTGATAAAAAGGTCCCTCCAAAAATGATAACCCCCAAAAACTTTTAAAAAATAAATTTATAGATAGATGAATAAATGAATAGATAAATACATGTAAGGAAGAACATATAGGGCAAGATCTGCAAATACAGTACCATAGAAATCAGATAGAAGTCAGAGCTCAGACATGATACCCCAGATGCTCTACTTTAGATGAATTACACAGAAGGAATAAAAAAAGACACAAGGAAAGAACAGAATTCAGCATAGACTGGAAGGTACTAGAAACTAGGAAGATGAAAAAGTAACTTAAAAGCTTTTTAGTAAAAGTATCATGAATAATGCTACTTAAGCTGAGACTGGATATTGGTGTTGGGTCATGTGATTATCTGAGCAAAGTAAGAGAAGCATCAAATGAAGAGAAGGCATAAAAATGACAAGTAAATTCTAGGAATTTGGGATAAGGAAGGTAAATGGGAATAGGGCATTGAGAGTGTATGGGAATCAAAATAATATCAAAACTATGTAAGCAAAGTTCATGGAAAGGACAAAACCGATTTAAAGGAGGAAGGGGATAAAGATTAGTTACAAAAAATTGAGAAAATACAAGATTAACAATCATAATCTTAAGTATGAATAGAATGTATAAGCAAATCAAACAAATGAGGGCAGTAGAATGGGTAAGAAGACAAAACCCACCAATTCCCAACATAAAAACAAAAAAATCATAAATAAAGGTAAAATGGACATGTAAATTGGTGACTAGAAAAATATTATTAAGCAAGTGTTTTTTTATATAAGATAAGATTATTGGTCATGCTGTCAGACAAACAAAAAGACACCATTAGCAAGGGAAGATAATAGGAAAATTGCTTTGTGATTAAAGGTACCACAGATACTGAAATAACATAAATATTAAACAATGCATAGCTTAGAATTTAAATTCATAAAAGTTAACTGAATTGCACACACATACACACACACACACACACACACATATATATATATATATTTGTCATAACACAATAAGTATAGGAGACTTTAATATTGCTCTCTTGGAGCTATATAAATTTAGACATTTTTTAAACAGGAAAATTTAGAACTGAATAAAGTATTGAAGAAACTATTTCTTAATGACTGTTAAATGGAAACAATGAATAAGGTACACACACTTGAAGACCATACAATGTCTTTAAATGATTAGACACTGAGCCAAGACACAGATAAATTATTAATGATAGAGATTCTAAGCAAATCCTTTACAAATTACAGACTTTAAACACAATGTAGACTTAATAATCATTTTAAAAGGCCTAAGTAGTGGGTCAAACAAAAACAATTCATACCTATGTGAAATTAGAATAATGACAAATCACCATGAAACATATTGTGATGTAGATAAACAGTCCTCAGAGGGAGAAAAATCACTTTCTAAAAATATACATTAGCAAAATGGAGGAGGGATTGATAAATTAAATATGCAAGTTTAAAAAGATTCAACAAGTTAACAGACCTGAAAGAAACAATAAATTAGTCAAGAGGAAATGAAAATCAAAGACTGTAAGCTTTTAAATATCAATCGCTAATCATGTATTCAGTTATTTTTAGTAATGTTGAACCTTTTGTGACCTCATTTGGGGTTTTCTTGGCAAAGACACTGGAGTAGTTTATCATATCTTTCTCCAGCTCATTTTATAAATGAAGAAATTGAAGCAAACAAGGATAAAGTGGTTTGCCCAAGGTCACACAGCTATTAAGTGTCTGAAACCAGATTTGAACTCAGAAAGATGGGTCTTCTTGACTCCAGACCCAGCACCTTATCCACTCTCCCTGTATTAAGAATCCATTATTTGTCAAGCATTGTACTGAGTATGGGGTTACAAGAACAAAAGTGAAATTGTCCCTGCTCTCATGGAGTATATATTTCATGGGAAGAAACAAATATAAATTATAGATATTGATTTAGATATAGATAGCCACAAAAACACATATGCATATGTTTTATATATGTATGTGTGTATGTATGTATGTGTGTGTATACACATACACACCCATTTTGAATGAAGACAAGAATTCTGAGAGGCAGAGGTGAGGACAGGATAGGTTTCAGGCAAAAAGGGAAATCTTTACAATGACTTAGAGGAGACAGATGGACTATCATTTATGAGGAATAGCAAGGAAGCCAGTTTAGTTATCCATTTAATATGTAAAAGGGGCCAATATGTAATAAATCTAGTAAAAGTATGGTGGAGACAGATTGTGAATGACATTCAATGCCCAATGGGAAAATTTGTATTTCATCCTAAAAGTGATGAGAAGGTACTGCTGCTTCTTGAGCAGTAGAGTAACATAGCTGTACCTGTCCTTTAGGAAAATCATTTTGGCAACTATATGGAGGATAAATTAGAAAGAGTTAAGTCAAGTCCACAAGCAATTATTAAGTACCTATTTTGTCACAGTCACTGGAACTGGCCCCAAGGATAGAAAGAAATTAAAGAATAAAATAAAAACAGCTCCTAATCTCAAGCAGAGACTTGAGGCTGACAGACCAAGAGGACAGTTGTGACAATAGGACAGATCAGAGATGATGGTGGCCTGAACTACATTAGTGACTCTGTATGGAAAAAAGTGTTTTGAACTGAGAGATGTTATGAAGAAAAATCAAAGGGATTTGGTAACTCATTAAATATGTATTGTGAAGAAAAGGTGAGAGTCAAGAATGACACATAGTTTATGATCCTGGATCACTAGAATAATGAAAATCCCCAAAACAGAAATGGGCAGGTATAGTAGAGAAGCATGTTTGAGGGATAATTTTGTTTTGAAAATAATTGAGTTTGGGTGGAGCCAAGATGGTGGAGTAGAAAGAGGAACATACTCTAGCTCTTCCCCCACAGTTCATAAAATACCTGTAAAGAAATACACTCAACAAATTCCAGAGCAGCAGAAGATACAGAATGACAGAATGGAGGAGATTTCCAGCCCAGGGTGACCTGGAAGGCTGATGAGAGAGGTCTGTCATACCCACCATGGAGCAGAGCACAGACCAGCCTGGGCCTCCCTGTGCCTGGAGAAACAGGCCTGGGGGGCAGATACCACCAGTAGCAGCAGACGTTTGCTGATCCCTCAACCCACAAGCACAAAAGGCAGCTTCGAAAGTCAGTGAGAGAGCTTTTCCAACTTAGTGAAAAGGGAGCGGGGTCCTCTCCTAGCCCTGGCCCCAGGCTGTGGCAGCTGTGGGAGCAGCAGCAGCACCTTGGGTGGTGGTGGTCAGGGCAGGCATTGTTGGAGCCTAAGTTTAAAGCCCTGGGGAATTGAGCAGCTAATCTGAATCATAGCCTCCAGCCCAGCCAGGAAGTAAACTCCTCTCCCTTAATTATGCCACTTTGGAGGAACTGAGAACTCACAGGTCCCCAGAGTACACCCTACTTTTGACAAAGGACTCAAAAGTCAAGTAACAGCTTGGGAAAATGCCTAAAAAAGGGGAAAAAATAAGACTATAGAGGGTTACTTTCTTCATGAATGGGTATTCTCTCCCGTCCTTTCAGATGAGGAAGTACAATGTTTACCATCAGGGGAAGACATAAAGTTTAAGGTTTCTGTATCCAAAACCTCCAAAATAAATGTGCAATGGTCCCAGGCCATGGAAGAGCTCAAAAAGGATTTTGAAAATCAAGTAAGAGAAGTGGGGGAAAAATTGGGAAGAGAAATGAGAGTAATACAAGAAAATCATGAAAAATAAGTCAACTGCTTGCTAAAGGAGACCCAAAAAATGATGAAGAAAATGACACCTTTAAAAATAGGCTAACTCAACTGGTAAAAGAGATCCAAAAAGCCAATGAGGAGAAGAATGCTTTAAAAAGCAGAATTAGCCAAATGGAAAAGGAGGTTCAAAAGCTCAATGAAGACAATAGTTCTTTAAAAATTAGAATGGAACAGATGGAAACTAATGACTCTGTGAGAAACCAAGAAATTACAAAACAAAACCAAAAGAATGAAAAAAGAAGAAAATGTGAAATATCTCATTGGAAAAACAACTGACCTGGAAAACAGATCCATTAGAGACAATTTAAAAATTATGGGACTACCTGAAAGCTATGATGAAAAAAAGAGCCTAGACATCATCTTTCATGAAATTATTAAAGAAAACTGCTCTTGTATTCTGGAACCAGAGGGTAAAGTAAATATTGAAAGAATCCACCAATTACCTCCTGAAAGAAATACAAAAAGAGAAACTCCTAGGAATAATGCAGTCAGAGTTCTCAGGTCAAGGAGAAGGTATTGCAAGCAGTTAGAAAGAAACTATTCGATCATTGTGGAAATACAATCAGGGTGACACAAGGACTAGAAGCTTCGACATTAAGGAAACAAAGGGCTTGGAATATGATATTCCAGAAGTCAAAGGAATTAGGATTAAAACCAAGAATCACCTACTTAGCAAAACTGAGTATAATACTTCAGGGGAAAAAATAGTCACTCAATGAAACAGAGGACTTTCAAGCATTCTTGATGAAAAGACCAGACCTGTAAAGCAATTTTCACTTTCAAACACAAGAATCAAGAGAAGCATGAAAAGAGAAACAGGAAAGAGAAATCACAAGGGACTTACTAAAGTTGAACTGTTTACATTCCTACATGGAAAGATAATATTTGTAATTCTTGAAACATTTCTCATTATCTGGGTAGTTGGAGGGATCACACACATACACACACATGTGTGTGTGTGTGTGTGTGTGTGTGTGTGTGTGTGTAGAGAGAGAGAGAGAGAGAGAGACAGACAGACAGACAGACAGAGACAGACAGAGAGAGACAGAGAGCATAGGGTGAATTGAATGGGAAGGAATCATATCTAAAAAAAAATAAAATTAAGGAATGAGAGAGGAATATATTGGGAGGAGAAAGGGATAAATGGAATGGGGCAAATAATCTCTCACAGAAGAGGCAAGAAAAAACTTTTCCAATGGAGGGTAAAAGGGGGGAGGTAAGAGGGAAAAAGTCAAGATTGCTCCCATCACATTTGGCTCAAGGAAGGAATAATATGCATACTCAATTTGGTATGAATATCCATCTTACACTACAGGAACAGGGTAAGGGGATGATGGAAGGGAGGACAAAGAGGAAAAGTGAGCAATCAGAAGTAAACACTCTAGGGGACAGACAAGGTCAAAAGAGAGAATAGAAGAAATGAGGGGCGGAATAGGATGGAGGGAAATATAGTTACTCTTACACAGCATGACTATTATGGAAGTCATTCGCAAAACTACACATACATAGCCTATATTGAATTGCTTACCTTCTCAGTGGGGATGGGTGGGGAAGGAGGAAGAAAGAGAAGTTGAAACGCAAAGTTTTGGGAACAAATGTTGAGAACTGTTTTGGCATACAACTGGGAAATAAGCAATATAAGTAATGGGGTATAGAAATTTATCTTGCCCTACAGGACAAGAGGGAAGATGGGAATAAGGGAAGGGAGAGGTGTTAGAAGGGAGGGCACTTTGATGGAAGGGACAATCAGAATGCAAGGCATTTTGCAGTGGGGGGAGAGCAGAGATGGGGAGAAAATTTGGAACTCAAAATTCTGTGGAAATGAATGTTGAAAACTTAAAATAAATAAATAAAAATAAAGTGCTTTGAAAATAAATAAGCAAACAAATAAATAAATAAATAAAGAGAAAATAATTGAGTTTGGGATTTCTGTGATATAGCCAGTTTGCAATGTCAAAAAGATAATTGATAATATGGGACTGAAACATTAAAGAAATAACGTCTGGTCATAAGGTTTGGGACACACAAAAATGAAAACTGATTCTTTAAATGATAATGATGCCACAAATTAAGAGATCATAGAGACAAAATGGGGAGAATAGAGGGTAGAGTCTTGGGTTTCACGATCAGTTAAATGATAGAAAACTCATGATCCAACAAGGAAAACTGTGAAAAATCAGTCAGAAAGCTAGGAGAAAACTGTGACACAAAAAACCCAGAGAGGAGAGGGTATCTAGGAGGAGAGCATAGTCAAGTGTAAAGTTTGAAAGAGAGGTCACCAAAGATGAATAACAAATGGCCACTGGATTTAACAATGAAGAAATCAACAATGTCTAGGTGTGAAGTGCCCAGAATTTCTGATACCAAGAAAACTGAAGTTAATGGATTATTTAAGTTAGCACAGAACTGTAGTAGGGATAAAGTCAATCATGTATCCACATTAGGTATGGCATCAAATGCGGTTAACCCCTCCCAGAAACCAGGGGCCACTATGTTGCCTAAGGAGGAACAAGCCAGTCCAAGTCAACAAAACAGGTCAAAAGCTTCCTTGTTGATCAGCAGTGTGATCAAATCCATGAGCATGGGTGTAGTGAGATTCAAATGAGACAATAGATGAGAAGTACTTTACTAACCATAAAACTCTGTATAAATCCTCATTATTATAATTATTATTAGTGTATAGTCATAAGGCCTACAGTCCCATGCTGACTTATCTCCCTGAGTCCTCCACTATAGAGAAATACAAAGGTGTCCCGGTGGATGTTTTACAAGTGGATTGTAGAGAGAAGAGGGAGGTAAACAGATACATTTCTAAATTTAATCCACATTACTGATGCTTTTTTAAGTCTAGACAATCAACAAAACAACAAATCAAGGCCTGATTTGTAATGATACCAATTGATTTCTCAAGTGTAAAGCCTTGCACTGAATATTTAGCCATGGACTCTGGAAAACCAGTTAGATGACTCCAATATAATGCTTCACTGGGAGAAAGGAAAGGAAGGAGAAAATAAAGAAGGAAGGAAGCAGGGAAGAAGGAAGGAAGGAAGAGAGGCAGGGAGGGAGGGAGAGAGTCAAGAAGGGAGGGAGAAAGGAAGATGTAAATCATTGGAGAGAGCAATTTTAGTTAAGTGATGAAAATGAAAGCCATATTGCAGGGATCTGAGAAGTGAATAAGAAGTAGAAACCATAAGTTCAGGCATTTTTTTCCCCAGAAGTTTGGTGTGAAAGGAGGAGAAATATAGGATGACAGTTTCAGAATATGGTAAGTCATGCAGCTGTCTTAAATATAGATGAAAGAGGTCATCATTGTAGGAAATAAGAAAGGAAAGAGCAGAAAGGGAGAGATTAAGATTTTTAAAGAGTGATGATTATTTGGGTAATCTATTAGAAGACATGGCAAGGAATATATTCAAGTACATAGGTAGAGGGGTTAGCCCCAGCCAGGGAGAAGTGTCATTTCTTCAGATGCTGGCATAAAGGAGAAAGTAATGGGAGCTGATGTGAAGGGGTTCTAAAATGTGGAGAATCAGGAGCTCCTGGCTAATGTCCATTCTTTTCTTAGTAGAGTGTGAAACAAGGTCTTCTTTTAAAATAAAAAGATGTATGGGATGTTTGAATAGAGAAGAGAATGTTTGGTACCTTCCTGGTGGTAAATGGGACAGAGAATCAATGGAGGAAGAGTAAAAGTGTTGTCTGGTGGCAGCAAGTATTCGGTTAATATTCAATGATATAAGTTTGTACTAGATCCAGTCAGCACATTTGTGTTCCTTTCTCAGGTTCCGTTTGGCGATTCGTGAGTAGGAACAAAGGAGGTAGATAGCAAAAATAAACCAAGGCTGGGTTTGGCAAGGAATGAACAAGATGAGGGTATGTGATCCTAGAAGACAATGTAATGTGTAAGTATAGGGTCAAAACTGGCAAGAGAGAAGTATCAAGCCAGAGGAGGGATAATGGGTTGGGAGAGAACTGAGAGAGTCAAGGGATTGGTTGTCATGATACGGAGAAAGAATGGATTTAAGAGGGAAAAGAAATTGAGACAGATGGAGATGAAGGATTGTTTTGACCAGATATAAGAATTTCAGGATTCTTGAATGAAAGTAAGATATCTGTGGGTGCTAGTGACATGAAGTGTATGTGACACTCACTCTGCATGTGTTTGAGGTAAAGTAAAGGAGTAGGAACAGAGAGAAGAAGCATTTTTTAAGCCTCTGATGTAGGTCAGGCACTGTCCTAAGCACTTTATAAAGATTGTCTCATTTAATCCTCACAACAATTCTAAGCAGTAGGTGGTATTGTCATCATCCCATTTCACAGTTGAGGAAACTGAGTCAGAGAGAGGTTAAGTGACTTGCCCAGGGTGACAAGTCTAGTAAATATCTCATTCTAAATTTGAACCTAAGACTTCCTGAATTTAGGCCCAGAACTCTATCCACATTGAACCACCTAGTTGGACCTAGCAGGTTATAGGATTTGAAGAAATTAAGGAACTGGGAGGCCAGAAGAAATATTAATGTGTATGCTGAAGTCTGCTAGTAAAAGAAATAGAACTTTAAGAAAGGAATAGTACCCATGAATAGAGATGTGAAAATGTTAAATAAAATTCTAGCAAAGCAACTATAGCAACATATGTTTT
The DNA here is from genome assembly GCF_028372415.1 of Notamacropus eugenii. Classification (NCBI taxonomy): domain Eukaryota; kingdom Metazoa; phylum Chordata; class Mammalia; order Diprotodontia; family Macropodidae; genus Notamacropus; species Notamacropus eugenii. The sequence goes on along the minus strand of NC_092875.1, from coordinate 92,368,234 downwards.
AAAAATCGTTTTCGATGACACAGTTTAGACTGATGCTGGAGATGCAAGGATGGCTGTTAGGAAAGGATTAAACACAGATTAAGACAGGTTAGCTGTCTTGTTCAGAGTCACCCAGCAACAGATCTGAAGTTGGATCTGAACCTAAGTGCCAAGAACTCCAAGTCTACTGCTTTATATACTGTGTGTGCACCATCAAAGGCAGAATCCCTCAATAAGGAGTTAAAGCTGGTGTGTGTTCAGTTAGTGGGCTTCTTTTTTGTTGGTTGGTTTTGTGTTATTTTTTTTCTTTTTTGGGCAAACAATTAGGCGTCTTCTGTTGTTGGCAGCGGCAGCAGCCACAGTAATTGGTTCAACTCAACAGCAGCACTTCATTTAATTTCATACATCAATAAGTATTAGAATGGAACATAAAGCACCAGCCCACAGACCATTGTTTAGCTGAGCTCCAAATCAGGCAGGGCTTAAATCATCTCCAAAAGAAACTTTAATCATGGGGGAAAGGTATCCAGGGCAAGAAGAGTATCAGGGGACATGGGCACCAATCCCATTTCTGCCACTAGCAACCTGGGTAGTCTTGGCCAGATCAGTTCTCATCTCTGAAACTCAATTTCCCCATTTGTTACAGGGGATAATAAAACCACAGAATCTGAGAGTTGGAACAAACTCCAGGGGTCAGGTGGGAGGGGTATACCCCCCTTGTACAACTCCAATAAGGCCCCTGATTGCTTGGTCTCATAGAAAGATCTGCCATCTAGAGCACTCCTGAAATAGAAAGCTCTGGCCTATACTTGAATATTTCCTATGATGGGGATTTCACTACCTATTGGGATCAATCATTCCATTATGGGACAGCCTGGAGTGTTAAAAGATTTTTATCTTATATTAAGCCTAAATCAGCTTCTCAATATTTTCAATTTCATTTAATTAACTTTCAGTAAGTGCCTATAATGTATAAAGTGTTATGCTAGGTCCTGGGTGTTTGATGATAGACAGTACATATTCCTTGATACCACAGAGTTTATAATCTAATGGGGATTAAGGGGAAGAAATGTATACAAAACACTATAATGCAAGGGAGAGTGAGAAAGTCTGGAGCCAAGCAAAGTGGCAAGTTAGATTTAAAGGAGAGATGGAGGCAACTAGGTGGCACAGTAGACAGGGCACTGGCCCCAGAGTCTGGAAGACTCATCTTCTTGTGTTCAAATCCAGCTTCAAACACTTACTAGTTGCCCAACACTGGGCAAGTCACTTAATCCCGATTGCTTCCAAAGGGATAAAAAAAAGAGGAAAGATGGCTGGCACCTTTGGTATTCATGAAATCCCTCACAGAGGAGATATCACCTGAACTAGGCCTTAAAGAAAGAGGAAGAGACTTCAGCAAATGGAGATAGAAGGGTTGGAATTCATCCCAAATATGAGAGATGGTATGAATAAAGGTGCAGAGATGAGAGTAGGCAGGAGAATATAGGAAATGAAGGATGGTCCACTTTGACTGAGGCCCTGGGATATGTGAAAGATAATGCTTGCAGATAATACTGCACAGAAAAACTGGACAGATTGTGAAGGGCTCTGAATGATACAATCAGGAATTGATACTTGATTGCATTCATTAGTCAATGAGGTGTCAGACAGTCAACAAGTATCTATTAAGTAATTACTATGTGCCAGGCATTATGCCAAATAATGGAGTTACAAAGACAAAAGTGAGACAAACATACCTGACCCCACTCCACCAAGTGCAGGGGTCTAGAGGGTCATAGAAAGCCTTTTAGGAAAAGGAATAATACAATTGTTCAGACATTGTTGTGAAGGACAATAGGAAAGGAGGTAGGAAGACTGGAGAAAGGAAGAACAGAGAGAAAAAATAGTGATCTTTACTTGAAGACCAAAGTGAGGGAGAACCCTACATCCTTAGACAACACTTTCCCTTTTGGCATGTAGGGATTGAATTGGGGAAAAAGTCCTAAAATGCAGCAATAAATGAAAAGTCATAAAATCTTAAATTCCAGGAAAGATGGAAGCCCAAACATTGTGACCTGTTAACAAATCATAATTTAGATAGCAAATTAAAACTAAGACACTGTGGTAAAACTTAAGATACTATAACCTATGAAAGCCAAGAATATTGTAACTGGGACATGATCAAAGGATAAACTTATATTTGGGCATAACATTGGCCTAACTCCCAAGCTCATTACTAAGCAGAAAACCAAAAATATCCACCAATCAGTGGTGATATACTCTTTAGCTCTTCCTGTCTTCGTCTGTTTTCTATAATTACCATGGGGATTGGGATGTTCTTCAGGAGGGATCCACAAATCTTTCTGGCTGCCACCCCAGCCCAAAGATTGCCCTTGTTTGTAAGAATTCATAATGATTAATTAAACTACTACTTATAATCATCTAGAGATCTGTGGTCTCTTTCTTTGGTATCGAAAGGATATCCCATGATTATGGGAGAAGTACAGGGTTCCCCAGCCAGGGGAATTCTGGGACTTACATGGGAGAACTCTGATATTAGAAAATTTTCTTCTCATATCTAACTACAATTTACTTTTGTAATTTCTTTCCACTGCTCCCAGTTCTGAACCTTTGGGTTATGAAGAACAAAGTGTCAATCATCTTCTCCATAAACCAACTTCATATATTTAAAGATACTAATAATGTGCCTAATGTCTTTTTTCCTTCAGTCTCAATATTCTCAACTCCTTAAATAGCCTTCTTAATCACAGTAGTCATAGATCCATAGAATCTCAGAAGCATAAGGAACATCACAAGCCCACTCTAACCCTTAGCTAAATCATGGATTCCACATAGGCAAGTTATCTCTAAGTTTACCTTTAATTAAATTATTTCATGCTTCTCTCCAGCCATCAAGAAAAAGAAAGATATGACAGTAGGTACTAAACAGTTGAAAATGTATAGTGTTTTTATAGGTCTGGGAATGTTATTGAACATGGAAATGGAAAAAGCTACTCCTTCAGTTTTGAAATTGAATGACATTCTTATCTCTTCTTCCTCTTGATCTTTTTCTGCTCTAGACTGCATTTTGGACCTTTCTCCTCAATCATCAAATGGCACATCATTGCTATGGATAATCTGGGAAAGATGAATCAAACGAATAAGCTAAATATTTGCATATCAGAGATCATGTTTGTATTCACCAGCCCTGAAAATGTTGCAATTGGCCAAGCCAATCTCAGCTACCTGCACAAAAGTTGAAAGTATTGAATAAAACACCGAACTCATCAGACATTCAAAAACTGTTCAGGGAGAACTCAATCCTGGAAAACAGATCCATATGTAAAAGCAAAGAGTGTTGCATATATTAAGTTACAAGCATTTAATAAAAGCATAGACATAATGTTGATGATGGTAATTGTGATGATGAAAGGCATTAGTGATGGTCACAGAGATATCAGTTCTGATAACAATGATGATGAGTCAGCCTTCTAACAACACAAATACAGTACCATTGTGGTAATGGAACCACAAAGAAATGCCAGTACAAGTCCCTTCAGCTATCTCATTAGTTTCTTGACTTATAGGAGGGGGTTGTGATCACTAGATCCCAAACTGGAAAAAACTCATAAGATAGAGGATAGGCAACCCTCCTGGAGAACACTACAAATGCATCATAGAGTATAATTATTGTGTGCAACTTCTTTTTCAGACAAAAGCATTCTGTTAAGTTGACATTTGTGATAATATATTGTGGCAGGTGAAATAGGCAAGAAGTTAATTAAAATCTGAGAGTTAATTAATGAGATCCAGTGCACATTAAAGATCATTACTTCATCTGAGATGAGTAATTAAAGCATCATTTTGGGTGTTGCTCTGTTCTCTTAGGTGATGTGTTGACATGCCACATAAAGTCATTTAGTTGTGGGCAGAAAATTCACCTCTCTGCATGTGGACTGAGTTTACGTATGTGTCATCCTTCAAAACGGGGGGTTAGTGTCAGGGTTAACTCCAAAATTTTGGATTTAACAAAATCAAGTGACCAAACCCTGTGCTAGAGATTTATCCAATGGAAGGAACACTAGTCTTAGAGGCCAGAGAACTGAGCTTGAATCTTGTCTTATTCTGACATTTTACCAATTACACTACTATGGAAAAATCTCTTGATTTTTCTAAATCTCAATATATACAACCAGATATACAAAATGCAGCAAAAAGTCCTTGTACCCCCAACTTCATGTCATTAATTTATGTAAAGTGAAGCTTTAGTGCTATGAAAATGGGAATTGTTAACAAAGACAAAGTATAATTCTTAGTCTCTTCAGCATTTGGGGGGGGGGTCTCCTTTAGCAAGGTGTTGACCTGCTTTTCATGCTTTTCTTGCATCTCTCTCATTTCTCTTCCCAGTTTTTCCTCCACCTCTCTAACTTGATTTTCAAAATCCTTTTTGAGCTCTTCCATGGCCTGAGCCCACTGGGTGCGCTGGGATACAGAAGCCTTGATTTCTATGTCTTTCTCTGATGGTAAGCATTGTTCTTCCTCATCAGAAAGGAAGGGAGGAAATACCTGTTCACCAAGAAAGTAACCTTCTATAGTCTTATTTTTTTTTCCCTTTTCTGGGCATTTTCCCAGCCAGTGACTTGACTTCTGAGTGACGTCTCCACACCCACTTTGCTTCCAGATCCTCCCAGCCAGCACTTGGGGTGTGAGATTCAAATGCTGCTTGCCAGCCTCAGGGCTTTGGGCGGGGGTGGGGCTGCTATTCAGTGTGAGATTAAGTTCAGGTGCTCAGGTCAGGGAAGGGCCACCTCTCAGGCTCAGTTCCCTCAGGGGGTTTATGCAGAGACCTTCAACAATGGATCCATGCTCTTTCCTGCTTGGGGAGCCCCTGTCTGCTGCTGCCTCCGCGGCTGCCTCCCGAGGGGGCCTGAGTTATCGAGACACCCTGCTCCCCTCCCAGCAAGCCAAAAAGACTCTCTCACTCACCCCTGGTGCCCGTGGGTGGAGGGACCTGTGTGGCTGCTGGAGATTCCGTCCCTGAAGCCTGCTGGGATCTGCTCCTCTTGGTGCCACGTGGCCAAGGCAGGGCTGGGCTCAGCTCCAGGTCCGGGGGCTCGACGGACCTTTCACATTGGTTTTTCAGGGCTCTCTGAAACAGAAATCTCCTCTACTCTGTTGTTCTGTGGCTTCTGCTGCTCCAGAGTTTGTTGGGAGTTCTTTTCTACAGGTATTTTATGGGCTGTGGGTTTGGAGCTAGCATATGTGAATCTTTCTACTCTGCCATCTTGGCTCCTCCCCCTACAATTCTTAGTTTCAAGAAACTTATGCTATAGTTTGGGAGATAAACCAACGACCCATATTAATTCTTTGGTTACAGAAACTTTTGAAACAAGTGCAGTTAGATAGCCCCTTTTGACTTCCTCAGTGATAGAGACACAGTGTTGGAAAGGAGGTCAAATAATTCAAAAAAGCAGAGGTCTTTTTAATTAAAATGAATTATTTTAATTGTTAATATTGTTAATGTGAACTCTTTGTTCCATGACCAATGGTTTTTACACTAGTAGAGGAAACAGAATCTGGCTCCAAACCTCAAGGATCTTATAGCTTAATGAGGGATATAAGTTATGGGCACAGGTAACTATAATACAGACTGTCTATAAGGCATACATTGTGAATTCTATTCAATAAATATTCCTTAAGAAAGTTCTGTGTGCAAAGCCAGTTTTTCTTCCAGACTCAAACCCAGTTTTCTATACAATAGTGAATTAATGTGCCTTCGTATTCTACCTCTGATCCTTCTTCACCCAGTTATTTTTCCAATGCAGAAGGTTAGATCAAATTCTTGAGTGATGAATTATCCTCTTCAGAAGACTGTGCATTTTCCCACAGATTAATGCAAGCAGAACAATGTGGTATGCCACATAAACCTCTGCAAATCCTTACCACCATTGGGGGATGGATTCAACCTGTAATCTGTCCTAGATCTCCACCTTGAGAGTGGCTAGTACCTTTATTGACCATGTCTTCTTCTTCTGTGATTCCCCTCATAGTACTGCTGAGAGGGTTAGCTCACTCAAGGAATGGTGAATAATTTGAATATATGCAAGGTAAGTACTTTGGTGGAAGAGTACATTTAAGGCATTACTTTGTTCTATCAAAACTCTTTTTTTAATCAATAAGCATTTTGGAACCTTATATTCTTCACATCCTACAGCTGATCAGTTTATAAAGTTTGGACAGGCAACGTAAATGGACAGCAAATTGGATCCTTAATTAAATAGTAGGTAGAGAACAGGCTACTTTGATGGTTTTTTTTTGGGGGGGGGGGTTTGAAATTCCAAAGCTTCTTTAATACATATCTCTGAAATTAAGACCCATTTTTAATTTCATTATTCTACTAGCGTTGTTTTGTGATGATGAGTCATGGAATACTACAGTTAATGAAGAATTAAACATGAGAATCACACAGAGAGCAATGGAGAGGTATATGGCAATGTGTAAGCAAACTGAGGAGTTATTAGAAGGAATCTAAGAATCCGTATGTGCTTCAAGAATTGCCAGCTTGATCTTTATTTAGCTCCAACAAAATAGTATTGTATGGGATTCTACAAGTTTGTTTTAACATTAAAAAGGGGCATTGAACTCAACAAAAGTTGAGGACCACTGAAACATACGATGAGGAGCCATTGAAATTTTCTGAACAGAATGAGTTTGACCTCCTCCTACTTTCTTTGCCATTTCTATTCTGCCATTTGGGGACTCATATATTGCTCCCCTATCAAGTGGCCCAGAGTCTCTATTCATCACATTTCTGCTCCTAACCTCTGGATTTTCTCTATCCTTTCTCTCAGAATACTGGACTTGAAGTAAAGATATCTAACTACCTTCCATCTCTAAATTTTCATAGTGTACTGCATTAGGCAGGTTATTTCACTTCTTCTGAATTTCCTCATCAGCTGGGACTAGTGAAACTATCACCGTCTCACAAGTTATCCTAGTATCTTGGTTCCTTGGTTCCTTGGTTTCTTCAAGATACCCATAACCTGATCCTAGGATAAATTTTTAAAAGAAATCAGTCTTATTTATAATGAAGAGTTGGGCCAATGAGAACCAATTAGAGAATTTTTGAATTTGCCCTTCCAATCAGTTATTCAAAGTTTGTATAGGTATTGCAATTTAACCTGATAGAAGCTTGGTGAACTTATTTTCAGCCATGAAGACTCAGAGTTAGTATGGTGTGATGGTAAACAGTCTTCTAATTGACTTTGGAGTCAATACTGATGACTCAAAAGCTGAACCAAGCTTATGCATACAAAAGGGTCAAATAGATAATTTCTCAGTCTCTTCTATGGAAACTTTTGATGGAAGAAGAGTTTTTCAAGCTGCCGCTTGGAAAGGAAATTTGGTCACTTTTCCCCAATTCTGATGCTACATATCTCTGACCATATTGTTTCTTTGTATGTATATGTGCGTTTATGTGTGTGTATTCTTTCCAAATAAAAGGAGAATGAATATTCTAATGTGGGCATGAACTAGAACACATCAAAACTGCAAGGTGTGCCACTAATAACCTGCATTGTTTGAAGAATCTTCCAGAGTGATAGCAGACTAAGACAGAAGAAAGACCTTACAGACCAATGTGGAACAAAATTTGCTCAAGAGAATGAAAATTTTAGAGATTTTGACCCCTTTTTACAGAGAAATGCTGTCTCTGGACTCTAGAAAAGCAGCAGTCCTTAGAGACCTACAGAGAACTAAACTTAAGAAAAAGTCCATGGGGATCCCACAAAAGGACAAAAGACTTTCCAAGGCTGGGGTTTTGGAAGAATCTCTTGGATCCAAATGTTCCCAACAGTATACTTCAATCCTATTTTGTTTTAAATGTGATAGGACTCTCCCTGTAACTCTTGTGTGTACAAAAAGAAAATGTGCCCCTGGATTAGTGGTAGTGGGGGGAAACATTTTACAACTATTGTTCATGTTCTACTTTCTCAATAAATACCCCCCCTTTATAAAAGCTAATGAAGTTTAATTTTCTGATAACAGAAAACACACCAGATAGGGCTAATGAGAAATGCAATATAAACCCTTCAGAGTTACCTTTAGAATTAGGAGGGAATGAATAATGAGCCACTTTCTGGGGAACAAAACTTCTATGGGGATGAGAGTTGGGTCAGTAACCCCAAAAGATGTACTACTTAAGAAAAAGAGCATGTTTCCCTGGGAGAGGTAAACCCTGTAGGACCTCTTATCAGTCTAGTCTCAAAGTCCCCATTCAACCTTATTCAACCCAATATTTTGTCTCAATGTTCATTCTTGTCCATTGGATGACGTTATCAAGCCTTTCTGAACCTTTGCTCATATAATTTCTATGACGATCATGCCTGTGTGGTGATTGGGAAGAGGAAGAGGGAAAATGAGTGAGTGAAGTCTTCAGAGGGGTTGTTATATCTAAATATATCCTATATACCATTCACTTCCCATAACTATTGACTCATTTCCTTTTTAAAGTCTTTTTGCAGGTTCAAAAGTAGTCTAGGAAATAAATATCCCAAAGATTACTAAAGTTGCAGAAGCTTTCTCTAGTCAACTTCCCCCTACTTCTCCCAAACTAACAAAATATTTTCTCCCTTTTGTATTAACTTTCTTTCTGTTAATATTTTAGCTTACACTTGTAAAATTGACTATTGTAAAATTTATAAATGATTATGTTTGTTAATTGCATTTTTAGAATCACAGAAATATAAATAGGCATTTAGAGGAACAGGCTTCTACTTCACGGCCATTGTGGCTGCATTTCTTTCTCTGTCTCCAGATATCCTCTCATCTATCCCTCAGGGGTATCTCTCACATACCCTTGGAAAGTATTTGAGGAAAAAAAATTGGAAACAGGTAATATGGAGTAGACTCTGAGAGTCTCACCAACCTTAGTCTAGTAGCCTATCCTCTCCTATCTGTCTGTCTTCTCTCTCTCTCTCTCTCTCTCTCTCTCTCTCTCTCTCTCTCTCTCTCTCTCTCTCTCTCTCTCTCTCTCTCTCCCCCTTTCTCTCTCTCTCCATTAAAGGTCCCATACCTTGTGTTTTGTCATAGGACTAGCATTCAGAATCCTCCTCTCCCCTTCCCTATATACTGCCTTGGAAAGGATGACATAGGTTATTAGCACATCCCATAATCTTTCTCTTCCATATCAGAGTGGCTTTTCTCCTTCTTTACTGAATGGCCTCTTCCCAGAAGGAAATTGTTTTCAAGATCAAAACACAGCAAAAACTTGAGAAATGATGGATAAATACATATGATAAGACAACTTTCTGCCCCACCAAATATCACAAGCATGATCCCTGGGGTGAAGAGGAAGTATACTGAAATTCATTGCTTGCCCATCTTTGCCTGCTAACAACCTTCTTTGCCTTTAAGACCCATCTACAGGTCCATAAATCTTTCCATAATTCTTCCCAAGCTAGAAGTGATCTCATCCTCCAAAGAACTTTCATTCCTCTCTGTTTGGTCCCTTCTGCACACTGGATTGGAAAAAAAAGAAAAGAAGGAAAAGAAAACTAGATTTGGAATCAGGGGACCTGGTTTCAAATCTTGTTTTAAATTCAATCTCTGACACTAGCTGTGTGACCTTGGGGAAGCTATTTCTCCTATGCAGGTCAGAGGTTCCTCATCTGTAAAAGATAGATAATAACACATTCATGGCTTACTTCACAAGGTTGTTGTATGAGAAAATATTTTATAATCATTCAAATGCTATGGAAGGATTAGTTATTGTTAATAAATTATATCACACAAATTGGTCATATATACCATATTATAAACTGCTCAAGGGAAAATGATTTCCTTTTTTCATCTCTGTATCCCTAACATTGTGTTTTGGAGATCAGAGCCCTGCTCCCCAATCTTAACCTCTTCCAATCTTAAATATTCAGATGTTGAAAAGTTTCTGGAAGATGAATCAGTGATGCTTATCCTAGTTCTCCTCAAGATCTTTGTCACCAAGAAATCCATAGCTTGATGCTTTAAAAGTATATGTCCCTTTGGCACAATACCTCATATTCAATCAAAATTCTTATTTCTGTTTATATAGAGAGAAACAATCAAGTTGAGACCCCAACATTTTCTCTTTCTCACTGAAAGATAGTGTCTGCAACTCGGATCTATTCTCATTCCTTCCTCTAGACCAGGACATTGTTTAGTATGGTTTCCTCATGTGGAATGGCTTACCCCACCTCCCTCTTTTCTGTCTTACCAAATTCTCTCCTGTCTTTCAAGGCCCAGCTCAGTTCCTACCTTTTTCCTGCTTTGGCCTGCCGAGATTTTCCCTTCTACAGAAATTCAATTTCACTTAAAGTTGGTACTACCATAGTATCTCTTGTTCAAGCTCCTGCCCTTGTTGGTGTATGTGAGTCAAGAGGACTTTGGAAGAATCTTCCCAGATCCACTATATCAGCTACTCAGTGAAAAATAGAGGCAAGAAATCATAGGATTTAAATCTGGGTAGGACTTCAGAGATTATCTAATCTAACTCCTTAATTTTATAAGTGAGGTTACTGAGGCCCAGGAAGAAGGCACGATCTACCCAAGGTCACAGAATTGAACAGTAACTTTTCTATATCCTTAATACCTAGCAGAGTATCCTTCACCTGGTTTGTGCTCATTAAGCAACTGTCATTTAAAAAATAAATAATTATTAAGCAAATTGAATCCAACCAGGAATCAGTTTTCTTCTGCCTAATTATCAAGCAGTTCATGTCACAAACCATCAGAGAAGACTTCCTGAGGTACCAATAGTCATACATAGAACTGGTATAAGCTCTGTACAAGCCAGTGATAGATATATACACACAAATACAGCAAATATAGCTATCCGTCCCACATTGTTACTTTCTCCATCACAGTTTCAGTGTATTATCGATTGACATAAGAAATTAAACAGGAATTTTGGGGGAGTTTGGCTGAAGCACCAGATGACATGCAAAGGCCAGCAGATGACACAGAGTCTACGACCAAATATTTAACCCAAATTTTTAATAAGGTACTGTAAACATTCCATAAAAGAAAAATTAAAAAAAAAAAAGTCAGACTTCTTTTATGGTATGAAGGCAGGGCCAAAAACTTTTATTCAGATTTTTCAAATAGCAGATATGGCCATCCCCCTAATCCCCACAATTTTGAAGGGATAATTGTACAGACACTCAGGAAAATCTCCAAGGTAAATAAGCTTGCCTATAGAGAGGTATCATCAGTTTTTCTTATTCCTTTTCATCAACACGCTCAGCCCTGTAGCCACAGTATATTGTCTACTTTGGGCAATAGCAGCTAGCAGCGCAAGTCTTTGAGTTCTCTCTGCTTTTATCTATTGTCTAAAATAAGTAATCTCAAAGTGGGAGAAATACTGTCACCATCTCAGGGCAATAGAAAGTAGTTAGCACAATACCAGCACATGATAGGCTAGTTGATGGACTTAATGCCCTCTTAGCTCACTCATCCTCCCTCCCAGAATGTTATAACAGACAACTTGGCGAATTGATCATTCACAGCCTTCTATTGTGCTCTCTCTATTTTCTATACATGAATCTTTTTTCTTCATTAAATTGAAAGACTCTTGAGCAGGTACAATGTCTTCTAACTTTGTGCATTCCCCTCACACATCAATTCAGCTGAATAAACTACAACTATTTCTATATGCAAGGCCTGTGCCAGGTCTGTGCTAGGCCCTGAGTGCCAGCATAAGGCTGACTGACCTTGAACTAAAGGAAAGAGACAGGAAAATACATGGAAAGAGAATATAGTATTAAACCTCAAATTCGTATTCTTCCATTGGGCATTTGAGATTCCCCTCAACCTGACCTTAAGCTCTCTTCCCATATGCCTTACCCTCAAGTCACAGCAAATGACTGAGTTTTTAACCCCTGTGCTACTCCTGACTCAGTCCTCTATGCCCAGAATGTTCTCCTGCCACTCCATCTCTGCTTCACCACATTCTACCCATCCTTCAAGGTCCAGGTAAGGTTTTCTTCTCCAAGAAGCCTTCTCCGGCTCCTGGTGCTCTCCTTTACCCTCTGAGATTACCTTTCATCTACCTACCCTGGATGCATTTTCACATAACTAGTTATTTACATGTGGTATCTCTCATTAGAGCATGAGTCTTTTGAAGACAGGAGCAATTTTGGTTTTTCTTTGTATTTTAAGGGTTAGCACAGTGCTTGGCATATAAGTGCTTAGTAAATGTTTAGTAACTGTTTATTGACTGACTAACTAATCTCTACCCCCACAGCTATACTACTACGAGAACAAGGGTTCCTTACTACCTCAGCAAAAGCCAAAGATTTAGAGGGACTTTAAATGCCAGAGACAGGAAACTATACTGGAGGAAGCTTTCAGATGCCAAATAGACATTTCCAGACCTAGAAAGGGGCTCAGACTTGAAGACCTCAAAAGGACAATGAAACAATAAACTTGTCTCCAGAGCGTAGACTGCATTCATACCCTAGTCCCTAATCACTCATCTCTATCTACATCTATACCCACATCCAGGTAACAGCCACAAAGGAGTATGGGAAGTAGAAAACTACAGAATTTTTAACTGACCACCCTAAAATAAAGTGTTTACTGAAGGAAAAGATTTTGAGTCAGAAAGCATCATTAAATAATTGATGCTAGACCTCTTCCATCTCCCACCTGGCAGTGACAATCAGCCTGAGAGTTTAGGTTCTGAGGGAGTCGAAGGAAAGAAAATTCCATCAAACCCAAGTTAATTGCCCTAGCTGGAAGAACACTGTAACACTCAGCCTAGTACCACCTAGCCAAACCGGGGCCTGAAAATGGGAAAAGACTATCAAAGCCTTGCAAAGTGAGTCCAGTGAGGACAATGAATTAATGGATCTAGCAGCAGTGATTCAGCAGCAGCCATATTCCCTGAAAAGAGCCTAGGAGTTTACCAATCTGCTTGGTCTAGCCAGGAAGTCACATCTCAATGGCATAGTAGATTGTCTAGCATTGACCAGCAGTGACAGAAAGCTATAGAGTATCCCCTGGTGACAACTGCCCAAGGGCAGAGTGATTTGTCTGGTATTATCCCAAAGAAACTGCCCAGCAGTAGAGAAGCCTGTCTATTTCAGTCCAGCATCAGATTGACCTGTCCTTCTAAGATATCATACCACACAAGGAGTAAGCTCAGGTGAGCTATCTATTCAGTCATACAGGAATCAAGTACAGTTGAAGCATTTGTAATATAACTTGTAATAATATTATAATATAATTTGTAATAACATTATACCCTTCAAGGAACTATCCTAGCTGAGCAGTACAACTCATACATAACCAATTTTGTGCCCCACCAGAAATATCATTAGGACCCTCCAGACAGATAAAAGACATTGGACCCTGACATTACAGAGTTGTGAGTTTCTTTAAATGTCTAACTCATTCAATTTGGCATTAAATTCATGTTTACTCTTTCCACTCAAGACTGTGAGGATTAGTGCGATTGTGCATATCTGGTGTATGTGGGGGTGAGTGAGGATAGTGGGAATAGTGTTCTTGTTAAGTCATCTGAATAAATATCTTTGCAAAAAACCTACATATTGGATGATTTTTATTGGGAGTCATGCCAGTAGGGACTCATAAGCTAGTGTTAGTAGGATAGCTATCCACAGAATAACCTCTATTATTCTGAAAATGATTGCACCCATCCCTAGAGGGAACCACCTCTCAGTGGTTCAGGATGAGTTACTGAGCCCAGAATACATCAGAAAGAATATTGAAAATGGAGTCAGAAGACCTGGGCTCTATTCAAGCCTCTTCCACTAATTAGTTCTATGATTTTAGGATTGGAGACTGAAGTTTCCTTAATATTAAAAAAAGACAAGTTCATATTAGAGGCTCCCCAAAATTCCTTCTAGTTCTAGAAGTCTATGATTCTAGGGGCTTAAAAAATGTTTGCTGAAGAGAATCTAATTTAACCCCCTCATTTTACGGCAGGAAAATTTGACTCTGAGCCCAGAGAGGGGAAAAAATTTGCCCAAGGTCACTGTGGGAGCTAATGCAAGGATTAGATCTTATGCCTCTGAAGCTTTGCTCTTTTTCATTGCTGTGATCCTCCTCCCCTCACTACTTACCGCCCCCCCCCCACCCTCCTTTCTTTAGAGCTAGCTCCAAATAAAGTACAGATTCTAATAGAATGCCCCTCTAACTCAGGGTTTGGTGAGCAGCCAGCATCTTAATTTTTGTCTCTAAACCCAGAGACAAGACCAGAGGAGCAAAATCAGAGGCAGAAGGCTCTTGTTATGCAGATTGGCCCCTTATCAGTAATTGGGGAGGCAGAACAAAGAGACGAGTTTACAAGGGAATGGAAGAAAGGTTCCTTCCAAGAAGAAAGCTCAGCCAGAAAGCTCAGTAATGGATTTTGCTCCCTGAATTAGAGTGTGTATCTCACCACAGGAAAAAAAAAAAAGGTACCTGCAGCACAATAAGCACACTGCTTTGTGTGTTTGTGTGTCATTATTTTGGGATCCCTTTCTCAGCCTCCAAAGCAGGGACTCCCTGAGGACTATCTTAGGCTGTGGTGGGGTTGACAGGGAGCTGAAAATTCCCTTTGTACCAGGTCCTCCCTGACTGCTGGATCTGTCTTCCTCCTCAGATTTTGCATCAGCTCCTAAGTGAGTGAGAAAGCCAAGTCTACGCCTTTAGATACAATAAAATAAAACTTTCTAAAACATCCCAACTTGAGCTGTGTGGCTTAAGGAAAGGTACACAACTTCTCTAAACTCCAGCTTCATAAGCAAAATGAGAGATAATAATATTGATGTGAAATACTTCATAACATTGTGAGTAAAGTGTTTTACACCCTTCCTACTGCTATAGAAATAGAGGTTATTACTGATGGCTATATGCAAATGTAATGTATCATTATCATCATCATCATCATCAATCAACGGGCATTTATTAAGTAATTACTATGTGGCAGTTGCTCTAACAGGCACTGGAGACGAAGACAAAAGCAAAAATAGAATCTATCTATTCTCAAGGAGCTTACCTATGGGTGGGGTGTGAGAGGGGAGAGAGAGACAGACAGACAGACAGACAGAGAGACAGACAGAAAGACAGACAGACAGACCCAGAGAGACACAGAGAGAGGGACAGAGGGACAGAGGAAATGAAGAAGGGAGGAAGAGAGGGAGGGAGGGAGGGAGGGAGAGAGAGAGAAAATGCAGTCTGGTCCCTGCCCTAGGGTGGTGCTGGTGGAGGCTATAAAGAAGGAATTCTACTCACAGATCCTGGGCAGAAAAGCTTGTGGTTGTTCACAGACCAGAGCACAGGCCAGGAAAGGAGTAAACTCCTCTTCCTTGATTGTGCCACCTTGAAGGAACTGAGAACTTACAGATCACTAAAGTATACCCTGCACTTGAAAAAGGACTCAAAAGTCAAGTAATTGGCTAGGAAAATGCCCCCAAAAAGGGAAAAAAAATGAGACTATAGAAGGTTACTTTCTTGGTGAACAGGTATTTTCCTCCTTTTCAGATGAGGAAAAACAAAGTATACCTTCAAAGGAAGTCATAACAGTCAAGGCTTCTAAATTCTAAGCCTCCAAAATAAATATACAATTGTCTTAGGCCATGGAAGAGTACAAGAAAGATTTTGAAAATCAAATAAGAGAGGTGGAGGAAAAACTGGGAAGAGAAATGAGAGCGATTCAAGAAAATCATGAAAACTGAGTCAACAGCTTGCTAAAGGAGACCCAAAAAATGCTGAAGAAAGTAACACCTTTAAAAATAGACTAACCCAAATGGCAAAAGATGTCCAAAAAGTCAATGAGGAGAAGAATGCTTTTAAAAGAAGAATTAGCCAAATGGAAAAAGAGGTTCAAAAACTCACTGAAGGAAATAGTTCTTTAAAAATTAGAATGGAGCAGGTAGAAGCTAATGACTATATGAGAAAACAAGAAATTATAAAACAAAACCAAAAGAATGAAAAAAATTGAAGACAATATGAAATATCTTATTGGAAAAACAACTGACCTGAAAAATAGATCCAGGAGAGACAATTTAAAAATTATGGGGCTACCTTAAAGCCATGATCAAAAAAAGAGCCTAGATATCATCTTTCATGAAATTACAAAGGAAAACTGCCCTGATGTTCTAAAACCAGAAAGTAAAATAAATATTGAAAGAATCCACCAATAACCTCCTGAGAGAGATTCCAAAAGAAAATTCCTAAAAATATTGTAGCCAGATCCCAGAGTTCCCAGATCAAGGAGAAAATATTGCAAGCAGCCAGAAAGAAACAATTCAAGTATTGTGAAAATTCAATCAGGGTAACACAAGATCTATCAGCTTCTACATTAAGGGATTGCAGGACTTGGAATATGATATTCCAAAAGTCAAGGGAACTAGGAATAAAGCCAAGAATCACCTATCCAGCAAAACTGAGTATAATACTTCAGGAGGAAAATGGTCATTCAATGAAATAGAAGACTTTCAAGCATTCTTCATGAAAAGACCAGAGCTGAATAGGAAATTTGACTTTCAAGCACAAGAATCAAGAGAAACATGAAAAGGGAAACAGGAAAGAGAAATCACAAGGGACTTACTAAAATTGAACTGTTTACATTCCTACATGAAAAGATAGTATTTGTAATTCTTGAGAGTTTTCTCAGTATTTGGGTAGTTGAAGGAATTATATACATATAGACAGAGGGCACAGGATGAGTTGAACAGGAAGAAATGATATCTAAAAACTTAAATTAAAGGGTGAGAGAGGAATATATTGGGAAGAGAAAAGGAGAAATTGAATGGGACAAATTATTTCTCATAAAAGAGGTGAGAGAAAGCTTTTTCAATGGAGGGAAAAAGGGGGAAGATGAGAGGGAAAAAGTGAAGCTTACTCTCATCACATTTGGCTTAAAGAGGAAATAACATGCACACTCAATTTGGCATGAAAATCTATCTTATACTACAGGAAAGTAGGGGAGAAGGAGATAAGTGAGTTGTGAGGGGGGATGGTAGAGGGCAAATGGGAGGAGAGAGTAATTAGAAGTAAATACTTTTGGGGAGGGAAAAGGTTGAAAGAGAGAATAGAATAAACATAGGGGCAGTATAGGATGGAGGGAAATATAGTTAGTCTTTCACAATATGACTACTATGGAAGTCTTTAGCATAACTATATATGTATAACCTACATTGAATTGTTTCCTCCTCAGTGGGGATAGGTGGGGAGGGAAAAAGGGAGAGAAGCTGGAACTCAAAGTAAGAATGTATGTTGAGAATTATTTTTGTAGGCAACTGGGAAATAAGAAATATAGGTAATGGGCTATAGAAATCTATCCTGCCTAATAAGTAAAAAGAGGAGGTAGGGATAGGGGAAGAGAAGGGTGTGATAGAAAGAAAGGCAGATTGAGGGTAAATGCATGGTGTCTTGGGTGGGGGGAGGGGAGAGATGAGGAGAAAATTTGAAACTCAAAATCTTGTGGAATGAATGTTGAAAACTAAAAATAAATAAGTATTTAAAAAAAAAGAAAAAAATCTATGATCTTATGATCAACTCCATATCTGAGTCTGAAGAAGCATAGTCTCCTTTGGAACTTTGACACTCTTGAGTTAAATATATAAGAATTTGAGTCCCCTTAGGAGCAAACTGTCTACTGATCTCGGCACTGTATATAAAGAAGATCGAATGTCATAGGGGAAGTGGTGGAGACTAGCAGCTAATGGAGATTAGGAAAGGACTCAGGTAGAACATGGGGCTTCAACTAGGGATATGAGAAATGAGTGGAGGTGGAAAAGGTATACATTCCAATGGGAGAGGATAGCTCATTCAAAGGCTAGAAGGTAGGAGATGGAGCACTGAATTTGAAGAAAAGAAGAAACCCCCCTCATCTTCACCCAAACTGCTAGAAACACTATGTGGTAGTCATGGTTGGGAGGATGATCTTTTTGAAGCCTCTTTGATTCTTTATTTAGCTGCATTAATTAATAGGTATTTATCTACCTTGGTCTCTAGATCAACATGGGAAAATGACAATTTAATTAATCCCTGTTGTTAAAATCTCTTGTAAAAGATATTTAAGAGAGGGTAAAAAGATATTTAAGAGGGAGAGGCGGCTGCATAGACAAATTATCTATAATAATGCCTCATTTATTTCACAATGTGTGTAACACCCCCTCTGTATTCATTCCCTTGGTACCCTTTGACATTGGTGGTAGGTTAATGTTCTCTAGGACAGCTGCTAGGGTTTGAGAGGTATTTCTGTGAGTGGATAACCTCCTAACACCAGCTCCCAAGTCTCCACCTGTGTGGTTCTCCTTAACAATCAGATCAGAGACTTAGTTCTTTAGGAAAGATATTCACTCAAGCATCATAGAAGAACATTTAGGAATAAAGAGCTTTCCCCAATACCTGGAACATACTCTCCCACAAATACACACAGAACCAATGAAGGGAAGAGTATATACAAATTGAATGGATAATGGTGATGGGGCACATATGCAGACAACCCATGTTACCTAGGCTACTGATAACTGGAAATCCAGTGTTCCCTCACCTTTTCTATCTCTGGAGGATATTCATGAAGATTGCTATGTAGTGTGGCATCAGCAATGGACGAGCAGACATCTGAATTGCATATCTCAGCAGAGTTGAATCGTTGTAGGGCATGACTTCTCAGCCGGACCAAATGCTTTGCTGGGCTTGCTCTGTAGGATAGGATATGGTGGCTTGATTGGACAGATAGATGTGTTGCTGATCTGTACTGGGAAGGTTATTCAGCCACTGGGCATGCCAACTGCTGAGCTGACCCTGACTGGTCACTTGGCTAATGGGTATCTGCTGCCAAGCAGGTCGCTTAGCCACTGGGATATTATCCAAATATAACATCAATGTCAGATGGGTCAAACTGCTGGACTCCCTCAGGCTTATTATTTAATGGGTAACTCCAGTCTTTCACAATCTTTGGTTGGTATGTACTATGGTCTCTTCAACTAGAATGTTGCAGCATTCTTTTCAGTTGGAAAGAATTAGGATTAGGAGCTAATTCTTCCATCATAAAATCATGGAATGAGAGCCAAAAGCACCAGTATCCTGTCACATAGGTCAACAACCTTGGGATTGGCTGAAGCCTCTTCTCTTTGATTTCTTAACCCCCTCCAAGTCTCAGATCTAACATTTGTCATCATCAGTGAAGTGGGGGAAGAGGTCTAGATTTGTCAATTCAACAATCTTTTCTGATTCAAAGCCAATCCCCTCAGTAAGGAACTCCACCTTGCCTTATGGTGATCAGTGCTAATTCAGACAGTTACATTTCCCAGACACCTCTGGGGAACTGGGGATGAAGCTGGCAATATAGTCTGTGCCCTAAGGGCAATTCACTATCTTTGCCAGCCTCTTCCTCAGCAATTGATCAATTCAAACTTCTCATCCTTTATCATAAGTAAAATGTTTATTTTATGCCTGAAGACCTTCTCTTTTGCAGTTCAATGTCTGTATTTCCACTCCTCCGTTCAGTTTTACATTTCCCAGCACCTCAACTTACATGTGTGTTTTGGAGAAAAGTTAGGAAAAATAGGGTTAGCTACAAATGAATTCCTAGAGATAGAAGCTTCCTTTTTAGGTTCTTATTGGTGTACCTATGTGACTCCTTGAAAGGAAGAATTTATGATATTGTGGTTTCATTTAGCTTGAGGTTGGGTTTTTCGGTTTGGCTCAGTTTGGTTTTTTAGGCTGTCTTTGTGTGGCCCAATTCCTGGCACCTAGTAATTGTTTAATTAATGTTGTTGACTATCAAACTACGTATGTTCACAGTATACCCAAGGTCTCCTCCACCACTACAACCTAGAATGGATATGAGTCTATTTCCAAGGCTATTTCACATGAGCACAGTCTCCTATCAAGCTAGAATGCTTCCATTATTTTTTTCAAGACAGACTGGTTGTTACAAGGACTAGTCAGTGTTCGGCAGCTCCCTGTAAGAAGACTGGAGCCAAAGGATAGGTTTCTTTTTTGCCATGACAATTTATCAAGACTATTTACTAAGCTAGGAAGGGGCAATCAATAGTATGAATGGGATCATTTGTATGGGTGGAGTCTGCCTGACCCTATTGGCAAAATCTTGGATCACTCTAAATGTAGAAGTATATATACCACATGTATTTTCATGAGTTTTTAAATGGAAGATACTGGATAATATTTTAACTTTCTCTAATGAAGCAAGTCCTTGTTACAAACTGCCTACCAGAGAAAGCAGAAAGCCTAATCCTCAGGCCTATAAATTCATCATATATTGGAGATGTCTGGGTACCAAAAGTACTAGAGAGCTGTATTGGTAAACTCAAAGATTAGGAGTTAATCCTTTCATTATAAGATCATGAAATGAGAGCTGAAAACTACTGTAAAGACTGTGAGAGGTACGAGCCTCTCATTTTACAGATGAGGAAACTGATGCCCAGAGAAAGTCTAAGGTCACACACGTAGAATGCATGTAGCAACTGAGCCAGGATTTGAATCTGGAACACCTGACTCTAAATATAACACTTCCTATAGTACCATGGTTCTCTAGCTACTATTCTACATGTGGATGTCTTTGATGTATCCTTATCTCCCAGCATCTACAGAGCTATAATATAGCAGAGGCTTAACTCATTTGCAGAATAAAATTCCTAATATTTACTGACCAGAGTCCTGGGACAGAACTCCCTGCTATCTTCACCCACTAACTACAGTACACCCTCAGTTCTTCTGTTTGGAAGGTCCCAACAGTGAGGGTGACACCAATACCCTATACTGATGCTCTACTAAATCCTTGCAGAAATATGAAGATTGGAGGCAATGGTCAACTGATTCTCCCACTATCATGTGGAAAGAAAATTCCCAGATCCTGCTCTCTTTCATTTCAATTCAATTAAGGAAAAAAATAGAAAGTGTCTCGGTGGCTAGGTGGTACAGTGAATAGAGCGCTGGGCCTGAAGTCAGGAAGACTCATCTTCCTGACTTCAAATCTAGCCTCACATACTTCCTAGCTGAGTGACCTTGGGCAAGTCCCTTAACTCTATTTGCCTAAGTTTCTTTATCTTTAAAATGAGCAGGAGAAGGAAATGACAAATCACTCCAGTATCATTGCGAAGTAAACCCCAAATGAGGTCACAAAGGTTGGGATGGAAAAAATAACTGAATAACAAGGTTGTGCCTATAAGGATCTGTTCTAGATGCTGGTGATATAAAGGCAAAACACAAAATAGTCCTCTATCCTCTAAGCTTATATTCTACAAGAGTGAAACATGTACACAGAGAGGTAAATGTGAAATGTGTGCAAAGAAAATACGATGTAGTTTCTTGGGCCAAGAACAGGGCACAAACAGCTGCTGGCTATTATCTAAGAATTAATTAGCAGTTGAGATGTTCCAGGTAAACAAGCAAAGCAGTGAAAGTCCTGGTTCCAAGGTATGATCTTTCTGAGCCCCATCTCCTCTTCACTAAAGTGTATATGTGCTGGAGGGAGGGGCAGTTTAGTATTGTACTATCTACCTATGGTTGTTGTGGGGAACAGATTTTGTAAACCACACTTTAGTCCCTCAAGGCCTGTTAAACTGGTGTATGTCCATACCTTGGTTATAGTTTGCACCTACTTGACTCCTCTTGCTGTCTTCTGTGGCTGTGATTTTAAGAACAAATCATCACATGACCAGTCTTCAGGGGATAAGCCTGTCTAAGCTTTATTATGATACCTTTCAGACCGCAAATACTTCATCCTCTTGCTGGACCCATACTCAAAGTTTTCCCAGGGTGGAAGGATCTGCCCACCAGAACTCATTGTTTACTGGTGAAATCTTCATCACTTCTATGCCACAGTGAAGCATGGAGGAAAGATTATAGTGCATGGACCTCACAGAAACCATAAAGTATAAAAATCTGAGCTGTTATTATCTCTGGTAGATTGGTCATTGGGCCATGACTTTTTTTTCAACCTGAAGAAAATGTATACTATGTTGTAGAAGGGTTGAGGTCTGTATTTCTCAGAAATAACCACATAAATGATACTAGGATGCATGAAAATGGATGTATGAATACATACATATTGTCTTATTTAGCCATAAGTATGTATATGTATGTAATGTGTGTGTGTGAATGCCTAGGCAAGTCATTTAAGCTTTGATGACCCAGGACAGCTATGACTATAAATTACCAAGCAAGTGCTGATCTGTACCGGTAGGAGTTCCCTCATTCAATATCCTCTCAACTGATGAAATAATTGATTTGTTATTTTTGCGGGGGGAAACAGACTTGTGATTTCATTGGTATAAGGAACTCCCTATAAGGAAACTCCTTCCGCTTTCTTTTTTCATTTTCTTCATGTGGATAAAAACTAAATGAAAATAAGGCAAAAACAATCATCATTAGCTAGCGGCCAACCTTTCTTCCAGTGATGATGGTATTAGTAAGAGCTAATATTCATAATGCGCTTATTTGTGGACCAGGTTCTTAAGTGCTTTAGATATATCATATTATTTCATATATTCATTTTATTGTTAGATATATTATTTTAACATTATATTATTTCAGTTGCCCCTCACAACCGCCCTAGGAGATAGGTGCTGTCATTTTACTCATTTTACAGATGAGGAAACTGAGGCAAAACAAGGTTAAGTGATTTAACCAGGGTCACACAGCTAGAAAATATCTAAGACCATATTTCAACCCAGATCTTCTTGACTACAGGTCTGCTGTTCTGTGATAATAATAGTCCTATTGATTTTTAAAGTACTACGTAGTTTATTTCTTTAAACATTCCAGGTCTTCATGATTCTAAAGTCCACCACTCTATGCTGATTGTCACATATGTATATATGCCAATAAACATGTGTTCCTTATTCTAGCAACATCATTCCAATTAAATGTGCATTTATTAGTCACCTACTATATGTGAGGCATATTCTTGGTGCTATGAATATGAAGACAAAATGAGAAACTGACTTTGGCTTCAAGGAGTATATACTGGAGAAGCAGGGTTAGGGAGGGTGGATGCAGAATCTACACAGATTAGTAAATACAATATAATTTGAAGATTTTAATCTTCACTCCCTGAGATTAGCCTTCAAGGGAACTAAGGATTTCAGTTTCTATCCCACTGATGAAAGCTCAGCTTAAAAACACAAGGACTACAAAATATCTACAAAAACATCA
Organism: Notamacropus eugenii; assembly: GCF_028372415.1. NCBI lineage: Eukaryota > Metazoa > Chordata > Mammalia > Diprotodontia > Macropodidae > Notamacropus > Notamacropus eugenii. The sequence continues at coordinate 92,345,101 of NC_092875.1, read as the reverse complement.
GATTCTGTTCTCCATCAGCTTTCACATCCTAAATTACCTTCAGTGTACTGACTAAGCCCTGCTTCTTCGAGGAAACCTGTCCTATTTCATTCTTTGTCCATTTTTTCTCTTCTCTCCAGCTGCTATTGTACCTAGCAGATCTGAGAACTTGACTCTAAACTGATAGCAGTCTCTGGATGTTCCGTGAATAAAATACCCTACTACCTCCTGACTCTGTCTTTTCTCAGGCTGTCCTTTCTGCCTGGAATGCTCTCTCTCCCTTTCTCTGTCTCCTGTCTTCCCTGACTTCCTTCAAGTCTCAGGTCCCCCTCAAGGCTAGCGCCTTCCCTCAGAAATTACCTCGATTTACAATGTATGCATCTTACAAGTGCATCAGTGTTTGTGTGTTGTCTCCCCGCCATCATTACACTGTGAGGTTCTTGAGAGCAGGGACCTTTGTTACCTTTCTTTGTTTCCCCAGAGCTCAGCACACTGCCTGGCATAGGTGTTTAATAAATACCTGTTGGTTTGTTAACTCAGAAAAAAACACATCGAATTTAACGGAACTGAATTAAATGGACTTGAATGTGGATAGCATTGAAAACATAGCCATAGCATCTCCTTCCCATGGCCTTGTACCAGTAGGATGTTGGCAAGTCTTGGTTCTAACAGAACGGGGTTCAATATTTCCAAAGGCCCTGGTTTTGTCTGGGTATATAAAAATAAATTGCTGATGGTTCTGCATAATTAACAATAGCTGGTAATTAGAGCTTGAACTGCTCAGTATTCATGAGGTTTGGAATTTTAATGACTAGCAACACATAGACAGAGAGAAAGATTTTTCTCAGCATGAGACCTTGAAGCGTGGCAAGAGGTATCACAGTCAACCTAGGAGACAAGAGAAAGAGGAGACGGTCACTCAGGTATCTTGGAATCACAGACAGAATGTTAGAGGTGAGAGAGACCTTAGAGCATAGAACAGAAATCAGAAGGTAAAATGACAGCACTGGAAAGTGACCTAGTCCAATGTATTGGTTTTGCAGGTGGGGCAAGACTTGTCTTAGCTCATCTAACATAACTAGCTAGTGGCAGGACTAAGATGAAAATCCATATTTCCTGGCTTCTAGTCTAGTGCTCATTGGGGAGACAAATGTGTCATGCATGAAAATGAGAACAACAGATAATAGGATATAATCCATATTGTGTGTATTAGACTACAAAATTCAGAGAAGGAAAGATGGTTATGATATGTACTTGAGTAGTTAGGGAAGCTTTCCTAGAAGGAGGTGATGGGTAAGAGTCTTCATCTGAGTCTTGAAGGATAGTCAGAATACTGATAAGCAAAGAACCAGAAAAAAGATAGGAAAAGCTTTGAGATTCAGAACTTGGCAAACTTGAAAGAATATTAGATATAGCACCACAGAACTCGGGTTGGCATCTGGACAAAACACTCAGAATACACACATTAATTTCTCTGAACCTCAGTTTCCTTGTCCATAAAATGATGCCTCCAGCCCCTTTAGCTTTAATCTCATGATCCTATGAGTCCTTATTCTCTCACTTGGGAGCTGAGGCTCCATCTCTCTTCATCCTCAGTTTCCTAACGTGTGAAATAGGGGTGATGCTATTTGTACTAGCTATTTTACGCAGTTGTTGTGAGGTTCAAATAAGATAATTCACATAAAGTGTTTGGCAAATCTTCCAGCATTATATAAACGTCAGGGATAACGATGGTTTTTAAAAACCCAAGTTGGCTCAGTTTCACTCTCTTTGTCAGATTGCTAATAGCTCCTGGTGGGGATGAGGTGGATGGCCCCTGGCATAAATCTCTCCTTATCTCCAAGTCGAGGCCACCCTCAGGCTGCACAACCCATCCCAGCCTCCCCTGGGGATTGGTCTGTAGTCACTGCCAATTAGAAACGTTGTGCTGCTCCTAGACTTGGCCCTAGCAAAGGGACAGAGCAGAATCCCAAGTGGGGATTTGAAATTACTGAGGCTGTGCTGGAACGGAAGAATCATTACCAAAGGAAGCCCCAGAGGAGGCTCACTCTCTTGCAAAGGGGCATGAATTCTAATATACTTGCAAAAATGAGACCCTCTGATTAGGGAGATAATGTAGCTGGCTAACTACCCTTCTGTGGGGATCTCTGTGCTAGGTGGTTGGGAAGACTAGAAGCCTCTATCACCCCTTTCAGCTGCCTCTGAGATACCATGATTCCATGCCTCTAAGATTCAAAGGTCCCTTTTCTCTCTTCTATTTTTTCTCCCTAGAAGCCACCCCTTGATCCTTGACTTCCTGAATCAAAATCCAGAAACTACAGTCCCACTGCATTCTGCCTTCAAACCTCTGTGTTCTTACACTGGCTTTCCACCTATTTCTTTCAAAACTGAGACATTTCTTTCCAAGTCCACCTCAAGTCAAACAATCAAAAAATAAATAGTTATGACGCACCTACTATGTTCAGTGGCCTGTGCTTTGAACTTGGAGATATGAAGACAATTCCTGCTCTCAGTTTGTAGTCTAGGACATGGGATAATATATAACCACCAGCAGCTAGACTAGAAAAGAAATCAGTGATGATGACAATGACTGCTATAGAGACTTCGAAGATGAAAGATCTGATTAATGGAGCTGACCATGGCAGGCTTCCTAGAGGAGGTGAGACTTGTTTGTGAGCCTGTTTGCCTCAGTTTTCTCATCTGCAAAATGGGGATAACATAGCACTTATCTCCCAGGGTTAATGTGAGGATCAAATGAGATAATCATTGTAAAAACATTTACTACACAGCACCTTGTATGTGGTAAGCGCTATAAAGATGAGAGCTATTCCAACTGCTGTTGTCATACAATTATTAAGAAGACCAGATGACATATGCAGGGTGGTACTAAAAGATGGCTGGTGGCGGCTTGAGTATGGATGTCCTTTAATGCCAGACTCCGGAATTTTGACTTTCTCTCCCAGGTAATGAAGATATTTGAGCAAGGAAGTCACATAAGCAAAGGCTCCCCAACTGCTCATGAATATAGTAATTGATTACACAATTTCTTTCTTCAGCATTGTTTTGTCAGTATCTATTACCTGTACGATGCAGGAGAATGTACTCAATTGGGAAGTGTGCGTGTGTGTGCGTGTGTGTGTGTGTGTGTGTGTGTGTGTGAGAGAGAGAGAGAGAGAGAGAGAGAGAGAGAGAGAGAGAGAGAGATTCATACATATATGAATCTACGCAGCAAATAAAGAGTATATCCACATATATGTCAGCAGGCTGGGCCACGTCTGAGCTGGAAAGATAAAACAGTACAGATGTTGCTTTTAGCATCATGGAAGAGGAGCTCTCTGCCTCATCTCTCGTGTGCCTGGAAGCAGCTGGAAAAAGGAGAGGGTGACTCTTGCCAGCATTGTTGGCAGGCTTTTGAAGGGAGCGAAGGAATGTAAAAGCTGCTGGGGTAGTGTGGGGGGTAGCATGGAGCCAGAGTCCAGGCTGAGGAATGAGAGCACTCTGTAGTGATGGAGCACTTGGAAGATTCAGCAGAGGTTGGGGTCAGTGTTGGAGAGTGTTCACTAGGGAGAAACCCACAAATATCTGGATGGCATGGTGGCCTTCCCTCGGGACATCCTGAAATGGGGGAGGGGTGTTCACAAACATCCTGTTGGTCTCAGCATATGTTCTTCTTAGGGCCTGCTCCCAGTTCCTTTGGGGAAATAAGGAGTGAGGAAGCTGCAAAGTCACACATGTTGCCTATCTGAATTTGACCAGCTGAATTTCCTGGTGGCCACTCATCCTCAGAGGATGCTAAAGATAAGGAACTTGTGAAATGCAATGTGTGTTTTATGCATTACACAGATTAATAGGACGCAATCAGTGACATAAATCTATGCCTCATACTCAGGGTACAGTGGTCACACCCAGGGTTATTGACCCTAGTGTTTCTTCCTGTATGATAACATTCTGATGTGTGTGTGTGTGTATGTGTTTCTGTCTGTCTACTGTCAGTCTCTCAAACACAGAAACAGAAGAAGAGGTGGAGAGAAGAATAAAGACAGAGAAGTAGAGACAGAGACAGAAAGATAGACACACACACACAAAGAGAGACAGGGACAGAGGGCATTGTGTGACAAGAAACAGACACAGTCATAGAAAGACACAACCAGGGACAGAGAGAGAGGCACAGAGAGATACACAGAGACTGGGGAACCGACACAGAGATAATGTGTGTGAGAGACAAATAAGCAGAGACAGAGAGACAGAGAAATAAGACAGGGAATTAGAGCACTGATTATAGGTATACCTGTCAGTTCAGTATCTGATGGGTTGTATGATATACCTGGAGCCAAAAGACCTGAGTTCAAATCCAAACTTTGACATGTGTTAGCTATGTGATCCAGGAAAAGTCACTTAACCTCTAAATGTTAGTTTGTTCATCTGCAAAATGGAAATAATGATAATTCTTGCAACATCTTCCTCAGAGTTGTAATGAATGGAATGTGTTTTATAAAGTTTAAAGAAAGGTAGGCTATGATTACAAGCTGTAATTGGGAAAGGAAGTATGTGTGTCTACATATGGGTTTATGTAAATGCACATGCATGTGATTGTTAAATCTGTGTATGGACAGATGACTGCCCTATGTACTAATCAAACAGACAAACATTTGTGAAGCATCCATGTGACAAACACTATGCTAAGTGCTGATGACAGGAAGAAAAGCAGAAAGACAGTCCCTGCCTCAAGCGGCCCAAAGTTTAATAGGGAAACAACATGGAACAAGTCTGTACAAACAAGAGATTTCTAGGATAAATTGGAGAGAGCTAACAAAGAGAAGGCATTAAGGGGAATTGGGGAAAGATTCTTGTAGGAGGTGAGATTTTGAATGAGACTTTAAGGAAGCTAGGAATCAAAGATGAGCAGGAAGAGAATTCTAGGCTTTAGGCACAGCCAGTGAAAGTGCCTTGTTGAGAAATGGAGTGCTGAGCACAAGGAACAGCAAGGACAGCCATGCGGCCAAATCACAGACAACATGGAGGGGAGGAAGGTGTAAGAAGACTGGAAAGATAGGGAGGGGTCAGATTCTGAAGGGCTTTAAGAGTCAAACAAAAGAAGTTAAGGTTGATCTCAGAGAGAATAGGGAGATACTAGCAGTATGGTATAATGGAAAGATTATTGGATTTGAAGGCAGAAGACCTGAGCTCAGATCCAGTCTGCTTCTTTCTACCTGTATAACTGGGCAACTTGACCCTGTTCTCTAGATCATAGCATCCTCATCTACAAAAGGTGGTGGTGGGACTTGGTGATGTGCAATGTTAATTTGAGCTCCAAATCCTATGAACTTACAAATTCTCATAAATATGTCACAGGAGAAAAACCACTGGGTACTCCAACCTAAAACTACATTATGGGACTGCCTATTTCTTCTTCACAGCTAACAACTCCTTAATTGGGAAAAAAGATAAAGACTAAGAATTGGGGGGCAGGAGGAAGAACTCCAATGTGGGAAATGAACAACTGCCTCAGGAATCCTACACAAGCTGAGGGATTTCTAAACTGATTTGTCAATGTAGCTGACAAGTTAGAAATACAGGATTTTCCCTGATATCATCATGGTCTTCTTTGAGAATGAAGGACAGATAATAACAGAAACTGAATTCCCAGCAGGGCAACTCACTTCTTTGCTGGCTCCCACCTTTTGGTAGACAGTGGAAGAGAAAGTTTCCCAAATGGAAGAGATTATATCCATTCATGTTTCTCTTACCCTACCAAATATGTCAACTTGGAAGCAGGGGGAATCCTGGAATCACAGAATCTCCGAAATAGAGAGACCTCAGGGGGCATCTAGTCTACTTCCCACCTAAAGCATGTACCCTATCGACCACATTCCTGACAAGTGGTCATCAGGCCTCCACTCAAAGCTTTGACGGATGGGGAATTCACTAACTTCCTGTGGCAGCCCATAGCATTTCTAGACAGCCCTAATCATTAAGAAGCTTTTCCTTCTATTGTGATGAAATCTGCCTGACACTTCCCCTTGGTTGGAGCTAGTTGTTTCGAGAGATGGCTGAAGGCCACAGAAGTGATTGGAAATTCTCTGGTGCGGCATTAAGTTGGTAGTTTAGCCCCAAATTATGTTTCTTCTTCCTTTCTATAGGGCACACTCATGCATAGCCAAGAAGATTTAAAATGTTTATGCATCACGCGGCTTGGAATAAAACAAGCCCAGGCGCTATTATCATCGCAGTGCTGAGTTTCATATTAAGTGGGTTCCTTAAGGAAATAATAAGAAGAAAAACTGTCATGAGGGACTTTGTGAGATGAATAGAAATGGAAAGGTGATTTCGAGGCTCACTGCTAGCCATAGCAAAAACATAGGGAGTGACACTATTTACTGAAGATTTGCTATCAATAAACTCAACACTATAAGGGTAAATGGTCACCACATCCATTTATTTCCCAGTCTTCCTGAAGATCAGAAGGCATCCTGGGATCCTTGACTGGTCCCTCTGAAGTCAGATTGTGATGTACAGGAAAGAGAGCTGGGCTTGGAGTCAGAAGAGAAGGGTTTGAGTCCCAATATTGACATTTGTTTTAGGATTATAAAATACAACACTCATTTTCCATAGAAGTTCAACCCATAAAAGTTAAAGATTTGTCTTAGGTCATGATAGTAGCTTATAATAGTCAGAAGTCAAAACCAATCCTTTCCCCCTGGACCAGGGGCTCCAAACCTGGGGTCTGTGAACTTGTTTTATTTGAATATTTTATAAACTCTATTCAATCTAATCGGCTTCTTCTTATCATATGTATTTTATTTTATGCAGTTAAAAATATTATTCTGAGAAGGGCTCCATTGACTTCCCCAGATTTCCAGAGGGATCCAGGACAGAAAACAATGATTAAACTCTTCTAAACAAGACCATGAAGCCCTTCCCTTGCTGTGTAACCATAACAAGTTGTGTAGCCTCTCTGGGCCTCAGTTACCCCATCTGTAAAATGATGATAATAAGATTTGTACTGCCTACCTCACTAGATTTTTGTGAGGCTCAAAAGAGGTCATATATAGAAGTTTCATTGTAACCTCAAAATCTCTGCATAAACGTAGTCTATTATTGTTATCTTCTCTGGCTCCTCACACAAATGTGAATCTCATCCATGACTCCCATTGGTGAGTCAGACTTTTCATCTTTGTGTCACCAGGAAGAAGCACAGGGTCTTCTACATGACAGCTGCTATAAATATTTTAGTCCCATGAGCCAGGCTCATTCGGCCAGAGGCATTTCTGGAAAGATGGAAAGGGGCAGTCCTCCTGTAAGTTAATGGGCCCCAGGGCTACTTCTGAACTTCCATATCTGCAGTCCTAACATCCCCACTAGTGTGCCAACCTGCAAGGATTTGAAACAATGAGTCTTCTGCAAGCAAATGACAAGAGATACAGTCCTCAGACAGCTGCCAAAAACCATTTTTTCTTCCATTGTATTCCTGTAGCTGCATTCTGACCTTCTGGTTAAATCCTAACTGGGGTATTGTGGTCATTTCTTGAGGCCACACCCTAGGAAGAGACATTGACAGCATGGGACACATACAGAGAAGACTAATCAGGACAGCAAAGGGCAGCAGAGAGTATAGAGACTCTACCATACAAAGACCAGTTGAAGGGAATTGATAATGTTAGGTTGAGAAAGGGTCAAAGGAGACTTGAAAGCTGTGTAAAGTATTTGAAGGACTATCATGCTCAAGAAAGATTTGACTTGTCCTGCTTAACCCTAGAAGGCATAAGAGGTGGCAGTTGAAAAGTGGCAGGTTTAGACTCCATAGAAAAGAAACTTCCTTAACAGTAACAAATCCATCCCTCTAGAAGAAGAATGAGCTGCCTTAGGTTTCTTGTCAATGAAAGGAATGACTTGTCAGGGATAAAGTGGGGGGGATTTGTGTCGAGTTAGAGACTGAGATTTACTGTGGTTCAGTGGAAAGAGCCCCAACTTCAGAATTATGAGACCTGATTTGGAATCCTACTTACTAGTTTTGCGATTTTGAGCAATTCACTTAACCTCTGGGCCTTAGGCTCAATGCAGTGATAATGGGGATTAGATTAAATGATGTCTAAGATTTCACTGATCTAAACTACTAAATGGCTTCTTCAGCCCATTTCAACTTTGTTCTTCTGTATGGGGAAAAGAAAATGGAATCATTTTACTATTGAACAACATTCTTTGGTTTGTGGCTGGATGGAAGGAAGGGAAGAAGAAAGAAAGAAAAAAGAAAGAAAGAGAGAAAGAAAGAGAGAAAGAAGGAAGGAAGGAAGGAAGGAAGGAAGGAAGGAAGGAAGGAAGGAAGGAAGGAAGGAAGGAAGGAAGGAAGGAAAGAAGGAAGAAGCCCTTAATACATCTCAGGCACTGTGTTAAGTGCTTTGCAAATATTTGTCTCATTTGATCCTATTCTTATCTCCATTCTACAGTTGAGGAAATTGAATCAAACAATGGTTAAGTGACTTGCCCAGGATCACACAGTTACTAAGTGTCTGAGGCTGAATTTGAATTCAGGTCTTCCTCATTCCAGGTCTAATACTGAGCCACCTAGATGAAAGACTAGTAAGCAACAATGATATGACAACAACAGCCACACAAAAAAGCCATCCATTGACTGTACAGAGAAACTTGGGGAGGTCCTGTTACTGCCCTGTCATGGCATGTGCGCTGAACAGAAAGTAGCCCATTATGACTGGATCGCAGGGTTCATGATATAAGAAAATTAGACAGGCTGAGAGAAGGTAGGCTGTGAAGATATTTAAATGACGAACAAAATTGTTTATATTTGATTCTGTGGGTGATAAGGAGTCCCAGGTAGTGTGGGTAAGTGGAAGGGCTTGGCCGAGGTCCATACTGCCTCTTACTTTAAAAAATCAGTGGTCCATTAATTGAATATCCACTGTATGGCCCACCCTGTGCTAGACCCTGTGGGGTCATAAGGATATCTCCTTCTCTGAAAAAACTAAATTCTTTTGAAGCATTTTTCGTGTGTGTTAACTCACTTGATCTCCACAGCAAATTTTTGAAGGAACAGGGAGAGAACTGCTATATCCATTTGGCAGAGGAAGAAACTAAGTCCAATAGAAGGCAACTAACCTGCTTGAGCTCACAGGATAAGTCTGGTGTGGTACCTGATGGACCATAGAAAGTGACTGTCCTTTGCTTGAAGTAATGGATACATGAACTGCCTTGAGATCCTTAGAATCTCAAAAAATCTCCCTTGTGACCCAGAAAATGTATTTTTTGGTAGCTGATGGGCTCAGGATTATTAGTTTGTGACCAAGATTGAGGCTCAGTTTGGGACCAGGCTAAGGGCTCAGTCTGGGACCAGGATCAGGGCTCAGACTAGGACCAGCTCAGGGCTCAGTCTGCGGTCAGAGTCAGGTTCAGTCTGGAACCAGATTCAGGGCTCAGAATAGGACTAGGCTCAGGATTCAGTCTGGTACCAGACTAAGGGCTCAGATTGGGACCAAGCTCAGGGCTCAGTCTGGGGCTAAGGTCTGGACTCAGACTGGGTCCAGGCTCAGGGCTAAGTCTGTGACTTTGAGAAAAGAAAATTATTTTTTCTTTCTAAAGGCTCTAAACATTTAGCTAACTAAACAGTAGCCAGAGATAGGTACTACTACATGCTTAGTGAACTACACAACCTGGAGTGATGCCAGCCATAAGATGAAAGTAGAAGGCCAGAGTTGCTAATAGGAAACCAGGTAATAGCACCTTTCTCCTCCAGTCTGATCCTCACTACCATGGCCACAGGAGACAAAGGCATTTCTGAAGTGAGAGGATACTTTTGTTGTCAGCTCTCTCTGAGATCCTGTTCTTTCCATGGTATCATCAACAACCCAAAAAACAGACAGAAATGTCTGGCCCACCTCACTTCCTCCCCTCCCACCTCACCCTGTACCAACAGTCTGTGCATAACATCTGTGTGGGCTCAGAGGCACCGACATTAAACCAAGTAGGTAAGGTCTCTTTTAAATATTTTATCAACCCGTTATCACTTTCCTGAGCTCATTTGCTCAATCACATATTCAAAGTAAATGCAAATTTTTAAGAAACTTCATAGTGTGGTAGAAACAGTTTAAGTCAGGAAGTCAAGAGTCCTGGCTTCTGGACCCAGATTTGTCATTGATTGGCTATATGACCTTGAGTAACTCACTCCTCGATTTCCTTTCTTGGTCTTTTCTGTAAAACGAGACTATTAGATTGGATGACCTCTAAAATCCCTTCAAGTTCTAATGAGCAAAGTTCTGTGATTCTATATTGCATGATAAAATTTCCTTCCCTTCCTGACTTTCTAAGAAGTGAAAGATGATGCAAGAAATTTAGAAGGGAAATGGAGAGAAAATCTTTCTTAGTACTTAGTGAGCTAACTGGGAACGTTAAAGGACAACTTAATGCCTTTTCTCTGATGTCACTGAGGTCGTCTATTTAACCCCATCTCCAACCCCAACCTGTACCAGTGAAGTTCTCTCTACTCTGCTGAAGAGATGTGAGTTTGAAAGGAATATTCTGGTCTAGAGCTCATTCAACAAAGGTCCATTCATTTATTCATTCAGAAAACTTTTATTAAGTACCAAAAATGTGCTGAACATTGTGCTTAGTACTGGGGGAAATATGTTTAGGTAAGATATAGTTCATCATGAACCATAAGATCATGCAGTCCTGTCCTCATTAACCCTATAGTCTATTAATCTCCTCTATTCCCTGAACCAAGAAAAATTCAGGTAGAGTTAGAATAAAGTGTGCTATTCAGGCCTGGGGAAAAAACATTGTTAGATGAAGTTGTTATAAAGAGAGGATTGAGATTATTAAGTAGAGCCCTATCAAGTAAGGAAGAGCTAACAAGAAGCATGAGACTTCAAATCAAGGTGCTGCCTAGCTCTCATATCAGTCCTGGTGGTGATTTTCTGTGTGACCTTAGAACCATAGAAATGCAATGTCAGTAGGCACATCAGAGGACATCCAGTCTAATCACAAACAAAATTTCAATAATTTTTAAAAGAATCCCCAAAAAGTTCAGCCTATACTTGAAAACCTCCTGTGATGGCAAATTTACTATCTTTCAAGGCAATGGATTCCCTAAGTTGTGTTTTCCCCCTTGTAGCAAAGTGTCTCAGTGTGATTTCACCATATTCTTCTTAGTTCTGCCTTTTGGGCTAAGACATAACAATAATAACCCCTCTTCCATATGATGAATGTAAAAGAATTTGAAGACAGTGACTATGTTAACATTTAGCACATGGTCAAATAAAGGAAATCATGGTGATGTTGATGGGGGACACTGCAGATGGTGTGATGTGATGGTGATGATGGTGATGGTGAAGTTAGGGGTGGTAAGTACGGTGATGGCAATAATGATGGTGATGAAGGAAGATGCTGAAGGTGGTAAAAGCTATGACTGTGATGATGACAGGGATGGAGACAGTGAAGAGGAGATTGGAAATGGCGATGGTGATGAAAAGGATGATAGTGATTAGGACAGAGATGATGGGGTGAAGATGGTGAAGCTGATGATGGGGATAATGCTAATGTAATGATGGTTATAACAAAACTAGCATACAATCATATAGTAAGGATCAAAACTTCAACTATTTTGACATGTACTGGGATTCTTTCTGGGCTGATAGCCCAAGAGCTGATTTTTTGACTTGTCATAATGATCACTTCAGTCTTTAAATGGTGGCCAAAGGTAATTTTATCCTCTTTTCTTTAATTTTGATATTACCAAATAGCATGTCCCTCAGATACTATACCATCAAGCCCAGCCAAATAGCTCCATAAGGGAAGTCCCTTAGTGAGAGTGAAAAATCGCTTATGTGTTGCCATTGGGAAATATTCCATGTTACACATTCACAGCAGCTTATGCACCCAGGCTTCTACACCCCCCTCCCTTCACATATGCACATTCTCACAGTCACCAAACAAGCCATGTCATCTCAGCCCCAGACTCCAGCAAAACAACTTTTTTTGGTAGAAAGAGCTGTTTCAAGCATGAGGCATATGCCCAGGGGCAAGTAGGGCATCAGCCTGGTTGGTAGCAAACACAGCCTGGATGGGAAGCTCATTAAGCTCTAGTTGTCTTCCCTCAGGAAGAGGAAACCTGACAATTGGAAGCAAAAGGCTGTAATCTGCCGACTGTTTAATTAGAGACAATTTGCTTAGGATTCAAACAGTGTTTACCATTGTGGCAGCACACAGTTTGGGGACAGACCAAAAAACACAGTAAACACCCAAAAGAAGAGGAAAGATAAAAAAGTAACCAGGCCTCATCCTACCTATCCTTCAAGAGCCAACTTAGATCTTACTTCCTATATGGAACCTACTCTGACTACTCAAGAAAAGGATTAGGTCCCTGACCTCAAGGGATCTATATAATACATCTTGGAAATCTTATAATATGTTTTGCTGGGGGAACATAGAAGATGAGAGGATAGTCATTACAATTTCAGTTTATCTCTGAGGCTATTACTCCCTGAGTCCTGTCACTGTGGGGCTGGGCCTCTCTCGAAGCTGGCCTTTTCTTTCCCAATTGTTATGGAACAAAGAGTTGAATGCTCTTGAAGATAATCTACCCATCTCCCACTTTGAGGACATCCATGGTTGGACCATTTTCTATACTACCTCCACCCTTCCATTTACCTGAATCAAATGAATCAACAGATTTATGAGGATACATGCTCAAGAATTTCAGTAAGATGCATTTTGATCTGTATCAATTGAAGTATTGATAAGATCATTGGTTTTTCACATTGATAAGTTCAGGGATCCTTCAAAGTATCTAAATACAAAACTCTCACCATAGTTAGAAAACTTGTGTTGTTCTTAGTTTGTTTAGGAAAATATTCTGTTTATCCACATATAGTCATTAGCAGTGATATATAAAAAAAGAACACTTTTGTGTAGCTACCCAACCAAACTTTGGATACCCTGTTGGTAGGGGCCATGCCTTCCCTCAGAATGGAGGACATACTCATCATGAAAGGCTACTCAATGTCAATTTCAGCTTAATTTAAAGAAGACACTCATAACAACTGGGATTGCCTCAAAGGGAAATGGGTTTCTTTTGGAGGTTATAAGTTTTCTGTATGAGGAATCTTGAAGATCTTGGAGGAGAAGCTACATGACTGGATAACTACTAGGGGATGTGAGAATGGAGGCACTATGAGAAGCTTCTTCCATTGTGTTCTAGAGGACACAGAATCAGAGGGGATTTACATTTGCAAGCATTAAATGTATTTCATCACCCTATCATCACTATCAATGTCATCATCATCCCAGTGTCTAAGAGACTCAATCCATGACTCCAAAGACTTCATAGTCCAGTTAGGGTAGCAAAGCCCATAAACAAGAAACATTACCAGACATTACAAGATCATACAACAGAGGATATACCATAGAAAGTCATAGAAAGGGAAAGGTGAAATCTGGAAGTGGTGATATTGGAACTGCATCTTAAAAAGTCAGGGCAGGATTTGCTTTCTGATAAGAGGGTGGTAAGTGTTCTTGACAAGGCAGAACAAAATAAGAGAAGGTTTAGATACAATGAAAAAGTACAGCTTGTATTGGAAGAAGCCAGGGGATAATGAGGAAAGGAAACAAGATGGAATTCAGAGGGCTCATTTCAGAGAGGATTTGCCTCCATGGGGGAAGCGCAGCTTTTCCATACTTGGATTTTTAAGAAGGTTTCCCTTATGCTAAGTTGAAATGTGCCTTCCTGTAATCCTCTTTTTTAGCCCTGCTTTTTTCCCCGCTAGCACCAAGTAGGACAAGATGATTCAAAACAATTTCATATTAATATAACCTTATAAGATTTTCAAAGTGCTTTATATGCATTATTGCATCCAATAACTGGTGAGACAGGAATTATTATTCCCAATTTATTGCTGAAGAAACTGAAGTTCAATTCATCTCAATCCAATAAGCATTTATCAATTGTTCACTTTGTACATTCCAGGCACTATGTAAGGCCCTGGGCGTACAATATAAACAAGCAAAAAAATAATTTAAAAGAATCTCTGCCTTTAAGGAAACTTACCTTCTACTGAGGGGGAAAAACATCTGATTTATGAGCCCAGGGACGTTAAGTGAAATGTTCAACATTACATGTCTAGTGAGTGGCTGAACTTGGTCCTTCAGATATTCAAAATCAATGATTGTATCCTCTCCCAAAATCACAGAATCTCTTAACTGGAAGTGCTGTCAGGTGACATTTAGTCCCATTCATGCCTGGTCAAGACAAGTAGTCATACAGCCTAGGTCTGAAGACCTCTAGTGTGGAAGAACCCATTATCTCCTATGGTAGTCCAGTTCCCTAAATGTCTTGTTTTCAAGACTAAACATCAACAATTCTGAATAATAACAATAGCTAAAATTTACATAGCGTTTTAAGATTTTCAACAAATTTTAAATATTTCTTGGTTGTTAATAATAATTGCAACTTTCAACTCTTTAGAACTTTAAAGTTTATAAGAACTTTCCTTGGAGTGATCTTTGTTGAAAATTACTAATACCATTTTACAGATGTGTAAACTGAGTCTCAGAAAGACAGAGTTATTTATCCAAAGTCATATAGTCAGGAAGCAAGGATATTTAAGAACAATGATCCCACTCTCCAACTCTTCTCTTTTTCAGATGAAATGAACTTACTTACTTCAACTACTACTATGAATTGACTTATACCTCTCTCCCCATCCACGTCACCTTCTTCTAGAGTTTGTCAGTTTCCATCCTAAAATATGGTATGCAGAACAAGACACAATACCTAATTTGGTGTTGTCTGCACCCCATATGTCACAAACAACATTGAAAATCTTCCTTGTTTGATGATTGATCCCCTTAGAAGGGGAAAGTCCTATGAAAGAGCAGCCAGCAGAGGATCCCTGGCCTATTTCTGACCAATTCTGCTTGTGTATGTTCCCAGTGACTTTTCAACGGCTCCTCCCCACTCATGGCAGATTTATATGTCAGTAAGTTTAGGGTTTATGGCCGTGCACTGCAGACATTGAGTCAATTAGTTTTCCATGTTGAACATGACAATCTGAAATCCTGCTCCAAGGAGGGTTGGGGAGGTATCAAATGCTGCCTGCGTCCATGATGGAATCACTTTGTTAATTACATTGGCACATAGGCAACTGGGCTACTGATAGAATCCTCTGTCCTCCGTCTTTCTTTCCTCCTACCGCAGGCTCTCCCCTCTGCATAAGCATAAAATGTCTGAAAATGCCCTATTCCTGTTTTCTGCTGATTCATCCATTGGATCAAATCAATATCAGAAGGTGAAGTGGATGGGAACCTGTTAGTATTTCTAGGGAAGTCAACACAGGATGCTTCATACTCTAGAGATGGAAGATACACCAAACCAAGGTTTAGAATAAAAGTATCTCACTAATACATAGCACTAAGTTTGCAAAGCATTTTATATAGATCATCTCATTTGGTCTCATGACTACAACATAGGTATTCTTATTAAACCCATTTTTCATATTAGAACAAGGAGGCTGAGATAGGTTAAGTAAGACATAGGCTAAGTAACTTGCCCTGGGTCACACAGCTTGTAAAGATCTGTGGCAGAATTGAACCCAAGCCATCTTGACTCCAAGCCCAATGCAATCAAGTATGCCTTGCCACCTCTTATATCTCTTGTAGAATCATAGAAATTCTAACTCAGAGCAACGAATTTTCTTCTCTGACCAATGATTTTAATGGTGGAACAGTTTCTAACCCACACTCTATCTACACCAGTGAAATCAAAGGCCTGGGTTCAAAATAAAAGCTTTTGTAACTGTTTATTCATTTGTTCCTAACATCAACACCAAGTCCAGGATCCAGGACATAGGAGGTATTTAATAAGGCACCTGTTTCATACTGGTCCCTTCACAAAATCTGTTTCCATCATGCAGGAATTCTAGCTGTTTGCTAAGGATTATCTCCCTCCACTATGCCTTTGTGTAGACTGTTTCTGACGCCTAGGATGCTCTTCTGCCTCTAGGACAACCTTGCTTTCTTCCAGGCTCAATTGCAGTGGCAGCTGCTACTGAAGGTCTTTATAGATCCCTACCATTGTCAGTAGCCCCAGAGATGACTCTGAATATCCTTACATGCATTCACACTGTATCCGCTTCATAAGCTGGGACCTTTTGTTTTTTTTGGTCTTTGTATAGCTAGGGTCTAGCAGTGCAGTCTTGCATAAAAGAGGAGCTTGTTGAATTAGATAAATGTTAGTTTCATTTGTATACTATATAATCGACACCAACAGTTTCAGTATTTGAAAAAAGAGACTTTTTCTGAACTCTTTTGATTATAACTGTCAACTGGTGCCTCCTGCAGTTTTCTAAGTATAGAGATGATTTCCATGGACATAATTTAAGGGATGTTTTAGTACCTATGGAAGTACCAAGTCTAAGTTCTGCAATCCACATGGGGACTAAAGAAGCTAGCTCTGGCTTGAATTATACTTGAACCTTTCCTATCAGTAAGAGACTCTACTGTGGAGTGGGAAAGTCCCCTGAGGGATGACCCATCATTTTCCTAGTATGGAAGACTTTTCTCTCCCTACTTGTGCCTTTCCCTGTTCAGCCTCACAGATGAGGGCTCTACCACACCATGCCTGACTGTTCCTCTTGATCATAGTTTTCTGTGATGTCGGCAGTCTCTTGCTCAGTCATTCCCCCCTGGGACTTACTCTCTGTGCCTTTGATCTTGTAAGGAAGTCTTACATGATCAATAGTCCCAGTCCTCCTCCCTTCCCTCCTTGCACCCACCCTCCTGTCTGCTCATTTGATTCTACCAGCTTCAGAAGCATTCAGTGGGGTATCTGAACCGCTTTCAACAAAAGCCCTCTCATTTGGGGCTTTGACTCAAGGTTAATTAAGGTAAAGCTCCAGGAGGACAAGTTTTCAGAAGACAAATCTTCTGTGTAAAACTGAAGCTCCAGAGATTTCTTAACATGCTGCAGTAGAAAGAGTACTGGTTTGGAAGCCAGAAGACCTGGATTCAAATCTCAACTTAGGCAAAAAATCACTTAATAAATCACTGGGATTTGCTTTCCTTAGGTTAGAGTAGATAAACCCTGGTAGTTTCCTTCTTGTTCTAAAGTCATATCTGCACATATGCTTAGGGTACAGGATCGATGTATTAGCGTTAATTGTAGGGGCACACTTCATTCAGTCCAATCCCTTCATTTTACAGATAGGAAAACTGAGACCCAATAAGTTTCCCAAGTACATTCAAATAGTCAGCATCATGGGCTGGAGCCAAGCTGGTACAGTACAGGCAGTCATTCTACTGGACTCTCCCAACATTTCTTTCCAAACAACTTTAAAATAACACCTCAAATAAAATTTTGAACTGTCAGAGACAATGTAAGGTATTTAAGACAACTTTGGGGATTGGCAGAAAATTCTGTGGCACTGAGGTCATAGGCACAGAGGGATGAAAAGGTAAAGATAAAAGAGAAATCACAAGAGATTCAGTAAAGTTAAACTGTTTATATTTCTATATGGGAAAATGATACGTATCACTCCTAAGAATTTTATCATTATTTGGACAGTTAGAAGACACCTACATAGAGGACACAGGTGTGAGTTAATTATGTCAAAAGGATCCCAAAAAATGAATATGTGAGAAAGGGAAATACACTGGAAACTACAAAAATAAGGGGTAGAATTAAAATTTTTCTCATATAAAGGAGGCATGCAAGGAAGAGCTTTTAGAAAAGAGGGGGGAAATGGTGTGGTTTGCAGGCAATCCTTAAACCTCACTCTCATTAGAACTGGTTCTAAGAGGGAAGAACATTATGTATATATATATATATATATATATATATATATATATATATATATATATATATATGTATATATGTATGTATGTATGTATGCATACACATGTATATACTCAGTGGGGTAGAGAAATCTGACACAATAGGAAAATAGGAGGGGAAAGGGGATAAGAGACATGGAGGAGATGATAGAAAGGGAGGTTAGATAAAGGGAGACAATGGTCAGAAGCAAAAAAAAAAAACTTTTTGAGGAGGGACAGGATCAAAAAGCAGAGAGAAGGATGAACATAAGAAAATAGGATGGAAAGAAATACAGTTAGTAATCATAACTATGAATGAGAATGGTATAGATCACCCACAAACTGAAAGTAAGTAGCAGAAGAAATTAGAAACCAGAACCTAGCAACATGTTATTTATAAGAGGCATACTTGAAACAGAAAGACACACACAGATTTAAAATAAAAGACTGGAGCAGAATCTATTATTCTTTTGCTGAATTTAAAAAGACAAGGATAGTAATCATTACCTGAGATAAAACAAAAGCAAAAGTAGACCTAATTAAAAGAGGTAATCAGGAAACTATATTTTGCTAAAAGGTACAATATACAATGAAGTAATATGAAAAAAATTACAGCAAGTTTCTCTGATAAAGGTCTCATTTCTCAAGTATAGAGGGAACTGAAAAAATTTATAAAAAATAAGAGTGATTACACAACTGATAAGAGGTCAAAACATCAGCTTTCAGAAGAAATCAAAACTTTGTATAGTCATATAAAAATATTATAAATCACTATTAATTAGAGAAACACAAATTAAAATAATTCTGAGGTGTCACCTTATATCTATCAGAAGCAAAAAATATTGGAGTTATTGAGGGAAAATAGGTACACTAATAAATTTTTAATGGTATTATGAACCAGTTCAATCATTCTGGAGAGCAATTTGGATCTATGCTCAAAGGGCTATAAAACTTTGTGTACCCTTCGATGCAGTCACATCACTGTGAGGTCTGTACTCCAAAGAGATAAAAGAAAAAGGCCTATGTATATAAAAATATTTATAGCAGCTCTTTTTGTGGTGGCACAGAATTGGAAATTGAAAGGACACCAATTGGGGAATGATTGAACAAATTGTGGCACATGATCGTGATGAAATACTATTGTCCTATAAGAAATTATGGGGGGGGGGGGGCGGGGTGTCAGAAAAAAAAAAAACATGAGAAGACCTATATGAACTGATGCAGAGTGAAGTGAGAACTGGAAGATCATTATGTATAGTTACAGCAATGTTACAATGATGATAAACTATGAAAAAATCTCTGATCAAGACAATGATCCAAGACAATTCCAAAGGACTCTTAGTGAAAAAAATGCTATCCACCTCCAGAGACAGAACTGATGAAGTCTGAGTATAAACTGAAGTACAACTGTCTCACTTTCTTTTTTTTGTGATATGGCTAATATGGAAATATGCTTTGTATGAGTTCACATGTATAATCAATATTATTTTGCTTGACTTCTCAGAAAATCTGGAACTCAAAATTTAAAAAGAAAAGAATATTTTAAAAATAATTAAATAACAAATCTAGTTTTAAAAATAGCTAGCAGCAGAGACGGTATCTGAACACAAGACTTGTTCCACTATGGTATATTTTCTTTACCATGACCTGCCCCACTTTCTGTCCTACTTTGTTCCTATTTCTTTCAAACTTGGTCTTCCTATCCTGAAAAAAAATAGGAGAGACATCATGGTATAATGAGAAAAGCAATAAATGTGGAAACAAAGAAATCAAAATGGAATTCCATCTCTGCTTTTCAATAATGAATAATGACCAATGATAATGACATTTTTCACCTTGCCACCACTTATACTAACGACTTGTCCAACTGCCACCATGGGTCAGCGTAAATAGAAGTAAAAGTCTTAACAGAGGCAGTATTCTTTGAAACCACTGGTCTTGATTCAAGTCCAGCCTCCAGAAGCATCATGCAGGGAAGCAACCCCTATGAAGAAGGAGCCAGTGATCCTCAACTGCAATCTATAGGGCAGGCAAGCTGACCTAGCTGAAACAGCAAGGAGCCCTGTTGGAAAGACAGGTAAGGACATGTGCCAGGCAAGTCAAAATCCTACCATCTCAACCACCACCTCTCCTCAGACCAAGAGGGAGATAGCCCAGGACACTGAACACAAAAGCCTTGAGAAGTTCAATACCCTCTAGACAGTTGGCTTTATTTTCAAACTTGGCTCCTCGGTTTCATCAAAGGAAACAATCACTACAAAGATGGGACCCACTTTCATTGCCACTAACTCCAATTGCTGACCAATTGCCAGCAGTGGAGAGGAGTAGCCAAAATCCCTGGCAGCAAGCTACTGATCCAGCTTCCAGACCAGTGCCAGCCATGATTGTCCAAAGAAGCAACACCTGTGGAGAGATGAGACCTTGCAAATGCTTTTATAGGAGCCAGAGTCCCTGCCTCCTCAGCAGACATAGTTACTAAAGACTAAGAAAAATACTTGGCACCATTAAATGATTTAACTTTAGAAATAGATATGACCACAAGTAAATAGGATGCTGAGGTAGCTAGGCAATGTAGTGTATAGAGCATTGGGTTTAGGATCAGGAAGATTCATCTTCCTGAATTCAAATCT
This sequence comes from Notamacropus eugenii, assembly GCF_028372415.1. NCBI lineage: Eukaryota > Metazoa > Chordata > Mammalia > Diprotodontia > Macropodidae > Notamacropus > Notamacropus eugenii. The sequence goes on along the minus strand of NC_092875.1, from coordinate 92,324,678 downwards.
GGTCTCAGACACTTACTAGCTGTGTGATTCTGGGCAAGACACTTAACCCTGCTTGTCTCAGTTTCCTCATATATAAAACAAGCTGGTGAAGGAAATGGCAAATTACTCAATATCTTTGGCAAGAAAACCCCAAATTGGGTGACAGAGAGTGAAACATGATGGAAAACAACTGAAAAACAACACGACTCAACACCAACAAGAAAGACAAAAAGTAAACAGCTGCTTTGCTGCTATACCTTAAAGACCATGGGACCTTTCTAACTAACTGGAAGCTGAAATTGTCCATCTGGGTGATCTCCCCCATCAGAATCTGAGCTTCTGGAAGGTAAGGACTTTTTCATTTTTCTGTTTGTATTCAGAGGATGAGCATAGTGTTTTGCATATAGTAAGTACTTAATAAAGAAATATATATTCATTCAATTGTTTATTTTAATATTTTAAAAAATTGTTTTACTTCAAAAAACCAAAACTCATGAGTTGATAACCACAAATAGGATAGTAGCTAAGCCTGTGATTATATTGGTATAGGGAACATACAAATGAGGAACTCCCTCTACCAACATAAGCTAGCAACTTCTGGGAGACATAGACTCTTAGGGAATGGCCTAGAGCACGGGAAGATTCAGTGACTTACTACAGTCACATAGTTGGGATGTATCAGAAGCCAAACTTGAATCCATATCTTTTCCTAGCTTCAAGACCAACTTTCTAACCGCTATTCCCATTTGGTGTCTGGGAAAAAATGAATCCCTGAAGGGGAAGTGAATACTTCACACCATGACTAGTGAGTCAGGGAATAATATGGACTTGATTATAGCTATCTATAGATTATAGAATTAAAGATGCATATTGAGGACAGAGTTAAAGCTACATCTCTGACCCTGCCCCCAAACCCCTACCTCCCCCCCCCCTCCCGTGCTGTGTTTAGGGCTAGAATTCAGGTTTAATTTCTCATCTTTGCTCATCTTTAGCAATAGCAGTACCTGGTATGTGGCAGATGCTTAGTAAAGACTTGTTGACTTGACGTGTAGATTTGAAGTATATCTTCTCCCCATGTGTTTCATCCTACTCTTTGTGCTATCCTCAAAAGCTGATCTCAGAAACGATATAGAACTCCTTTACAATGAGGTAGGAGTGAAAGAAGAGTACAAAAGATGTATTCTTCCTAGGGCCTCAATCTGAAAGAATGGCCCTAATGGTTGAATTTCAATAAGCAGCCAAAAGATTACAGAGATGTTTGAAAGCAAGATGATCTCCCAGGGTTTGTCCTCAGTCGTACTCTAATACCTGGCTATGTTTTCTGGCTTCATATAATTCTCATGAGTCAGATGCTGACCTGACTGTTCACACTACTTGTGTTGGACCTAGAGAGTGGAAAATAATAATAAAGAATCCCTCTCTCTCTCTCTCTCTCTCTCTCTCTCTCTCTCTCTCTCTCTCTCTCTCTCTCTCTGTCTTTCTCTCTCTCTCTCTGTCTTTCTCTCTCTCTCTCTGTCTTTCTCTCTCTCTCTCTCTCTCTCTCTCTCTCTCTCTCTCTCTCTGTCCCACACACACAAACACACACACACACACACACACACACACACACACACCCCAATACTAACATATCTTCAACACATTTGGAACAATTTAATTAAACTGATATGTATTAAGTATTTACTTTGATTAGTGATCTGTGCTACATGCTAGAAATAAAAAAAAAATCCTTGGGTTAAAAGAGTTAGAGGAGGGGTGGGCCATGGATATGTAGATGAGAGAGAGAGACAGAGACAGAGAGAGACAGAGACAGAGACAGAGACGGAGAAGCAGCTAAGTAACAGATTAGAATGCAAGACTTGGAGTAAGGAAGACCTGTGTTCAAATCCAACCTCAGACACTTACTAGCTGTGTGTCCCTGGGAAATCACTTTACCTCTGTCTATCTTCATTTCCCCCAAAACAAGGAAAATAACTGCACCTCCCTTCTAAGTTTGTTGTGAGGATAAAAGGAGATGATAGTTGTAAAGCATTTTATTCTTCAAGTGCTACATAAATGCTGGCTATTATTAAGTATGAGCAAGGTGGAGGTAATAAGAACTTGTGCCACGCTTCATTTTTTGCAGCATTTCATGACTTATCAAAGTGCTTTCTTTCATTGCAACAATCCTATGTGACAGGCAGTGAAAGAATTAGCCCCATTTTACAGAGGAGGAAATAGAGAGCAGTTAAATGAATAACAAGTGGTAGAGCTAGTTTCTCAACACCTCAGTGGTTATACATTTGACCACATGAGGTTATAAATACACTAAATGCATTTGAAGAGAGAGAAGATTGCTTTTTATTGGGGATAGGGAGGGGGCAATCAGGAAAGACTTCCTGAAGGAGATAGTACACATTTGCTGTAGTTCAGTCATTCAGTCATTCCTGAGTCTACATGATTCATGAAGTTTCTTGGCAAAGATTTAGAATTATTTGCCATGTCCTCCAGTGTACCCCCATTTTACAGATGAGGAAATAAGGGAAATAGGGGTTAAGTGATTTGCGCAGGGTCACACAGCTAGTATGTGTCTGAGGTCATATTTGAACTTGGGTCTTCCTGACTCTAGGCCCAACATTTTATCCACTGTACCTCCTAGCTAACCAGATGGTATATATACTGGATCCTGAAAGAAGGGAAGCTCAATAGGCAGAGAGGTGGTCGAGTTTTACTGTTTCTCAAACTCTGCACTCCCTCTGCTGCCTTGAATAGGCAGCTTCCCATGCCTGGAATGCCCTCACTCCTAACCACTGCCTCTTGGAATAATAAGATTTTTTTCAGGGCTCAGCTGACATCATCTCTAGCCAGATACTTTTCCTAATCCCGTTAATTCGCAATGCTCTCTCCATACTCCTCCAATAATCCAGAATGTATTTCCTTAGTTTACATATTGCATTTCTCTCAGAAGAATATAAACTCCAAGAAGGCAGGGACTCTCTTGTTTGTTTATTTGAACACCCACAGATTAGGAAACCCTTTACACAGAGTAGGCACCAAATAATGGGAAGCTAAGTGGCTAAGTGGATAGAGTGCTGGGTCTGGAGTCAGGAGAACCTGAGTTCAAATCTGACCTCAGATACCAGCTTCATGACCCTGGGCAGGTCACTTAACCTTGTTTGCCCCATTTCCTCATCTGTAAAATGAACTGGAGAAGGAAAAGGAAAACCCCTCCAGTACCTTTGCCAAGAAAGACCCAAGTGGGGTCTTGAAGAGTTGGACACAGCTGAAACAATTCAACAACAACAAGGCACTTAAAAATGTTTGTTGGACTGCGATGGATGACAGTATGTTACAGGAATGGGGGATGGTGTAGAGCAGTGGTATCAAAGGTATATAGAAACAGGAGCCACTGAACTATGCCTAAGGATCCATGTGGGCCACATAGTGACTTAGGAAACCACACCTATTTCTATATTTATATTTTAATTAATATGTCAAGACACAAAGCAAGGTAGGAACTACATGTTAGCTAGTTCTGCAAAACTCAGGAGTGATGTGGGTCACATGTAGATCACAGACTGGGTTTTTGAGAGAACTTCTGGTGTAGAGAGAAAAGAGAATTCAGGACAAGACCAAAGGATGGTGAATCATCTTACTTGGCTGCAATGTAGAGCATGCAAAGGGGAATAGCATGAATTATGACTGGAGCCAAACTGTGGAAGCTAGTCCTGAAGTTTTGTATTTATACAGTAGGCAATGGGGAGCCACTGATGGCTTCAGAGCTAAACATTAGGAGGACAGCCATCCCATTGTGCTCCCAGCTTGAAACAGCTGGCACACTTCCTTGGTAAACTCTCTAGATGTTGTTGCATAAGACTAAGATTTAGCCAGAATTGAAGCTGACAGAACCAAATAAAATCCCTGCTGCATTATGAATTAAACTGCAGGGGTAAAAGTCAGTGTATTGATTGGGGAACTCTAGGAGGCATTCAGAAGAAGAGAGGCAATGCTTTATATCTTCCTCTCTTTTGGTTCCCTCTTACTCTTTCAGAGGAGAAAGATGTGCTCCCTTCCTTCTAGATACACACAATCCAGCAGAACAACTCTGAAATGGACAGAGATAACTAAAATATCATCCTGCATGTAATAGCCATACTCAGTTTCATCACCTAAAAATGGGGATGTCTGAAAAAAGAAGAGGAAAAGGGAACCTGTAAAGAAATGGAAAACCATTTGATCCCTCCCAATTGGAACTTGGGTCAAAACTCTCAATTTCTGCTCTTTTTCTACTCTGTAGAAAAACCTTTATTTTCTTACCTCACCCCAAAGTTTTTGGAAAGTAACTCTCTCCCCACCTCATGCCTCTTTACTACTGCCACCAGACCACTGAAATGTAGTAAGCCTCCACGTGTTCTGAGGGCATATCATGTTGGCTCAAAGGGAGGCAGAATAAAGATCTCTATCTTCCTCTCCCCTAACCCTTTTCCAAGGGAGACTTCAATTCCTGCCAGGAAGGGAAGCAGAAGGTACAGACTAGCCACTTTGCTCTCCTCAGATATAGGGGGCACTGTGCTAAAATTACATGTATCTGCTCCCTTAAATAGTATTGGTCTAGAAAATGTGATTTTCATGTTCAGTTTCATTTCTGGTCATTATTCACTCTTAGGAGGAAGACTCCAAGTCTTATATTTATGTATTGACCCCTTTCCCACCAAATTCCAACTCCACAATGAACACACACACCTAGACAATAAAACCCCTTTATCTAATTTGATAGCTAAATAGAAATCAGAGAAAGTATACTTATAATAATATATGCCAGATAACAGAGTGAAGAAGCTCTTTTATTGGGAGCAAGGTAAGAGCTCAACCAAGAGAAAATATCCTAGTTTCTCACCCAAGGAGAAACTCCCTGAGGTCTCTAATACAGCAATCTAGGTATAGGAAAGTGATGGACACTGCTAGCTCCTTTCATGTTGGCTCCTTCCCAGAGTCTTTTCTTTCTGCAACCTGAAATGGGGCTGGCATCTTTTATCTTCTCTCTTGAAGCATCAATGCAATATTCACAGCGCCTATGGTGGCCATGGATATCCTGGCACAATTCGGAGTCACAAAATACAATAGACTCTCCACATGGAAGACAGAACCAAAACATTTATTCAGATACCAGAAAGCCAAATCCCAAGACCAGAAATCCAAATCCACCATAGGAACAAAGAAATCTATACATAATAACAACACAGAGGGCAACACAATCCCCAAGCCTTCTTCCTGCTAGGCTTCCCACGAACCAGCTCCATTAAACAAATCACAAGAAGGCTCCTTTAAACAAAATCACAAACAAGCTCTCTCACTCATTCTAGCCCTCTGTCTGCTTGCCTGCATCCTTCTGACTAGACTCTGACCAATTTCCTCTCAGTTCTGCTCTAACTCCACCTCTTCCTGTTCAGCAAGTTCTTCCCACCACAGGTTCCATGTGACTCAGACTTCCATGTGACCCAGGTAGGTGACATGTGTCTATTAATGAATGGGAAAGATCTTCTCATTTAAATAACCATTGCAATCTGGAAGCCAGAAGTGTCCAAATTCCAAAGAAACTTGAAGGGGACTCAAAGAATGTTTGAAGAAGAACTGAAGAGCTCTTCTCTCTCCAGTTCTCACCAACTCTGTCTTGCCCCTCAAACAAGTGCAGGGTGTTGATTTCTACCAATGTGAAGAGGGTTCCATACCAATGGGCTTTGAGACTGGAATTAAAAATATGCTAATGGACATTCCACTTTCCTTTTTTATCTATTGCTAAACTAAACGGTCAAATCTATTGAAAGATTTACTTACTAACTTACTAGTTACTTACTTACTAACTGGACTTCTGTGGAATATCTTCCTCAGATGCCTCATCATGGTGTGGTAGTACCTTGCTTTATCCAAAACTTTGCCAGTGTACTACAAGATCTTTCCTATTCAACTAAGTAGGAAAGGTTTCCAACATAAGTCCAATGGCAAAATGGTAACCCTAAATGTGCTTACATAAGTACACAAAGGTTCAAAAGAGGTTTGGCGATCAGGAAACTAATCTTTTCTTGGCCACAGTAAATAAAGACTACTACACTAGGGTAGTAGGGGTGTACCTAAATGTTAACTCTCACATTGATAAATTCAATGAACTTTTGAGGAAGGTGGAAAAGGAGGAGAAGGAGGAAGTGGAGGAGGAGGATAAAGAGAAGTTAAAAGAGAAAGAGAGGAAGTTGAAGAGAGAAGAAAAGGAATAGAACTAGGACTAAGAAGAAGCAGAGCAAGAAAGGGAAGATGAAGAAGGAGGATAAGCAGAAGCAAAGATGAAATAGCCAAGAAAGCACAAACTGAAACATAAATGGAGTTAGAGTAGAAGGAGGAGGACGAGGAGGAGGAGGAGGGTGAGAAAGAGGAAGAGGAAGAGGAGGAGGAGGAGGAGGGGAGGAGGAGTAATGACCATAAAATTCAGAATGAGAAATATATATTTTTGGACATGACCAAAAAGTATGGGAATTTATTTTGCTTAACTGTGTGCATTTACTACATAGTTTATGTTTTCTTTCCTTTTCTTTGTCTTTTTTTCCCAGTAAGAGGAAGGTGAGAGGAAGGGAAAATAAATTCTTAATAACTGAAAAAAATCAATAGAATATCCCAAAATTTTAACAATTAATGCCATTAAGAAAAAGCCAAGAGGTTTTTTCTGATCCTCAGTTGTTATTCTCTCTGAGTCACCCCAATTACCATTTCTATATATGGTGTACTTATCTTTTCACACATCACTCCTAATAGAACATATGTTCTTGAAGGCGGCTGGACAGTGAGGTAGGGAATTGTACCTGGAGTGATAAAGATGCTTACTATCAGTGTGACCCTGGGCAAGTCATTTAACCTCTGCTTCAGTGTTTTCATTTGTATAATGGGGATAATAATAGTATCCATCTCCCAGGTAGGAAGGATAAAATGAGATAATATTTACAAATTACTTTGTAAACATTAACGCACTATATAAATACTAGATATAATTAATATTAATTTGTCCCAACACCTGGAAGAGTCCTTGGCACATAGTGGGAATTTAGTTAACACTTGAACTTAATTGATTAGTGGTTGTGAGAACACTTTGTAAAGCACCAATAGACATAGGAAAAAAAGGCAGCTATTATGGGTAATATGTGAATAGTTTTATGGCTGTCTGAATTTAGAGGACAAACCATGCACTTCCACTGACCTTGGCCAAGTCAAAGAAAGAAGGAAAGCACAGAAGAGGGAGGGCTTTCGGGAAAGATCTCAGAGACAGGAGGCTGGCAGCAATGTGTTGGCTTACCTCCCCCCTGCCAGTTCCCAGGAGTCCACATATACTGCCCATAAATAACTGGGAAGTGTTCCAGCCCAGGACCTGATCCAAGTAGTTTTCAATCAGTCAATAAACATTTATGAAGCTCCTACTATGTGCCAGAGGACACGGGCCAAACTAACAGATGAGTCCTTCAGTTGCCTCAGATGCAAAAAAAAGCATAGAAAACTCCTAGCCTAAGACAAACTGTCACTCCCACATCATTCCAACATGCTCAGCATCATTATATATTTTATTAATGATAACAACACATGGCATGTACTTAATAAATATATTGACTTGAATAATGCTAATGGTACGAATATATCTTTGACACTTAATAAACAATTATTGAATTTAGTAATAATTATTATCACATATGGTAGGTACTCATAACTGTTTGTTGAATTATAATAATAATAATGATGGTGATCAAAAGATAAAAGGAAGAACTATTATTTTCAATTACATGGGAGCCAGGATCCAGTTTATCAATTATCCAAGGTGGAGGGCTTGTTCCTGGGTGTGGGGGAATTAATTTTCTTTAAGTAACGCCTGGGAAAACACAAGATTGGTTCAGGTTGATTTACAATGTCAGCATTTTGTTTTTTATGCCATGAGCAGACTCCATTTAATCATGCCGCATCCAGAAATTGAATACAAAAGGGGCCTTTCATTATTCATAGATAACATCCATCCCATGAGGTGCCTTTCTGTGCAGTTAATAATTGCTGGGGAATCTGGGTTGAGGCCATTCCACAAGGAGGCGGGGAGGAGACCCTTTCTCTTTCTGAGTTGTTTTCAATGTGGGATGTGAAACAAAGAGGATGAGGTAGTTTTGATATCTGGGGTCTTTGACTTCCTCTCCCTTGTGTTAAGCCTAAGGAAATATTTGGGCAGCTATTATGGATTAAGTATAGATTCCAGAATGGAAAACTGAAGGCTGAAGAGCTTCTGGGAAGAGGAGGAGTGTGGCCAAACACAATTAGGGATCTCCTTTAAGCCATCACTGCCATCACCATTATCACAGAATCCTTCACTTCCTATAAGACATCAGTCAAGTACTGTCTTCTGTAGGAACCTCTCCTGATTCACTCACCTTCTAGTTTGCTCCCTCCTTAACTACTTTGTAGTTAATTAATTTGTATTTATTTTCTATTTATTCTAAAAGACAGCCTAGCTTAATGGCTAGGGAACTCACTTCAAAGCTAAGAATACGACTAGAATCCACAATCCTAGACTCTGACATACATAGACTGTGTGACCCTGGGTAAGTCACTTAACCTCTCAGTTTCATAAATGATTCTTTAAGACTGTGAGATACAATGAAGGTAACACCCCAGACCTACACCTGGAAAAAAAGTTTCCTCATTTAGAATTTCCTATACTGGTAAAATTATAGATTCAGTCCCTAACTCTATCCTATATTAATCAATCTGGTATATGACGATGTTTGTACATGTCTTCCTCATTAGATTGTAATCTCCACACTAGATGAAGGGAGTACAGAGATAAAAATGAGAGGTCCCATTCTCAAAGATCATACTATCGAACAAGGGGAACAACACACATAATCTTTGTCATACACAAGATATATACAAAGTGGATGTAGAATATCTTTAGAGGATGTAATACTAGAAGGTAAGGAGAACATGAAAGGCTTCCTAGAAAAGATGTTGCTTGAGCTAAATCTTGAAGAAGAGCAAGGATTCCAAAATGCAAAGAGAGAGGGCAAATTATTCCAACCATTAGGGGATAGTTAGTGCAGAGACATGGAGACAAGAAGCAGTACGGTTTAAGGGGAAATAAGTTGGCCAGTATGGCTAGACTGGAATGCAAGGAAGGTAGAAATCTGTAAGGAGATAAGAAAGGTACAAAGGGAACAAGTTGGGGAAAGCTTTGAAATGGCAGAATTGTTTATATTTTATTTTAGAGGTGAAGAAAGGGGATAGCATTAGAGTTTATTAACAAGGGAGGTGATGTTTATTTCTTAAATGTATATTTATTTATTATAGTTTTCAACATTAACTTCCACAAGATTTTGAGTTCCAAATTTTCTTCCCATTTCTCCCCTCCTTTATCCTAATACTGTATGCATTCAGATTACCTCTTCCCCCAATCTGCCCTCCCTTCTATCCCACCCACCCTTCTCTTATACCCTTTCTCTTCTGTTTTCCTGTAGGGTATGATAGATTTCTATACCACATTGCCTGTGTATCTTATTTTCCAGGTGCATGTAAAAACAATTTTTAAAATTCATTTTTTAAAACTTTAATTTAAATTTAATTTAATTTAAAAAAAAATTTTCCAAATTCTCTCCCTTGCTCCCTCCCCACCCACCTTCATTGAGAAGACAAGCAATTCAATATAGGTCAGATTGTATAGTCAAGCAAATCACCCCATAATGGTCATGTCATGAAAGACTAAGCATATTTCCCTCCATCCTATCCTACCCCCATTTATTATATTTTCTCCTTTGACCCTGTCGCTCCTCGAAGGTGTTTGCTTCTGATTACACCCTCCCCCAATCTACCCTCACTTCTGTCATCCTCCCCCTTTCTTATCCCCTTCCCTCCTACTTTCCAGTAAAGATAAGATAGATTTTGATGCCCAGTTAAGTGTGTATATCATTCCCTCTTTGAGCAAAATCCAGTAAGACTAAGGTTCACTCATTCCCTCTCACCTTCCCTTCCCCTCCACTGTAAAATGTTTTCTTGCCTCTTTTATGTGAGATAATTTACCTCATTTTACCTCTCCTCTTCTCCTTCTCCCAGTACATTCCTCTCTCATCCATTAATTTTTTTAAATTTATTAATTTAACTTTTAACATTCACTTCCACAAAATTTTTGGTTCCAAATTTTCTCCCCATTTCTCCCCTCCCCCCACCCCAAAACACCGAGCATTCTAATTGCCCCTATCACCAATCTGCCCTCTCTTCTAACATCCCTCCTTTCCCTCATCACCATCTTCTCTTTTGTCCTGTAGGGCAAGATAACTTTCTATACCCCATTACCTGTATTTCTTATTTCCTAGTAGCAAAAACAGTACTCGACAGTTGTTCCTAAAACTTTGAGTTCCAACTTCTCTTCATCCCTCCCTCCCCACCCCTTCCCTTTGGGAAAGCAAGCAATTCAATGTAGGCCATATCTGTGTAATTTTGCAAATGAGTTCCATAATAGTTATGTTGTGTAAGACTAACTATATTTCCCTCCATCCTATCCTGCCCCCCATTGCTTCTATTCTCTCTTTTGATCCTATCCCTCCCCAAGAGTGTTGACCTCATATTGCTCCCTCCTCCCATTGCCCTCCCTTCCATCATCCCCTCCACCCTACTTATCCCCTTCTCCCCCACTTTCCTGTATTGTAAGATAGGTTTTCATAACAAAATGAGTATGCATGTTATTCCTTCCTTTAGTCGATTGTGATGAGAGTAAACTTCATGTTTTTCTCTCACCTCCCCTCTTTTTCCCTCCACTAAAAAGTCTTTTGCCTGCCTCTTTTATGAGAGATAATTTGCCTCATTCCATTTCTCTCTTTCTCCTCCCAATATATTTCTCTCTCACCACTTAATTTCATTTTTTTAAGATATGATCCCATCCTATTCCATTCACTCTGTGCTCTCTGTCTCTGTGTTCACCCCTTAATTTTATTGTTACCTTTTCATGTTTCTCTTGAGTCTTGTATGTGAAAATCAGTTTTTCTCATTAGCTCTCCTTTTGTTCTCAAGAATGGATTAAATCCCTCTACATCATTGAATATCAACCCCCCTCCCCCATTAAATACACTTCATTTTGCTGGGTACATGATTCTTGATTTTAATACTAGCTCTTTCAACCTCTGAAATATTATATTCCAAGATCTCTAATCTTTTAATGTAGAAACTGCTAAATATAGAAGCTGATTGTATTTCCATAATGATTGAATTTTTCTGGCTGCTTACAATATTTTCTCCTTGACCTGAAAAATCTAGAATTTGGCTATAATATTTCTGGGAATTTTCCTTTTGGGGTCTCTTTCAGGGGGTGATCAGTGGATTATTTTAATTTTAATTTTCCCTTCTGGTTTTAAAATTTCAGAGCAGTTTCTTTGGTAATTTCTTGGAAGATGATGGCTAGGATTTTTTTTCATCATGGTTGTCAGGTAATCCAATAATTTTTAAATTATCTTTCCTGTATCCATTTCCAGTTCAATTGTTTGTTCTCCAATGATATATTTCCCGTTGTCATCTACTTCTTGAGTCTTTTGGTTTTGTTTTATAGTTTCTTGATTTCTCACAGAATCATTAGCTTCCATTTGCTCCATTCTAATTTTTAAGGAATTATTTTCCTCAGTGAGCTTTTGGATCTCCTTTTCCATTTGGCCAGTTCTGCCTTTTAAGGCATTCTTCTCCTCATTGGCTTTTTGGACTTCTTTTGCCATTTGAGTTAGTCTATTTTTAAGATGTTATTTTCTTCAGTATTTGGGAGGGGGTTCCTTTAGCAAGCTATTTACTCATTTTTCATGATTTTAGTGCATCACTCTCATTTCTCTTCCTAATTTTTCCTCTACCTCTCTTCCTTGACTTTCAATATCCCTTTTTAGCTCTTCCATAGCATGAAACCAATTCATATTTCGGGAGGTTTGGGATGTAGAAACTTTGACTTTGTTGTCTTCTTCTGACCCCCCTTGATCTTTCTTGTCACTAAAATAAGTTTTTATAGCCTGAGTTTTTTTCCCACTGTTTGTTCATTTTCTCAGTCAACTATTTGACTTTTTAACTTTTAAAGAACTTTCAAAAAGACTTTTTAAGGTAGTTCTCTACTTAGAGTGTGGAGTGTGTATTGTCCCAAGCTTTAGGGGTTTTGTGCAGCTGTTTTCAGAGATACTTCTTGGAACCTGTAAGATTTCAGTTCTTCCAAGGTGGTATCATCTAAGGAGAGGTGTATATTACTCTATTGGCCTGTACTCTGGTCTCTGAGTGACCACAAGCACTCTTTTCTGCCCTGGAATTGTGAAGAGGGGTCTCTCTCCACTGCTGCCACAAGCTCTGCTATGCCAGTACTCCTTCTTGCCTCATGACTGCCACCCAGGACTACAACCCAGGTCCAAGTATGGGCAAAGCAACAGAAGCCTGATGCCAGTGACAGCAAAGAGACCTCTGTGATCTCCTTCTGATAAATTGTTCAATCAATCACCTTACCTTCTGTGGGCTGAGAGCTCTACAAGAAGCCACTGCCGCCACCACCACAGTACCACCAGATTGTGTTGAGGCTGGGGTTGGATTGTGTTCCTTTCTCATTCAGGTCCAACAGACCTTTCCCACTGACCTTCTAAGTTATCTTTTGCATTTGTGAGTTGAGAAATCTGGAAACCACCACAGTTGCCTATGATTCAATGGCCTGAGGACTGTTCCAGGTTCTCTGGGGCTGGGTCTATGCTGGCATGGCTTGAGCTAGACTAATTCCTCCCCTAGCCCAGTGCAACAGACCTTTCCTGGCTGAAAATTTATTTCATTCTGATTTGTTGTGGGTTCTGCTGCTCTAGAATTTTTAGAGTCATTTTTACAAGTATTTGGAGAGGTTTGGGGGGAGATCTATGGCAAGTTCCCACTTTTACTCCACCATCTTGGCTCTACCCCCCACCCTGGGAAGTGATATGCTTAGACCTGTATTTTAGGAATATCAATTTTGTAGCTGTATGAGATATGGACAAGAGTGGGTAAAGTCTCAAGGTACAAAGTCCAATTAGGAAATTATTGAATTTGTACAAATTAAAGGTAATAAATCCCTAAATAAGGATGATACTTGTGTGATTGGAGAGGAGACATATAAACATTTTGGATAGGAATGATAAGATTTGTCAACTGATTGAATACATGAGATGAAAAAGAGTGAGAAGCAGATAATGAAACCAAAGGTCTGAACCTGATTTACTAATGTCAATACAACACTAGTAAGGAAGTTCAGAGGAGGGGTTAGTTTGTGAGGATGGTTAGCTAATGAGCTATATTTTAGACATGTTGAGTTTGAGTTGCTTCTGTGACCTCCTATTTAAAATGTCCAATAAGCAGTTGGTGATCAGTGTTGAAGTTTAGGAGAGATACTAGAGACTAGCCAAATAGATCTGGGAATCACTGGAAAATTGAACCTAGGGGAGCTGATGAGATTACCAAAGGAGAGCCTTTAGAGAGAAAAGAAAAAGAAACCTAGGACAAAGCCTTTGTGTATACCTAAAGTTTGAGAGTCCAACGTGGATGAAGACACAACAAAGGAGATCAAGAAAGGGCTTTCACATAGGCAGGATAAGAACCATGATAAAGCAGAATATGTAGAAGTTTGCCAAATGTAAAAGAGAGATCAAGAAGGATGAGAATCCAAAGGAGTGCACTAAATTTGAAAATTAAGATTTAAAGAGTGCATTTTCAGCCGAATAATCAAATCAGAAGATAAGTTTAGAAAAGACTGAGAAGAAAAGCAGTAGAGGCACCAAATGTTGATGGAATTTTTAAGGATTTATGGGGGAAGAGGAGAAATATAGCATTTTAGCTAGGAGAGATGGCAGCATCTAGGGAGGATATATCCTTATATAGATACATGTTTTCTCACATGATAGAATATCAATTCTTTGAGAGCAGATATTGCTTCATTTTTGTCTGTTTATCTCCCTAGTACTTAGTATATATAAGGCCTAATACATAACAGGCAGGAGTTGAGTAGATGTTTGTTGATTGATTGTTGATGGATTAGCATCACCATTACCTCCAAGATTATACTGATCACTCATGTATTTGATGACCATTGGTAGTAGTTTTAAATTTTGGAGTCCCAGGGTAAAATATCAGAAATATTTCAGATTGATTTAAGAAATAAATACATTTTATAAGAACCCTCTTCCCCTTTCCTTAATGACAACCCTTCTTTCTCTAAAGATGAGGCTTCCTCGGGGGTGGTGACATCCATTATGATCTTTTCTTTTTTGCTACTATTCAGTCATTTCAGCCATGTCTAATTCTTTGTGACCCCATTTGAGATTTTCTTGGCCAAGATACTGAAATGGTTTGCCATTTCCTTCTCCAGCTCATTTTACAGATGATTAAACTAAGGCAAATGAGTTAATGACTTGCCCAAGGTCACACAGCTATTATGTGTCTGAGGCTCGATTTGAACCCATGTCATCCTGACTCCAGACCTGGTTCTCTATCCACTAAACCTGTTCTAAGTTCAAGGTTCCCCATAAGCTTTCTCCCTGGAATTAAATGTAAAGTAAGTCTGTGATGTGGTAATTCAGTCTGCAACTCAACATAACATCTAGAAAATTGAAAACATCTGGATAATTATCTGAAGATCAAAGTAAGCCCTTCCTCAACAGCCCAGGTTACTCTCAGTGAAAGATCTCTTATTTCTATAGTTCCTAGTGATGGAAAGATGTGCTTGTGCAACTTATAATTCCAACTACTCCTCCCTCCACAATGCTGGCAGCCACAGGAACAGGAGTTCTTCACCCCGGGCTGCTGATTTCATCCAGCCATCTTTGCATCAAGCTCTTCCTGGAACTCAACTACGAACTGCTGACTCATTACTCTTTCTGGTAAGAAAAGAAACAAGCAGAAAGAGGAGTAGGGGCTGAGAGGGATAGTAGAGAGAGTGAGAAGAGGGATAGGAGAGATATAGAGAGATGTGGGGAGAGAGAGAGAAAGAGAGAGATAGAGACACAGAGAGACACAGAGATAGGCAGAGACAGAGACACACAGAGACAGAGGTACACACAGAAAGACAGAGAGATGGGAGACAGAGACAGAGAGAGACACAGAGATAGACAGAAACACAGAGACACAGAGATAAAGAGACAGAGAGAGATGGGGGAGACAGACACACACAGAGAGACACAGAGACAGACAAGGAGGGAGGGAGGGAAGAGGAGACAGACAGGGACTGCAGACATGGACCAGCCAAACACATCTAAACTCATTTGGACTCAGGACAGCCTCAGCTTGCCAAAAACCGGACTGTCTGGCCAACAGGATCTGGCACTTTCCCTGTTGCTCCATTAGAATCACAGAAAACTATAACTGGGAAAGGGGTCATTATGCCCAGCCTCCCACACAGACCAGAAATTCTCTTCATTGTCACCCTGAAAAGTAGACATCTAGCTTTTGCTATGACACCTCTAATGATGGGGAAGTCATTGAGGGGCTCAGACCTATCATTCTATTTTTTAGCCAGCTTTCAGTGTTGAGAAATTCTTTTCCAACACTTGAGAGGGGATCTGACCATCGCAGAGGACAATAGGATTAGTATCTCCCTTTTTTTTCTTGCAAAACTTCTTCTGATGCTGCCTGAAATCTTTGCAATAAAGGGCCTATGTAGCTAAGGTCGCGATTTCATTTACATGATCAATAAATAAGATTGCATTAGTTTTTTGGCTAATAATCATTACAGAATTTCAGCTCACTACTTGATACTTCATTGGTGACCTCAGATGTGTCCTTTCCCATCTTTGGAATTGTTTCCTTTTTGGTAAAAGGAAGAAATTGAACCGAGTGATCTAAGAGATCCTATCTTGATAGACCTTGATAGTCTTTTCTCTATGTTTCTTTGTCTCATTAATTGTACTCCATTTGCATATGATTCCTCCTCCCCTATTGGGACTCAGAAGATAGAACTGAGAAATCTTGGAACCTAAGAGCTGAAAGGAACTTTATAGGCCATAAAATGCATTCCACACAAGAATAAGAATCTACCCACGGATATGTCCAACAACAAACCAGTCAACCTAACTTCCATTGAGAAGGAAACTACTTCATTTCTAAGAACAAATAAAAAAAAATCTCATTCTATTTTTAGTTACAATGATTCAAAAATTCTTTTTACATCAAAATCATATTTGTTTCTTTTCAGTCGTCACTAACTGTTTTGCCCTCTGGGTTAAGAAGAACAACAGCCATCCATTCCATCTTCCACACGTCAATCCACCAATGGACACAGCTATTATGTGACTAGGGGTGTACTAGTAAATGCTGACAACCAATTTTCAGGGGGCTGGGCTGAGGAGAGACAAGTATACAGTTGACATACTTTCAGATTTAATTGGCAATATTAACTTTTTCTCCATTTCCTTCCTAAGTGTAGACAGTTAATAAAACAATAAATCAATCCCTGATCTGTATACTTATTGACTTTTCAGGTATAAATGCTCATGCTGAAAATTTAACAATCAAGTGTCTTGGTTTGAGCTGGCTCTAAAACATTCCCTCATCTTTCTACCTCCTCCCCTGTGAAGATAAATGTCCCTAGTTCTTCCAAATGATCCTAGTATGGCATAGTGTCCAGTCTTCCCATTATACCTATCTTACTTTCCTAGACTTGACTAAGCTTGTCTATGTCCTAGCAGCTAGGTGATACAATAGGTAGCATACTGGACCTGGAGTCTGGAAGGTCCAAGTCCAAATTTGGCCTCAGATATTTGCTAAATGTGTGTCCCTGGACAAACCACTTAACCTTTTTTTGCCTCTGTTTCCTCATCTGAAAAATGGGATGATAATAACACTTACCACACACCCCCGGGGTTGTTGTAAGGCTCAAATGAAATAATATTAATAAAAGGTACAGTGCCTGGAACATAGAAATCATTTTATAAATGTTAGCTATCATTATTATGTTGCTGTTGCTAAAATGCAACACTCTGAAATGAACATAATATTCCAGTTTGGGCCTAACCATGGCACAGTATTATTGAATTATTACATTTCTCGTCCTGTACACCACATTTCTCTTAATGCCACCTGAAATCACCTTAGTTTTCTGTCTGCAACATTCTGCTGCCTCATACTAAACTTGCAATCCACTAAAACCTTCAGATTATTTCTTTTCAAATACCTGTTTATTTCTTTCATTTTTTGGTAAAGTTATTTTTTTTAACCCATTGTAGAACAATATATGTCCCTTTTATAAGTAATTAGGTAGAACTATTAAAATGCTACCCATGGAGTCAGTAAGACCTAAGTTCAAATCCTGTCTGTGACACTTAGCATATATGTGATCCTGGGAAAGTCATCTAACCTCTGTCTGCCTTAGTTTCCTCATCTATAAAATGAGAATAATAATAGTACCTAACTTCCACAGTTGTTGTGAAGATGAATTGAGATAATATTTATAAAGCATTTTGAGATAAGTAGTATAAAATATTATATCAATTACATTATTATTGTTATTCCACTTAATTTTATTTGTTTTCGCCTATTGTTGTAGCTTGGCACTTTTTCAACCAATGTCTCTCTTATCTATTTTCCCTCCTGTTCTCAGGCTCTGGAATATTAATGCCATCTGCTAACAAGACACCCCCAGGCAAGTTGTTTTTGGACAGTAGAAAGACTGATGCTTTGAAAAACCTGGCTTCAAATCACAGTGTGCAACTAACTTACTGTGGAAACTGGGGCAAGTACATTTGTCTCTGTGGGTCTCAGTTTCCTTATCTGAAATATGAGGAAGTAGGACTAGATTTCTGAGGTTCCTTTTATTTATAAATCTATGATCTCTTTGAAGGAAAAAGAACGTATCTGGTCTGTTTTTGGTTTTGTTATGTTAGTAATACATGTGTGGACACTGATACAATAGGACAGAAGGAGAAAACCCAGATGGTTATGGACCTGGGCTATTGCTGTAAGACCACATCCTGCTTATTCCTAGACCTTTACAGGTAGGAATCACAGAATCCCAGAATGTCCAAACTGGATGGTATCAAGATCATCTAGTCCAGACCCTTTATTTTATTGATGAGAAAACTGAGACACAGAGAGGGAAAGTCATTTACCCAAGGTCATATCAATGACATAACATCCTGCTAACTGGTAGAGGCAGAACTCAAGTTCAGTTGTCTATGGCTTTTTCTATTGTACGTGATGGATGGATGATTAATTTTCTACTGTGAAAAGTAAATGAATGAATGAATGAATGTGTGATTGATGTATTGATGAATGAATTAATGGATGGATAAAGGAATGAATAAAGCATTGATTAAGTATTTGCTTTGTGCAAAACATTGTGCTGAGCAATAAGGATATCAATAGAAATGTAAAACAGTTCCAGCTCTCAAGGACCTTACAGAAAGACATCACATATGGTACGTTTCAGCTGCAAGTCAGATTGAAAGGTCCTGTGGTCCTTGTATGTGTCAAAGCAGATGGTAATGCTGTTTTTTAATGTCATTTCTGATGTTGAACCATTTGACGGCGCCAAGGACTTTGTTGACAATGATTTTCTTTTCTGGGTCTTCAATAGGTGTGGCTGTGGTCACTGAGGAGCTGCTGCCAGTCTGTGGCTCCACAGGGTTGCTTCCCAGAATGATGGCTAAGGGCACTAGGCTGGAAGTATTGTTATTCCCAAAGCTCTTGGGTTCAGGGTCTTGGGCTGTTTCCATCAGGAAGTGAGGGGAGATTTTGGACATGGTCATGATGTTGGTGAGACTTGTCTTCTACATGCTGCCTCCTCTCTCTCTTTCCCAGTGTGCCTTGTTGCTTTAGCTAGTCTGGCCAGCCCTGCTGGTGAGGATGCCTGGTCTCTTCTTCTCAAGAGCCTGTTTCTTGGATGATTGTTCCAAGGACTAGCTTGGAGGCAGGATCCATGTATGTATGTATATCTTTATAAATATATTTATAAATATATATGATATACTTATAAATATATAATATATATATTTATATGCATACCACAAAGCAGAAGAAACAGACAGCATAGCACTACAACCTTATTGAAATATAAAAAAAAAGAAAATAATTCATAGGAATCATGGAATCAAAAGTATCCAAAGAATCCTGGACCAATGAGAGTAACCCAAGGACCTTCATTTTCTCCCTATTGTGTCTTTAATAAAGCCTGATCCTGACATTATATATCCTTCATTGTCTGTCCCCAAACTGTTTCTTTCCTAATCTAACACTTCCACCCAGAAGGGGGTGGAGACCCCCAACAAACACCTTATTGTTCCGTCTATGCAGCTTTCCTCAATCCTTTCCCACACCTAGAGTACTGTTTCTATGTCTTCATCTCTGCCTATGGAATCATATCTGTTCTTCCAGGCCCAAATTAAATCTTATACTTAGCAGGAATTCTTCTCTACTCACCACAAATGAAAGAGTTCACTCCTCTGAGAATCCAAAACTGTGTTTATTCTTCTCACATGAGCCTTGTCACTTTCTCAGAAGTCTGTCTTCTATTAGACTTGTAAAGAGCTACATTTAAGCCCTTTTAAAGGAAAAAAAATTCAACAATTTCCTAACAATAAGAGCTGTCACAAAGTGGATTACAACACTGTCTTGGGAGACAGTGAGTTCTCCATCTCTTGAAGTCTTCAAGTAGAAGCTGTATGACCACCTGTTGGGGATGTTGAAGACAGGATACTAATTCTGGAATGAGCTATATGAGACACTCCCCGGGATCCCTTCCAGCTCTTTGACCTGTGAAAATCTTATTCCCAAGACTTCCTGAAAGGACGGCTGAACAGGAGACAAACCCCTCCCACATACCTAGCCAAACAAGACCCTGAAGTTTGCAGCAGACTGAAAAATGATCAAGAAATTCTTGAAACCAGAAAATTATAATGATTTTTACACCAGAATCCTGAGGCAATAGGAAGGTAGACCTCTCCAATAAAGTAAGAACCATAATGATCAAAGATTTTTCTCATTGTCCAGAGGCAGTGAGGATGGAGGACTTCGTTGAGAAGGCTCAGAAATCCCTGGGCTGGGGACCTGGGGAACACTGATGCAAACCTACTACGCAGCAGATGTGCTATTGTTCCATGTCCCACCTCACAGTCCCAACTAGTCTTTTTCATGTTTTAAAGTCATCAAATATTGACCTCCTTGAGCCTGTGTGCACTAGCTACCCCAAAGAGGCAATGTTATAGGCAGACTTCAGAAAAACTTGGAAAGACTTATATGAACTGATGCTGAGTGAAGTGAGTAGAACCAGGAGAACATTGTACACAGTAACAGCCACACCATGCAAGGACTTAGTTGTTCTCAGCAATGTGAGGACCTAAAACATTTCCAAGGGACTAATGAGGCTAAATGCCATCCACACCCAGAGAAAGAACTAAGGAGTCAAAATGTAGAATGAAGCAGACTATTTTTTTTTTATTTTGTTTTTTTGCTTCTTTCTCATGGTTCCTCTCATTCATTATAATTCTTCTATACAACATGACTCATGTGAAAATATGTTTAATAGGAATGTATTATATAGAGTCTGTATCAGATTGAATGCTGTCTAGGGGAAGAGACGGAAGGGTAGGGAGAAAATTTAAAATTTATGGAAGGAAATGTTGAAAAGTAAAAACAAATAGACTTTTTAAAAAGGCAAATTACATAGTGGAGTTTTGGAATTTTCAAATTAGGAGACCCAAATTCAGATTCTAATTCTGAGACTTAATAGACATGTGACCTTGGGCAAACTATTGTACCTCCCTGACTCTCAGTTTCTTCATCTGTAAAATGGGGATGACAATATTCACTCTACTATCTCACAGAGTCAAAACTAAGCCTTTCAAATCTTCAAAACACTATATAAATATGAATTATTGTAAAATCCCTTTTTTGGATCCTCTAATACCCTGGCAGATGTATCCATTCAATGAGGTGGATCTCAAGGTATTTCTAGCAGCCCGGACACCATTTACCAGGAGAACCTACATAGTATTGCTTGTAGCCTCTTTGTCTCTGTGTCGTAGAGTGCTCCACTGTCCCAAAACAAATGGAGATCAAAGTGGGAGACCAAAGCCCTTCTTGCTATGCTAAGGAAGATGAGCTCTATGTTCCCATAAATAAGGAATATGCTGTGACCCACAGGATTTCCCAAAATGTGGCATGGTTCTGTCACTCATTCCCCCTGTGACCTTAGATATCACTTCCCTGAATCTCAGTTGCCCCATCAGGGAAGCTGATACCTACTGTATTTCTCTCAAACAAATGGGAACATAATTTTCCTCCTGAATTTCCTCAGCTGTTTCAAAACCACTTTAAATGATGATAAAGATGTATTCCCCACTCTACTACCCTCTACACACACACACATACCCATAAACTAGGTTCCCAGGAATTTACAGGCACAAAATAGTGATCAGTCCTGAAATGGGAAACAGATTTTCACAATTCACACCCCATGAACTCCAACTGCCTGGATTTCATGAGGCGAGAACTAAAAATTGACAAGATGCAACCAAACCCTTCATAGCTCTGCCTCACAGCTGAGTGGCTGGTGTCATGATGAGGGGAGGAAGGTGGAGACTGGGAGTCAGAGCACAAGGTTTCTTTCCCAGTTATACCACTTACTCCCCGTGGGATCTTGGACCAATTGCTTCCTTTCCCTGGGTCTCAATTATCCCATCTGTGAAGGAGGGAGACAAATCACATCTCAAAATAACCACATAATAATCATGATGAAGAATTTTGAATCAAATGAGATAATATTTGTAAAGAGTTTATCACAGCGTCTATCATGTAGTAGGCATTTAATAAATGTTTCTCTCTGTGTCTACATATATTATATATACACATATAGATATATAGACACAGAGAGAGAAATACTTAGTATAAATCAGAGAATGTTCAATTTAGGGTTAGAGAATATTCAACATTATATATATATCTTATCTCATTTGATCCTCACCTGAAAGGTAGGTTCTAGTATACACACACACATACACACACACACACACACACACACACACACACAGAGCTTAAAGTTGGCAGCTTGATTTACATGCATCATCTCATTTGATTCTCCCACTAACTTGATGAGAGAAGTACTAAAGGTACTGTTATCCTCATTTTTCCAGATGAAAAAACTGAGGTTCAGAGAGGTTAAGTAATTTGGTCACAAAGTTATTTTCAGCAGCAGAATTTGAACTCAGACTCCTTCTGACTCTAGCACCCTTTATACTAGGTTCCCTTTTCATGGAGATGTGTGCAGTCAATGGACATCTGAGATAAGCTCATACTCATCACTGCAAGGAATGAGTGACTTAATGAAGCTCATAGGAGAAGAGGAAGAAACAATGCATGGGCAATGTATTGTAGCTCAAAAGAGCAGAAGAAAGGTACATGGGGCAGACCAGTCACAAGTAGGCACATAAGAAGGATGAGGATGAGGATGAGCGTAATGATGAGTCAACATTTACATAGTTCTTCAAAGATGGCTAAGTGAAGTTTAAGGAAGGCTTAGTCCTTCAATGGCACTCTTCCTATTTAAGCATTGGTTGCTTAATGAATGAAGCATTGATCCTGGAGTCTAGAAAATCTGAGTTCAAATCTTGTCTTAGTCACTTCCTAGCTGGGTAAGTTATTTTATCTGTCTTTCTCTGATTCCTCATCTGGAAAATGGACATAAAAACGATACCTGCCTCTCAGGGATATTGTGAAGCTCAAATGAAAGAATATAGGTAAAACACTTGGTAAATATAAACACATTATGTAAATAACTATTATTATCAAAATTCTCAAGGATAGCCTTAATTCTGTAGCCTAAGCCAGAAATGTACCAGAAGTCCTCTGTTATAAAGGAATCAAGGGAAGAAAGTGGGGTCTTGTCTTCACATCCTCTGTTGAAAGTGGAGGTAGGAAATGTAACTCACTCTCCTGCGGTTCAGACATTGCTCTTTATCTAGAGTTTAAATTTTTCCCCTAAGAGTTGGAAGGGACTTTAGAGATCATCTAGTTCACTGCACCCATTTTATAGGTGAGCAACCAAGTCTCAGAGGGGGCAAGCAATTTGTCAAAAGCTGCCCAAGTGCCTAATAGCAGTGCCTGGATTTCAACCGAGCTCTCCTGACTCCCAATCCAGTGTTGTTTTCACTATGCTACCATGAGTGTTATTACTTCCAATAGGCTTAGCACATGGAACATAGACTAGTAGAGCTGATACTGTTATTCAGTCATGTCTAACTTCTCGTAAATTCATTTGGGGTTTTCTCAGCAGAGATACTGGAGTGGCTTGCTGTTTCCTCCTCCAGCTCATTTTTTTACAGATAAGGAAACTGAGGAAAACATGATTAAGTGACTTTCCCAAGGTCACACAACTAGTAAGTGTCTGAGGCCGTATTTGAACTCAGGAAGCTAAGTCTTCCTATACTGTGGAATCTTCCACTGCCCCACCTTGCTGTTGTCACATTATCATTTTTAAGGCATTCCTTAATTACGTAGTATATGTCAGAGACTGTGCTATGTATGCACTTTATAAAGCTTATCTCATTTGATCCTTACCTGAAAAGTAGGTGCCTGTAGTAGTCCCATCTTACAGATGGGGAAACTGAGATAAATTGACTTGCCCAGGGTCACACAGGTAACAAATATCCAAGGCCACATTTTAACTCAGTTCTTCCTGACTCCAAGTCCAGGACTCTACCCACACCTCTACCTAGAAATCATCTTATAAGTCCCTCATTTTATAGAGCTGACAATCCCAACAAAAAAAAAAAAAAAAAGTAACTTACCCCAGGTGAGATGATGATTTAGCTGCAGATTGAAGACTTGGTATCTGGTCCTGACCAGGACTTATATTACTACACCATGATGCCTTTCCTAGAGATGGAATCAGATCAACAAAGAATTTAAAAGAAGAAAAGGAGACAGAATAATTATTTATGTAGTCCTAATGGGGAGTGGCCCCAAAGTTAACAACCTACTCTAACCATTTCCCTCTCACTTATCTCAGCCAGAAATGAGTTATCCCTTCCATAATATGACTTTTCCCATGATAGTTTTGATATATCACAGTTTGGCATAAGAAATTAAATGGGAATTTGGGGAGAATTTTGCAGAAGCTGCAAAAAACAAGTGGAGGCCAGCAGATGACAGAGTCTATGATCAAGTAATTAACCCAAATATTATAATAAGGTATTGTAAACGCTCCATAAAAGAACAAGAAAAAAATCAGACTTCTTTTCTGGCATGAAGGAAGGGAGATTCCAAAAATTTTAAGGGGATTTTCCAGCTCATGGGGCATGAGGGGTCACATCCTTAATCCCCACAATGTGCAAAGGATAACTGTATTTTGAACTAGATGGCCTCTATTATCAGTGCCAGTGCTCATAATCTATCCTCAGTTCTAAATTCGTTCTTTTCTGGCTTTATCCATTGCATCTTTTCCTCTCAGACCTCATGTACACAGTCATTTGCTTTGATTACACTAGAGGGAAGTTATAAGCCACAGGAAACACAGAAGCAATCACTGTGATGCCCCCATGGAGCTAAAGCTGAGCTCTGACCCCAATTTATGGCCACGCTGGGGAAAGAGATATCTCTGCCCACACTGGTGCTGTATTTTTCTTCTGCAGCCTGGACCCAGCTCTCTTCCCAGAATGCTTTAGGGAAACGGAGCCGTGGAGAGGGATTTGTTATCAAAGAGTAGCAGGGAAATTTGGTACAAATCATTTGTCAGCCTAGACCTCTGAATACCTCTGGTGCCAAGAAATTATTTTTTTGGACGGGAAACAAATATTAGTTTTAGAGGTTTGTGTTTTTTCCCCTTCTTCTCTCTGCTCCCCCATTCCTTTCAACTTAGTTCAGCAAACATTTTAATAAGTGCCTATGGTAAGTTAAGTAATGGGTTGTCCTTGTAGATCTCCCAGCAGCCTTTGACACTGCCAAACATTGTCTCTTCTTTGATACCCTCTTCTTTTTAGGTTTTTGTGGACACCACTACCTCCTGAGTCTCCTCCTATCAGACTGCTGCTTCTCTGTCTTCTTTGCTGGATTCTCATCCAGGTCATGCCATTTTACCATGGACATTCCTCAAGGTTCTGTCCTAGGCTCTCTTTTCTTCTCCCTCTACACTACTCCACTCGGATCTCCCAGTCTAATCTGGGATGAGACATGAACATAAATAACAATAATGCACAAGTGGCATATGCCACGACATATGTGTGATAAGTGTCTAAGAGAGGAGTTAACGAAGTAAGGGGCTGTGCGTAGAGGGCATCACTGACTGGGAATCAGCGATGGCTTGATGGAAGAGGTGAAATTTAAGTTGAGCCTTGAATGATGGTTAAGAACTCAACATATAAAACCCCAAAAAAGAAGTCTTGGGCAAATTACAGGCTGTAAGCACCAAAGTGCACACTCAACTAATCCTGGAACCTCTAGCTGCCCCCCTCATAATATTATTAATAGACATTTATATATCACTTGAAGTTTGAAAAATATATACATCATCTCATTTGAGCCTCACAATAGTCTCATAAGGTAGATAATACAGATGTGCTTATTTTATATGTAATGGGGCTTTTGGAGCGTGCCCAAACTGCCTAACATGGAGACACTACTAAAGGGGCATACCCGGCCATGCTTAGATCTAAGATAGAGGCATTCTGCATCCCCTCCCACATGGGTGGGGTTAGTTTCCTTTCTTTAGATACATGGCAGAAAGACTACACCAATAAAACTTGTGAGACTGAGACAATTGATTTTTTTCTAAATATTTTTTTCCTATGCATTCAGTAGGTCCAAAGGATGGAGATAGGAGTTCACCCATAGAACAGGCACCATGATCACCTCACCTTACGTTTTCCAACGGTTCTGAAAAATGGATCTAGGAGTATTTACTTCTATTTTGTGCTGTTTGTCTTCAGTTTCAGTTCCTGGTGGGGAGTTCAAGCTGCAACAATCTCAAAGACCAGATGGACTTACTAACGCCTTCTACGCAGACACTCTTCGAAACCTTTTTGTCCCTCCTCAAACCCCTCCCCAACTCCCTTATCTGAAAATTTTGCCCCATATTTTACAAAATAAAAGAATTGAGGCCATTCACCCCCTCATCTCCCATCACTCAGATGCTTTCTGTCACTGTCTCCTCCTTCATCCTTGTCTAATATGATGAAGTAGTTTTATTCTTTACCAAGAGAACCGTTCCATTCCCTCTCCTCTAATAGATTGCCCCTTCTATCACTTATATTCATTCTCTCCTTCTCTACTAGCTCATTTCCTGCTCCCTACAAAAATGCCCACATCTCCCCCACCGTAAAAAATCCCTCACTTGATCCTTCCATCGCCACCATCTATTGTCCCATATCTCTTGGGTCCTTTGTAACTAAACTTCTCCAAAAGGCAGTCTGAAATAATTACCTTCACTTTCTCTCCTCTCACTCTCTTCCTGACCTCTTACCATGTGGGAAACTGCCTCTTCAGAATTACTAATGATGTCTTATTTGCCAAATCAAATGACCTTTTCTCAATCCTTTTCTCCTTGACCACTCTGCAACCTTTGGCACTACTAATTGATCTTTTTTCTTTTTAGATTCTGGGACATGATTTTCTCCTGGTTCTCCTCCTGTCTATCAGACTGCTCCTTCCCTGACTTATTTGCTGGGTTTTTGTCCAGGTCATGCCTTCTTACCAAAAGTGTTCTTCAAGGTTCTGTCCTAGGCCCTCTTTTCTTCTCCCTCTATACTACTTCACTTGTGAACTCATCAGCTCCCATGGATTTAATTTCCATTGATATGCTGATAATTCTCAAATCTACCCTTCTTGTACTAACTTCTCTCCTCTCTTGCATCTATAACTGATTTTCAGAAATCTCAAACTGGATGTTCAGTAGACATCTTAAACTCAGTATGTCCAAAATGGAAGTCAGTGTCTTTCCCCCAAACTCTCCTCCTCTCCCACTTTCTCTATTACTGACAGGTGGTAACAATATCGTCCCAGTCTCTCAGGTTCACCAGCTTGGAATCATTCTTAATTCCTCACTATCTCTTACCCACCCAAGCTGTTTCTAACTCCTGTAGATTTCACCTTTGCAAAATCCCTCAAATATGGCCTCTTCTCTCCTCTATCATTGCTACCACTCTAGTGCAGGTTCTCATCACCTCATGTCTGATTTATTACAATAGCCTGATGGGGAGTCTCAAATCTCCCTCCATTCCAACCATCTTCCATTGAGCCACTAAAGAGATTTTCTTAAAGTACAGATCTGATTATGACATTCTCCTCCTCCTTCCTGCCACTGCTTTACACTCTGGTGGCACACAGAATCAAATACGGAATGCTCTATTTGGGATTCAAAATCTTTCATAAGGTAGCCCTCTCCTACCTTTCTAGTCTTTTTAAGGTATTCTCTGACTTGTACCCTTCATCTCCTTGGTTTTTCATGCACCTATCTATCTCTTGGCTCTGGGAATTCTTTCTGGTTATCTCCCATACCTGCAATGGTCTCCCTCCTTCACCCTCACTACTAACCTCCCTGTCTTCCTTTAAGTGCCATTAAGATCCCAACTTCTACAGGAAGCCTTACACAAACCCTCTCATTTATAGAACCTTCCTTCTGACAAATTATCTCCATTAGAGTATAAGCTCCCTAAGGCTAGACACTCTCTTTTGCTTCTTTCTGTATCACCAGTACTTAGCACAGTGCCTAGTACAAAGGATGCATTTAATAAATGTTTATTGATTGAATGATTGATTGCAGGTGGGATAGTATAACCAGCCTGCCTGGCAGGGAAACTCAGATAAGCCAAGGTGTCTAGGAATCCAAAAACATTTTAAACATGGAATTGGGACTGTATCCATAGGAATTGAGCTCAGTTATTAACTAATCTCCTTCACTTCCCCAGAGACTGAGGTAAGGGGGAGGGATTATGCCTCCCATGTTTTGGGGGGAGTAAGTTTATAGAGGTGTTTGTATATGTTATTATACTTTTTGAAGTAATTTAAAAAAACAAAAACTAATCCAACTATTAGTGCCTAAATGGAACTAGGGCATAGGAGTCCCTTCCCTGCAATTGGATTAATAGCAACTGAGGCTTGACCTATTTGCATAAAGGGTAGTCACATTCCCCAGCCCCCTTTAGGGTATCAAAGAACCCAAGGGAGGAAAGAAAAATAAAACATGTAGTCTTCAGGCAATGAGGGGCCAATGTAGTTAGTGTTACATGTGGATGAAAAAAACTAAAGCTCAGAAGGAAGACATGCCTTGTCCACAGTCACTCAACAAGTTGAAGTCAGAGGTAAGATGTGCCCCCTGACATTTCTAACTACAATTCAGTTATATATGCTTATCTTACATTTTCTCTCCTTCCTTGGCAGTAGCCAGGAAAATGAAAGACATTACACAAAGTCCTTATACTTCTCAAACAGCACTTAGATTTGGGCTTTTACCTAAGGCTAAGGGGTCAGTATCCCTTCCTGGTCTTTAGAATTGGGGAAATATTCTACAACTCCTCCATCTCCCACCCCTCTTTCCTGTCCTCTCATTCCCAAAGGAGCCATCAACATTCATTCACATCATTCATTCATTCCCTTAAAATCATCAATAAGCACCTAATTTTGGCACATTAGTTTTGTTTCCCCAACCAATCTGTAAACTCCCTGAGGGTATAGTACCATGCTGGTCACATTTGTTATTCAACCATTTTTTAGTCATGTCCAACTCTTCCTGACTCCATTTGCCATGTTCTTGGCAAAGACTCTGGAGGGATTCATCATTTCCTTTTCCAACTCATTCTACAGATGAGGAAATAGAGGCAAACAGGATTAAGTGACATGGCCAGGGTCACATAGTTAGTAAGTATCTAAGGCCAGATTTGATGGCTTAGAAAAATGAGTTTTCCTGGCTCTAGGCCTGGTACTCTAACTACTTCACCACCTAGCTGCCCATACTGGTCATATACATAATAAATAATACTTAATGAAATCATTCAAAAACCCAAAGTTTCATCAGTGTAGATTATCCACACCTACTAGAATACGTACATATATATATATATTTTTGTCATTGACCTCTTTGACAATATAGTGAAGCCTATGGACTAAAACATGAAATAAAATGCATAGTATTACAAAGGAAGCCAATTGTATTGAAATATGGTTATCCATATATACATGTACATATATAAAATTCAATATTATATCAGTTGAATTAAAATATTTAATTATATTAAAATATATTCAATTATAGAATTAATTATATTAAAATTAAATTAAAATTCCATTATACATACATACATGCATGTACATATATATAAATTTAATTATATGTATGTATGTATGTATATGTATGTATATAATTTAATTTCACAAACCTCAAATTAAAAACCCCTATAACAAAGGGTTTCATGAGTATCTGGTGGATTCCCTGGTGACCAACCACAAACTCCTAGCATTCTCAACTCTTAGTTAGAGCAGGCATTAGAGACCATCTGTCCAATCTACACATAAGCAATAACTCCTCCTAACAAATGGGTCTTTCAGATATTGTGTGCAGGCCTCCAGAGAGCGGGAACCCACTGCTTCCCAAGGAAGCCAAATTCATACTTGGATAACTTTCTGAGGCAAATTTAGACTTCATGTAATTAAATTAAGTATATATGTGATATGGTTTTGGAGATTTTCCATTCAATGGTCGTAACTCTATACTGAGGGGCCAAGGAAAACACAACTCTAATTCCCTTTCCCTGTGAAAGCTCTTAAAGACAATTTGTCATCTACTCTCCCATCAAGTCTTCTCCATGTAAATATCCACTATTCCTTCAACTCATCTTAGGATGACCCTTCACCATCTGGGACGCCCTCATATGGAGAGTCAACCCTCTTGTGATGAGGTCCTTTCTTGTCACTTGGGCTGAGTTTTAGATGATAGTTGAACACTCCATTATTTGGTCTGTTCCTAAAGTCTTTGCACTTTTGTAAGATCTCTGATGATTCATATTTTGTTAACGACCGTCTGAGAGCCTAAGATTACCTCTACTCTAGAAGGAAGCATTATATCAAGAAAAATTTTTGAAAAGATGATTATTCAATAAAGTTGCAGAATTGAACTGAATAAGTCTGAAATAAACTGAATTCAAAAGAATTGAAATGATTAGATCGAATTGTTGAATTGAATTGATTTGAGGTGAGTTGGGCCAAAATGATTGTCTTTGATATATGTGAGTTAAAATTAATGGAACTTATTGGACTCAAATTGATTTTAATTTCTTTGAAGTTAATGGAATACAATGAGATTAATTTGAATTGAATTGTATTTGAATGAAGAATGTTGTGTTCAACACTGCTGAGATGACATATGTTGAATCAAACTGAATAGAGTTGTAAGAGGTTGAGTAGACTGGAATAGAATTACATTGAATTCAGTTGTGTGGAAATAAAGTTAATTGAATTGAATTGAATTCATTCCCAATAATAATTTTGTCAGGTGCAGGGATGGCATTAGGTAGTGCTGCGAGTTGGTCATATTTTTATTCAGTCCTTTTTTCACAGGCTTCCTATTCCACATGTCCTATGGGCACATTCACCCATGTACACATACACACATGCACACACACACGCATGCATGCATACACCTGTAGATCCCAGTACTTTATTGTTGACCCTGGTGCCTCCAGTAAGGGAAGAAAGTTCTGATATTATCAGAGTTGATATTATTTCTACCAAATGTTTAGAGGATTACTTCTTTGTTCCACCAGGGATGTGTTCATTTTTTTGCTTGCTTTCTTTAAATTAAATTTTGTTTCTACATCACTTGTATTTCTCCATGTTGCTCCCTCCTTTCTCTCCTAGCGATTGATCTCTTTAAAAAGAATGAAAAGAGGAAATGAAACAGTTTAGCCAAACTAGCTAACCTATCAAAACAATACCTGATGTTTTATACTCAACATTCCATGTACAGGCCTGGCCCCTCACCTCTACAAAACAGCAGGAAAAGGCACCTCCTGATGTCTCTCCTTTGGGGCCATGCCTACTTATTATAATTTTGTATCATTCAGTTTCAGTTCTTTTATTTTCATTGTTCTTCCCACGTGCGTTGTTGTAATCATTGTACATATTGTTTTCCTGGCTTTGCTTACTTCACTTTGCAATTTAAAAGATGTAGTTGGAAAGGGATGATTCTTAATTCTTAGAACAGGAGTGAAGTAGACAAATGGTTGATGCTGAATGTAAAGTAGCCCAGCCTGACAGGAACTCATGTGGACGACCAATTGAGCCAATGAATGAATAAATGAGTGGATGAATGAATAGAGCATTTATTAAGTGTTTACTGTGAGCAAAGAACTATGCTAACCCTTGAGGATATAGAAAGAAAAGTAAGATAGTCCCTATTGTCAAGCAGTTCACATCATTTCCTAGTCTGATGGAAAGTCCCATTGCCCTTACGGTAAAGTGACAAAGAAGATGTTAATGCTTCTTTAATTTCATTTCCATTGATAAGGTCTTATCAGTTTCTATAAATGCATAATCTGCCTGGTGAAGGGGGATGTACTAGCTACAGCTGAAAGTGATTTGCAGCCCAACAGAGCAGTCTAGAAATAAGGACACTTCTTTCTCCAAAATTTATTATTTTTTTGTTTACAATTTTCAACATTCACTTCATTAAGTTTTAAATTTTCTCCTCACTTCCCCTTCTTGCTCCAGGAGAGAATGTAATCTTATATGGGCTCTATAAATACATTCTTATTAAACATATTTTCACGTTAATCATGTTGCATAGAAGAATAAAAACAAATGGTAAAAAGCATCAATAAAACTAAACAAAACCAAACATAACAAAAGAGAAAATTGTCTGCTTCATTCTGCATTGCAATTCCACAGTTCTTCCTTTGGAGGTGGATGGCATTTTGCATCACAAGTCCTTTGGGAATGTTTTAGGTCCTTGCATTGCTGTGAAGGACTAAATTTATTAAAAAACAGTCCTCATACACTGTGGCTGTTACAGTGTATAATGTTCTCCTGGTTCTGCTTATTTCACTCAGCATCAGTTCATATAAGTCTGTCCAGGTATTTCTGAAGTCCACCTATTCACCATTTCTTGTAGCACAAGAGTATTACATTCATATACCCTAACTTGTTTAGCCATTCCCCAATTGATGGGCATTTCCTCAATTTTCAGTTCATGACCACGACAAAAAGAGCTGCTATAAATATTTTTGTACATGTGGGCCCATTTCCCATTTTTATTATCTATTTGGGATATAGCCCTAGAAAAGGTCTTGCTGGGTCAAAGGGTATGCCCATTTTTATAGCCCTTTAGATGTAGTTAGAAATTGCTATCCAGAATGGTTGTATCAGCTCACAGCTCCACCAGCATTGAATTAG
Organism: Notamacropus eugenii; assembly: GCF_028372415.1. NCBI lineage: Eukaryota > Metazoa > Chordata > Mammalia > Diprotodontia > Macropodidae > Notamacropus > Notamacropus eugenii. Next base: position 92,292,326 of record NC_092875.1, on the reverse strand, counting down.
TGTTCCAACTCCCCCACATCTTCTCCAGCATTTATCATCTTCCTGTTTTGTCATGTTATCCAATCTTATAGGAGTGATGTGGTACCTCAGAGTTGTCTTCATTTGCGTCCCCCTAATCAATAGTGATTTGGAACATTTTTTCATATGATTATAGATAGCTTTAATTTCTTCCTCTGAAAACTGCCTGTTCATATCCTTTGACCATTTATCAATTGGGGAATGACTTATATTCTTGTACATTCCATCAGTTCTCCATATATTTTAGAAATGAGGCCTTTATCACAAACACTAGTTGCAAAAATTCTTTCCCAGTTTCCTGCTTCCCTTCTAATCTTGGTTGCATTGTGCTTGTGCAAAAGTTTTTCAACTTAATGTAATCAAAATTATCCATTTTGCACTTCATAATCTTTTCAATAGTTTTCTTAATTTCAATTTTATTACTGTCTCCATTGCTTTTCAGTATTTCTAATTTGGTATTTAATTGGGGATTTTCAATTTGTTCTTTTCCTAGTTTTATCAGTTGCACATCCAATTCATTTATCTCCTCTTTCTCTATTTTATTCATGTAAGCATTCAGAGATATAAAATTTCCCCCTAAGAACTGCTTTTGCTGCAAACCATAAGTTCTGGTAGGTTATCTCATTATTGTCATTCTCTTGAATGAAGTTATTGATTGCTTTTTGGTTTGTTGTTTGACCTATTCATTCTTTAGAATTAGATTACTTAATTTCCAATTAATTTTTGGTCTATCTTTCCATGGCACCATATTATATGTAATGATTATTGCATCATGATCTGAGAAGCATGCATTGACTATTTCTGCCTTTCTGCACTTGACTGTGAGGTTTTTATGCCCTAGCACCTGGTCATTTTTTCATGTGCCATGTACTGCAAGAAAAAAGTATATTCCTTTTTGTTCCCATTCAGTTTTCTTCAGAAGTCTATCATATCTTTTTCCAGAATTCTATTCACCTCCTTAACTTCTTTCTTGTTTATTTTGAGATTAGGTTTATCAAGTTCTGAGAGGTGGAGGTTGGGATCCCCCGCTTATATACTTTTGCTGTCCATTTCTTCCTGTAACTCCCTTAATTTCTCTTCTAAGAATTTCTTTGCTATACCTCTTGGTGCATACATGTTTACTAACTATAATACTTCATTTTCTATGGTGCCTTTTACCAGAATTTAGCTTCCTTCCTTATGTATTTTGATTAGTTTTATTTTTGCTTTTGCTTTGTCTGAGATTAGTATTGCAACCTCTATTGTTATTATTGCTTTTTACTTCATTGAAGCATAATATATTCTGCTCTAGCCTTTTACCTTTACCCTGTGTGTATTCCCCTGTTTCAAATATGTTTCTTGTAAACAATATATTATAGGATTATACTGTTTAATCCATTTTGCTCTCTGCCTCTGTTTTATGGAAGAGTTCATGCCATCCACATTCAGAGTTATGACTACTGTGTCTTTTTCTCCATCCTATTTCCCCCCCATTTGAGCTTTCATTTCTCCCTTCTCCCTTCCCCTCCTCATAAGTTTTACTTTTGACCATTGCCTCCTTTAGTCTTCCCTCCCTTCTATCAGCTCCTCCCTTTTCTTTTCCTTTTCCCTCACTCCCTCTCTCCCATATAACTACCCCCTCCCTTTTCTTTCCTCTTTCCTCTCCTACCGCCTGTAGCACAAGTTAGATTTCTATGCTTAACTGAGTATGGTATTCCCTCCTTGAACCAAATCCAATCAGAATAAAGCTCAAACAATGCTCATTTCCCCACCTTCTTTCCCTCTACTATAATATGTTTTTGTGTGTCTTCATGTAATACAATTTATCCTTTTCTGTCTCCTGCTTTCCTCTTCTCCTTTTGCACCCCTTAATTAGGTTTGTTATTATCATATCAGTTAATTTATGCCCACATCCTCTATCTTTGTGTATTGCTTTTCAATGTTCTAATAAATACGCAATTCTCAAGATTAACAAATATTATCCTCCCATATAGGGATGTACAGTTTGCCCATATTGCATAACATATTTTTTTTCTTTTTTTTCCTTTTTACCTTGTTATGCCTTTCTTAAGCCTTGTATTTGAAGATCAAATTTTCTATTGAGTTCAGGCCTTTTCATCAGGAAGGTATAGAAATCCCTTATTTCATTGAATATCCATCTCCTTGCCCAAAACAGCATGATCCGTTTTGCTGTGTTATTGATACTTGGCTGTGGTCCAAACTCTGTTACTTTATGGAATATCATATTCTAATCCCTCCCATCTTTTAATGTAGAAGCTGCAAGGTCCTGTGTGATCCTGCCTGTAGTTCCTTGATGTTTGAATTGTTTCTTTCTAGCTGCTTGCAATATTTTCTCTTGATAATTCTGGAATTTGGTAACAATATTCCTTGGTGGTTTCAATTTGGGATCTCTTTAAGGAGATGATCAGTGGGTTCTTTCAATGACTATTTTCCCCTCTGTATCTAGGACCTTGGGGCAGTTTTCATTTCCAGGTCAGTTGTTTTTTCAGTGAGATATTTTATGCTTTCTTCTATTTTTTTTTTGCTCTTTAGATTTTGTTTGACTGATTCTTGATGCTTCATAGAGTCATTAGTTTCTAACCACCTAATTCTAATTTTTAACAAATTGTTTTCTTCACTTAGCTTTTGTACCTTCTTTTTTAAAAAGTTATTTTCTCCAGTTAGGATTTGTATCTCCTTATCCATTTGGTCAATTTTACCTTTTAAGTAGCTGACTGTGTTTTTAAAATCCTTTGTTAATTGTTCTTCTACCTCTTTAATTTGGCTTTTAAAATCCTTCTTGAGCTCTTCCAAGGAAATAAGCATACACTAAAAGTTCATAAGACCTTTCCAAAAGTGAAAGTTGTAGAGATGTTGAACATTGTATGTATTTTCAAACTTTTTTCAATATATTGATTGGTTTTGCTGACTTTTTTCCTCTTCTTCCTCTTTTTTTCTTCTTTTCCTAATATTTGTTTTTATGGAAAATGTCTCTCTGAGAAGTGAAGGAAAGGTAAGAAAGGGAAAGAAAGGTAAATGGAAGATGTGTAGCTAATGTAAAGACAAAAGATATGAATTAAATTATTTTAATAAAAGAGCTTTTGAGTGGCAAAGTAACTTGATCTAAGTAGAGGATGTGTAGGATTCCCCCCTAATGTGAGCAAGATGGCTCAGAGACATAGGGGTATCTCTGAGGAATTTATTGAAATGAATCCCAACTACTTACAAGATGCCTCTCAATCAAGCTTAGAAAAGAAGTAAGGTACTCTTTACTAAGGGTGGAAGCTACAGGCATAGAAGCTATATGGCGGGAAACATGGCAGAACCAGAATCAGCACTTTATCCACAAGCTTCTATTGAGCCCCTTGTGTGCTCTCTTCCTCCTTTGGGTAACATTCAGGGAAGCTTCTAAGTCTAAATCTAGGGTTTGATGATCATTGGAGAGTTCATAATCTAGTAGAAGATACAATGTATATTCTGAACCCTCAGCTAGATGAAGCCATCTGGCTAAGCCCAATGGGCATTTTTTGAGAGATTATGTTCACACTACTTAGGTCAATGCAGTGTAGAAGAGGCCCTGTCCCAGGATTCAGAAGACCTGGGATCACATTCCAGCTCCATTGCCTACTAGCTATGTGATAATGAATCAGGCCAACGCAAAAATTTGTTTTGCTCGATTATGTGTGTGTCCATGTGTGTGCATGTATTTTTTTAACAAGAGTTTTGTTTTCTTTTTTCCTCTCCCATTGAGCGTGGATAGAGAAGATAGAAGAGAGAGAAAATAAACATTTTTTCATTGAAAAAATAAAACTTTATTTTAAAAATAGGGGTAGTCATCTCCCTCTCTTGACTATCTAATAGGGCTGTTGATCATATAAGATAATTCATTTAAAAACACTTTGCAAATTGTAACACTTTATGCAAATATGAGGGATTAAGGGATCAAATTTCAGTGTCTAAGGAGAATTTAGCCAATAGGATCTCTCAGTACCCCAAGCTACTAACCCTGGCACATTCTCTCCATTCGTGGGCCCCTGGCCCTGTGTAATGCCTATCTGGTTGAATTTCTCTTGAAATGGTTTTCCAAGTGATGTCAACATTCTGAACCTCAGTCCAGTGGAAGATACAGAGATATTGAATGGAAAAAATCACCAGACAGACACACAACACATACTCCTCCTCCTTCTCCTGCCCCTCCTCTTCTTTTTTTTTCTCCTCCTCCTCTTCCTCCTATCTAGCTGGCAAGAGGTCAGACTTCTCACCTGCCTGATAGATCACAGTCTTCACCAGGGCCAAATGAATTGACTGTGACCACTGTTATTCAAGGCGAATTGCAATAATAGCAATTACTTAAAAAGAGAGGGTAACCATTATAATTGGCTACCCATTCATTACAAGTGCCAGTCTTTATTGAGTCACAGCAAAGAATCAGGCAAGCTGCTTCTCTCCAAGAATCTTAGAGCTGAAAAAGTGATGCATTAGAGAATGTTAGAATGTAGAATGAGAGTTGGAATATCTTTAGAACACTAGGTGATAAAATATAGAAAACTGAATTTTAGGTCTTGAAAGGACCTTAAAGGACATATATCTTTTGTCCTCATTTTACAGAGGAGAAAACTGAAGCCAAAAAAGAGGAAGGAATAAGACCAGTTACTCAGAAATTTCATGACAGAACCTACACCAAAGCCCAGGTGTCCTGATATCCATCAGAGTGTTTTACTGAAAGATTTTCTGAGGGTAACTGTCTGGTTAGAACAAAAGTAATCAAAGGGTAATGTGTTCTTAGAACTATCTGTCCTAATCCAAGATAAATGGAAGACATGATACCTCAATTCAATTCAATAAACACTTATTGATATTTTACTATGCTCAAGGAGCTAGAATCTAAGGATACAGAGCTATACTCAAAATAGTCTTTGTCTTTAAAACATTTCCATTCTAAATGGGGTAGGATATAACATATATATATATATATATAATACAATAGAAATTGGGGCAGGGGGAACCATTTAAAATTTTTAGAAGGGGGGAATCAGGGATAGGTAAATGGAACCATTGGTATGTGAGCTGACCCTTGAATGAAGATGATGGTTCTGATAGAGATGAAAATAAAGGAATTCCTTAGAGACATGGGGGATGGGATAGCTTGTTTGAATACTTAGAAAGCAGCCAGTTGGTTGCCATGTATGGAGAGTAGCTAGGAGTCCAGTATAATTGAAATTTAGAGTATATGATATGGAGTATTGTGAAATATGGTTGCAAAAGTAGGTGAAAGTCAGACAATACAGGGCTTTAAATGTCAGGCTAAGGAGTTTTCTTTTTCTTTATCCTCTAGGCAGCAACGAGTAAGTGTAGATTTTTGAGTAAGGGAAGGGCATAATCCACCTTGTACTTTAGGATGATAATATTAATAACTTCTAAAATGGTTTAAGAAGGAAATTAGGAAGGATGGATTGGGAATAATAAGGCTGAGCTCTAATTCTGATCAAAGACTGAGGCCTGAACCTATCCACAGACACAGTCAGATAGCCCTAGAGTCAATCAAAGAGATTGAAAATGAGGAGACAAATTACAAAGCAATTTCAGTCATCCTGGTGAGAGGTAATGAGTGGCTAAACTAGGGTAGTAGTTATGTGAGAAGAAAGATGATGGATGTGAGAAAGGTTATTGAGATAGAATCAGCAAAATCTAGCAATTGGTTGGATATGAGAGAGAGTGTGATGAATCATGGATGATTTCAAGGTTATGTAAGTGACTGATGGGAAGAATAGGGGTAGCCTGAACAGAAAAAGGGATGTTTGGAGGATGGGCAAGTTTGGGACGAAAATAACAAGTTCCATTTTGAATCTGCCTAAGACAGAGAGGAGAAACTCTTTGGATAATATAATTTGATTTTAAACCAATTCGACATCCAACTCCATGATAATATTTTGATCAACCTCAGATAATTGGCTGGTAGTTTGTTTTTTTTATCTGAATTAGACTGATTCAATGATCTAAATATTGTCAGGTTGAAGTTGGAGGACTGACCATCACTGAGACAAAGTGATTTTCCTATGCCTGGTCACTGACTGACCTGCAACTCAGACCACAGAATAATAAATCTCAGTCTTAGAAGAGATCTCAGACAGCAACTAGCCCCATCCCAACTTGGACAAGAATCTCCTCTCCACCACATCCTAGAGATGGTCCTTCTACTTTTCTCTCCGTGACTCTGTTAAGTTTATTCAGTTGTTTTTTTTTTTTGTTGTTTTTCCCTTACACAAGGACAAGGACTAGATAGGAACTGAAGGTGTGATTTCATTCATATAGGGAATTTCTAAATGAGAAAACTACCCTTAAAAATGGAAATCAGCATTTTTTCTGTGACTTATCATTTCAGGTTTGCCTAGACTGAGTAATTTGTTAAATGATTTCCATAGGCTTACACAGTGCAGAGGGCTTGAATTCAGGTCTTCCTGGTTCTGAGGTTGCTTCTCTACACACTATACAATATAACGATCCTTCATGCACAGTCTAAATCTGCTCTTTGAAACTTCCTCTTCTTCCTAGTTTAGCACTTAGAGATCGAGAAAAAAAATAATTCTTTTTTCACATTATTGTTGTTATTCAGTCATGTTTGACTCTTCACAACTCCATTTGTGGTTTTCTTGGCAAAAATACTAGAGTGGCTTGCTATGTCCCGCTCCAGCTCATTTTACAGATGAGGAAACTGAGGCAAACAGGGTTAAGTGACTACCCAGGATTACACAGCTAGTGATAGAGCTAGTCACACAGCTAGACCAGATTTGAACTCAGGAAGATGTTTTCCTGACTCTAGGCCCAGAGCTCTATCTGCTGTGCCATCTAGCTGCCCATATTTCCACACTACAGCTCTTTCAATAATTGAATATAGCAAATATCCCATCCAGTTAGGTGACTCAAAGGATAGAGTTCTGGGCCTGGCGTCAGGAAGATCTCAGTTCAAATCAGTTTAAGACTTGACTAGCTCTATGAACCAGGTCAACTTAACCTCTGTTTGCCTCCATTTCCTCAATTATAAAATTGGGATAATAATATAATCTATATCCTAGAGTTGTTATATAAATCAGTTGATAAAATATCTGTAAAGTGCTTAGTACAGTGCTTGGCACATAATAGGGAATAAATACTTCCTACTAATATTTCTCTTTTCCAGCTTAAACATTCCCAATTCCTTTTAACAATTGTCACATATCATAATTGTGAAACCCTTCAACATTCTGGTGTCATAGATAATTTATTGTACCCCTATTTTATTCCAATTAATATTATTCAGCTTGATATGATTCCTAGGGATAGTGCTTATAAGTTCTGCATATTAGGTTCCAGAGACATGAACTACAAATTGTAAGTTTACTTGCTTAATCAAGGGAAGATAACTAGGGGACCTCCACCCTTTTTTTTTTTTTTTTTTTTTATTATTATGGTGACCAAGTCCAGTGTAATGCAAGTGACTCAATTATATGAAAAGTCCCCCAGTTATTTTTGTTGCCCCTCTATCCCTTGTCATCCTTCTATTGCCCAACATGGGGAGATGACCGTGAGCAAAAAGTCAATGAGTAACCCTGTTTGCCAACCTGCAGCCTGCACTTGTACCAGCCAGCTGGCCCATGTAGATGTTTTGATATCTAATTATCAGTCCAACCTCATAACTCTGCTCATCAGCTTGGTGGGACCTCTTGGAAGGTCAAGATAGCTCTGTTAATGTTAAGGTATGTTCACTAACCCAGTTGTCAGCCAAGGTGATTTTGAATTTATTTTGTAGAACATCCTAGAGGGCCAAGGGCAAGGTCTATCAATCAATGAGATTTTGTGTTTTTGCTCTGCTTCACTTGTATTGTCCATAATCAACCCCTATAAAATGAAGGCCTTGGAGAAAGTGGGCATCTCACATCATGAGGCAGATCTGAAATCCACTTCATTAGTGGGGACCATGGACTTTTTAATAAAGTGCCATTGGCTCAGAGCTCTGTCTCATTGCTTTCTTTTTCTTGAAAACTGGACAATTTTGAAAATCCCCACATTGGACTCATTTCTGTAAATGCTCTCTGGATTATCAATTCCTTCTTAAAATGTAATGGTCAGAACTGAACACAATACTCCAAATATGATCTGACCAGGGCAGACTACAGAGGGACTATCTCCCTGTTATGGAAAGCAAAGTTAAGTTCTTTTGTTGTTTTTGTTGTAGTATAATCAAGTGCCTCTGATTGAATCTTGCCTTTATCAACCAAGAGTCTTTACTAGGAATAAAGTACAGAAACAAGAGTTTCTTTAACTAGAAACGTTGTATGTATTTATACTGTTAATTATTTTAATGTGATTGAAGACCTTCACCACACATTAATGGGCCTGCCAATTAAGGGGAGTTTGATTAGACAAGATTTGCAGGAAGGCCCACACCTTTTGCTAAGTTTCTAATGAGGCATTAGTTCTCAAGGGTTGTGATGCTCTCTTGCTCTACAAAATGGATAAATAAATACTCTGAGGTGAGATTTTACTCTGTGACTTAGTTTTTGGGGAAAACAAAAGGTTTGTGCACCAAATGAGACTCTGGGAAGCTGCTTAGCAGCCCCCCAGCTTTTTTTAAATTAATTTATTTAAGTTTTTAACATTCATTTCCACAAAATTTTGGGTTCCAAATTTTCTCCCCATTTCTCCCCTCCCCCTACCCCAAAACGCCAAGCATTCTAATTACACCTATCACCAATCTGTCCTCCCTTCTAACATCCCTCCCTTCCCTTATCCCCATCTTCTCTTTTGTCCTGAAGGGCAAGATAAATTTCTATACCCCATTACCTGTATTTCCTATTTTCTAGTTGCAAGAACAATACGGAACAGCTGTTCCTAAAACTTTGAGTTCCAGCTTCTCTGCATCCCTCCCTCCCTACCCATTCCCTTTGGGAAGGCAAACAATTCAATATAGGCCATACCTGTGTAGCTTGGCAAAAGACTTCCATAATAGTCATGTTGTATAAGACTAACTATATTTCCCTCCATCCTATCCTGCCCCCCATTGCTTCTATTCTCTCCTTTGATCCTATCCCTCCCCAAAATTGCTCCCTCCTCCCAGTGCCCTCCCTTCCATTATCCCCCCTCAACCTGCTTATCCCCTTCTCCCCCACTATCCTGTATTGTAAGATAGGTTTTCATATCAAAATGAGTGTGCATTTTATTTCTTCTTTTAGTTAAATGTAATGAGAGTAGGCTTCATGTTTTTTCTCTCACCTCTCCCCTTTTTCCCTCCACTAAAAAGTCTTTTGCTTGACTCTTTTATGAGAGATAATTTGCCCCATTCCATTTCCCCCTTTCTCCTCCCAATATATTTCTCCCTCACTGCTTAATTTCATTATTTTAAGATATGATCCCATCCTATTAAATTCACCTTGTGGTCTCTGTCTGTGTGTGTGTGTGTGAGTGTGTGTGTGTGTGTGTGTGTGTAGTTACAAATATTGTCTTTCCATGTAGGAATGTAAACAGTTCAACTTTAGTAAAGTCCCTTATGACTTCTCTTTGCTGTTTACCTTTTCATGCTTCTCTTCATTCTTGTGTTTGAAAGTCAAATTTTCTTTTCAGCTATGGTCTTTTCGTCAAGAATGCTTGAAAGTCCTCTATTTCATTGAAAGACCAATTTTTCCCCTGAAGTACTATACTCAGTTTTGCTGGGTAGGTGATTCTTGGTTTTAGTCCTAGCTCCTTTGACTTCTGGAATATCATATTCCATGCCCTTCAATCCCTTAATGTAGAAACCACTAGATCTTGTGCTATCTTGATTGTATTTCCACAGTACTTGAATTGTTTCTTTCTAGCTGCTTGCAATATTTTCTGCTTGACCAGGGAACTCTGGAATTTGGCCACAATGTTCCTAGGAGTTTCTCTTTTTGGATCTCTTTCAGGAGGTGATCAGTGGATTCCTTGAATACTTATTTTGCCCCCTGGTTCTAGAATATCAGGGCAGTTTTCCTTGATAATTTCATGAAAGATGATGTCTAGGCTGTTTTTTTGATCAAGGCTTTCAGGTAGTCCCATAATTTTTAAATTGTCGCTCCTGGATCTGTTTTCCAGGTCAGTTGTTTTTCCAATGAGATATTTCACATTATCTTTTATTTTTTCATTCTTTTGGTTTTGTTTTGTGATTTCTTGGTTTCTCATAAAGTCATAGCCTCCATCTGTTCCATTCTAATTTTTAAAGAAAAATTTTCTTCAGTGAGCTTTTGAACCTTCTTTTCCATTTGGCTGATTCTGCTTTTTAAAGCATTCTTCTCCTCATTGGCTTTTTGAACCGCTTTTGCCAATTGAGTTAGCCTACTTTTCAAGGTGTTACTTTCTTCAGCATTTTTTTGGGTCTCCTTTAGCAAGGTGTTGACCTGCTTTTCATGCTTTTCTTGCATCTCTTTCATTTCTTTTCCCAATTTTTCCTCCACCTCTCTTACTGGATTTTCAAAATCTTTTTCGAGCTCTTCCATGGCCTTAGCCCATTGAATACTTATTTTGGATGTTTGGGATATAGAAGCCTTGACTTTTATGTCTTTCCCTGATAGTAAGCATTGTTCTTACTCATCCAAAAGGATGGGAGAAGATATCTGTTCACCAAGAAAGTACCTGTCTAAAGTTTTATTTTTTTTTTCCTTTTTTTGGGCATTTTTCCCAAACAGTTACTTAACTTTTGGATCCTTTGTCAAGAGTAGACTATACTCTGGGAATCTGTGAGATCTCAGTTCCTCCAAGGTGGCATGATCAAGTGTGTACTGATCTGGATGCAGAGAGGGATTTTTGTGCCCAGAATCTTAGCAGTTACCTCTCCACAGTCACCTGGCCTCCAGTTCCTCCAAGTCAGCTCTGGGGGCTGATTTTCAGATAAGCTGGATGGACAAGGCCACCATTCAGTGTGAGACAAAGACCAGTTTGGCCAGGGATTCCACAGAGGGCTGAGGTAAGACTCAGCTCTTCAGTGCCCCCAGGGGTTTTTACGCTTCAACAATGGAGCTGTCCATATGGGCTGCTGTGCAGCCTCTGTGTCCACTGCCTGCTACTGGAGCTATGGGAAAGCCCTTCTCCCTTCCCGGTCAGCTGAAAATGCCCTGTCAATGACCTTTGGTGCCTGTGGGTTGAGGGATCTGGGAACTGCTACTACTGGGACTGGGGATTCTGGGACTGGAGATTCCGCCCCCAAGGGCTGTTCGCAAGCCTCACCATGTTGCCAAGGCTGGGCTGGGCTCCGCATCCAGTGTAACCGACATTCCCCATCAGTCTTTTTGGTCACCCTGGGCTGGAAATCTCATCCACTCTGTTGTTCTCCACTTCTGCTGCTCCAGAATTTGTTGAGAGTCCCTCTCTACAGGTATTTTATGGGCTGTGTGGGGAGACCCTGTGTATGTGTGTCTTTCTACTCCACCATCTTGGCTCCAGCCCCCCAGCTTTGAACATCCAGATGTTGGTGCTTCCCTCTCTGGCAACTATGGTCAGACAGTTGGACCCATTTGTCAATCTGTGATATATGTATTGCTTATGGTCAGACAATTGGATGCCTGTCTGTTGGTCTTTATTTCTCTTCTTGTATTTTTTCTTTATTGGTGAATGATATATGTGCTTGATTAAAGGAGATTGTTAACCCTTCAAAAGTTGCCTTTCCTTTTGGAAAAGCATATCAAAGAACCTGTAATAGCAGGCTCTCCTATGTAAGCCAGGTCCTTGCTTACTGTTATACTGCCATAGTCCATATCCTGGACAATATACTTCTATTTATATAGCCTGAGATTGTGGCTTTTGTTCTCATTTTTAGTGACTGCCACATCACATTACTGTTCCATGTGAATTTTGTAATCCACAAAACACAAGAGCTTTTCCCAAGGAATCTCTAGCCCTACTTCCTCCACTTTGTAATTATGAAGTCACTTTTTTAAAACTCCAGATAAGACTACATTTCTTCTTATTACATTTAATCTTTTTTGATTTAGTTACATGTTCTATTCTGTCAAAAATCTTTTTTTTAATCCCAATTTTGACACCCAGGGTGCTAGGGTATCCCTGACAGCTTTGTGTCATTCTGAAAATCTGATAAGCATGTGATCTATGCCTTTATCTAAGTTACAGATAATCATGTTCAACAGTACAAGGGGAACAAGCAGAGATCCCAGATGCAGTCCACTGAAGTCTTGCTTCCATAGTAACACTAAACTAGGTGCTATTCCTTGGGTCTGGCTATCCAGCCATTTTTGAATAATAAGATTGAGCTCTAATTCTGGTCAAAGACTGAGGCCTCAACCTGGCCACAAGCTGAGCCCTACTCAGCTGTCAACTCTAGGCAACTCTTGGACAAGAGAGTTCAGAGAGTAAATAAAAAGTCTTCCCCTTTCTATCAAGGCAACTCAGATATCTCTCAGTCATGTTCATTAATGAGTGAAAAATGGCACATCAGATTTATGTCCTAACTGGTAAGCATTATTATTGTTCTGTACCTCAGTCCTGGCTTTGATAAAGTCCTTGAATAATTCTAAAGAACTCAATTATGAGTGGTCTGAAGCTTTCCTCACTGAGTAGAAATGGGCTCCAAATACGCCAAACTCTCATTAATGATCTGTCAGGGATTAATCCATCATCACGGACCTCTATTCCTCTTGAATTCATTTTCCCAAAGGCCTGTTAGAGATAGTCCTATCTATGTTGTAACCCAAGGAATCACTGATTCCTGAGATATCTGTTCTCAGCCTGGGAAAAGCAAGTTGGAGGGGGGGGGGGAAGGAGCCAAGATGGCGAAGTAGAAAGACACACATATGCTAGCTCTAAACCCACAGCCCATAAATTACCTGTAAGAAGAACTCCCAACAAATTAAGGAGAAGCAGAAGCCATAGAACAACAGAGCGGAGGAGATTTCTGTTCCAGAGAGACCTGAAAAACCGACAGGAAAGATCCCTCGTGCCCCAGACCCGGAGCAGAGCCCAGCCCTGCCTTGTCCACGTGGCACCGAGAGGAACAGATCTGAGCAGGCTTCAGGGATGGGATCTCCAGCAGCCAGGCGGGTCCCTCCACCAACAGGCGGAAAAGGTCAGTGAGAGGGTTTCTTTGGCTGGCCAAGAGGGGAGCAGGGTGTCCCCATAACCCAGGCCCCCTCAGGAGACAGCAGCAGAGGCAGCAGTGGACAGGGGCTCCCAAAGCAGGCAGGAGCTCAGATCCATTGTTGAAAGTCTCCACATAAACCCTCAAGGGAACTGAGCCCCTTGTGGTGGCCCTGCCCCCACCTGAGCACCTGAACTTAATCTCACACTGAATAGCAGCCCCACCCCCGCTGAGAGCCTTGAGGCTGGGAAGCAGCATTTGAATATCAGCCCCTAAGCGCTGGATGGGAAGATCTGGAGGTGTGGTGGGTGTGGAGAGGACACTCAGAAGTCAAATACTGGCTGGGAAAATGCCCAGAAAAGGGGAAAACAATGAGACCATAGAAGGTTACTTCCTTGGTGAACAAATATCTCCTCCCTTCCTTTCTGATGAGGAAGAACAATGCTTATCATCAGGGAAAGACATAGAAATCAAGGCTTCTGTATCTCAAACATTCAGAATAAATATTCGATGGGCTCAAGCCATGGAAGAGCTCAAAAAGGATTTTAAAAATCAAGTTAGAGAGGTGGAGGAAAAACTGGGAAGAGAAATGAGAGAGATGCAAGAAAAGCATGAAAAGCAGGTCAACATCTTGCTAAAGGAGACCCAAAAAAATGCTGAAGAAAATAACACCTTGAAAAATATGCTAACTCAATTGGCAAAAGAGGTTCAAAAAGCCAATGAGGAGAAGAATGCTTTAAAAAGCAGAATTAGCTAAATGGAAAAAGAAGTTCAAAAGCTCACTGAAGAAAATAGTTCTTTAAAAATTAGAATGGAACAGATGGAGGCTAATGACTTTATAAGAAACCAAGAAATCACAAAATAAAACCAAAAGAATGAAAAAATGGAAGATAATGTGAAATATCTCATTGGAAAAACAACTGACCTGGAAAACAGATCCAGGAGAGATAATTTAAAAATTATGGGACTGCTTGAAAGCCATGATCAAAAAAAGATACTAGACATCATGTTTCATGAAATTATCAAGGAAAACTGCCCTGATATTCTAGAACCAGGGGGCAAAATAAGTATTCAAGGAATCCACAGAACACCACTGAAAGACATCCAAAAAGAGAAACTCCTAGGAACATTGTGGCCAAATTCCAGAGTTGCCTGGTCAAGGAGAAAATATTGCAAGCAGCTAGAAAGAAACAATTCAAGTATTGTGGAAATACAATCAGGATAACACAAGATCTAGCACCTTCTATATTAAGGGATCGAAGGGTGTGGAATAGGATGTTCCAGAAGTCAAAGGAGCTAGGACTAAAACCAAGAATCACCTACCTAGCAAAACTGAGTATAATACTTCAGGGGAAAAATTGGTCTTTCAATGAAATAGAGGACTTTCAAATTTTCCTGATGAAAAGACCAGAGCTGAAAAGAAAATTTGACTTTCAAACACAAGAATGAAGAGAAGCATGAAAAGGTAAACAGCAAAGAGAAGTCATAAGGGACTTTACTAAAGTTGAACTGTTTACATTCCTACATGGAAAGACAATATTTGTAACTCTTGAAACTATTCAGTATCTGGGTACTGGGTGGGATTACACACACAGACACATGCACACGCACCCACACACACACACACACACACACATAGAGACAGAGTGCACAGAGTGAATTGAAGAGGATGGGATCATATCTTAAAAAAATGAAATCAAGCAGTGAGAGAGAAATATGTTGGGAGGAGAAAGGGAGAAATGGAATGGGGCAAATTATCTCTCATAAAAGAGGCAAGCAAAAGACTTATTAGTGGAGGGATAAAGAGGGGAGGTGAGAGAAAAACATGTAGTTTACTCTCATCACATTCCACTAAAGGAAGGAATAAAATGCACACTCATATTGGTATGAAAACCGATCTTACAATACAGGAAAGTGGGGGATAAGGGGATAAGCAGGGTGGGGGGGATGATGGAAGGGAGGGCAGTGGGAGAAGGGAGCAATTTGAGGTCAACACTCATAGGAAGGGACAGGATCAAAAGAGAGAACAGAAGTAATGGGGGACAGGATAGGATGGAGAGAAATATAATTAGTTCTTACACAACACTACTATTATGGAAGTTATTTGCAAAACTACACAGATTTGGCCTATATTGAATTGCTTGCCTTCCAAAGGGAAGGGGTGGGGAGGGAGGGATGTAGAGAAGTTGGAACTCAAAGTTTCAGGAACAACTGTCGAGTACTGTTCTTGCCAGTAGGAAATAAGAAATACAGGTAACGGGGTATAGGATGGAGACAAGGGCAGAGAGGGATGATAGAAGAGAGGGCAGATTGGCAGACAGGGGAAATTAGAAGGCTTGGTGTTTTGGGGTGGGGGGAGGGGACATAAGGGGAGAAAATTTGGAACCCAAAATTTTGTGAAAATGAATGTTAAAAGTTAAATTAATTAATTAATTAAAAAAAAGAGACAGGCTTTACTGTCTTTACTTGGTTTAAACCTCTCTTTCTAAAACATTGTTTCTTACAAGGAAATTTTCAGAATAGACTTCTCTGACAAGCTATGAGTGAGACATGTCTTTAGCTCAGAAAATGTGAATCATGGAGAAGAACCTAGACAAAATAATAAACCTTTATATTTTGACAGTGTTTTATGCTTACAGAGCCCTTCTCCAATTATTATCTCCTGGATCTTTGAAACACCCCTGGGAGACAAGCAGAATGGGGCGAGGGCAACCATTTCCATTTGACATATGAAGCTCAGAGAAACTGACTCTTCCATGGTCACACATACAATAAAAGTCAGAGCCAGTATGAATTCAGTTCTTTTCACTCCTAGTCAGTCATCACTCAAATACATCACATCCCTTCTCACAAAGTAGGCAGATAGGCACATGATAGGTACTTAATTGATATTTGTGGAAGAAAAAAACTAAAGAAATGAATGGACAAAATGGATAAATAAATGAGTGGATGAATGAATGACCTTCTTTAACTCAACTGGCTTGTGACTCCTCTGTTTGATCTTAAACTTTCATGCTACAACTTTAATCTCAAGTCACACAGAGATCTCATTACTTCTTCCTCATGGTGACCCATTCCATTGTTGTTTCAATCAAATTGTTAAGAAGTTGTGTTTTCTTTTATAAAGAGTTGACATCTGTTGTCCATGTAATTTCCATCATCAAGATGCAGACAGAATCTTCCAAGGGTATTGGCAACAAAGGCATTGGCAAATTTGAACTTCAAACTAATCACTTTACTTCTCTATTTATCCTTATTGTGGTTGAGTGATCATGCCCTCCCCTCAGACAAGGTTTGACCCTAGGAGGCCAGTCCATGGC
Organism: Notamacropus eugenii; assembly: GCF_028372415.1. NCBI lineage: Eukaryota > Metazoa > Chordata > Mammalia > Diprotodontia > Macropodidae > Notamacropus > Notamacropus eugenii. Next base: position 92,275,931 of record NC_092875.1, on the reverse strand, counting down.
ACAGAGCCTCAAGTAAGTTGAGTTCCTTCCCATGTGATCCTACCTGGGAAAGGATTGCCATAGCAAAGCCTTTCTCTTTGACTGAATTTTTCTCAGCTTCATTGCCCTACCTGGAGAAAAACGACAATAGTTCAGTTTCTTAACAAATGACAACAGAAAGATTCCTTGGGGATCTGGGTTTAAATGGAGTACAAGCTCATTATGGCTCAACATTGTGAAATGGTTACTAAAATCTAATGTGGATGTTAGGCTACATGAATAGAAGTAGTATTTAGAATGAAGGTGGTGATAGAACCAAGAGAAAATACATTCTCCTTGCCCTGGTCACACTCTATCTAGAGACTAGATCATTGCATATAATTCTGGGCACCATTTTTGAAGAGAGATGCTCCTGAAGTAATGAAAGTCCTATAGGAATGGAGGGTGCCTCTCTTAGTCCCCTATAGTGAGTTTCGCTTCTAGGGGGTAAGGAGTGGTTAAAACTACAGAGTGTCCCTCTCTGCTTTGAGGATGATGATATAGGACCCAGTGGGACAAAGGAATTTGCCTAAATGTCAAGGCATTGCCCTATTGGACAATCTCAAGTTCAGTTCTGCACCAAGGGTAGCCAATACCACTGTGTTACAGAATAGAAAGGACTTTAGGACCTTAGCAGAAAAGTAAGACACACCTGAGAAGGAAGAGAATGGTGTTGATTATTTACAGACTATTTTGAATCCTTTTATGCGTTTTCTACATTTGTTTAATGGGCTCTTGTGAGTTGAGTCTTTTGCATTTTCTATTGCTTGAACTAAAAACCATCCTGTACCCTCCCCCTAAAAATGTATAGAGATCAACAGAAGAGGGTGGTCGGGATGGTGACATAACTAGAGATCATGATATGCAAGAATCAAATAAAGAAACTAGGGATATTTATCCTGGATTTTTAAAAAGTATTTAAAGAATCTTCAAATATTTGAAAAAAGGATTATAATACGAAAGATGGGTGATATTTTCTTCTTAATTTAGGAGGGCAGGATTCAATGAAAAGGCAATGTGTGGAAATTGCAGAAATAATGGTGTAGGCTTGATGTAAGGGGGGACTTCCTAATAACACTAAAGAAAAGTGGCATAGGTTGGGTGACTGTCTCAGAAAGTAGTGAGTTCATCACTAAGAGAGGTCTTTAAGAAGCACTATGATGACTTTTCTAGGGCATTATAAAAGCCACTCCTGTTGAGGTTTTAGTTGAATTACCAGTAGTAACAATCTGATCCCTACAGACCACATATTGACTTGGAAAACCACAAATTAACTTTATCTGCCTTATTGTAGTTTTATTAATTTTATGAAACATGCCCTAATTACATTTTAATCTGGTTTCTCTTGTACTGATGAGTGTTATATGCCCCCTGAAGGCCATAATTTTTTTTGTTTCTGCATTAGGTCACTTCTAGAGGATCAGAACCCTCTAATGTACTAGAAAGGCAACAGACATAGGTTAGCAGACAACACATATTTATTAAGCACTTCCTGTGTGTCATGCACTGTGCACTAGGTACACAAATGCAAGTAAAAATATAGATAGTCCCTGACCTCAAGGAACTTACATTTTAATTGGGGGGGGGGGGGAGACAACACACAAAAAAGTTGAGGGGACAGGGTAGAAGGGGTGTGGGGGTTAAGTACAAGAAGCAGAACCATAAATGGGAGGGGAATGAAGTATTACTAGTCTTGGACACTCTCCTAAATAGAGGTACTATGGGGAAATTACCAAGGGACAAGGGGCTGTAGCAGTGTAGGTACGTTCCAGGGTGAGAAGGTTCAAGGCACTAAGAGATTCCAGTGTGAGAAAGGAGATGAGACATGGTAGCAAAGTCCAGAGAGTCAGCAGCACAAGTAAGAGGGGACTGAAGAATGGTCTAGCAAAAAGAACACTGGGTTTGGAATAAACACACAAATACCTGGGTATGAATCCCAGTTTTTTTGCATATTATTTCATTGGTCTTAGTCAAGTCACTGAATTATTTTCTAGGCTTTAGTTGCCTTATTAGTGAAATGAAAGGATAGAGATAGATAATCATGATATTATAGATATAAATCTATGATCATATAACTTATGAGTTCCCTTCCATTCTTGGATCCCTCTTGTAGAATAGATGGCAGCATAAATCTATGTCTGTATATGCATGTGGTAGAGGTTCTAATGTCTGCCCTGAGATCCTGGTTTCTGATGAGAATTGGATGCTAATTCTAGACAGACTAATTCTTACCTGTGAGGCTTTGAGGCTCCCCCCATTCATGCTCACATGGGAAAACAGCTGCTCTTTTGGATGAATAAGAATTGAAATTCTTTTCCTGAATGCCGGCCCTGTACTGGGAGAAGCTGTGGCCTCCCTCGGGGCTCTGTTCAATGCTGGGCCAACACCACTCACATTTCCCCTCTTGCTTTTCCCTTTGGAGATATATGCAAATCCAAGTGCCGAGCTGTTCCTTAATGTCAGATGTTCCAGGGATGAATGTCAGATTTGGTTTCAGCTTCAGTCAATAATGGCATTTGAGAGGATCATTTGTGATTTATACTGAAGCAGGAAAAATCAGTGCCTTTAGCTCTGTGAAAACCCACCTCCACTCCCTCCCTTCTTCTGCTCTCTATCTTATTCAGCAATATAAGGAAAAACTGCTATTTCTCCTGGTTCCTGGAAAAGGCCAACATGACCAAAAAATTAAATGTGGAAGGAGATCTTAATGGAAGGAAAATCCAAGGCCTGAGGAACACCCTCCATAAAAGAGTATTGTCTTCATCATCATTGCCATCATTAGCATCATTTTAATTCCTCTTTCTACTATAAATAATTATTAACCCCATCAACATCATTATAATCTGCAGCACCTTAGTCACTACATTCACTATCACTGCTATTCTTATAAAAATCATTGCCATCACCTCAACCATCACCATCACCAGTAGCATCACTAGCATCATATATCAGCACTATCTCTGTAACCACTATCATATCATCACTCATATTATCACTATCATTGCATCATTAGCAGAACTGAGACAGCACAAAGTAAACATAGGATGCCCAGATTTGGAGTATCCACCTCAAATATTCACACAGACTCTCTGCGCCCAACCTGTGGTAGAGCATTCCAAGCTCATATTGGTCTGATCAGCCATCATCAGACACGCTGAAACCTCACTTTATGATGGTGATGCCATTTTGGTCCTCTTCAGAAATGAAGGACAACAGCCAGACATTGTTAATAGCATCAGCATTTAACCAGGAGCCTCACCTTCATGATCATAGTTGCGTGTGTTCATCCTTTGTTGCCAAAGAAGACCATGCCATCAGAGAAATGATGACATGACTTGTACTTGACTTTGTTTTGAGTGAGGGAGGGCTGTGCAAGGTCACCAACCCCACTTCTCCTCCAGAGCCATCTGAATCCAGTGACCAGATATTCATCAGGATCACTGGAGATGACCCAGGATGAGGCAATGGGGGTTAAGGGACTTGCCCACGGTCACACAACTAGTGAGTGTCAAGTGTCTGAGGTGAGATTTGAACTCAGGTCCTCCTGACTCCTCCTCTGGTGCTCTATCCACTGCACCACCTAGCTGCCCCTGATCATAGTTACACTCATTATCAATTACCATGTGTTATCACAACCACCATCCCCATCACAGTCATCACCAGCTAATACTATCATTAGCATATTATATCATCATCACCACCACTACCATAGCCACCATCAACATCATCAGTAATCATCACCATCATCTACAGGGTTTTTTTCCATGCCTCATTTATGCACTGGCCTTTGGTGAAGTGGTTCAGTGACAATTGCAGAATAGAAATATAGTAAACGCACAATATGAATACACAATGATAGAACATCTTCATTTAAAGGTCAAGATTAAGTTGACTTTAAATGTTTAAGTGCTGGGATGAAGATAAATGGATTATTCAGGGATCATAACTAAGCATATGAACTATGGGAATTCTATGTTCTGGAGAGCTGAAAGGGTACACGGTAAGTCCTTTTATCAGTCTATAAAGATATCCTGGGAGATGGAGAGGGGTGGTTTGTGTACTTCACATCAGATATCATTTGGGGTTAAAGAATCATATTCTGATATAAGGGATAGGGGATAGGAGATATGGGCTGTATCTCTAATTGTCACAAGGGTGCTCACTAGACCAGTGTAGGCTGCTAACTTCTCTGAAACTTGTCTTAGAGTTACTTAAAGAATTGACTGGTTTAGTTACTTGCAAATGGTCACAGACATGGAGCGTTTCAAAGATGGATTTTTTCCCCAGGTCTTTCTGACTCCTAGGCTATCTCTCTACTCACTATATCACACTGCCTCTCCCAAGGCAGCTATCAGGGAAATAATGAAAATCAGCTTGAAAATCAGCTCAAGAGGTTCATTTCATGAAGTATGTGAAAAGCACCTTTCTCTGTGTACAGACTTGGATTATACATTATTATGAGGGGAAGAGAGAAAGAATAGACAAAAATGAGCATTCTCATTGAGAAGATAACACACATACACACACACACACACACACACACACACACAAATAACCCTTAAAACAAGGGTTAAAACAATTTATGGGAGAGAGATATTGCTATGTGCTGAACAAAGGGAGTCGTGACTTCCTGGAAGAGTTTGTCAAGCTTCTTAAGTTGTTGTGCTGAGCCTGAAACGTTGAATCCAGGCAGGGGTGAGGGAGGTAGGGAATGTTAAGCAAAGACACAGGAATAGGGAAAGACTTGGATTAAAAGGAGAGTGGTGAGAAGGTAAATGTATCTAGGGCAGAGGGTGTACATTGGAGAGGAGAGGGAACAATTCAAATAGAGCTTCATAAACAAAAAATCTTCCCTATAACTTGGTGGAGATATGTTTTAGTGTCAAATAATGTATTTACTGAGTATTATTGCAATTACCGAGAATCTCTTGGCACTGAATCATTTCTGCCTGGCTCTTTTGAAGAGAGGTTGTTATTGTTTAGCTGTTTCAGTCATGTCCCATCTTTGTGACCCCTTTTGGGGTTTTCTTGGCAAAGATACTGGAGTGGTTTGCCATTTCCTTCTCCAGTCATTTTACAGATGAGGAACTGAGACAAAGAGGGTTAAATGATATGACCAGGGTCATGCAGCTAGTAAGTGTCTGAGGCCAGATTTGAACTCAGCAAAATTAATGTTCCTGATTCCAGGTCCAGTCCTTTACTCATTGCCCCAACCAGCTGCCCTTTTCAAGAGAAGAGCTAAGGAAAATCCTTCACTGGAGAAAGAGGCTTAAACCTGGGAACAGATGGCCCATGAGAGCATGGTTACTGTCCTTGCTTTCTTTCCTGCTTTTAAGTGAAAGAGATAAGAAATGGCTATGCCCTTATGAACTTCAAAAGGTCATAAAGAACTACCTACCAGAAGTGAAAAAGGGGAAGTCACACCAAGATTTTTCAGGCAATGAGTATTGAAAAGACCCTGCCTCTCCCAGTCCAACAGTAGCAGATATGCAGACTCATCTACTACCCATTGGCTATGCCACATTTGAAAGTGAACTTGTAAAGTGGATGCTATGAGAAACTTAAGTATGAGCCCTCTCAACAGGGACTGAATTAGAATGGGGAGAGTGAACCTTTCCATATTTTGGTCTTACTATATTGTTTCTGTAAATATCTCTTTGAAAAATGATAATAATAATATTAATAACCAAAACCCCAGAAACTCTAAATCCATATCCTTAACCACAACTTTTATAGAGAGATCTTAGAGGAGTGAGAGGCAAGGAAGGAAAGAAGAGAAAAGAGAAGAGATGGGAAAATTTATATATTACCAGAACTGAAAGAGACATTAAAGATAATAGGCATTTTTAAGAATGAAAGAATAGAACTTTTAAAATTAAATTATGATTATTTTATATTTGTCAAGCATTTACTTTTTTCCCCTCTCCTCTGGGGGGAAAAAGAAAAATTTTTGTAACAAATATGCATAGTCAAGCAAAACATGCATATTTGCCATGTGCAAAAATATGCTGTATTGTACATGTGACCCATCTCATCTCTGTGAGGAGATGCACAGAATTTTTCATCACTGGTTTTCTGGAAACATAGTTTTCATTGCATTGCTCAAACATTGATTAAATCTTTCAAAAAACTATCTATTTTTACAATACTCATAAATTATTCTCCTGGTTCTGCTTATTTTGCTCTGCATTAGTTCATGCAAGTCTTCCCAGATTTTTCTGAAACTATCTTTTTCATCATTTCTTACAATGCAATAATATTCCATTACATTGAAAGACCATAACTTGTTCAGTCATTCTCTAATTCATGGACATCCCCCTTAATTTCTGGTGCTTTCTCATTATAAAAAGTAACATTGTAAATTAGGAAGAGAGAAGCAACTGAGGAAGTCCAGGAACTTGAGAAGGCAAACATTGTAGAGAGCATTTGGGTGAAGATCAGTGAAAGGAACTTGAAATTATAGTACAAACCAGCCAGAAGGAGAAAGTATATAATTAGAAAAGAAACAAATCACAAAACTGGCATGGAGGGATGATACAGTAATTATGGGAGATTTCAGCTATCTGAACATCTGCTGGAGTTCTCTCTAATAATTTCATTCTTTTAAAGATGGGGGAGGGGAGTCCAAGGAAAAGCTATTCTACGTTTGATTCTGTGCAAAAAGAAGACAGTCAGTTCCATTTTGGATATGTTGAGTTTGAGATAACTATAGGTTATATAGGAAGCAGATGAATAATTGAAGAAGCAAAATTGGGGTAGATATTAGGGTAGAATTGTGAATTATCTAGATGGAGATAATAAGTGAATTAATGAAAGTTCATCAGTACTACAAGGAAAATTTTTTAAAGAGATGAGAGAAGAGGAACCAGGTCACAGACTTGGAGATCAAGTAGAGATGGGACAAGATAACATGGAGAGTGAGAATGGTATAACAAAAGAGACAAAGAAAGCTATTACATTGAAGAAGAACCAGGAGTAAGCATCGTCTCTGAAGCCAAGGGAAGGAAGAATATCTAGGAAAAGAGGGTAGTTGAGAATATAACAAACTACTGAAAGATCAAGGAGGTTGAGAGCTGTAAAAATATCACAATAGTTAGCCATTTAGAGACTGTTGGCAACCTTGGAGAGAGGTATTATGGTAGAATAGTGATATTGAAAGCCAGTTGGCAAGGCACTAAGAACTGAGCATGTAGTGAGGAAGTGAAGGCAATCAGTGAAAACAATCCTTTCTAGGAGTTTGGCGATGAACAAAAGTGGTTATACTGGATGATGAATGGTAGCAACAAGTAAAATCTTTTAAGGATGGGATAGACTTGAGCACATATGTAAGACACCGGGAAGGTAACAATAGAAGAGGAGAGAAAGACTGAAAATAAAATGTATAGAAAGAAAGATCAATAAAGTACATAGAAGGGAATGAAGGTGAGGGCATCAAGGATACAAATAATAGATGGACAGGATTTTGCAGAAACAAGAGCCATCTCTTCCTCAGAGACTAAATTAAAGGAGCATATGGTTGATGCACAATACAAAGAAGTTTGAATTGTGGAATAGATGAGATGCGGTTATAAAAGCTTGATGACATTAATTTTGTGAGTAAAACACTAGAGAAAGGAATCTCCTAAAAAGATAGGTATGGAAATGGTGTTGGGGTAAGAGGAGAGAAAAGAAGAAAGGACAAGAGAGGACAGGACAGGAGGCAACAGGAGGGGATGGGTGAGGAGGAGAGCAGAGAATGGTTTGGAATAACCATTGAGGTTAATGTGTCAGAGAAGCAATTACTAAAGAATAACAAGTGTGTCAAACTTCAGTGAGGACTTAGCTAAGATTAGGAAATATAGATTAGATCGATGATTTCATAGACATAGGTAACTCCCCTGATGATGAAACTCCTTCTACTAATATAGGTTTGCATCTTCTCTACAATTCGCAATCTTATAGAGCTGCCCAGAGCCCTGATAAGTTAATTGACTTGACAAGGGGTTAACTTATCTTGTATATGTTTTATGAGTACAGTCTTCCTAGGTGTGAGGCCATCTCTCCATACACTATATATACCATGATGTTTCTCATATGAGCTTGAACAACATAAATTCATAGTGGGTCTCTTCAGGCCTATATCATCTCTTCTTATAGTGTTCAGCAGCTCAAGAGGAGGAGATAAAAAGGAAGTTGAAGGGAGGATGAGAATTAGCATGAAAAGAACAATAAGATAAGGGAGTCAAGGAAGAGGAAAATGAAAAATTGAGTTGATTGACAATTAATCCAACATTGTGAAGGAAGATGAGAGAGGCCAGAGCAGGGGCAACGGAATGATAGCACAAAAGAGAAATGTGACTAGAAATGATGGTGAGATCAAAGAATGTGTTTAGGAAGAATAAAGTAAAGGTCAATATGGAAACGTGGAAGATTATCATCACAAATGGGAATTTCAGAATTCAAGACAGGTGGCATAGTTAAGAACGATTTTAAAATCTCAGGTATGACTATCCCTGCTGTGGCTGAAGTGGAACAAAAATTAGGTGATGGTGTTATGGAGTCTGAAAAACTGAAAGGATTGGATATCAGATCAGCAGGTATACTGGTCTCCATGTATAAGAGCAAAACTTTGGTAAAGTGAACCAAAATACTGTAATCCAAGGATTGAATTTCTTGAAAAAAGAAAGATGACTGAAGGACAACAGAGTTTAACAAGAACAACATCAACTAATACAGATAGTATAGACTGATAACATCAATGTACAAAGTGGACCTGAATAGAGTTGCCTAGTGATGGTGACAGGGAGAGGATCTGAAAATGTCACAAGGTTTTCTTATGGTCTAGTGAGATGAGATAGGACCAGTCTAGACCTTGATAAGATGATGAAGGATATAGTATCTCTGGGAAAGAATCAGGACAAGAAAATAGAAAGATATTAAAAAGAATGTACTTAATGAAATTAATATGTGCCAGGCCCTGTGCTAAGAGATACAAATACAAAATCTGTACAATCATTGCCCTTAAGGAGTTTACATTTTTATAGGAGGAAACAGTATAGATAGGGGAGTGGTGGACAGAGAAAGCTGATTTAGTCACAGGGATGGCAAGTGGAACAATTGGGCAGTTCATTCTCATGCCACTTCTAAAGGCAATGCTTGTGCAGATTTGATTGTAGTTCTAAAAGCAAGAAATGGAAAGGGAAAATATACATAGGGCAGTACAGAAAGTAGCTAGAATGAAAGTGAGGATGCATGGTGCCAGCGAATTCAGAACTGAGTCACTCTGATGATGAAAGAGAGTTTGTTTTAAAAAATCAATCTGAAATTACCAAGTGCACAGTGAAGAAATTGGTCAGAAAGACTGGGGAGAATTTACATTGATCTTACTGGGGATCAATATAAGGAAGAGCAACCAAGGGAAGGGTACTTCATCCCAAGAATCAGAGACTGAATCACAGGACATGTGAAATTATGAGTACATGACTGGAGAAGTACAAGTTGAATATGAAAGTCAGATATGGTATAATGAGTAACTCACTCTAGATTTGGGAGCAATGGTTCTTAAAGAGTTCAGAGAAAATATGGGAAGTATTCCCTAGAATAAAATTGTATAGGGAAAGTAGGGCAAAGATATGAATCATGATCAAAAATGAAATTATGATTACACAAGCACTATTTTGATGAGAAAGAAAAGACCAGTCTATCTAAGGAGACCAATAACTGTAGAAGTCATTGGTGAACTTCTTTTTTATTATTATTTTATTTGTTTTCAGTGTTCTGCAATCACTTCCATATATCTTAGATTTTTCCCCTCCTCCCCCCACTTCCCCCTACTTCCCCACTCCCTCCCTGAGACATCATACAATTTTATATAGGTTCTACACATACATTCCTATTAAATAAATTTTCACCATAGTCATGTTTCATAGAAGAATTAAAATGAATGGAAGAAATCATAAAACAAACCAAAACATAATGATCTGCTTCATTCTGAGATTGAATTCCATAGTTCTTTCCCTGGATGTGGAAAGTATTTTGCCTTAAGAGACCATGGGGAATTATTTAAGTCCTTACATTGCAATGAAGTACTAAGCCTACCAGAAAAATTCCTCACACACTGTGGTTGTTGTTGTGTACAAAGTTCTCCTGGTTCTGCTCCTTTCACACAGCATCAAAGGATGCTGTCAAAAGATATGAACGGGCAGTTTTCAGAGGAAGAAATTAAAAGTATCTATAGTTATGTGAAAAAATGCTCTAAATTGCTATTGATTAGAGAGATGCAAATCAAAACAACTCTGAGGTACTATATCACTCCTATCAGATTGGATAACATGACAAAACAGGAAGATGATAAATGTTGGAGAAGATGTGGGAGAGCTAGAACATTAATTCATTGCTGGTGAAGCTGTGAGCTGATCCAACCATTCTGGAGAGTAATTTGGAACTATGCCCAAAGGGCTACAAAAATGTGCATACCCTTTGACCCAGCAATACTGGTTCTAGGACTGTATCACCAAGAGACTATCAAAATGGGAAAAGGTCCCATATGTACAAAAATATTTATAGTAGCTTTCTTTGTGGTAGTCAAAAGCTGAAAATCAAAGGGATGCCCATCAATTGGGGAGTGGCTGAATAAATTGTGGTAAACGAATGTAATGGAATACAATTGTGCTGTAAGAAATGATGAACAGGAAGACTTCAGAGAGGCCTGGAAAGACTTATATGAACTGATGCATTGGTGAACTATTTTAAAAAGTCATGTTGTCAGGGCAGGTAATCGAGGATAAGTATGAAAGATTAGTCAAGTCAGTTAAGAATAGGAGTTAATGCTGGGGATGAATGCTGAGGGAGGAAAATTTAAAGGCTCTTGGCTATGCTGTGGTCAGGCATGAGTCCTTTGAGGCCATTGGAAAAATGATAATGGATGACAAAGAAGACAAAACTACTCAACTCTATTTTTGTTTCCTCTCTTCTTATACCAAGAACACTCTTCAGAGTAAGAAAAATAAAGAAAATGTGATTAATAGGGAGTTGAAATCAAAGCTAGATGAGACAATAAAAGAGAATAACTTGAAGAAATCTTGTTCATATATAAGGTAGATCATATGCTAATATCCCTTCCAAATCTGAGATTCTGTAAGTCCTGTGATTTTCTGAGTACAATAAGGCAAATAAATGCCTTCTAAGACTGCATCCTGCTTGGGAGGAGGTGAGGTAGAATTTTTTTTTCTTTTATTTGTTCATTTGTTTGTTTCACATTAGTGTCCTGAGGAGCTGAGAGAAAACCTTTGATTTTACAGGTGAATAGGTTCACTCATGAAAAAAAGGAGTTAATTGATTAACTCTATTAAGAATTCACTCAAATTAAGAGATTAACTCTTTGATTCTACTCTGATGCCTAAGAATGGTGTGCTGATAGGTGATCCTGGGTTCTCAGTCTATGACAGCTTGCTGTCATTTCTCAGTCATTTCAGTCATGTCAGATGTTTGGGGTTTTTTTGGAAAGGATAAGGGAGTGATATGCCATTTCCTCCAGCTCATTTTATAGACAAAGAAACTAAGAAAAGTAGGGTAAAATGACTTGCCCAGGGTCACACAGCTAGTGTCATAGGCCAGATTTGAACTTAGGTCTTCCTGACTCCACGGCTGGTGCTGATGTACAAAAGTTTTAATATATGGACCTGATAAATTAAGACTCAGTTATCTACTTTATACTATTTTGTGTGTCATCTGAGGAACAGCCTCACTAAGTACATAAAGTATTTTATTTTAATATATAATTTATTTTTCAGTTCTCAGCATTCACTTCCACAAGAATTTGAATTCAAAACTTTCTTCCCATCTCTCCCCACCCCAGAGACGAGGACAGAATGCACCCCATCCACCCCTTTCTCCAGTCTGTACTCCTTTCTATTATCCCCTCTTTGTTCATCCCCTTCCCCTTTATTTTCCTGTAGGACAAAATAGATTTCAATATCCCATTGCCTGAATATCTTATTTTCCAAATGCATATTAAAACAATTTTTTTTTTAAATTCATCATTAAAGTTTTGAGTTCTCTCCCTTCCTTCCTTGTCACCAACCCTTGTTGAGAAAACAAGCAATTGAATATAGATCATACATGTGTAGCCATGCAAAACACTTCCATAATAGTTATGTTGTGAAAGACTAACCACATATTTCTCTGTCCTATCCTGCCCTCCATTTATTCCATTCTCTCCCTTTACCTCAATAATGTTTGCTTGATTATCCCTTTCCCCAATTTGATGGCCCTTCTATTATATTCCCTCTCTTATCCCCTTCCACCTTGCCTTCCTACCGGGTAAAAATGATTTCTATATCCAACTGAGTGTGTATTATTTTCTCCTTAAGCCACATCCCATGAGAGTAAAGCTCACATATTTCCTTTCATCTAACCATTCTTCCCCTCCATTGCAAAAGCTCTTTCTTACCTCTTTTTTATAAGATAATTTGCTGCCTTCTACCTCTCCTTTTCTCTTACTCCTAGTACATTCCACTCAACAGTAAATTTTATTTTTTAGGCATTCTCTCTTCATATGCAGCTCACCCTGTGCCTTCTGTCCATCAATATATATGTGTGTGTGTGTGTGTGTGTGTGTGTGTGTGTGTGTGTGTATATATATATATACACACACACACACAAACATCCACGTACATATACATACATATACATATATTATATACATACATACATACCCATACACACCTACAAACATACATATATGTGTGTATGTATACATATAAAAAAAAATCTCATGAGTTGCAAATAACATCTTTCCATGCAGGAATGTAAACAGTTCAACTTTAATGAGCTCCTTAAGACTTCTTCTTTCTGTTTACCTTTTCATGCTTTTGTATTTGAAAGTCAAATTTTCTATTCAATTCTGGTCTTTTCAACAAGAATGTTTGGAAGTCCTCTATTTAATTGTAATTCCATTTTTTTCCCTGAAGTATTATACTCAGTTTTGCTGGGGTGCTGATTTTTGCTTTTAATCCTATCTCCTTTAACCTCTGGAATATCATATTCCAAGCCCTTCAATCCCTTTAGAAGCTGCTAAATCCTATGTTATGCTGGTTGTATTTCCACAGTACTCAAATTGTTTCTTTCTGACTGCTTGTAATATTTTCTCCTTGACTTGGGAACTCCGAAATTTGGCTACAATATTCCTAAGAGTTTTCCTTTTGTAATCTCTTTCAGGAGGGGATTGGTGAATTCTTTCCATTTCTATTTTACCCTCTGGTTGTAGAATATCAAAGCAGATTTCCTTGAAAATTTCTTGGAAGATGATGTCTAGCCTCTTTTTTTGATCATAGCTTTCAAGTAGACTAATAATTTTTAAATTATCTCTCCTGAATCTACTTTCCAGGTCAGTTGTTTTTCCAATGAGATATTTCACATTGTCTTCTATCTTTTTCATTCTTTTGATATTGTTTTATAATTTCTTGGTTTCTTACCTTTCATCTGCTCCATTCTATTCCTTTTCCATTTGACCAATTCTGCTTTTTAAAGTATCCTCCTTCTCATTGATTTTTAAACCTCTTTTATAATTTGGGTTAGTCTATTTTTAAAGGTATTATTTTCTTTAACATTTTTTTGGGTCTCCTTTAACAAGCTGTTGACTCACTTTTCATGTTCTCTTGCATTGTTCTCATTTCTCTTTCCAATTTTTCCTCCATCTCTCCTACTTAATTTTCAAAATCCTTTTTGAGCTCTTCCATGGCCTGAGACCATTGCATATTTTTTGGAGGTTTTGGATAAAGAGAACTTGACCTTGCTATCTTCCTCTGATGGTATGCTTTGCTCTTCCTCATCTGAAAGGAACGAGGAAGAGAATTCTTTTTCACCTTTTCACCAAGAAAGTAACCTTCCATAGTCTTATTTTTCACCCTTTTTGGGCATTTTCCCAGTCAGTTACTTGACTTTTGAGTCCTTTTTCAAGTGGAAGGTATACTACCCTAGGCTTCAGAGGTTTTGTGCAGCTGTTCTCTGAGACATCTCCAGGGACTTGTAAGTTCTCAGTTTTACTCCAAGGTGGTACAATCAAAAGAGAGGAGTTTACTCCTCTCCTGGCCTGTTCTCTGGTCTGTAAACAATCAAAAGCACTCTTTTCTGATCAGGAACTGCAAGTAGCATTCTCTCTCCACAGCCATCACCAGCTCCATCATGCCAGTGCCAGTGCTCCTCCTCACCCCAGGACCTTCACTCAGGACTGAGACCCAGATCAGCTGCTAAATTTTCCCCAGGGTCTTTAGACTGAGGGCTCCAAATGGTGGATGCTGTTGCCATAGTGGTTGCCACTGTCCTGGGGCCAGACTTTGCTCCCCTATCTCCCAGGCGAAAGAGCTTTCTCACTGATCTTTGAAGCTACCTATGGCATTTTGGGGTTGAGAAATCTGCAGCAGTTGCTCGTGATTCTGTGCCCAGAAGTCTGCTCTAGTCCTTTCCCTGCCATGCGGCCCATGCTGGACTGCATTCAGCAACAAGCTTGGTGCGATGGACCTTTCCTGTCTACCTTCCAGGCTGTCTTGGACTGGAAATCTATTTCTCTCTGTCATTTTGTGACTTCGCTTCTCTAAAATTTGTTTAGAGTCATTTTTACAGGAATTTCATGGGTTATGGGGGAGACCTAGAGCAGGACCATCCTTCTACTCTGCCATTTTGGCTTCATCCCCTCAGGAAAGTATTTTTACCAGCACACTGGACACTGGGAGTTATTTCCCTTGCCAGCAAGATAGGTTACAATGGTAAGGTGGGAGAGAAGAGGGATAAGGAACTATTGTTGTGATCTACACTGTTGCATAAAATAAGGAACTTTTGGAATAATCTATTGAGTTAATTCCATTCTAGAACTCAAGGACAAAAATTCAATGGCAATCTCCTTAAATCTCATATATTATGTATAAAATATACCAAGGATACAGGGATTCACATGTGAATTAGCTTCATTAGTCACTCACAGTCCTCAACTGACTATTCTGGTCTCTGAGAAATAAAGCCCATAGAGGTGTTCCCAGAAAATGAGCCTTGTCTGGAAGTATTGCCTAGAGCTGTCTAGTAGTTATGGTTGGGATAACACTATTTTATACTCAAGAGAGCTGGATTTTTTTTATAATATACCAATTTTAGGGTTAAAAAGATTCCAGTCACCTTTCAAATCATAAGTAAGACAGATAGGATGCATAATTTTGGAAATGAGTTAGCAATACTCTTGTTTCCTGAGTTGCTTCATGAATTCCTCAGACATTTTCTTTCTATCTAATTAATCCCATTTGTTCATTTGGGCAAAGGATCCTTTATCATTTTGGTTAGTGTGACATGAATTTTGAAAAGATCTGTGATTTCCAATGTCAGGGAACTCCTAATGTGGGAATTCTCTCCACCAATGCAGACACAAGCTTACCATGGCTTACTAGACATGGCTGGGGAGAAGCATGAGGTATATAAAGATTAAATGACTTGGCTAAGGTCACAATTAATCTGTAAATATCTAAATACTTGGAGAATATAATATAGATATCTAATAAGTACCTAAGGATCCAGGCACTGGGGACACAAATATAAAGAATGGAATAATATGTTTTAGAAATAAGTTTAAATTCTAATGAGGGAGACAAGTACATATTTTTTAAAAAATAGACAACATTAAGTCAAAACCTAGTATATATCAGGAGAATTTAAACTCAGATCTTGCTGACTCCATCCTCTATAGGCCAGCAGTATCAACATGCAGGTCCCAGTTGGTCCACACCACTTTCCATAAATTAGCTAAAATGAAGAAAGGGGAGGGGAAGAGGAAACTGGATGTGGTTAGGTTGCTCTTGCAAGAGCCTAGGTAAAAAAACAGAGTGTATTCATAAGAAGGCTAGACTTGGACCTGGAAGATCCAGTTACAAATCCTAATAAATTTAAATACAATAAAATATAGATAATATCACATTTTTAAAGTTAATTCAATATGTGTCCTCCAAGGATACTTATGTACAGATTAACAGCCTCTGTTTCTGTTTGTTTGACGCCACTACCCCATGCCACAATAACGACTTAAATATTGCTATCCCCATTTCACAGTTGAAGAAACTGAGACTCATGGAATTTCATAATGTTAAATAGTAAGTTCTAATGTTAAGATTTGAACTCGTCTCCCAGGTCTAAATCTAGTCTTATCAATATACCCTATTTCTTGCCTAGGTTATTGTAAAAGCAACCTAACCATATCTACTTCCCTGTCCCTCAACTTCTTATTCACTTTAACTAGTTTGTAAAAGTCACCCTTCTAATGCATTGCTTTTGACCAAATTCGTCATCTCTGCATTGGCTTCCATCACATACTACAGAGAGGTGCTATATGGCTATGTAGAAAAAAATGCTGAAATAGGAGTCAGAATACCTAGGTGCACATGATACTCACAATCTGTGGATGATGGGCATATTTCTTTATCTCTCCAGGTTTCAGTTTTCTCATGTATAAAATGGAAATAATAAAACTTGTACTATCTATAGCACCATACACAGTTTTTGTGAAGAAAGTACTCTGTAGACTATGAAAATGAGAAGAATCTCCCTCAGCCTGGCATACAAGGCCCTCATCCGTCTCACTTCTCTCCAGTCTGATCTCTACGTCTTCCCCAATAATTTATTCACAACTCTGGTCTGGATCATGTCCCTCTCACGAAGCCAAGTGTTGTTTATTTCAGTCATGTCTGACTCTTTGCGACCTCATTTCTTGGCAAAAAACTACTGGAAGTGGTTTGCCAGTTCCTCTCCAGATCATTTTTACATATGAGGAAACTGAGACAAACAGTTAAGTGAATTGCCCGGGGTCATACAACTAGCAAGAATCTGAGGCTAGATTTGAACTCTGCAAAATGAGTATTCCTAACTCCAGGCCTGGTACTCTAGCCACTGCACCACCTAGATGCCCCCCATGCTCACTACTCTCCCTATTTTGTGCCTGTGATCTAGGTATCCCCTACACCTGAAATAGCTTTTGCCTATTTTCTCTGTTTGATATTAATCACCTTCAAGACCCAGCACATATGCCCTATCTCCTCCTAGACACACAAACATAAATTAACCTCTTCACCTCTGCCCTCTCATGGCTTTGAGTGGATGGACCTGACAATATATTGAGGTAATACCTGACTCTTTCTAACTTCCTTCCATCACTCAGTTCCGTAGCCAGGGGCCAAGCAAAAAGAAACAAATGCCTCTTCCACAAGACAGCCCTTCTGATAGTTGGAGACAAATATCACGCTTCCTTTAAGTCTTCTCTTCAGGTTCCTTTCAGCTCTGATATTCTAAAGTCATATTCTGCTCTAAGCTCTGGCAGAGTTCCTATCCCTGAGTGCCAGGCACACCCACAAGGCTATACACGATGTCATTACTGTTAATCCTAATGATACCTTGTGTGCCCATAAAACCTTTCTTTCCCCAGGATTCCAGCACACCTGGGTGCCATTATCTTATTACTCCCCACCTCAGCTCCAGGAGAGAGGAAATTCATACAATGATCTCAGTGTTTGCTGTGACAGGAGGGGAGAGAAAGAGACCTGAGCAGAGGTATCAGACCTATGGGGTACTGAATCGCAGTAAAAGGTTAGTGTTGACCTAAGGTTCTCAGGAAATTACCTTAACTTAATTAGCCCCCCTGGCCTAGAATATCTTTCTTTCTGCACCTTTTCTGAGTCAAATCCCATCTATCCTTCACGCTTTAACTAAGACTAGGGAGCGACATCAGAAGGAAAGCTGGATCAGATCCAGAGGATGCTAGACAGAACCCCCCAAATCAATTTCCAGCAAAGACTGATTAAGAGAATTGGAGGATATAGGGGAAAGAGAAGAAATTACTCAGAAGAACATGATAGCTTCCCTCAAATATTCAAAAATTTGGCATCAGAAAGAAGAATGTCTTTTCCTGTGAAGCCTTAAGAAATATAATTAGAATGATTTCAGGGAAGGGGGAATAAAATGAGGCAGGATTTTAGCTCTAAAAGAGAAAAAACTATCAGATTGTTAAAGGCATGCAAAAATATATGGGGAGGTCTAATCATTATTCAATTATTCAAACAGAGATTGGATGACTACCTGAGAGGAAGGATGCTGAGTAGTCTTGCAGTTGGTAGAAAGTTGGATTAGATGCCCTCTGAGTTTTTCCCAACACTGAAATTCCATAATTCTGCTCCAGACCATCCTCTCACTTTCTTCCTTTAAGTAGCATAGTACTCGTGATATCATGATACTTGATATCATGATATCATGATACTTCATTATTCTTTTTCCATCCTTTTTTTCCTTTATTACATGTATGTACATTATTAACCAAGCTATTCTATGAGATATCTAAGGTTAGGAATTATGTCTCTTCTTGTCGTCCCAAATGGGTTCAATATAATTGGTTCCCTTTATAATCCTGTTTATTTTATTTTATGCATTTTAAAACATTACTATATGAAGGGCTGCCTAGGGTTCACCAGAGAAACAAAAGGGTCCATGATTAAAAAAATATTAAGAAAAACTGGTGTAGTGAGTATCTTAATTTCCTTATAACTCTGACACCATTGTATTCTAAATCAATTCAATAATTATTATACATCTACTGTGTCTTGTATTGAAGTAGATATGTGTATTGTGTAGATAGGTAGATCAATATAGATATGTACAGATATACATACATATATATTTTTCTTAAGACCCAAATGTATGGTCCCAAGGTTAAGATCCTGTGTCCTATGCAACATCTTGCTTATAAAAACTGAGGCCCAGAGAAAAAGTACCTTCTTTGTTCAAAGTCATATAGTGAATCAACAACTTAAACTGAAAGGGGTCATATATACAACAATGCAAAGAAAAGCTTTGCTATCACACAGGCTCTAAGGATGCATGACCCTATTGAACAAAGTCCAACACATTGAAACAGAATGCCTGACTGAATCCATAATCTAACAACGAGTCTGCATTACCTTGGATAAGTCACATAACTCTATATGCCTCAGTTTGCTTCTGTGTAAAATGGCAACAAGACTTGCGTTATGTGCCTCATGGAGTTATTGTGATTAAGTTACAAAATTGTATCTAAATCTGAGCTGTTATCATCTTCCTCATCACCATCCTCATCCAATTCAATCCAATATACATTAACTGACTACTATGCGCCAGACACTGTGCTAAGTGCAGGGCAGACAGTTAATAAAAACAGTCTTTGTCATCAAGGAGTTTACAATCTAACGTGGGGAAATAATACAAAAAAAGGGAGAAGGCAAGTAAGGGTGGGAGGGGGGAGGGGACAACAGGAGACAGCAGCAGATGCAGAGTGGAGTGAGCCCCAAAGTCCAGTTTTTGCTCTCTATAAAGGAAGGCATTGGGAGGAGTTTTGTGCTCCACTCCCCCAGCTCTCCAATCACATGGGAAAAGAGGCTGATGGAGGTCATGTTAGTTAAGGCTTGAGTTAGTAGTATAGTGATGAAATTAGACATGGTGAATTTAATCTGGGCAGGGCATCTTATTCCTTAGAGTTGAAACCAGACAGAGCAGCAAATGTATTATCATAATTTCAATGTTTTAAATGACTAATAAGCTGATAAGTATGGGATCTTTTTGCACCAACGAAAATCACATCATTGCCAAGTTTTATTAGACAATCTTAATGAGTTTCTACATTCAAAAAGTAATGATAATAACTACCTATTCTCCAACCAACATACTCACAGTTTATTAGATAGTCTGTCTCTGAAATTGTACTCAAAGCTTTTAGAGTTTGAAAGAATATGTTGGATCTTTGAAAGCCCAGCATCCCCTCCACAGCTCAACGCTAAATTGAAATGCTAAATGATGACCCTGGTCACATCCCAGATGGAGCACTGTATTCAGTTCTGATGTCTATATTTTAGGAAAGATAAGTGGAGAGAAGAGACAAGAAGATTACAAGAATGGTGAGGGCACTGTAGATACCATGTAAAGTACTGAGCCTAGAATAGAGAAGAATTAGGAATGAGGGAAACATATTTTTGAGCATTATACTTGTTCTATGTGGCCACTGTGGACAGAAATAGGGGTGATAAAAGTTACAGAGATAGCTTCAGGCTCAATGTAAAAAATAATTTTCCATATGTGTGTATCCATATACACATATGTATATGTAATGTATATATAGTTTATGTCTTATATATATATATATACACATATGTGTATATGCTTGTATTTATATACATACACATATATACACAAAGCTAAATATAACGATTGGCTGCAGTGTAGAAAAAAATAGATATTCTCAGAAATTCACAGGAGACAAAAACTAAGAGAGGAACCATCAAAGAAATCCATAGCCTTAGACCTCTATATAGTAGGTATCCAAAGTATTGATAACAAGCAAGGTGAACTAGAAATCCTAACAGTAGGAGACCAAGTTGACCATGAAGGAATCACAGGGATTTTACAATATGAGAACTGCAATAAAATAGAACTCCAGAAAGGTATAATATTCAAAAGAAATAAAATCAATTAAAAATATTGGAAGGGAAATATGTCCAGATACACTCGTTTGAGAAAATTCAAGAAGCAAAGAGGGAGAATAAGGTGGGGAGCAATTCCATGTAGTGTTTATTAAGCATCTTCTAGTACTATGCTAGCTACTGGGAATACAACAAAAATGGAAAATATCCTCAAAGAATTTCGTTTCTTCTGGGTGGAAACAACATCCAGCTCAAGTCAATGAGCATTTCTTAAACTAGATGCTTATATAGACTAGGTAGACATAATATGTACACAAATAAACATAACCAAAGAAAATTTGAAGAGTTAGATTAAACCAATCATTGATGAGGAGGGGAGGGATGGCAGTTCAGGGATGACTTCACATTGGAGATGGTGTCTGAAGAGAATCTTGAAAAAGGTAGTGGTAAAGGAATATTGTCATTGAAATGTACTGCAGACCACACGAACAGCAGAAGAAAATTAATAAGGCATTCAGGTAAGAGATCATAAACCTAGCTGGTTGGTTGATTAGTTGGTTGGCAAACCAACCAACCAACCATAAACCTAGTACAGAGGTGTGGTATTGTTGTAATGGATAACCTCAATTAACTGGGCATCTACTGGAATTCTTTCTGTCAGTATCAAGATAGCT
Organism: Notamacropus eugenii; assembly: GCF_028372415.1. Lineage (NCBI taxonomy): Eukaryota > Metazoa > Chordata > Mammalia > Diprotodontia > Macropodidae > Notamacropus > Notamacropus eugenii. The sequence goes on along the minus strand of NC_092875.1, from coordinate 92,254,789 downwards.
AAATGCTTCTTAACTTGCATTAATAATAATTTAGTTCTTCAAAAGATAAATGAAAGGAAATTCTATTTTGGGCCTAATTCTTACAAACAAGGAGAAACTAACTACTACAAAGGAATGATACTTGGAGAAAGTATTCACTTGGTCTTAAAAAGATAAAGGAAAACTAGGCAAAATCTAATGACCTTAGTCATTGGCAGAGCACAATTTAAAGGGTTCAGAGAAAGTACAGGTAGGATCCTATGGATGAAAGTTCTATAGGTGTTAGCCACAGGGAATAGGACACTCTCAAGAATGAAATTTTGAAACTACACTGAGTAACAATTACAATGGATGGATGGGTGAAAAAACAAAGTGCAATTATTTGAAGACACCAACGTGTATGTCCAGGGAACTTATCAAATAGATTTTCTTCTAATAGAAAGCAAGGACAAGTTATAAAGAATGAATAGGTTTGTATAGGCCCATTATACAGTCTTATAATAAGAGTGTCTGGTGTGTTAAAGCTGAGGATAAACTAAGGCTAGTAGAGAAAACTGAAAATAGCAAAAAGAGTTTGTTGCTGTTGTTTTAGCTATTAGGGAAAAATGAGAATAATTAAAGAAATTATAGGGCTGCCACTGATGGTGGATGGAACAGAGAAAGAATGAAACCTCTCAGTGCTTTTTTTTCCTTTTCCCCTGCCAAGGAGAATTATCTCTGACCAGAAAAGAGAAGGAAAATGGCTAATAGGGAGTTGAGCCACAAAAAGATGTGTGATCACAAGAGAGAATCTGACTGCCCTTGTTGGGTTTAAGTTGCTAGGTTCAGAAAGTCAAAACAAAACAAATAAAAAATCCTTCTTGATAGATGATCAAATAGCCTCATTTCTCATCCTCTGAAACCTTTCTGTAGCATTTTGTATGATCCTTCTGAGTATTTGACTTGAATTCACTGCCAGTGAGAGTCAAAAGAGCGGGGGAGAATCGGAATGAGGAAAGGCAAGAGTTATCTCAATTTTCAAAAAAAAGGTAAGAGAATGGAATATGGTAATCAGAAGTCTATGAACTTGATTTTGGGTCTTGGCAAAATTTTAGAAAGTACTACTGAAAGAATAGTAAGTGAATATATAGGAAAACAAAACAAAACAGTATGGAACACAAGGAGCCAATATGATTTCATCATGGCCATGTCATGCCAGACCAATCTCATTTCCTTTGCTGACAGGGTTATTAGTCTGGAACATTAATGTAATGCTATACATTTGTTTGCTTTACTTTGAAGAAAATATTTAGCAAATTGCTTCTTGCTATTTTTGTAAATAAAATGGAGATGTGAGCTACACAATATGATAGCTAGGAGGATTCAAAATCAGGTAAATTATTGGAATCAAATAGTTGTTAGCTCAGTGTTACATTGTTGGCTTAATACTATATGGGAAAGTGGTCCCTAGTCAAATACCCCAGTGATCTGTTTTCCTGTGTGGTTTTTACACATTTTCATCCATTATTAGTTAAAAGAAATAATAATAACTAGCATTTATATAACACTTTAAGTTTTGCAAATTGCTTTACAAACATTATTTCACTTGATACCCACATAACCCTACATGGTAGGTGAAATAATTATTTCTACTTATACAGTAACAATAGCAACATTTATATGGTATTTACTATATAAAAGATATTCTCCTAAGTGCTTTCTAAGTATTACCTCATTTGAACATCACAACAACCATTTGAGGTAAGTAATACTATTATCCCTATTTTACAGTTGAGGAAACTGAGACTGGAAGAAGGTAAGTGACTTGCCTAAGATTATATAGCTAGTAAGTAACTAAAGCTTGATTTGAACTCAAGTCTTCCTATCCACTGTACCACTTAGCTGCCTTTTATGGATGAAGAAACTGAGACAGACAGAGGTTAAGTAGTTTGCCCAGGGTAAAGCTAGTTAAGTGGATGAGGGAGGATTCAAATACAGGTTTTCCTGATTCCAAATTCTATCCTCTATCCACTGAACAACCTAGCGACACACAAGAGTCATGCTAATCATATTTGCAGATGATACCAAGATGGGAGGGATAGCGAGCATGTTGGATTATATAATCAGAATGCAAAGAAATCATACCATATTAGAATATTGAGCCAAATCAGATAACATGAAATAGGAATAAATATGAATCCTCACACTTGAGTCCGAAAAACCAGCTTTTTAAGTACAATATAGAGAAGATAAATAGCAGTTAATCTGCAAAAATCTGGGGGTTTTAATAAACCACAGGTTTAACATGTCAATGATATAACATAATAGCCAAAAATGAATAGATGAATGAATGAAAAATAGCTTATTATGTGCTTACTGTGAGCCAAGCACTATGCTGGACACAGAGGATGCACATCGAGTTTGGGGAAGAGAAAAAGACAGTCCCTACTGTAGAAGAATCCAAATTATAGTATTATAATTGAGAAAGACATATATGTGTGTGTGTGTGTGTCTATACATACATACATACATACATATATATATATGTAAGAGTTTAGATGCCACAGAAGATCTAAGAGTGAAGCTCTGGGGAGGATGGCAAAGCCCAAAGGAACTTAAGATGTACCAGCAGGTCAAGTGACAGTGCACTGGGGTCTGAAGGGCACAATGTCAAGGCACATAAATGCTAGAGGATTTTAGGATGCAGTTGCCTAGCAGATGGTAAGACTTCTGGTCTCACTGGGAGCCTTGTGGTTGGTGATTTCCAGTTCATACAAGTATCGTGACAGCCATTTCACTCTTACTGATTGATTCCTACATGGGATTTAGGTGAGCTGGTGGGGTGAGCAAAAGGAGGTATGAAGGAAACAAAAGAGAAAAGGATGACCCCTCTGGTATTTCTTTATATCCAGCCATCACAGATTCTAGATGATGATCAACACCATGGAGAAAGTGTCCTTGGAACAAAGCTCACATTGGCTCATTGGCTCTTGCAGAGAAAGGAGGGACAGAGACGCTAGAGTGGAACCCCTTAAAGTCATTCTGAGAACATGGATTCAATCTTAAACTGAACTAAAAGACAAAATGTCTAGAACTAGGTGAGAGATAATATCCCAGATATATTTCTCCCTGGCCAGAATATAACAAAGGATTACATTTAGTTCTGGAAGCTATATGTTAATAAAATATTTATTAGCTCCAGAGAATTTAAAAAAGGACAACCAGGATGTTGAAAGACTTCAAGATTATGGCACATGGAGATGCACTGAAGGAGCTGCGGATATTTGTCCTGGAAAAAAATAAGACTTAGTAGGAACAAGATAGATTTCTTCAAGTGTGTGAAAATACATGGAAGACATAATAAACTTTTCTTTTTGGACCCAGCATATAGACATTTAATAAAGCACCTTTAGGGTTGAGGTCAAGGGAGAAAAAAATCTACCTAACAATTATTACTATCAGAAAGCAGAAAGGCTTAATTCAGGAGGTAGTAGGATCATACTCACTGGAAGTCTTCAAGGAAAAGATGGATGACTTTTTGTCATATATATGATATATGGGTTTTTAAATAAACTATTGACTTTTTTATAGAAGGGCTCATTTTGTGTTTGTTTGAAAATCCCCAACACCAAACACAAAGCCTTGTACAAAGTGGACCCTTAATAAATACATTCTGAGTAGGATTGTTCAAGTAAGGTTTGGTCCAGCTTCCCCCTAGGGTCTGTTCAACTCATATTCTGTAATTCAGTTATTCTATGAAATCCATCAAAAGGTACTCTTTATAAATTGAAGACATAATTCTTAGCTGTAACGCCAAAGACCTAGACACACATGAATTCCAGCAAAGAAGATGAAATTAAATTAACTCTCATGGGGCCTGTTGGACTTATGAGTCCATATAAAGTTGTGCAACAACCCACCCTGACCCCCAAGTTGAGCATCACCTTTCCTGCTCTCTCTCCAGCTGCAAACCAGGCAGAGAGGATGAAAGAAGAATTAAGTTCTCTTGTTACCCAAGAAGCACTGCTGCCTCCTTTTCTGCCTATTCGGAAGGGCCTAAAGGAAGATGGAGAGAAAGTTCATAAGTCTTTATTCTCCCCACTAATGCTAATCTAGTCAGTTCACACACAGCTATCCTTTTTTCCCATCTATAGTCCACTCCTTAGTTGCCATGAACATTACAGTAAAATCAGACCTTCTACATTTTTGTCTCTAGGCTAGTTCTGAGGGAAGTATTCCTTTATGGCAGAGAAGTCATTTCCAAATCAAAAAGGATCAAATCTGTTAACAGAATGCATTCTTCAATCCAATTCATGACTTATAAGAATCTACCTTCCTGAGATCTACTCTTCTGGCTGGAGTTGAGTGGAGTAGGGGCAACTTGCCTGCCTGCTCATTGTAAGTGACTCAAAGATCAAAGACTCAAAGGTATCCTTTCATAATTGAATTATTCTTGATGGTGGCTAAACAAATATCTCCCTAACAAAGGTCTCTCTTGACTTTCTAGTTAGCAAATCAAATATCCTCACTGCTCATCCTCTGAAACCTTTCTGTAGCATTCTATGTGATCCTTCTGAGGACTTAACTTGAGTTCAAAGTAAGCCAGGGACAAATAACTACACACGCACACACACACACACACACACACACACACACACACACAAATATATACATATACTTTTTAAAGCCAAATCTCATAGATATGATAAATATTATTTTAATCTGAGGAAGAATTAAAATGTCCTCTAGTCCCATTCCCTTGCTTTGCAGATGAAAAATATGGCACCCAGAAAAGTGGGTGACTTACCCAAGTTTGCACAGGTATTAAGTGCCAGAATTGAGATGTGAAGCCAGTTCCTCTGACTCTAAATTCAGGACCCATTTCCCAGCATCATGTTGTCTCCCACATTGATCCATATGTGGAAAACCAAGCTGTCTACATTATCCATGATAGCCTTTTTGTCCTGGTTTTCATAATAGTTTTTTTTTTTATTCTCTGGCTTCCATAATATTTTTTAGACTATCACTTTTGAGTTCACATGTGGTCAACAAATGAAGATTATGTCTCTTGGTCTCTGTTTTTCTCAAGTTTCTGCCTTTCCAATTTCTCTCTCTTTCTGTCTGTTTCTCTGTCTCTGTTTCTTTATAATATTTTTCTGTCTTTCTCTGTGTTTCTCTATGTGTCTGTATCTTACCTCTGTGTCTCTCTCTTTGTCTCTGTCTAAACGTTTCTCTGTGTGTCCCTCTGTGTCCATTTTTAACTCTTTCTGTCTGTGTATCTTTTTTTCTTTTCCTCTCTGTCTCTTTCCCTTTCTCTATATCTCTCTGTATCTGTGTCCTTCTTGTTCTCTATATGTCTCCATCTCTCTCTGTCTCTCTCCCTCTCTCTTTCACACACACACACACACACACACACACACACACACACACTCAAGCATATCATTTCATTGGTCTTCAGAAATCCTAATGAGGAAAGTAACACCACCTTCAGAATTTATAAAGTTAGAGAGTTGCTTAGAAACTCTAAGAGATCAAGTAATTTGCCCAGAGTAGCACAGCCAATATTTGTCAGAGGCAGGATCTGAACCCAGGCATCACTCTGAAGCCAATTTTCTACCCACCACACTATACTGGCTCTTTCTGTCCACCTAAGTAAAATAGCACCTCCATTGATGTCCTTTTCTTCTGTCTCATCACAGTGGAGAAAGGATTCTTGGTTCTGGAAGGCAGAGTGCAAATGACTGTAGGTCACACCAAGCTGTAAAAACTTTAAAGGTGAAGCTAGAAGAAGATTGTTGGTGTCTGTGGTCCTAGAAACAGCTTGGATAAGTAATAAACCAAAAAAGCATTTATTAATTGCCTACAATAGTGCTGAACTTGAAATTCTTACCTTCTCATAATGGGAGATAGCATGTATAGGTGAATGATGACCAGGAAAGGGAGATTTTCTCTGTGGGCTCACAGGGACAATGAAAAAATTCATGGCACAGTTGGTTGTCTTGTTCCTTTCCCAGAAGCAAGAAAGAGAGTGTTAAAGAGAGACCATATAGAAACAAAAGCTGATTGAGAAAAAGAAAGAAAGAAAGAAAGAAAGAAAGAAAGAAAGAAAGAAAGAAAGAAAGAGAGAGAGAGAGACAGAGAGAGAAAGAAAGAAAGAAAGAAAGAAAGAAAGAAAGAAAGAAAGAAAGAAAGAAAAAAAGAAAGAAAGAAAGGAGGAAGGAAAGAAGGAAAGGAAGAAGGAAGGAAGAAAGAAAAAAGAAAGAAAGAAGCAAAAGAAAGAGAAAGGAGGTTGAGAAAATGAGAAAAGGAATATGGGATAAAGAAAGAGTAAGAAGGGGGGGCAGAGCCAAGATGGCGGAGTAGAAAGACGCACCTACACATAGCTCCCAACCCACAACCCACACAACGGCTAGAGGGGACCAACTCACGGTGAATTCTGCACCCAGAGGCCACGGAATATTGGAGCAAGGGAGATTTCTGTTCCGGAGAGACCTGCAAACCTCTCGCGGGGGGTCCTTCGCGCCGTGGACTGGGCGCCGGGATGGGGAGCTGAGTGCAGCCCTGCTGCGGCCTCGGCACCAAGAGGAAAAGATCCAAGCGGGCTTCAGGGACGGGATCTCCAGCGGCGGCACAAGTCCCGCCACCCACAGGTGACGGGGGTTAGTGAGAGAGTCTCTTTGGCGGGTCGAGATGGAAGTGGGGTGCCCCCATGGCTCGGGCCCCCCCGGGAGGTAGAAGCTGAGAGGCGGCTGCAGGGGCTCCCCAAGCGGGCGGGAGCATGGATCCATTGTGGAAGGTCTGTACATAAACCCCCTGAGGGAACTGAGCCTGAGAGGCAGCCCTGCCCCGACCTAACCATCTGAACTTAATTCTCACACTGAATAGCAGCCCTGCCCCCGCCAAAAGCCCTAAGGTGGGAAGCAGCATTTGAATCTCAGTCCCCAAACGCTGGCTGGGAGGACCAGGAGGCGAGGTGGGAGTGAGGAGAATATTCAGAGGACAAGTCACTGGCTGGGGAGAATGCCCAGAAAAGGGAAAAGAAATAAAACTATAGAAGGTTACTTTCTTGGAGAACAGACATTTCCTCCCTTCCTTTCTGATGAGGAAGAACAATGCTTACCATCAGGCAAAGACATAGAAATCAAGGATTCTGTGTCCCAGCCCACCCAATGGGCTCAGGCCATGGAAGAGCTCAAAAAGAATTTTGAAAATCAAGTTAGAGAGGTGGAGGAAAAACTGGGAAGAGAAATGAGAGGGATGAAAGAAAAGCATGAAAAGCAGATCAGCTCCCTGCTAAAGGAGAACCAAAAAAATGTTGAAGAAATTAACACCTTGAAAACTAGCCTAACTCAATTGGCAAAAGAGGTTCAAAAAGCCAATGAGGAGAAGAATGCTTTCCAAAGCAGAATTAGCCAAATGGAAAAGGAGATTCAAAAGCTCACTGAAGAAAATAGTTCTTTCAAAACTAGAATGGTACAGATGGACGCTAAGGACTTTGTGAGAAAGACAGGTATCACAGAACATAGCGAGAAGATCGGAAAAATGGAAGATAATGTGAAATATCTTATTGGAAAAACAACTGACCTGGAAAATAGATTCAGGAGAGACAATGTAAAAATTTTGGGACTACCTGAAAACCATGATCAAAAGAAGAGCCTAGACATCATCTTCCATGAAATTATCAAGGAAAACTACCCTGAGATTCTAGAACCAGAGGGCAAAATAAATATTCAAGGAATCCACAGAACACTGCATGAAAGAGATCCAAAATGAGAAACTCCTAGGAACATTGTGGCCAAATTCCAGAATTCCCAGATGAAAGAGAAAATATTGCAAGCAGCTAGAAAGAAACAATTCAAGTATTGTGGAAATACAATCAGGATAACACAAGATCTAGCAGCCTCTACATTAAGGGATCGAAGGGAATGGAATAGGATATTCCAGAAGTCAAAGGAACTAGGACTAAAACCAAGAATCACCTACCCAGCAAAACTGAGTATAATACTTCAGGAGAAAATCAATGAAATAGAGGATTTTCAAATTTTCTTGATGAAAAGACCAGAGCTGAAAAGAAAATTTGACTTTCAAACACAAGAATGAAGAGAAGCATGAAAAGGTGAACAGCAAAGAGAAGTCATAAGGGACTTACTAAAGTTGAACTGTTTACATTCCTACATGGAAAGACAATATTTGTAACTCTTGAATCATTTCAGTATCTGGGTACTGGGTGGGAGTACACACACACACATGCACACACACACACATACATAGAGACAGAGTGCACAGAGTGAATTGAAGAGGGTGGGATCATATCTTAAAAAAAAAATGAAATCAAGCAGTGAGAGAGAAATATTGGGAGGAGAAAGGGAGAAATTGAATGGGGCAAATTATCTCTCATAAAAGAGGCAAACAAAAGACTTATTAGTGGAGGGATAAAGAGGGGAGGCGAGAGAAAAACATGAAGTCTACTCTCATCACATTCCACTAAAGGAAAGAATAAAATGCACACTCATTTTGATAGGAAAACCTATCTCACAATACAGGAGAGTGGGGGACAAGGGCACAAGTAGGGTGGGGGGGAAGATAGAGGGGAGGGCATGGGGAGGAGAATGCAATCCGAGGTCGACACTCATGGGGAGGGAAAGGATCATAAAAGAATAGAAGTAATGGGGGACAGGATAGGATGGAGGAAAATATAGTTAGTCCTATACAACACAACTATTATGGAAATCATTTGCAAAACTACACAGATTTGGCCTATATTGAATTGCTTGCCTTCCAAAGGGAAGGGGGGGGGAGGGAGGTAAGGAAGTTGGAACGCAAAGTGTTAGGATCAACTGTAATGTTCTTACCACTAGGAAATAAGAAATACAGGTTAAGGGGTAAAGAAAGCTATCTGGCCCTACAACACAAAAGAGAAGACGGAGACAAGGGCAGAGAGGGAGGATAGAAGAGAGAGCAGATTGGTCACAGGGGCAATTAGAATGCTTGGGTTTGGGGGGGGAGGAGATAAAAGGGGAGAAAATTTGTAACCCAAAATTTTGTGAAAATAAATGTCAAAAGTTAAATAAAAAATTTTTATAAAAAAAAAAAAAAGAAAGAGTAAGAAAAGAGAAAAGGAGAGAGATTAAGAGAGAAGACTGTGAAGGAGAAAATGGAAAAAGAGAGAGGGAAAAAATAAAATCAAAGATCAAAACATAGGCAGTGACAGAAATTCTAAAATATTTCAAAATTAGAAAGGATTTTGAGAACTCATACAGTTCCGCATCTGCAATATGACTTCATTTTACACTTCCCTCAAGGCCAGTTGCTTCCAGAGGAGAACCACTTCTGCCCTTTACCCATCTCCCCACCACTACCACCCCCAAGACTTGGCAATAACATATTTCTATATCTGGGGAGGGGGTGGGGTAGGATGGAAAAAGAAATCTAATTGGAAAGGTTTACATAATTATCATCTCCTCTTCTTTTTCCTATAATTTTTATTCATCAGCCAATAGTCAGAGAGAAGGCAATTGACATGCCTCTCCTCCCATTCAAACACCCTAGCTGGGAGACACATTCCACATCTCCATAGCAGAGATTCCAGGTAGGGCCTGAGGCCTCTGCGTTCTCACAGCCTCCTTGCCCTTTGCAAGGCAGTCATTATTTTTAGCTGCTAATTGTATATCTCTACAGAGCATGCTCCCAGCAGTGGGAGCTGACAGCTGCAGGCACCACAAGATCTTTGCAGTAGCTTTGACAGGCTCTAGGGCTAGGTGTGCTATTTTCCCAGACCTTTCCCTTCCATCTCTATTGGAATTTATCCTTATGCTAAAATAGTGCTCAAAAGTTTTCAATGTGTTTGTACTGGAAGTTCAGAATTCCAAAAGACTGTAACCAGATGTGATGAAAACAGACAATGTGTTACAATGGAGAAAGCCTTGACTCTCCCAATCTAAAGGGACCTGGGTTCAAATTTTAGCTCTAACATGTGTTTGTATGACCTTAATCTAAACCTCAGTTTTCTTATCTATAAAATAGGGCGATAATACTTGAAGTGCCATTCTGGCAGTTTTGTAGTTAAGAAAGTGTTTTGCAAGCTGAGAATGCTAAGTAAATCATCATTGTTGCCATTATTTCCGAGAGAATTTTGACTCCTCAACAGGGTACAATTGACTTAAGTAATCATTTATTGTTGAGACAAAAGACAAGAAAAAAAGAGGTCCCTGCCCTCAAGGAGCCTAAATTCTAATGAGGGAAGACATCACATAAAAGGGAGGGATATCGTCCCCCTGGCATTATGTTTAAGTCAGGAGGGTCAAAAGTAGAGCCAGAAAGCAATAACAGGTTGCAAGCCTGGACCCTTCTTCAAAATGGAGTTTTTAGGAGGAACTGACCAATAGGAGAAGGGGACTTCAGACATGTATTGAAGGAACTTTATGAATGAGAAAGTAGCTTAGGTTTGGTGACAAAGTCAGTTGTGTAAACCTTGTGCTCAGTACTAAGGATACAAAAATGACTTCCACACAGACTTTGAACCCAAATGGGGAAAAGTACACACAAATGTAGTGGATACAAAGGGAAATAAGGTGAGTGAAAAAGTCCAGATAAAAAGCTACGTGGAATTTGAAGGGGGAGAGATATTTTTTTGTTAGGAGTTTGGATTAGGAGATGTTAGAGAAGACTTTGTGAAGAAAGGACTACTCAACATGAACCAAAAAGGACTACTCAACATGAACCATGGAGGGAAGGCTTTCAAAAGGCATTGGGCAAAGAGGACTCCATTCTAAGCTTGTCAGATAGTGTGAGAAAAGGCACCAAGATGGTAGAGAACAAGGAGTACACAAGTTTGGCTGGTTGGGAGCAAGGATGAAGAGAAAAAATGTGAAATAATAAGAAAAGCTGGATGGAAGTCAGTTTGTGAATGGCCTGGGATGCAAACATCATGAGTTAATACCTTATTCCACAAGCCTGTAGTACTCAGAATGGGGACCTCTGCATCTTGGTGTTGGATTATGGTACAACCCCAAGCAGTAAGAATGGGAGAATTAGAAAATGGGTCACATAAAATTATCCCTGTGAAAGCTACTCTTGCACTTTTATTCAGGTCCTACCAAATTGAAATCCTATATTCATCACATGCAAAATTATAACTAGAATATCCAAACATGAATAAAAACAAAGATGTGATACCATCCATTAATCAAAACCATGTAAAGAAAGAGCAATCGATTTATATAGAACACTTTCTGCTGGGTTAAAATAAGATGATTCCCTTTTTCATGTTGTTTATACATTCTGCATGGTGAATAGTAATGCCCAGAAGAACAAGACTCTTGATGAAAAGCTACTATGGTCACTGAATGCTATGACCCATTATTTAATTGATGTATTGTTTATCTTTCAATTACAAACAAATAAATTCACCTGCTTGGCTAACTCTCTCAATCAAATTAATTGAATAATTAATTATCGGTTAAAAATTATTATTTACAAATTAACCCTATCCCTCAGGGCATATACTGGGATTCTTTTTTTCTAAATAACAAAACTGTCATTCACATTACTCTCATTTAAAATGTTGGTTTATTCTGAATATTTTCATTGACAGTAAAAAGTGTTTTATCCTGTCAATAAATGAAACAGATTTTTTTAATATATTGTTCATTTCTCCTTTATCTCAATCTTTTCAATTTAAATTTTATGGTACATTTCACAGTGTAAAAATGTAGTAGAGTTATGAATATATGCATGTGTATGTATATATATATATATGTTATAAATAAAGAATTACCTTTACATTAGAGTTGGATGCTTTTAGTTTTTCATCAATGGAGTAAGTAATCAAAAAAATAGAGATCAATGACATAGGGTAGAGAGAGTTATTGGTGAGATTATTTCTGGTGTTATGAAGAATGGTTTAGAGGTAAAGAGCCTAGAAGTAAGAGTACTGAGGACACTATGGCAATGGTTTAGAAAAAAAGAGATGAAGGCCTTAGCTATGATAGTTACATGAGAGAGGACAAGAGGGGTCAGATATGAGAGATATTTCAGAAGGTGTGATGTGTGATGGAAAGAGTACTACCCTCAAATTCTGCCTCCATTGCTTGTCATTTCTAGGACCTTAGGCAAGTCACTTAACCACCATGAGCTTGGGTTTGTTTCCTCATCTTTAAAATGAGAAAATTGAACGAAATGACCTCTGAGGTCCCTTGCAGTTCTCAATCTATGGGATTATGAACCAGGTGTAAGAAATGATGTGAGGAAGTGGCTAGGTAGTGAGATGGATAGAATACCAGCTGTACAGTCAGGAGGATCTGAGTTCAAATCTGACATTAGACATTTACTAGCTGTGTGACCCTGAGCTAGTCCCTTAACCCTGCTTGCCTTATTTAAAAAAAGGAAAAAAAGAAAGAAATTATATGAAGAATGGAATACAGAACAAAGAGTTGAAGATGACTGAGACATTCCATACTATAGATTTATAGCTGCCTGTGATGTGGCAAGATGAATAAAGTTTTACACTTAAAGCCAAGAAGGTGTTATCTAGAATCCTATCTCTGAAACTTTATCAGAGGCAGGTCTCTAAGCCTTGTGATGAGGACCAAACAAGATACTATATGAAAAATTCTAAGGGAACTTTAAAGTACAATAAAAATTGGTGCAGAAGATGCAGTTCTGACTTGGAGTCGAGATGACCTAATTTCAGCTCTTTGGGCAAGTCACTTAACCTTTTTCAGTCTCAATTTCCCTATCTGTAAAATGAGGATAATAATAGCACCTACTTCTCAGGGTTGTTGTGAGGATCAAATGATAACAAATAAATTGTAAATCACTTTGCAAACTTTTAAATATGACAAATGCTAATTATAATAATGATGATAATTATCATGATGACAGCTATTATTTTGCTTGGTAGGGAAAAATAACCATTGCCCTTTCCCCCCTTTGAGTCTGGATGCAAAAATAACAATAACACTCATACAGTTAGATCAGTTCATCTTTTACAGAACACTTTAATCAGAACAATATTTTCAGGTAGGAAATAACTAGTGTCATCTCCACTTTCCAAAGGAGAAAATCAAGAGTCTGAGAGGTAAAATGTTTTGCTTACATTCTTCCAAATAATAAAAGAGGGAACCTGTGGCATGATGGAAATACACTAGATTTGGAATCAGAAAACCTGAGTTTATGCATTACTCTGCCATCACTCACTGTGTGGGTGATTCAGAGAAGAAGCATTTCTAACCTGTTTACTCAGCTATAAAATGGTACCAATACTCCCTGTCATACCCTACACCCCAAAAGTCTTTAGTAAACTTAAAACTGCACTAAGACTTTTGAAACATTCTATATATCCTTAAATGGGCAACATTATTTTATAATTAGTGTTATCATCACTGTTATCATAATATGTATATATATATACATACACACATATATAGGTGTATATATGCATATATATATACCTAAATATGTGTGTGTATGTGTGTGTGTGTGTGTGCATGTGTGTGTATTCCCTAATCCTCATTGTGCCTAGCACTGGGCTAAGTCTCCCAGAAGTCCTTCATTAAGACTTGCTGACTACCTGGCTAGATGATGTCCTATCCCACATGGGGACAGATAACAACCTTATGTTTCCCCCAACAGGGACAATCAAAGTCATGAAAGTACCAGGGATTTACATAGAAGGGAAGCTGTTTAGGGAGAACTGAAAAATAAAAATAGAAACCTCAGAACTCTGGAACAGCGTGCTAATGAGAAATTGACTGGGTGAGGGGAAGGAGAGAAGAGAGTTAGCCAAGCCACAAGATATCAGTTGGTGATGTTTTCCATATTATTCAATAAAGGATTGCGGATGATGAATATATTTATGACTCAAAATTTCTCCTCAAGCTCCTGAAATAGTCAAGGTAAGGCTGAAACAATGAATGCAGATTTATTCAAATGACTTGGCAGGGCTGGAAACTGAGAACTTTCCAAACTCACCCATTATACAAAGGAACCTGCAGTGATTCTAAGGACTTCTGTAGGCCTCTGGTTCCCATATTCACAGAGAAACCCAAGACAACTATGAGAAGATACAAATTACATCTAGAGAGCCATAGAATACCAGAATTAGGAGGGTCCTTAATACATGGAATCAAGGATATCAGAGCTGAAAGAGACTTTTAAAAATGGAACAAAGAATGCAGACTTTTGGATTTTAGAAGATAGAACATAGAAATTCAGAGCTAGAATATGCCTTAAAACATGTAACTTCAGAACTGTAAGATCCTTCAAAATATAGAATGTTAGAATTGGAAGAGACCTTAGATAATAAAACATTACATCTGGAAGAGAGTTCAGAGATCATCTGATAGAGACACTTCATTTGACAAATAAGGAAACCAAGGTATATGGCAGTGAAGTGACTTAGCCAAAGACATCCTACTAGTAAGTGGTAGAACTTAAAATAGAAATCCAAGCTGCTAAATTCCCAATGTAGTATTCCTTACATGGAATTGGCAGACAGCATTTGGTAGTCTTTACAACTAGTCCAATCACTTACAAAGATGGCGGTATAGAATGAAAAGGACTGCCAAAGCAGTTTATTCATCACATTAGACTGCATCTAGAGGTTGGATAATCACTCATCTGAGAGACTGAAAATAAGATTCTCTATGTGGGTAAGAAAAATGCCAAAGGAATCACTGATGTCCCATCCATTACTAATATTCTCTAGTATATCTTAGAATGTTAGTCTGTCATGGAACCAGAGTTTCCTAGCACATAGTAATGACTTATTAAATGTTAGTTGTTGGGTGTGGGAGTATTGGTGATGGTGTTAATTCTCCCTGATCTTCCTCAGATCTTATAAGACACAGAGTAAAGAAGGAGGAGGCTGATCCTGGAGAACTTTGAAAGGTTGTCCAATATCCTTGAACAAAGCCATGGAACCTCTCACAAGCATGATATATTATTAATTCTAAGCCACTCTTTTCTAAATAGCAAATCAATTAACATAAATAAGACACTGTGGGTGATAAGGATCCAGTCATTTAGAAATGAATGAACAACTTTTATACAGGCACATATATTTATTTATAAAGTAGTCAAAGGTAGGACCATTGTACTGGTCTCTGATTTGAATTTCAATTAAAAATAATGAGTCCCCTTAAGAGGACAAAGACCTTGAAACTCCCCTCTGCTGTTTACTAAGTAATTCCTTGTAATGAAAAAATTAGTGTGTAAAGTCTAACTTGAAGCAAACCTGTGACAAGGAGCCAGAGATAATTCTAATACTGAAATACACGGTTTGATGCAGGCCATTAGAAGTTATCATTGTCTCCAAAACTAATTAAATAAATGACTAGACCAAAAGGTCAAACATTGTCTAAAGAATATAAATGTGTAAATAATTCAAATATGGGCAGGCGGATGATTTTTTTTCTATGTAGGGTTCAACAAGAGCTAGTGAAAGCAGTGTCCCTGAAGCTGTGGTTTCCTATGTACTGGTCTTGCTATTCATCAGTGGCCTTGGACAGGGTGGGGAAGGTTGAAAGCACCTTGGAAAATAGAGATTGTGTGTGGGAGGTGGGCGTTGGTGGTCAGATCTATAGAACATGTAATCTTTGTTTTATGATAACATCAGTAAGCTTTGTTAGTTAAAGTTCTTCCTTCCACAGGCCATTCCCTGTCTGCCTCTCTGTCTCTGTCTCAGTCTGTCTCTCTGTCTGTCTCTGTATGTCTGCGTGTGTCTCTCTGTCTACAAACGGTTAATAATCTTTACTGAGTAGCCATTCCAAAAACGTAGATTGTTAGAGCTAGAAGTGACCTTTAAATACAGCATATGCAAAGGTAGAGCTGGGAGGGATCTTTAGACCACAAAATATTGAAAGTTTGCATTGGATGGGAACTTTGGAGCAATACCTACAGTGGCTGTAGAGAAAAAAATAGAGATGAAGAAGAGAAATTTACAGGGACTAGAGTTGGGAAAGAGAAAGAAAGGGAGAAAAAGAAAGGGGGTGGGGGTAGGTATAGGACAAAGAGATTTACCATAGGCTCCCAACCATAAAAATACCACATAGCTAAGCAGGTTCAGAACCATGGACAGAAGTTTGCCTACAGACCCTAACAATCCTATGCAGCACTTTAGACTACTAATACCATAGAAAATTAGTGCTGCAAATGTTCTTGATAATTATAGTCCAATGGTTTCATTTTGTAAATGAAGAAGAGACCCAGGGAGGGAAAACAATTTACCTTGGATTACACAGATAACCAGTTGCAGGCCCACAAATATAAATGAGGTCCTTTGATTTTTGATAAAGTATGCTTCATGTTACCTCTGAATTATAAAACATCATATATGTTATTACCTTTTTCTCTCCTATCAGAATCATCACCTTGACCCCTAAACTGCTGTTTCCTCTTCTCCTTCACTATCACATAAACATTATTTCTAATATGAGGAGTTTGAGAGCTGGTGAAGACTATTATTCACCACCATCAAGCAAAATGAGGTCTTTCACTCTGTTCAGGCAAATTATTCCTTAAACTATTAAAAACAAACTACCATCTTTCCATGTTTGTTTTGTTTAATTCCTATTGAATAGATGCAGGACTTCAAGAAGAGGTTAGAAAACCACTGGATAAAAATATTGCAGAGAGGGGGCTCTAGAAGATATGGGTTCAACATGATGATCTCTAAGGACCATTGCAACTCTGAAATTTTCTTTTTGTAGCTCTGGAAATTAGAATTAGTCTTGACAGAGACAGAAGACTGACCACATTAGGACCTAAAGCTCATGGAATAAAGTATTAACTCTTGATCAGTCTATTGCCAAAGTTCTGACTCATTTGGGGCTGGGGTCATAGCCCCTGATGGGCATTCAGACAATCCATCTTTATTACTAAAACTGTAACCTGGATCCCGAGTTAATTATGCGGAGTATTATTCATTTCCAAAGTCTTTTACATCTCATAAAGTATGTTGTGGTAAGGATTTTTTTAGGGGTTATCATTTACATGAGATGGTCAATGAAGTTCTTTCCAACTCTGGAAATCAGTGATTATTTGATTTTCTTCGCATGTCATCTTGCCTTTTCTTTACTTCAATGAAATTTTCACAGAATGTTAGAGCTGAAAGGGACCTTTAAGATTATAGATTCCAACTTCCTAATCCTGCAGATGAGAAGAGAGGCCCAGAGATACAAAGTGGCTTATTGAGGATCACGTGGTTGGTTATTGTCCTTCGTCTTCGAAGAGGACCAAAATGTCATCACCATTGTAAAGTGAAATTTCAGTGTGTCTAACTGTGGCTGATCAGACCAATATGAGGTAAGAATGCTCTACCACAGATTGGGCACAGATAGTCCATATGAATATTTGGGGTGGATATCCCAAATTTCCTCATCTTGCATTGACTTTGTGCTGTCTCAATTCTGCTTTGCTCAAAGAGCACAGCACCTTTTCTTATGTTGCACAGTCAAATCCAAAGTTCTTGAGAGAGATCTTCAGAGTGTCCTTGTATTGTTTCATCTGGCCACCATGTGATCACCTGCCCCATGCAAGTTCTCCATAAAATAGTCTTTTTGGCAAGTGTACATTTTGTATTCAAACAACATGGCCAGCCCATCAGAGTTCTGCTCTCTGAAGCATAGTTTGAAGGCTTGGCAGTTCAGCTCTAGCAAGGACTTTTCAGTGTCTGGTATCTTATCCTGCCAGGTGATCCTCAGAATCTTCCTAAGACAGTTTAAATGGAAATGATTCCGTTTCCTAGCATGGCACAGATAGACTGTCCTTGTTTCACAAGCATATACCAATGAGGTCAGAATAATGACTCTGTAGACATTCAGTTTGGTAGTCAGTCTAATACCTCTTCTCTCCCAAACCTTTCTTTGCAGCCTCCCAAATACTGAGCTAGCTCTAGCAATGCATACATCAACCTCATTGTCAATGTGTACATCCCTGGAAAGTACACTACCGGGGTAAGTGAACTTATTCACAGCATTCAAAACTTCTCCATTTGTTGCAACCGATATTTCCACATATGGATGGTGTGATGGTGGCTGATGGAGCACCTGTGTTTTCTTGCTGTTAATTATTAGGTCAAAATTAGCACAGGTAGCAGAGAATTGATCCATACTTTGTTGCATCTCAGTTTCAGAGGCTGCATTGAGTGTGCAATCATCTGCAAACAGCCAATCATGCACCAATATTCCCTCCACTTTGGTCTTGGCTTGTAACCTTTTCAAACTGAAGAACTTACCATCAGTAGGGTGGCTGACCTTGATACCGTGTTCATCCTCATTGAAAGCATTTGTCAACATGGCTGAAAACATCATGCTAAAAAGTATGGGAGCAACCCACAAACCACAGAACGGCTAGAGGGGACCAAGCCAGGGCGAATTCTGCACCCAGAGACCACGGAATATTGGAGTGAGGGAGATTTCTGCTCCGGAGAGACCAGCAAACCTCTCGCGGGGGGTCCTTCGCGCTGCGGACTGGGCGCCAGGACGGGGAGCAGAGTGCAGCCCTGCCGCGGCCACAACACCGAGAGGAAAAGATCCGAGAGGGCTACGGAGATGGGATCACCAGTGGCCACGCGGGTCCCCCCACCCACAGAGGGACCTGCAAACCTCTCGCAAAAGGCCCGTCGCGCTGCAGACGCGGAGCCCAGCCCGGACCTGCAGCGCGGCGGCAGCCACAGCTCCGAGAGGCACAGATCTGAGAAGGCTCCAGAGACAGGATCTTCAGCGGCGACACAAGCCCCCCCACCAACAGATGACTGACGGGGGTAGGTGAGAGAGTCTCTTTGGTGGGTCGAGAGGGGAGTGGGGTGCCCCCATGGCTCGGGCCCCCCCAGGAGATAGAAGCTGAGAGGCGGCTGCAGACAGGGGCTCCCCAAATGGGTGGGAGCCTGGATCCATTGTGGAAGGTCTGTGCATAAACCCCCTGAGGGAACTGAGCCAGAGAGGCGGCCCTGCCCCTGACCCCAGCACCTGAACTTAATTTAACACTGAATAGCAGCCCTGCCCCCCCAAAAAACCCTAAGGCGGGAAGCAGCATTTGAATCTCAGTCCCCAAACGCTGGCTGGGAGGACCAGGAGGCAAGGTGGGTGTGAGGAGAACATTCAGAGGTCACGCCACTGGTTGGAGAGAATGCCAAGAAAAGGGAAAAGAAATAAAACTATTGATGGGTACTTTATCAGAGAAAAGACACTTCCTCCCTTCCTTTCTGATGGGGAGGAACAATGGTTGCCATCAGGCAAAGACACAGAAATCGAGGATTCTGTGTCCCAGCCCACCCAATGGGCTCAGGCCATGGAAGAGCTCAAGAGGAATTTTGAAAATCAAGTTAGAGAGGTGGAGGAAAGACTGGGAAGGGAAATGAGAGGGATGAGGGAGAAGCATGAAAAGCAGATCAGCTCCCTGCTAAAGGAGAACCAAAAAAATCTTGAAGAAATTGGCACCTTGAGAACTAGCCTAACTCAGCTGGCAAGGGAGGTGCAAGGGGCCAATGAGGAGAAGAATGCTTTCAAAAGCAGAATTAACCAAATGGAAAAGGAGATTCAAAAGCTCACTGAAGAAAATAGATCTTTCAAAACTGGAATGGTACAGATAGACACTAAGGACTTTATGAGAAAGACAGATATCTCAGAACATACCACGCAGATTCGAAAAATGGAAGATAATGTGAAATATCTTATTGGAAAAACAACTGACCTGGAAAATAGAATCAGGAGAGACAATGTAAAAATTCTGGGACTACCTGAAAACCATGATCAAAAGAAGAGCCTAGACATCATCTTCCATGAAATTATCAAGGAAAACTGCCCTGAGATTCTAGAACCAGAAGGCAAAATAAATATTCAAGGAATCCACAGAACACCGCATGAAAGAGATCCAAAAAGAGAAACTTCTAGGAGCATTGTGGCCAAATTCCAGAATTCCCAGGTGAAAGAGAAAATATTGCAAGCAGCTAGAAAGAAACAATTCAAGTATTGTGGAAATACAATCAGGATAACACAAGATCTAGCACCCTCTACACTGAGGGATAGAAGGGAATGGAATAGGATATTCCAGAAGTCAAAGGAACTAGGACTGAAGCCAAGAATCACCTACCCAGCAAAACTGAGTATAATACTTCAGGAGAAAAAATGGTCTTTCAATGAAATAGAGGACTTTCAAATTTTCCTGATGAAAAGACCAGAGCTGGAAAGAAAATTTGACTTTCTAACACAAGAATGAAGAGAAGCATGAAAAGGTGAACAGCAAAGAGAAATCATAAGGGACTTACTAAAGTTGAACTGTTTACATTCCTACATGGAAAGACAATATTTGTAACTCTTGAAACATTTCAGTATCTGGGTACTGGGTGGGAGTACACACACACACACATGCACACACGCACACATACATAGAGACAGAGTGCACAGAGTGAATTGAAGAGGATGGGATCATATCTTAAAAAAAAAATGAAATCAAGCAGTGAGAGAGAAATATTGGGAGGAGAAAGGGAGAAGTTATATGGGGCAAATTATCTCTCATAAAAGAGGCAAGCAAAAGACTCATTAGCGGGGGGATAAAGAGGGGAGGCAAGAGAAAAACATGAGGTCTACTCTCATCACATTCCACTAAAGGAAAGAATATAATGCACACTCATTTTGATAGGAAAATCTATCTCATAATACAGGAGAGTGGGGGACAGGGGCACAAGCAGGGTGGGCGGGAGGATGGAGGGGAGGGCATGGGGAGGAGAATGCAATCCAAGGTCGACACTCATGGGGAGGGAAAGGACCATAAGAAAATAGAAGTAAAGGGGGACAGGATAGGATGGAGGGAAATATAGTTAGTCCTGTACAACACAACTAGTATGGAAATCATTTGCAAAACTAAACAGATATGGCCTATATTGAACTGCCTATCTTCCAGGGGGAAGGGGTGGAGAGGGAGGGAGCTAAAGAAGTTGGAACTCAAAGTGTTAGGACCAAATGTAATGTTCTTACCACTGGGTAACAAGAAATACAGGTTAAGGGGTCAAGAAAGCTATCTGGCCCTACAGGACAAAAGAGAAGACGGAGACAAGAGCAGAGAGGGAGGATAGAGGAGAGAGCAGATAGGTCACAGGGGCAATTAGAAAGCTCGGGTTTGGGGGGGGAGGGGATAAAAGGGGAGAAAATTTGTAACCCAAAATGTTGTGAAAATAAATGTTAAAAGTTAAATAAAAAAAAATAAAAAACAAATAAAAAGTATGGGAGCATGAACACAGCCCTGTTTCACTTTACTGGTGACGGAAAGGCACAAGAGCTTTGTCCATTATCCAGAACTCAGGCAAACATGCCATCAGGAAATTGATGTACAATATTGATGAACTTCTCAGGGCAACCAAATTTTGACATAACTTTCCATAAGTGTCAAAGGCCTTGGTCAGATCCAAAACACTGTGTACAGACCTCTATTCTGTTCCTGGCATTTCTCTTGAAGTTGTCAGGCAGCAAGCACCATATTGACTGTTCCTTGGCCCTTTCTGAAGCCATATTGGCTCTCAGATATATGCCCATCTTCCAGGTAAAGGATCAGCCTATTAAGGAGGACTCTAGCAAGAATTTTGCCAACAGTGACTAAGAGAGAAATCCTCCTGTAATTGTGGAAGGACAATCTATTCCCTTTACCCTTATAGAGATGGACAGTGGAGGCATTCTTGAACTCCTGGAGGATAACCTCCTCTTGCCATATAACCTGGAAAATTTCAGTCAGCTTTTGTATGAGCAAAGGTCTCCCTACCTTGTAAATCTCAGCTGGAATAGAATCAGCATCAGGTGCTTTGCCACATGAAAGGAGCCCAATGGCCCTCAAAACCTCTTCTTCAGTTGGAAGTTCAGCTAAGGAGGGATTGACTTCAACCTGAGGCAAACTGTCAATGGCCTCAGCATTGATTGATGATGGTCTGTTGAGAACACTATGGAAGTGGTCAGCCCGTCTCTCTAGGATCATGTCCTTATCACTAATCAATGTGGCTCCATCAGCACTGAGTAGTTGTGATGCACCATAGGTTTGAGGTCCATAAATAGCTTTCAGGGAATCATAAAAGCACTTTGGATTGTTACTATCAGCATAAAACTGAATTTCATCTGCCTTCTTACTGAGCCAGGAATCTTGAATCTCTCTAAGCTTTGCTTGTACTTTGCTTTTGATAGAATTAAATGCTGCCTTCTTAGAGGTAGATGAACTATCCTGCTGGTAAATCCTGTGGAGTTCACTTTTTTTCATTTAGGATCACATAGCTAGTAAATGGAAGAGCTAGGATTCAGACCCAGATTTTTCTGACTCAAAGTCTAGTGATCTTTGTACTATATCATAAGGTCTTCCTGTGCAGTTCTCTATAGCAATCAACATAAAACACTCTCCTAACTCACATGCTCCCCAGCAAAACTATCACTTTCAAAGTAACAGTAAAAAATTATTTGAGCAACCTCTGTCCTGAAGCAGTTTCTGAATCCTGTTTTATCAATGATTTGGGTGAAGGCATAGATGGCATGCTTAGCAAATGTGTAGATGTCAAAAAGATTGGAGAAATAGCTAACACCTGAAACAACAGGATCTAGGTCCAAAGAAATTCTGATTGGCTAGAACGATCAATCAGACCTACTAAATTTAAAGATTAATTTAAAGTCCTACTCTGGATAAACAATAATCAAAGGCAGAAGCACATAATACACCTGTATTATTATAGAGATAAGTAAACAACATTTCACATGAGAAAGCTTTGAGGGTGTCTAGTAGACTGTGAGCTCACATGAGTGATTGGGTGGCATGGTAGCCATG
The DNA here is from genome assembly GCF_028372415.1 of Notamacropus eugenii. Classification (NCBI taxonomy): domain Eukaryota; kingdom Metazoa; phylum Chordata; class Mammalia; order Diprotodontia; family Macropodidae; genus Notamacropus; species Notamacropus eugenii. Next base: position 92,232,037 of record NC_092875.1, on the reverse strand, counting down.
GGATATTAGCCTGAATAAACAGAAACAGAGTGTCCAAGACAAGGAAAGTGAAGTCCTACTATCCTTTGCTCTGGATATGTCCCATTGGGATATGTTCTGGAGACCACACCTTGTAAAGGAGAGTAATAAGAGTGAATTCAGGAGAGGAATATCAAGGTAGTGAGAGAACTGGGCATCATGCAGCATATGTGTCAATTGAAGGAAATGTGAGATTTGGTATAGAGAAGAAAAGACTTGAAATGTGGCAGGAGGCATGATCATCATCACAATATTTAAAGGTGTCATATAGAAGGGCAATTAAACATATTCCTCTCGACTGCAGAGAGTAAAAGTAGGAGCAAGGAGCTGGATTTTCCAAGAGGCACACAGAGGCTTCCTGTAAATAACAAATGTCAACAATTAAAGTTATCCAAAAAGAGAAGTTGTCAGTTAAGTCTCACTGAAAGTCCCTTAACTAAATGATCATATACTGGGGGTTATATACACTAAATTTGTGCTCCAGTTTGGGTACTACCTGAAAGCCAAGTGCCCTTTCTATTCTGTGAACCTTTGAAAATACCTAATTTTTCCGATAACTAAAATTTCTGAATGTTCTGCTTTGCACTACTCTGCTCTACCAAAGCTCAACTGTGGCTGGGGTTGGAGGTGGGGTGCTATGGTATATTATTTGTGGCATATGATTCTAGATCTAAGAGGCAGACTTACAAGGATTAAGAAGTTAAGGAGTCATTTTGTTACATTTGTAGGTTTGTAATGACCTTTGGATTTAACAATTTTGCTTACCTAAAAAAATGCTGAGGATTTTGGTTAGTATCAATTAAGGCATCTGGGGAAAACTGCTCAATATAGTTGCAAACCACTGGCTTTTCTTGTTTTTTGACTGCTCTCACCAGATGTCTTGGCTTTGTATCAACACAGCCTCTGAGAACAGACCATACATCTGGAACAGTTTAAACTCAGTCTGGTCAGGAGACAGAGATATCAGTTCAATGTACTTTGGAAAATGCCATTCATGACATAGGGCCAATTTCTTTTTGAGAGCAGAGTTTAGCTACAATGACACATTTTAGTGGGGAACATTAAATATATTCATTGGATCTGATCACATTTGCATATGACAAGAGATAGTTGGGATAGGTAACATCCTAGATGACAGAGTCAGGATCTTGGTGGGGTACAGAAATGTGCTGAATATAATCACAGAAAAATTTTAGAGATGTAAATTCTTGCTCTTGTCTACCAAAAAAGTCAACTTTTAAAGTAAAAAGTCGGGGAGGTATGCCAACATAGTAGCTTGTCAGGAAAAGACTTGAGTATTTCAGCAGACTACAAGATCAATGTGAATTAACAGTGTGATGTGGCATCCAGGAAAGCTAATTGGAACTTAGGCTACATCAAAAGATTCATAGCTTCGAAGAACAGAGGGTCAGGAGTCCCAGTGCAATCTTATCTGGTCAGAACCCATCTGGAATAATGCCTCTGTAATGGATCACAATATTTTAGGAGGGATATTGATAAGGTAAATGACATCTAGAAGAGGACTATCAATATGGTGAAGGGTCTCAGGATCATTTCTTTTGAGGATCTCTTGAAGAATAGGCATATTCAGCTCATAGGCAGCTATATACAGAGCATTGCACCTAGAGTCAGGAGGTTCTTAGTTCAAAGCTGACATCAGAGCTTTGGCAAGTCATAATATTTGTATCAGTTTCCTCAGCTGCAAAATAGGCATAAGGATATCACCTACCTCCCAGTATGGTTTATATTATCAAAAGTGACAACATTTATAAAGTATTTAGCCCAGTACCTAGCACATAGTAGGCTCTTAATAAATGTATGTTTCTTTCCTTCCTTGGAGGAATTAGGGTATTTGACTTGGGGAAGAGGAGTTAAGGAGAATGTTAGTAATAGCCAAACTCTTTGAAAGGCTGTTGTGTGGAATAAACTTATTGCGCTTGACCTCAAAGTGCAGAACTAGCAGCAATGTGGAAATTTTGAAAGAGATAAATTTTGGTTTGATGTAAAGGGAAAACATTTTCAAATTAGAGCTGAAAGTGAATGAGCTTTCTTAGGAAGTAATGAGTTCCCATTACCAGAGTTGCTATAAGACCACTTGTCAGATATGTTGCAGTGGGAACTTTTTAAGGTATAAGTTGAACTTAATCAGGAGTTCTTAAACTGGGGGTCACAGATCCCCAAACGATTCATGGATAAATTTCAGGGCATCTGTGAACTTGGATGGGAAAAAAAGACATCTTGATTTTCACTAACCTGTAACTGAAATTTATCATTTTTCTCAATTTAAAAAAATATGATTCTGAGAAGAGGTCTCTTGGCTTCATTGTACTGTTAGAGGGCTCTATAACATAAAAATATTAAGAATCCTGGAAACAGATGAATTTTGATATGTTTGACATTTTCTGTAACCTTTGAATCATAGACTCTCAGGTTTGGAAGGAATGTTAGAGTTCCACAGTGTAGACTAGAGGTCCTCTAGCTTCTATTTAAAGGCCTCCAGTGACAGGGAACTCATTCTTTGGCAAAGCAACTGATTTTACTTTGGGGAAGCTCTGATTGTTAAGTAGTTCTTTCATATAATGAGCCTCTCCTCTAATGCTCCTTGATCAAGTGTCCTTATTTTGTATTATGAGATGCACACAGGGTCTATTTCTTCCTTCAGATGGCAGATATTTGGAGACAGCAGTTATAGAAACACTCATACTTTTCTTCTCCAGGATAAATATCCCCAATTTTTCAGTCCAGTATTCCTAAAGAACATTTAAGCCATATAATGAATGAAACACTGAAATTAATCATTAGTTTTACTTTAATTTCTTTAAATTTACTTAATTGCTTGAGGTGTGGATCATTTGCTGATTTATTGGTGTGCTATTTAATTTAAAACATTTCTATAATGGTATTGGGAAAGTCAGAACCTCTATGTGTGTCTATCTCTCCTTGTCTTTCTCTGTCTCTTTCTATTTGTTTCCTTCTTTTACTCTGTCTCTCTTTCTCTGTGTGTTCCTGTCTCTCTGTCTCTGTGTTTGTATGTGTATCTGTCTCTGTCCCTCTCCCTTTTTCTCTATCTTTCTAACTTGCTTCCAATTTTCTCTCAGAAGGAATTTCAACATTCATTGAAAAGTGATTAATTATATTCATAGGGTTCCACTGTCATCTTCCTGGTATGCTCTTGGTCTCCCACTCTTTCAGAAGTGGGTCTGATTATCTCAAAAGACACCTAGGCTCATCAAGAGCTATATTTTTCTCATGTATGGTTCTTTAGCAAATTATAATTTTCATATATGAGGTACAAATTTTAAAAAGTATTACTGGCTGGTTAAATTAAATGCCAGAATTATACCTGCAAATTCATTTGTTCATCCAAAAAGCATTTATTGAGCACTATAATGTTCAACATTCAACATAATCTTCTTATGCACATTGGGCCATGAATCATGAGAGTTGAGTTCAATTAATGAATCAACCAACATTGATAAACCTCTACTGGACACTATGCTAGGCACTGAGAACACAAAAACAAAAATGAAATAGTCCCTGCTCTCTGAGAGTTTACAATCTACTGGGGAAGACAACCTGTATGTATTTAAGTACATGCAAATATAAATAAATACAAGGTAGCTTTGAACAGGAGTCACTAACTGTTGAGGAAGTGATAGTTGAACTAAGTTTTGGAGGAAACCAAGGATTTGAAGAGACAGAACTAAAGAGGAAGAACTTTCTGGGTTTTTGAGAACAACCTGGGCAAAGGCATGGAGATGGGACAAGAAATATCATGGATGAGGAATAGCCAAACGTTGAGTTTTGCTTGGGAGTGAAAGAGATTGATATGTAATAAGCTGGGAAGGTAGTCTTGAGATAGCTTAGCAAAGGACTTCAGATCACAAATAAGAGTTTGTATTTGACCCTAGAGAAAATAGGGAGCTACTAGAACTTCTTGAGTGAAACTATATCATCTAATCTGTGTTTTGGCAATATCTCTTTGGCATGTATGTGGAGGAAGTATTAGAGATAAGAGAAACAAGGCAGGGAGACCAATTAGGAAGTCACTGCATGCATAGATCGTACTTGTACATAGTTATTTACATGTTACTTCCATTGGAATGTAAGCTCCTTGAGAACAGAGGCAGTGTTGTTTTTTTCCTTTTAAAAAAATATCCCTAGATTTAGATCAGTGCCAGACATATAGCAAGCATTTAACAAATCCTTGTTGGTTTTTTGTTGTTCAGGCATTTTTATATGACTCTCTGTGGCACTGTTTGGAGTTTTCTTGGCAGAGATACCAGAGTGGTTTCTCATTTCCTTCTTCAGATCATTTTCCAGATGAGGAAACTGAGGCAAATAGGGTTAAGTGATTTGGCCAGGGTCACCCAGCTAGTGTCTCAGACTGGATTTGATTTCATGAAGATGAGTCTTCCTGACTCCAGACCCAATAATCTATCCACTTCCACCTAGACTGACTCACTGACTACAAGTTCTACTTTGGCCAGAAGACCATCTATGTGACTTTGAGAAAATTGCTTCCTGCCTTAGTTAAGAGTTTCCAGGGGGGCAGAGCCAAGATGGCAGAGTAGAAACACACACACGCTAGCTCTGAACCCACAGCCCATAAAATATCTGTAAAAAAGAACTACCAACAAATTCTGGAGCAGCAGAAGCCACAGAACAATGGAGCAGACGAGATTTTTGCTCCAGAGAGCCTAAAAACCTCTCGCAAAAGGTCCTTCACATTGCGGACCAGGAGCCCAGCCCTGCGTTGGCCGCACAGCACCGAGAGGAGGGGATCCAAGCAGGCTTTGGGACAGACTCTCCAGTGGCTGCGTGGGTCCCTCCACCCACAGGTGACAAGGGTCAGTGAGAGGGTCTCTTTGGCGGGTCAAGAGGAGAGTGGGGTGCCCCCATAACTCAGGCCCCCTCAGGAGGCAGCAGTGGAGGCGGGAGCAGACCAGGGCTCCCCAAGCAGGCAGGAGCGTCTCTGCATAAACCCCCTGAGGGAACTGAGCCTGTGAGGTGGCCCGGCCCCCACCCAAAGCCCTGAGGCTGGGAAGCAGCATTTGAATCTCAGACCCCAAGTGCTCCTCAGAGGCGAAATGGATGTGAAGAGAATATTCAGAAGTCAAGTCACTGGCTGGGAAAATGCCCAGAAAAGGGAAAAAAAATAAGACTATAGAAGGTTACTTTCTTGGTGAACAGATAATTCCTCCCTTCCTTTCTGATGAGGAAGAACAATGCTTACCATCAGGGAAAGACACAGAAGTCAAGGCTTCCGTATCTCAGCCCATTCAATGGGCTCAGGCCATGGAAGAGCTCAAAAAGGATTTTGAAAATCAAGTTAGAGAGGTGGAGGAAAAACTGGGAAGAGAAATGAGAGACATGCAGTCAAAGCATGAACAGCAGGTCAGCACCCTGCTAAAGGAGACCCAAAAAAATGCTGAAGAAAATAACACCCTGAAAAATAGGCTAACTCAACTGGCAAAAGAGGTTCAAAAAGCCAATGAGGAGAAGAATGCTTTCAAAAGCAGAATTAGCCAAATGGAAAGGAAGGTTCAAAAGCTCACTGAAGAAAATAGTTCTTTCAAAATTAGAATGGAACAGATGGAGGCTAATGACTTTATGAGAAACCAAGAAATCATAAAACAAAACCAAAAGAATGAAAAAATGGAAGATAATGTGAAATATCTCATTGGAAAAACAACTGACCTGGAAAATAGATCCAGGAGAGACAATTTAAAAATTATGGGACTATCTGAAACCTATGATCAAAAAGAGAGCCTAAACATCATCTTTCATGAAATTATCAAGAAAAACTTCCCTGAGATTCTAGAACCAGAGGACAAAATAAGTATTCAGGGAATCCACAGAACACCACCTGAAAGAGATCCAAAAAGAGAAACTCCTAGGAACACTGTGGCCAAATTCCAGAGTTCCCTGGTCAAGGAAAAAATATTGCAAGCAGCTAGAAAGAACCAATTCAAGAACTGTGAAAATACAATCAGGATAACACAAGATCTAGCAGCTTCTACATTAATGGATTGAAGGGCGTGGAATATGATATTCCAGAAGTCAAAGGAACTAGGACTAAAACCAAGAATCACCTACCCAGAAAAACTGAGTATAATACTTCAGGGGAAAAATTGGTCTTTCACTGAAATAGAGGACTTTCAAGCATTCTTGATGTAAAGACCAGAGCTGAAAAGAAAATTTGACTTTCAAACACAAGAATGAAGAGAAGCATGAAAAGGTAAACAGCAAAGAGAAGTCATAAGGGACTTATAAAAGTTAAACTGTTTACATGCCTATGTGGAAAGACAATATTTGTAACTCTTGAAACTGTTCAGTATCTGGGTACTGGGTGGGATTACACACACACACACACACATACACACACACACACACACACACATAGAGACAGAGTGCACAGAGTGAATTGAAGAGGATGGGATCATATCTTAAAAAAATGAAATCAAGCAGTGAGAGAGAAATATATTGGGAGGAGAAAGGGAGAAATTGAATGGGGCAAATTATCTCTCATAAAAGAGGAAAGCAAAAGACTTAGTGGAGGGAAAAAGAGAGGAAGTGAGGGGAAAACATGAAGTTTACTCTCATCACATTCCACTAAAGGAAGGAATAAAATGCACATTTATTTTGGTATGAAAACCTATCTTACAATACAGGGAAGTGGGGGATAAGGGGATAAGCAGGGTGGGGGGATGATGGAAGGGAGGGCAAGGGGAGGAGGGAGAAATTTAAGGTCAACACTCATGGGAAGGGACAGGATCAAAAGAGAGAATAGAAGACAGGATAGGATGGAGGGAAATATAGTTAGTCTTATACAACACGACCATTATGGAAGTCATTTGCAAAACTACACAGATTTGGCCTATATTGAATTGCTTGCCTTACAAAGGGAAGAGGTGGGGAGGGAGGGAGGAAAAGAAGTTGGAACTCAAAGTTTTAGGAACAACTGTCTAGTACTGTTCTTGCCACTAGGAAATAAGAAATATAGGTAAAGGGGTATAGAAAGTTATTTGGCCCTACAGGACAAAAGAGAAGATGGAGACAAGGGCAGAGAAGGATGATAGAAGAGAGAGCAGATTGGTGATAGGGGCAATTAGAATGCTCAGTGTTTTGGGGTGGGGGGAGGGGACAAAAGGGGAGAAAATTTGGAACCCAAAATTTTGTTAAAATGAATGTTAAAAGTTAAATTTAAAAAAAATTAAATTAAATTTTAAAAAAAGAGTTTCCATACTTTAATAAAATGGGAGACCAGTTTAATACATGGTCTTTAAGTTCCCTTCAAGATCTAACATTCCATGTTCTGTGTTTTAAGATCCTTCTCTCACTCTCTCTCCTCTACATTCTGAGGTTCCTTCTAGCTCCAACTTTTCAATTTTCTAACAATCTGTGTTCAAGGATCCTTCCATATCTAATATCCTGTGTTCCTAGTTCCCTTCCATTTCAAACACCCTATGAAACTTATTGGCCTTAGAGACCACCCACTAGGTGCAGTCAGTAAATTTGCCTTTTACTTCCAACACAGAAGGACTCCCCTTTGAGAATGACCTTCAGGCCTAGAAAAGTCACAAAGGAAATCAATCTTATTTCTTTAAAGTCTCTTCTACTTTGTCACCCCAATCAAGATTGCCTCCACATCATAATACTAGCTTTCCAAGTAACGTTAGGGTCATTTCCAAAAGTATAAATGAAGAGGACTCCTTCCTCATCCCCATCCTTGGACAGAGGAGACTACAAAAAAAAAAATACCATAAAGACACTGAAGACCATAGTGTGTGTTTCCTGAGCTGTAGTAAGTCTGATTGGAATAACCTCAGAAGGGGACATACCTTGTTATGTACAGTGAAGTGTAAAGAGGTCTAGTCTTAGAGTGAGAAAGCCTGGATTCAAGACTTAGTTTGGCTGCTTTCCAGCACTGCGAATTTGGACCAGTTATTCTCCTTGTCTGGGTCTCTAAAAATTGAGAGTCAGAAGTGAGACATATCCTGGCATCTCATGGCATTTTAGAGTTAGCACTAGAATAGATCTTAGATGTCATGTTGCTCTGTCTCTTCATTTTACAAATGAGGAAAACAAGATCCAGATGAATCTGTCAACAAAGGAATCACAGAATGATTTTTCAAGACCTCATGGGTAATGTCCACAGCCAGGATTTGAAATGAGGTCTTTGAAATCCAAGTTTAACCCAGTTGTCACTCTATTACACTCTCGGCCAACTCACTTAACTCACTTAACTCTCAATATGCTTCTTCCCCACCACAGGACAACACTGTAACATTATACTTTCAGGTTTTCACTGATAGATTTTCTACTTCACACACTGATGGAACCACAAGTGTGTGTGTGTGTGTGTGTGTGTGTATACACCTGTGTATATGTATGTCTGTATATATGTAAGTACATATAAATGAGGAGAGAGAGTAAATTTTTGCAATATCTTATACAGTCTTTGTCCTGAGGATGAAGTGAAATAATAAATTCAAAGTACTTAGTAACCCAACCCTGATTAATTCTAGCACCATTCCTTTATTTATTTCCTATTTGATCTGTATATAGCTTGATTTGTATACATCTGTTTGCCTGTTTCCCTCGCCATATGATTGTGAGCTCTTTGAGGTCAAGGACTACCTTTTGCCTCTTTTTGTATTCCCAATGCTTAGCACAGTGAGTGGCACATAGTAAGCACTTAATAAATGATTACTGATTGATAGCTTAACATACTGTATTAATATTGCCTGTTGTTTTTATTATTTAATTATGTTTATAATTTCTAATCAATGTCATAAAGTTAGTCTCCTCAATTTTTAAAAATGTAAATGATATACTTTGTCCTTCCTCCTTTTGCTGCCTCCACCCTCTGACCAACAGGAATTGTCTTTATTTGAAAATCCAAGCTCTGGTTCATTCATCATCTAGCACAGGCCCTTCCTTGCACATAGTAGGTGTATAATAAAAATAGGTTGAGTGAGTGATATTCATGAGCAAGTGAGTAAATAAGTGAGTGAGTGAAGGACAAAGTGAATGAATGAGTGAAAGAATTTATCTGTTTGGATTTGAAAGCATAAGTAAGTGTTGTTAAACACTCAGTTTCATCATTTTAGAGTCAACACCTTGTATGTGAAAATTAGACTGATCTATATAGAAAGTTTAATTTAATTTCTTTCTCTGAAAGATATTTTCACAAGGTAGAGTGAAGATAATGAGATGCAGGACTGTGTGACTGAGACTCTTCTCAGAATAAAGTCTATCCTTCTTCTTTGTGACTATTCAAAATGTATCCTTCCTTTGAGGTCCAGCTTAAGTACTAACTTGTAGCTCCTCAAGTTCCTAACCCGTAGTATGAACTTGGGCCAACCTATGCCTTGGAAGCACACATTTACCTCTGGGAGAAAGTTTAGCTAATACATTCAACACCACAAAAATAGATTACATTTTACAGTTGCCCAGTTAGTGACTATAACATAACTTGACTAACTGCTTCCTGGGTTTCTGACCACCTCTCAGGATTTTTTGCTGACTGCCTGCTATAATGTCTTGTAACTTAATTTTCATAGGAATAATAATACTAACTAGCATCTGTATAGTTATTTAGTATTTGTAAAGCACTTTACAAATATTATCCCATTTTATCCTCCCATATCCTCACAACAACCCTGAATTTTAAAGAAGAGGAAACGGAGACAAACAGGTTACAGGGTCATCATTTTATGACTTATGTCAGCTCTCTCTATCTTAATCCAGTTCTTGCTTCAAAACCAAGAGCAGATCCCTCCAGGAAACCTTCCCTGCCCTGAGTGATATCATCTTTTTGTAATAAACATTGCAGTTATTCAATAACATAGTACTGGGTTCTTTTGTTGTTGTTCAGTTGTTTTCAGTTATGTCTGACTCTTTGTGACCCCATTTGGAGTTTTCTTGGCAAATATACTGGAATAGTTTGCAATTTTTTTCTCCAGCTCATTTTCCAGATGAGGAAACTGAGACAGACAGGGTTAAGTGACTTGCCCAGGGCTACATAGATAGACTTAAACTTACAAAAATAAGTCTTCTTGACTCCAGGCCTGGTACTCCATTCACTAACTGCCCATTTAAAAGATTTTAGAAGGGACTTTAGAGGTTATCTAGTCCACCATTCCCTTTCTGAAACAGCAATCTCTTCTACAATATCCCTAAAAAGGGTCATTTTCTCATCTCACCATCTCCACAGACATTCAAAGAATTAGAGTATCAAAGAAGAGAGGAGCCTAAAAGGTTATGTTGTCCAGTCTAGAACTGCTCCAAAACTGCCTTCTATAATCTCCTTCAAAGGAGGTCACTAGCCAATACATTTCATCATAGCATATAGCTCTGACTTCCCAAAATCCTCCCTCTGTTGTGTCCAAATCTTCCTCCCTGTAACTTCCTCTTATTGATTCTAGTTACACATACTGACTTAAGAAGCAGACAGAAGGTAAGTTTAATGTAAAAGGAGAACCAGACTTCAAGAAAGTTCAGGATGTGAATAGGCAAAAAGAAAGTGGGAGGGTAGCACAAAGTGATCAAAGACATGGAGGCAGAAATGGTGAGGGAATTGCAGATCATGTCATAAGAAGGTCAATAGAGTGGACATGATTTCTATATTTAAATATAAAAGGTCTGATGGATTAAGTTTGTTCTACTTGGCCCCAGAGGGCAGACAGTGGTTAAAGTTGTAGAGAGGCACATTTCAGCTTCATGTTAGAGAAAACCTTTATAACATTTAGATTTAATGAACTTCCTTAGAAGGTTGTGAGTTTCCCTTCGTTTGAAATTTTCAAGCATATACTGGGTGACAACTTTTCAGGAATGTTGTAAAAGGGTTGCCTACTCAGATGCAGTTTGGACTAGTTGCTCTCCAAGGTACTTTCAAAATGTGGGATATTTGGAACATCCTTTCTGTAAATATGATGTCTGTGTTAAAAAGAGAGGGGTATAAGAAGATCATCAGTTTTCAGGAATGTCATAAAAGGTATTCATGTACTATGGAGAACTTTGGATTGCATGTTTTGTGAAGTCCCTTCCAACTCTGTGATTTTATGGAAAAAAATAAACTTGGTTACAGTATAGAGAGGACAATAGGGCAGGATATTGTAGTAAGATTTAAGACAGGATGCAGATGGAATAAGTAGGGATTGAGAGCAGGGAAGAGGGTGGGAGGGAAGAGTACAAAGCAGTATGTTGTGTGTTCCTTTCTGAAACAAGCTGCTTCAGCAAAACTTTCTTGTATCTTTATTCCCTTTCTTTCTTACTCCTTTCTTTCCTTCCTTCTTCCCTTCTTCCACTTCCTTCCTTCCTTCATTACTTCCATATCCCCTTCTCTTCCTTCCTTCTCTCCATCTCTCCTTTCCTCTTTTCCTTTCTTTTTTTCTTCCTATCCTTCCTCCATCCCTCCCTCTACCTTCTTGTCACTCTTCCTTCCTTCCTTCCTTCCTTCCTTCCTTCCTACCTACCTACCTAAATATTTATTAAGCACTTAATGATACTGTGGTAGGCACTGGAGGACATACAAGGAGTAGATATAATAAGATCCCTCCAGACAGTTTAGTCTAATATATTTATCTCAAGGTATCTTCTATCATTAAATCCTAAAATCCTACCACAATAGAAACTAGTTCCTAGGCAAGGATGACACCAAACCTTGAAAATCAAAAAAGACTTCCTAAAGAAAGTGGACCTCTAGAAAAGGATAGGACCTGAAGGAGTGGGAAGGAGATGAGTGAATTTAGAAAGAGCTTTGCTTACTTATGAAAACAGCTATTTGAAAAAAATGTCTGTGTTCACAACGCTTCCAAGGGCTTGATTGAATAGTCTTGGGCGTTTCTGTTGTGCTGTTGTTTTTAAATTGTAGGACATGCTTTTGCTTGATCCTTAATTACAAAGTGTATTGAAATCTTGCCAGAAATGCAACCTTTTAAGCAATTTTTCCCCCTCATTTAAATTCTTACTTGACATTTGTAAGACACTGAGCAAGACAGAAAATCACACACACACATACACACACACACATACACACACATATGCACAGAAAAAGAGAGAGAACATATCCACATGCATAACTTTCTACAGACACCCATATATGTACCCAAGTGTACATGACCACAAAATGCACATATACATGTATACCCACTGTACCAACTACATGTGCAAATACTGTTCCAAGACACAGGGCTCAACCTAACCCCACCAAGTCAGCCAAGAAGAGGAAGAAGGGTGACCAATACTTTGAACCTTCACAAAACCACCCTAGGAGGACTGTGAACACTAAAATTCATCTGTCATCCGTTACTTTCCCTATGACTAGCCAACTCCTACCACCTAATGCTCTCCCTATCTTAATATTAATCACTGACTACCTAGGATAAATTATCTCAAAACAACACCTCTCATTTCCCTCACTCTCAGCATTTGCATGTAGTTGCCAAAATGGTTTTCCTTAACTAAATACCCAATATTCCCCCAATTCAGTCAAATACAGTAGTTTCCTATTATTGCTTCTAGAGTAAGCTATGAATTACTCTATTTGGCTTTTGAGGCCCTTCACAATGTGACCTTACCCTTCCTCATTGTGATCTTAACCTTTCTTTCCATCCTCATTACGTTACTCCCCTTAAACTCTCCAGTCATCTCTTCTCTGTTTCTGGATCATGGTACTATTTCTTCAATTCTGTTCCTTTACACTGACCATTAGTAACTCATCCTGCAATATAATCCATCTTCACCTCTACCTAACAGAATCCCTTTTTTGGCTAAAATTTGAATATATAGTTGGGGGGGAGAGAAAACCTTACCCAAATAAATGATACTCTGAATATTAGAATCAACCCAATAGTAACCAATAATTCCATGAGGTATGTCAAGTCAAGAAACATTTGGTAAGTACATAATATGCGCCAACAACTGAACTAAGGACTGAGGAAATTAAGAAAGATGAGAGAGAGATAGACAGAGAGAGACAGACACAGAGAGACAGAGACAGACTCAAAGATAGAGACACACAGAGAGAAACCCTGCTCTCTAGAGATCACAGTCAAATGGAAGAACAAAATGCACCATACACAAGCATAATATATATAGGACTAATTAAAGATTATCTCAGAATGACAGCAAGAACTATTAAAGTAAAATCAAAAGGTCAAAAAAATAAAGAAAATGTAAGGGATCTGCTATCTTAAGTGTACTGGAGGTAACTCATACTGGCTTGTGAGAGGCTATTTGAAAATTTGTGGTATGAGTAATTAAGCCTCAAAATACAGTTAATACAATATATCAGGGCTTGATTTATTGTTTTGTTGATTACATAGACTAAAGAATGTGATGAAGAAAATGCTAATAATGCAGATTAAAGTTAAAAGCATACATTGAATACATTATATTTCAGAATAAATTGTTAAATATTTACCAGCACTCTACCATCAAGAACAACTGACCTGGAAAAAAGGTCAAGAAAAGATAGTTAAGAATCATTAGACCCTCCTTAATCTGTCATCAAAAAAGAAAAAACCCTGAGTACTATATTTTGATTAATCATAAATAAAAAAATTGTGATAATCGATTAGCACCAGAGAACAAAGGGGACATGCAAGGAAACCACTTCTGAAAGAAACCTTAAAACCTCCTGGAATATCCTAGCTACTCTCTATAGTTTATAGTCAAAGAAAGAAAAAGTTATATGAAGTCAGAACAAAAAATAGTTCAAGTACCAAGGAACCACAATCAGCAGCAACTTTAAAGGAGAGAAAATCTTAAATATAATATTCTGAAAGGTAAAAGATAAAGATCTAAAATAAAGAAAAACTTACCTTGCAAAACTGAGTATAATCCTACATGGAAAAAAAATGACCTTTAGTGTAATAGAGGACTTCCAAGTATTTCTGCTGAAATAAACAGAGATGAGTAGACATTTTAAAATGAAAATAAACACAGGAAATGAAAAAAATATAGAAAAGTATATATATCTGAGGATTTGAAAGGGTTAAAACATGTGTTCTTAATCTGAAGCATATGAATTTATTTTCATAAAGCATTTTGATAACTGTATTTAAAGTATAATTGGTTTCCTCTGTAATGCTATGTCTGTTATTTTAGGCATTTGAAATTATTTTTCTGAGCAGGTAATAAAAAGAGGTATTAGGGACAAAAAGAGGGAAAGTATAAGAACATATGGAGAATAATACAAAATTTAAAATCTCAGCAGTGAACATGAATTGGACATACTGTCCCACAATATGGAAGAGGATAGAATGACTTAGAAAGCACAACTGTATGTTATAAGCAACATATTTGAATGATAGAATCACCAAAAAAAGGACAAATGAGAATGTGTTCAAAATTTGGTATGTTTCATGTTAACTCAAAAAAAAAGGAGGACTAGCAAATTTCTTCTCAGACAAGGAAATACTAAAATAGATATGGCTAAAAGAGAGCCAGGGAATGTACATTAAGTTTAAATATGTCATAAACAATGAATTATTATAATTATTTAGTATATTGACTGAACAGTATAATGTAATAGTATAACATCACTTAAAGGGGAAAAAAATCAAATTACAGAGAGAAATAAATACTCAAACTATAATAATTGAGGAATTCAATGCACCTATTTTGCATGCAGACAAATCAAACAAACATATAAACAAGGAAAAAGTTAAAGGCCAAAATAGAATTTTACAAAAGTTAGATATGTATCTCTGGAAACAGAAAAAGGAAGCATATATTTGTACAAGACATCTATACTAAAATTGACCATGTACATTAAAATGACAGAGGAAGAAAGAAAGAGGAGAGAGAGAGAGAGAGAGAGAGAGAGAGAGAGAGAGAGAGAGAGAGAGAGAGAGAGAGAGAGAACATTCATTAAGGACTTACCATATTCCAGGTACTATATTACAGGGTAGGGATAACACCTCAAGTAATAATGGTAGTCTCTGACCTCATGGAGCTTACACTGTAATAGGGAAAGACAAAGAGAGAATGAATCTCATAAAAGAGTGCTAGAATGAGATGAGGGAGAGATATATACACATATGGCAACATGGTGGGGAGATGGCCAAAAAAATAAATGAAGGCTTGGTCATTTGCAAAAGAAGAAGGGGGGGCGGCAGAATTCAATTGTCACAGTCAATGTTTTCACAGTCAAAATCCAAAGTATCAGTTTGTGAAAGATAAGGATGACATCCAGACAGCAGGTAGTGTAGTGAGGAGACAGCAGGATGTGAAAAAGACATAAATTGGCAGAAATTCTGAAAACATCTTTTACTGATAACAACACAGTAAAAAAAAAATCATTAAATAGAGTTTGAAGAAAGAATTCAAAGTTAAATGAAGACTAAATAATCGCCCCTGAAGAAATGGTGATTCATTCGACAACGTATAAGGAAAAATCAATAATTTTATCATAAGAAATTAAAATGATAAGAAAGCACAGAAAAAGTGTTTTTTAATGTAACAAAGTATTTCTTATGGGAAAGATTATACTTCTAAGCAGTTTTATCAACATAAAAAGAAAAAGGAAATCAATGAGTTTTACATGAAAAACAAACTAGAAAAGCAACAAATAAAGAGGCCAAATAACCAAGAAAATAGAAAATATGAAAAGCAAAGAAATTAACAAAAGCAAAAAAAAAAGCATACATTGAATTCGAAGCCACTTGATAATAGTATTTTTAAAAGAGGAAACTCAAATTGTCCATATCATAAATGAAAAAGGAGAATGCACAATAAATTAAGAAGAAAATTGATTATTAGAAGCTATTATGTCCGATTATATCCCAAATAAAATGTGATTTAAATGAAATGGATGGCTATGAAAATAAAATGCTCACATTAATACATGGAAACTTTTAAATAAAAATCTCATAAAAAGAAATTTCAAAAAAATATAAATTAACTCTCCAAGGAAAGAAAAATTCAAGACAAAATACATTATGGACAAGTGAATTCTATCAAAATCTCAAAGATCAATTAATTCCAATTTACATAAACTTCAGGAAAAAAACATAATAGAAACAATTTCCAAAATTCTTTCTATGCTACAAATATGGCCTCAAACCAAGGAGAGATACATAGAGATCAAAACCACAGACCATTATCAATAAATATTGATGAGAAATACTGAAAAACCATTAGCACATCAACATTTATGTATGTTAATATGTGCATGCATGTAAATACATACATATTGCTTTGTGTATATACACCTATATGCTACAAATATATGGTATGTGTGTATCTACACACATGATGTAGGAATATTTATACCGTGAAAAAAGAGTTGATTTCTTAGGAAAACTACAAAAATAATAGATAATATCAGCTTTTAAAATACATGATTATGTCAATAGATTGAGAAAAAAACTTTTTTACAAAATATTTAATTCCTTTTGATGTAGAAAAAAAGATTGAAAAGCACAGGTATAAATGAGCCTTTCCTTCATATGATAAATAGCACTAATTAAAACCAAGTGCCAGCATTACATGTCATGAAGATACACTAGAGGCATTTCCAATAAAATCATACATGAAGAAAGAATCCCCAATAGCAATCTCAATTATTTGATATAATTCTAGAAATTCTAACTATAATAATAACAAAGAAAAATAGATTGAGGAGCTATAAATAGACAAAGCAAAAACAAAATTATAGCTTTTTAAAAACGATGTGATGTTCTTCTTTGAGAAACATAGAGATTAAACTAAAATTAATTGAAACAATTACCTCAGCAAAATAACAGAGTATTAAAAAAATATAAAGAAGCCTTTCTGTATATTCACAACACAATAAACTAGGGAGATATAGGAAGGGAAGTGTCCTTCAAAATAACTTCTTAAATGTATGAAATTTTATAAACTATAAAATATACTTTACACAATAGAGATAGAACAAAATAATTTGAAAGATATTCATTTCTCATGGTTGGACAGTGACAATATACCAAAACATTACAATATTACCTAAATTAATTTACTTATATAGTACCATATCAATCAAACTACAAAAGGGTTATTTTCTAGGGCTAGAAAAATAATAATAATAACACAATTTGCCCGGAGGTAAGAGAAAATAAGACTTTGCTTCTCCAAGATATAATGGACAAAAAAATCAAAGGAAGAGGTACTCAGTCTCAAACTATACTACAGTAGAGTAATCAGCAAAACTATTTGGCACTGATTAAAAATTAGAGAAGTTGACCTGAAGCAGATGAGGTACAAAAGAGCCAGATGCAAATCAACATTAGTGGCATAGCACTGAAAAAAATCAAAGCCCCCAACTACTTAAGTAAAGACTCTATTTGATTTTTTAAAAAAATCTTTTAAGCAAACAGAGATCAATGTCTTAGACCATATACCCCAATAAGTTCCAAATGAATATATGACCTTGATATAAAAGGTTCTATCATAAAGAAATTAGAAAAGGGAAAGAAATATCTTTCACAATTCTAGATAGGGAAGAGTTCTTAACCAAACGAGGAATGGGGAAGATCAGAAGGCAGAAAACTGAAAAGCTTTTCTATAAACAAAAGCAATGCAGTTGGAATGAAAAGGAAAATAGTGAACTTGGGGAGATTCATTGCAGTGATTTTTTCTCCTGATAAAATCTGATATTCATGATATATAAGAAACTAATTTAAATATATAAGAGCAAGGATTCTCCATTAGAATAATGATCAAATGGTATGAAAATGAAATATTTGAAAAAAAACAAGGTATTGACAACTACATGAAAAGAAATATGCTCTATATTACTAAAAACTTAAAAATTCAAATTGAAACTGTTTACAGGTTCTGTTTTATACCTATCTGATTATCAAAGATAAAAAAAGGAACATGGAACCTGTTGGAGGATAGGTAGGACAGGGGCCCTAAAGTGCTGTTAGTGGAGTAGGAAATTGGTCCAGCCATTCTGGGAAGTCACAACACCCAAAAAATAACTAAAATATGCATACCATTTTACTCAGTGATACTGTTCCTAGTCCTATACTTGAGAAAAGATAGATAAAGAACCAATATATATGAAATACTTTTAATGGTTTTTTTGGTTGTAGTAAAGCATGGATCACAAAGGGGGTGTCCTTCAATAGGAGGGTGACAAAACAAATTACTGTTTATAAATATAATGGGCTATAATTGCCCCATAAACATAATGAAAATGAAGGATTCCAAGAAGTATCAAAAGATTTGAATGAACTGAAACACAGCCAAGTGTTCAGAAGCAGGGGAACAACTTATCCAGTGACTACACCACTGTGGAGTAAAACTACTTTGAAAGACAACACAATAACAAGAAAGGTTTCCAGAGATCCCATGATTAAATGTGTTTCCAACCTCCTGATAGAGAGGGCATAGACTAGGGAGGCAAGGGGAAATGTGGTCAATGTGTATATTGGATTTACTTATTTGTTACAAGGAAGTTTCCTCCACCTTTGGATGGGGAAGAATTGGGGAAGGGAAGAAGAAGGTCAATAAAGTAGAGGGAAGGAACAAGAATTTATTAAGTACTCATGAAGTACTGTGCTAAAAATTTTATAAATATTAACCCACTGGGAGCCAAGATGGTGGAGTGATCAGTAATTGTTCTCCCTCTTCCCTTGTTGACCTTGCAGTCCCCAGGAGAATATTTCCCCAGGAAACATCCTGGAAGAGTGGAATCAGCAGAAGGGGTAAACAGTCTCAGCCTGGGAGGCTAGGAAAATAGCTAAGGAGGGTCCCTCTTGCTGTGCTTGTCCCAGACAGCCCCATCTCAGAAAACCATGGAGGAGATCCTGAGCCCCCAGGGGGTGAAGCCTACAAGTGTCAACACCAGAACCCAGGCATGCCTCAGCACCCCAAGGGAATCATGAAGACACTAGCTCAGACAGGATCACCAACCACTGAGCTTGCTTATGCTGTAGCTCAGCAGAGAAGACCTCCTGTGGCCAGACCACTCCTCCTCCACACTTCATGCATCTAGCTCCAGGGTAAGTCTGGGGAAACCCCAAAAGACTTCACCCAGCTTCTGCTTTCTATCACCAGTCAGCTCAGCACTGGTCAACATCAGGCAAGCTGTAGCATTTTAGCTTCTAGCTGAAAGAACCAGAGGCCACAATACACAAAGTCTCAAGTTCTAGACACAAGAACTATGGGACAGAGCCCGCTGTGTCCCAGAACCAGAGATCTACTTTAAAAGAGTGATCGTCATGAGTAAGAAGCAGAGCAGAAAAGAAACAACATAGAATCTTTCTAAGGGGACAAGGACCAAACCAGGAATACTACAGAGGTCAACATTGAGACTGCACTCACATCTGAAACTTCAGAAGGGAATATGAACTGGTCTGAAGCCCAAAGGGCATTCATGGAAGAGCTCACGAATGATTTTAAAAGACAAATTAGAAAAATAGAAGAAAAACAGGCCAAAGATTTTTAAAATATGAAAAAAAATCACAGAAGAATTTAAGGGAAAATTGGACAAATGGAAAAGGAAGTATAAAACCTAAGTGGAGAAAATAACTCCTTAAAGGAACAATTAGACAGATGGAAAAGGAGATGCTAAAATTAACTGAAGAAAACAATTCGATAAAAATTAGAATCAGGCAAGTCGAAGCTAATGACTCTATGAGACATCAAGAATCACTCAAACAGAATCTAAAGAAAGAAAAGATAGAAGAAAATGTGAAATATCTAATTGGAAAAACAGCTAACCTGAAAAATAGATCCAGGAGACAAAATCTAAGGATTACTGAACTACCAGAAAGCCATGATGAAAAAAATATCCTGGACAATATCTTCCAAGAAATCTTCAAGGAAAACTGCCCAGAAATCCTAGATCCAGAGGGCAAAATGGTCATCAAAAGAACCCACCATTTACTTCCTGAAAGGGATCCCAATTAAAAACACCAAGGAATATCATTGACAAATTCCAGAACTATCAAGTGAAGGAGAAAATACTTCATGCAGCCAGAAAGAAACCATTCAAATATTGAGGAGCTACAGTCAGGATCACACAGGATCTTGCAGCTTCTACATTAAAAGGTCAAAGGAACTGGAATACGATATTTTGTAAGACAAAAGAGTGGGGACTACAACCAACGATCAATTACCCAGCAAAGTTGAGCATAATATTTCAGGCAAGGAGATAGACATTCAATGAAATAAGGGATTTCCAGACATTTCTGATGGAAAGGCCAGAGCTCAGTAGAAAATGTGGTCTTCAAACATAGGTCTCAAGAGAGGCATTAAAAGGTTAACAGGGGGGGAAAAACTTTTTACTCAATATGGGCAAACTGTTTACATCCCTATAAGGGAAGATGATACTTGTTAATCTTGAAAACTATATTTATTATGATGTGTGTGTTCATCCTTCGTTGGCAAAGAAGATCATGCCATTAGAGAAATAATGACATGAATTGCACTTGACTTTGTTTTGAGTGAGAGAACACTGTGCAGGTCAGCAGCCTCACTTCTCTTCCTGAGCCACCTGAATCCAGCGACCAGACATTCATCAGGATGACTAGAGATAACCCAAGATGAGGCAATTAGGGTTAAGTCACACAGCTAGTGAGTGTCAAGTGTCTGAGGTGAGATTTGAACTCAGGTCCTCCTGACTCCTTCACTGGTGCTCTATACACTGCACCACCTAGCTTCCCCTATTTATTATGATATATAAATATAAATATAATTTATTTATTATTATTTATTAAAATTAAATATAAATAAATGTAAATACATATAAATATAAAAGGGATATACATAGATAGAGTGAGTGGTATAAAGTAAATGATCTCATGATAAAAATGTGATTCAAGAGTGCAAAGGGATTGTAATGGGAGATGTGAAAAAGAGAAGTCAGAAAAAGGTAAATTCCATCAGAGAAAGAGGCACAAAAATACATTACAGTAGAGCGAAAGAGGGGAGGGAGAGTTGCGTTGTTTGAGAGTTACTCTCATCTGATTGATTTACAGGAGGAAGCAAAAAACTAAGTTAAGTATAGAAACAAAACTAGCTCTATAGGCAGTAATAGGGGAAGGGGGAAAATGGGAGGGGAAACTAAAAGGGAGGGAAGAAATAGTAAGGGAAAAGGGGATTAAAAGGGAACAGGGACTGAAAGAAGGGAGGAAAGACTGAAGGAAGCTGTGGTCAAAAATTAAAACTCTAATGTGGAGGGGAAGGGAGAGAGGAGAACTAAAGCATAAAAAGGGGGAAAGAGGATGGAGGGAAAGACACAGATAGAATCATAAGTGTGAATGTGAATGGGATGAACTCTCCCTAAAAAGGGAGACTGATAGCAGAATGGATTAAAAACCACAATCCAACAATATGTTGTTTACAAGAAACACATTTGAAACAGGGGCATACACACAGGGTAAAGATAAAAGGTTGGAGCAGAATATATTGTGCTTCATCTCATGCAAAAAAGCAGGGGTAGCAGTCCTAATCTCAGCAAAACAAAAGCAGAAATAGATCTAATCAAAAGAGATAAGGAAGGATACCATATCCTGCTAAAAGGCACCATAGACAATGAAGCAATTTCATTACTAAACATATATGCTCCAAGTGATACAGCATCCAGATTCTTAGAGGAGAAGTTAAAGGACTTACAGGAAGAAACAGACAGCAAAACTATACTAGTAGGGGACCTCAACCTCCCGCTGTCTGAACTAGATAAGTCTAACCTCAGGATAAACAAGAAAGAACTTAAGGAGGTGAATAAAACTCTAGATAGGGTAGATATGATAGATTTCTGGAGAATACTGATAGATCTAATCCCTAAAGAATGAGTGAGTTAGTTAAACAACAAATCATAGAAGTAATCAACAACTTCATTCAAGAGAATGACAATAATGTGACAACATACAAAATCTTATGGGATACTGCAAAAGCAGTTCTTAAGGGAAATTTTACATCTTTGAATACCAACAGGGATAAAATAGAAAAAGAAGAGATCAATGAATTTGGCATGCAGCTAAAAAAGCTAGGAAAAGAACAGTTTGAAAATCCTCAAGTAAATACCAAATTAGAAATACTGAAAACCAAAAGAGAGATTAATGAAACTGAAATTAAGAAAACTATTGAACTAATAAATAAAACTAAGAGTTGGTTTTATGAAAAAGCAATAAAATTGATAAACTTCTGGTCAATTTGATTTTTAAAAAGTAAGAAGAAAATTAAATTACCAATATCAAAAATGAAAAGGGTGAATTCACCTCTAATGAGGAAGAAATTAAAACAATAATTAGAAATTACTTTGCCTAATTGTATGCCCATAAATTCAACAATCTAAATGAAATGGATGATTATTTTAAAAATATAAATTGCCCAAATTAACAGAAGAGGAAGTTGAATACTTAAATAGCCCCATCTCAGAAAAAGAAATGGAACAATCCATCAATGAACTCCCTAGGAAAAATCTCCATGGCGATGGATTTAAAAGTGAATTACATCAAACATCTAAAGAACAGTTAATTCCAACACTACATAGACTATTTGGGAAAATTGAGGAATAACGAGTCCTACCAAATTTTTTTATGATAGAAAAATAGTTCTGATACATAAACAACAAAGTGGAAAAACAGAGAAAGAAAATTATAGACCAATTTCTCTAATGAACATAGACACAAAAATTTTAAATAAGATATTAGCAAAAAGAATACAGCAACTTATCGTGAGAATAATAAATTATGATCAGGTAAGATTTATGCCAGGAATGCAGGGCTGGTTCAATATTAGAAAAACTATTAGCATTATTGATCATATGAACAATAAACTAACAGAAACCACATGATTATCTCAATAGATGCAGAAAAAGCATTTGAGAAAATACAACCACCATTCCTACTGAAAACACTAGAGAGCATAGGAATAAATGGAACTTCCCATAAAATAATAAGCAGTATCTACCTAAAACCATCAGCAAGCATTATATGCAAATAGTATAAGCTAGATGCATTTCCAACAAGATCAAAGGTGAAACAAGGATTCCACTATCACCACTGTTATGCAATATGGTATTAGAAATTCTAGCTGTAGTAATAGAAGAAAAAGAAATTGAAGCAATTAGAACAGGCAGAGAAGAAGTAAAGTTATCACTCTTTGCAGATGATATAATGATATACTTAGAGAATCCCAGAGAATCAAGTAAAAAACTACTTGAAATAATAAACAACTTTGGCAAAGTTGCAAGTTACAAAATAAACCCACACAAATCATCTGCAATTCTATATATTACTAACAAAGCCCAACAGCAAGAGGTAGAAAGAGAAATTCCATTTAAAGCTATGATAGACACTATAAAATATCTGGGAGTCTACCTGCCAAAGCAAACCAAGGGACTATATGAACACAATTACAAAACATTTTTCACATAAATGCAGTCAGATCTAAGTAAGTGGAAATACATCAGTTGCTCGTGGATAGGCTAAGCTAATATAATAAAAATGACAATTCTACCTAAATTAATTTATGTATTCAGTGCCATACCAAGCTACCAGGTAATTATTTTCTAGAGCTAGAAAAAATAATATCAAAATTCATCTTGAAGAACAAAAGGTCCAGAATATCAAGGGAACTAATGAAAGGAAATGCTAAGGAGGGTGGCCTAGTCCTACCACATCTTAAATGTTATTATAAAGTGGCAATCATCAAAACCACTTGGTATTGGCTAAGAAACAGAGTAGACTAGTGCAACATGTTAGGTACTCAACACATCCATTAACAGTAGTTAATGAATATAGCAATTTACCGTTTGAAAAAGCCAAGGACCCAGATTCTGGGATAAGAGCTCAGTGTTTGACAAAAATTGTTGGGAAAACTGCATAGCAGTGTGATGGAAACTAGGCATAGACCAATGCATGACACCATACACAAGAATAAAGTCCAAATGGATACATGATGTGGCTATAAAGATAGATACTTTAAACAAATTAGGGGAGTAAGGAATACTGTATTTATCAGCTTTATGAAGAATGGGGAAATTTATGACCAAACAAGAGATAGAGAACATCATGAATTGCAAAATGAATAATTTTGACTATGGTTATGGTTGTTGTCCTTCATTTCCAAAGAGGACCAAAATGACATCACCATGATAAAGTAAAATTTCACTGTGTCCAACTATACCTGATCAGACCAATATGAGCTCAGAATATTCTACCACAGGTTGGGCACAGATAGTCCATGCGAATATTTGGGGTGGATATCCCAAATTTGCACATCCTGCATTATTTTGTGCTGTCTCAATTCCTCTTTGCTCAAAGAGCACAGCAACTTTTCTGATGTAGGCACATTATGCTGAGAAGTCCTATGCCAGTGTCTCCCATGTTGCACAGTCAAATCCAAAGTTCTTGAGAGAGACTTTGAGAGTGTCCTTGTATTGCTTCTTCTGACCACCATGTGATCCCCTGCCCCATGTGACTTCTCCATGAAAAAAGTCTTTTTGGTAAGTGTACATTTTGCATTCGAACAACGTGGACAGCCCATCAGAGTTGTGCTCTCTGAAGCATAGTTTGAAGGCTTGGCAGTTCAGCTCCAGCAAGGACTTCAGTGTCTGGTATCTTATCCTGCCAGGTGATCCTCAGAATCTTCCTAAGACAGTTTAAATGGAAATGATTCCATTTCCTGGCATGGCACAGATAGACTGTCCATGTTTCACAAGCATATACCAATGAGGTCAGTACAATGACTCTGTAGACATTCAGTTTGGTAGTCAGTCTAATACCTCTTGTCTCCCAAACCTTTCTTTGCAGCCTCCCAAATACTGAGCTAGCTCTGGCAATGCGTACATCAACCTCATTGTCAATGTGTACATCCCTGGAAAGTACACTACCAGGGTAAGTGAACTTATTCACAGCATTCAAAACTTCTCCATTTGTTGCAACCAATATTTCCACATATGGATGGTGTGGTGGTGGCTGATAGAGCACCTGTGTTTTCTTGCTGTTAATTATTAGGTCAAAATTAGCACGGACAGCAGGGAATTGATCCATACTTTGCTGCAGCTCAGCTTCAGAGGCTGCAAACAGAAAATCATGTACCAACACTCCCTCCACTTTGGTCTTGGCTTGTCACCTTTACACATTGAAGAACTTGCCATCAGTACAATAGTTGACCTTGATGCCATGTTCATCCTCATTAAAAGTATTTGTCAACATGGCTGAAAACATCATGCTAAAAAGCATGGGAATAAGCACACAGCCCTGTTTCATTCCATTGGTGACTGAGAAGACACGAGGACACTGTCCATTATCCAGAATACAGGCACATATGCCATCAGGAAATTGATGTACAATGTTAAGGAACTTCTCCCAGCAACCAAATTTTCACATAATTTTCCATAAGCCCTCATGACTAACAGTGTCAAAGGTCTTGATCAGATCTACAAACGTTGTGTACAGACTTCTGTTCTGCTTCTGGCATTTCTCCTGGAGTTGTTGGGCAGCAAATACCATATCGACTGTTCCTTGGCCCTTTCTGAAGCCACACTGGCTCTCAGGTATATGACCATCTTCCAGATGAAGGATCAGCCTATTAAGGAAGCAAGAAATTCTAGCAAGAATTTTCCCAACAATGATTAAGAGAGAGATCCCCCTGTGATTGTCACAGAACAATCTATTCCCTTTACCCTTATAGAGATGGACAGTGGAGGCATTCTTGAACTCCTGAGGGATAACCTCCTCTTGCCATATAACCTGGAAAATTTCAGTCAGCTTTTGTATGAGCAATGATCCCCCTACCTTGTAAATCTCAGTTGGAATAGAATCAGCACCAGGTGCTTTGTCATATGAAAGGAGCCTAATGGCCCTCAAAATCTCTTCTTCAGTTGGAAGTTCAGCTAAGGAGGAACTGACTTCAACCTGAGGTAAACTGTCAGTAGCCTCAGCATTGATTGATGATGGTCTCTTGAGAACACCATGGAAGTGTTCAGCCCATCTCTCTAGGATCATGTCCTTATAACTAATCAATGTGGCTCCATCAGCCCTGAGTAGGTGGGATGCACCACAGGTTTTGGGTCCATAAATAGCTTTCAGGAAATCATATAAGTGCTTTCAATTGTTACTATCAGCATAAAACTGAATTTCATCTGCCTTCTTACTGAGCCAGGAATCCTGCATCTCTAAGTTTTGCATATATTTTGCTTTTGATGGAATTAAATGCTGCCTTCTTAGAGGTAGATGAACTATCCTGCTGGCAAATCCTGTGGAATTCTCGTTTATCATTTAGCAGCTTCTGGATTTCCCCATCATTTTCATCAGATCACTCTTGGTGTTTGTGAGTGTTCTGACCCAGATGAGCAAATGCAGTGCTGTACACCAAATCTCTGAATGCTGCCCACTTCTTTTCTGCTCCACCATGGCCAACTGTGTGTTGGCTCAGCTTTCCCTCCAAGTCAGCAACAAACTGTTCACACTCAGAGAAGAGATCTAATTTGTTGACATTAATTCTTCTGATAGTCATTTTGCCTTGGGCGTTTTTGATGAATGCTAATATTTAGCTTGGAAAGGATAAGTCTATGATCAGTCCAGCACTCTGCCCCACACATTGTCTTTGTCACTCTCATAGCTTTTCTATCTCTTCTCCTTACAATCACATAGTCTATTAGATGCCAATGTTTGCTGTGAGGGTGTATCCATGAACTTTTAATGAGTTTAGGTAAATAGAAGACAGTGTTGGTGATGAGAAGGTCATAAGATGCACAAGTCTTCAGCACTAAATGACCATTCCTGTTCCTGTTTCCAACTCCATTCCTCCCTAGAACTCCCTGCCAAGTCTGGTAGTCTGAGACATTAAAGTCTCCCAGAATTATAAACTTGTCCTTTTTTGACACATTGACAATAATGGTCTCTAGGTCTTCATAACATTTTTCTTTGACTTCATCATGGTTTGTCAAGGTAGAAGCACAGGCACTGATGATGGTGGCATGGTGTTTTTCTGTGAATGGCAATCGTATTGTCATGAGCCTGTCATTCACTCCTTTTGGCAGGCATACTAGCTTGCTGATTAGATTAGTTTTGACTGCAAAACCCACGCCAGCTTCACAGTGCTCCCCTTCACTGTATCCACTCCAGAAAAAGATATATCCAGCTCCAACTTCAGTAAGCTGGTCTTCATTTGTCATCCTTGTTTCACTCAGGTCTGCTATATGGATGCCATACCTGTTGAGTTCTCTTGCAACAAGAGAAGTTCTTCTTTCAGGTCTACTGGATTTTTGTGTTGTCTATTAGTATGTGCACATTCCATATGCCGATGGTGAGTGGAATCATCTTTGCAGATGTTTTTGTACATTTTGTACATTTTTTTGTGGGACATAGTGGGATTCCCTGCCTGCCGTGGAAATCAGTCTAGGGTTGGGTAAGGAGACAATGTTTAAGGCACCTTTTCTAGCCCCCTTCCTCACACCAGGAGATGAATAGTGCAATCCTTAAAGGCTGCTCAGACACCTAGGGGGCTGCCTAGTCCCACTGTTGCTTCCAGTGAGAAACAACCCCATGGTCAGAGTTACCTGAGTGGTATGTGACTACAACTCCCAGCGTATTCATACCTACTGCTTCATCACTAGCCAATTGCCACAGGACTTTGAGGCATAATAGTGAAATGGTATGGGTGATGTCTTTTGATTCATGCGTAAATTGGATTTTAGTGAGGCAGAGTTGCACGAAGTCATCAGCCTCACTCTCTCCTCCAGAGTCATCATAGTCCAGTGGCAGGACAGAGTCAAGATGTCTGGCAATGGCTCAGGATACAGTGGATGACCTTGGCGTCTTCGGTGTCTAACCAAGCTCTAAGTGCTCCACATTGCCTGCTTTATCTCACTTCACGGTCATTGGACAAACTATTCTCATCTGCCCATTCCACCAGATGAAGTCTTCACATGCTTGGGGTAGACATCCCCCTAACTCACTAATGGTTTTGAGAATCCTTGGTTACCCTCAACCTGATTTAGCCTGTCTGCTAAAACAGTTTACTGGGGTATGGCCACTGCACATACTGCAGCTTCTGGGAACCACAGGTAACAGTTAGGTGGAACAGGTAACACCAAAGGTGGAAAGAGCCCTGAAAAGGGCTCTCCAGCCATCACATCAAAGGTACTGGTCCTCCCTGAATACACCATACATGCCATATTGATTGTATTGGGTTTGTTTGTGCAAAAACTTTTCAATAACTATGACTACATTAAATTGAAAAGCTTTTGCACAAACAAATCCAATGCAACTAAGATTAGGAGGGAAGCAGAAAACTGGGAAAGAATTTTTGCAACTAGTGTGTGTGATAAAGGCCTCATTTCTAAAATATATGGAGAACTGAGTCAAATGTACAAAACACAAGTCATTCCCCAATTGATAAATGGTCAAAGGACATGAACACACAGTTTTCAGAGGAAGAAATTAAAGCTATCTATAGTCATATGAAAAAATGCTCTAAAACACTATTGATTAGGGAGATGCAAATCAAAACAACTCTGAGGTACCACATCACACCTATCAGATTGGCTAACATGACAAAACAGGAAGATGACAAATGTTGGAGAAGATGTGGGAGAGTTGGAACACTAATTTATTGTTTGTGGAGCTGTGAGCTGATCCAACAATTCTGGACAGCAATTTGGAACTATCCCCAAAGAGTTAGAAAAATGTACATACCCTTTGACCCAGCAATATCACTTCTGGGACTATATCCCAAAGAGATCATAAAAATGGGAAAGGGTCCCACATGTACAAAAATATTTATAGTAACTCTCTTTGTAGTGGTCAAAAACTGGAACCCAAAGGGATGACCATCAATTGGGGAATGGCTGAACAAATTGTGGTATATGAATATAAGGGAATACTATTGTGCTATAAGAAATGATGAACAGGAAGACTTCAGAGAGGCTTGGAAAGACTTACATGAACTGATGCTGAGTGAAAGGAGCAGAACCAGGAGAACTTTGTATGCAGCAAAAACCACAGTGTGCGAGGAATTTTTCTGGTAGACTTAGTACTTCATTGCAACGCAAGGACTTAAAAATTCCCAGTGGACTCTCGAGACAAAACACCTTCCACATTCAGAGAAAGAACTATGGAATTGGATCGCAGATTGAAACAGACCATTTTCTTTTGTATTATGTTTTGTTTTGTTTTACAGTTTCTCCCATTCATTTTAATTCTTCTATGCAACATGACTAAGGTGAAAATGTATTTAATAGGAACGTATGTGTAGAACCTATATAAAATTGTACGCTATCTCAGGGAGGGACTGGGGAGGGATGGGGAAGAAGGGGGAGGGAGGGCAAAAAAATCTAAGACATATGGTAGTGACTGTAGAAGACTGAAAACACATAAAATAATATAATAAAAATAAATAAATATTAACCCATTTGATCTTCACAGTGACCCCATGAACTAGGTGCCATTATTATCCCTATCCTTATCCTTCGTTATTATCCCCATTTTTCTCTTGACAAACTGAGGTAGACAGAGGTAAACACCTTGCCCAGAGTTACATAGCTGGGATACACCTGAAATAAGATTTGAACTTGGATCTTCCTGACCCCAGGCCCACTTCATTCCCTTTTATGATAGTGGTGCCCCAAAAATTAGAAAAGAAAGAGAAGATCAATGAAGCATTTCTTTTAATAAGCACACACAGTCTTCATTGGACAAAACAACACTCACACCCCTTAGACATGGGGGAACAGAAACAAAACACTCCCAGAAAGATACAGACAAACAGGACCACTGGGAAATTAATGTGATTTATTTATTCTATACTCTATAGAAAATAATAAGTATGTACTAGAAGTTTGTGGTCATATATAGGATCTTTATCTAACCTTCTTCAGAACAACACAAAATAACAGCAAAGAAAAAGTAACAGGGAGCCATTTTCCTTGACTTCCAGAACCTTAACTTTTAGTACTTTGTAAAGGGAGGTGACTCAGTGGATAGAATGCCAGGCTTAGAGTCAGGAAGACTAATCTTTGTGAGTTCAAATCTAGCCTCAGATACCTACTAGCTGTGTGACCCTAGGCAAATCATTTCATCTTGATTGCCTCAGTTTCCTCATCTATAAAATGAGGTAGAGGGGAAAAAATGGCAGACCTCTCCAGTGTCTTTGCAATGAAAACTTCCAATGAGTTGGATGTGACTGAACAACATTTTGTAAACCTCCCCTGATCCCTAAATTCCTATCTAAAGCCTCCTGGCCCCTAAGTTTGCTTCACTTTCTCAGAAATATTCTTAGACACATCAAACCAAGCCCCTACAAGCAGCCTGTGAACCCAAATTCTCTTGCTCTAGGTCCTTCCCTAGTTTGATTATATCTCCCTACCTCTCTGGAGAGCCATGAAAAACTATAAAACAGAAGAGGGACAGGTTGTAAACCATGTTAAAGGAAGATTAATCAGGCAGTCTCCAGATGCTTAATGGTGACATGTGCTCTCAATAAGGACAGAATACAAGCTCAGGCAGGCCTGATGATTATGGGAATACTAGAAAGAGCTCTGGGCCTATAGAGGAGAAAAATGGGTTTATTGGCTCTCATGATTTGGTATTCCTGAGCTATGTCACCCTGAGCAGATCATTTAAATTCTCTGTCTTTTTCCTTCTACAAAATGGGGGTAAGAATATAGTATTTAATTCATGGGGTCATGAGGAGAGGAGAGAGATGCTCTGAAAACCTGAAAGTGATGAGAAAAAATAGAATTGTTACTGCATTACTGCTGTAGTAGAAAGGCTTTGAAGACAGGCCATAAGTTGAACCAGATTGACTGAGGTAGGGGAAGCATTTATGTAACTTTATTTATAAAGCTAAGCACTTTACAAATATCTCATTTGATCCTTAAAACAATCATAAGTGGCAGGTGCTGCTATCACCCTCATTTTACAGGTGAGAAAACTGAGGCAATCTGAGGTCAAATGACTTGGTCAGGTTTACTCACGTAGGAAGTGTGTGACTGTAGGCTCAGCACTCTGCTAAGTATATAACTTAGTGTGGGGAGAGAGAGAGACAGAGACAGAGACAGAGAGAGAGAGATACACCAATGTTTAAATACTCTTTTAAAACCTGGAAAAGTCACAATCTGTACAGGTGTACAGGTGCAACACGTACCATGCAGCCCACATTGAGTCACAGATCTTTTAAACATTTTAACTCATTTTGAACAAGATTATTTTTAATTAAGGAAAGCAAATTTGGAACAATCATGTGCATTAATCTCTTTCATCTCTCCATTACACATGCCTGGCAATAATCTAGCCATTGAACCAAAGAAAAGAAGAGACTTTTCCAACATCCCATAATGATTCAGAAGCAGAGTCATGATTAAAACTAAGGTTTGCTGAGGTCCTGGGGATGCTCTTTCTACAAATCACCTGTGAGACTCTCATAAGGACTCAAATGGATCCATTTGTGTCCTCTTCCAATAAGTCATGGAGATGACCTAGAGATCTCATAAATTATACCAATAGACCATGAATTCTGGAAGATCCTAGCAAACTGGAAAGTTACAAACCCAGTGATAAACTGTGTATTTGCTGTGCTGGGATCAGCCTAACTCTCTGCAGAGATACTTCTCTAGCCAGAGAAGACTGGCCACCAAGGATGATTTTCAGGCCTCCATGATTCATGAAATCATCTGCCAAAGTGTCAATGGGTTGTGGTTATGGAAGCAAAAAACCAAGGAGACAGAAGAGACCTCACAGGTCATCAAGTCTAAACTGAACCTGAAAGCCTCTCTAGAATGTCATAAGGTCATAGGCTTTATGGACAGAGCTGAAAAGTTGTAAAATGACTTGCCCAGGATCACACAGCTGATGAGTGTCAAAGGATGGATTCTAGCTAGGATCTCCTCAACTCCAATTCAACCCCTAATTCACTACACTGTATTATGTTGCTTCCCTAAAACCTCTCTATTCTCAGGAGTAATCCCTTCCAAGAACTCCATTGGGTCTAATGTGGCTTAGCTTTTGAGATCAGACAAGACTGGAAATTTTTGGAGATGCTTAGCCATAGGAAATCTTCAACAGGCAATCTTCAAGGCGATACTTGAAGAATTATGGAGGAATTCCATACCTATGAAGGCAGCCTACTTACTGCACCTTATTAACAGCTCCAAAAAGATTTTCTTTGTATTAATTCAATATTATATTAAGATCTGACTTTATGGGGGGATGGTATGATGGTCTTTAAGGAATTCAAAGACGAAAATGAAATAGCCCTTATCCTCAAAAAGTTTACATTCTACCATGTAGCTACATACATAGGTAAGAAGAGGCAAAATATACCCAAAGTAAGTACAAAGTAATTTGGGGGAAAAGATAGGTGTCACCTGAGCTGAGTGAGATATGAATTAAAGTTGTGGAGATGAGGAGGGACAGCATTTTAGACACAGGTAACAAGCTGTGTAAGAGAATTGTAATGTATGACCCTATATCCCCCAAGCTCTAAAGATCACACAGATCAGGTCAAATATTGGAGATCTTGCACAAAAAATAGCCATATTTTTTTTGATTCATTATGCTCTCACCCAGAACACATTCTGGAAAATCTCTGAACAAAATTTGTATCTAAATTTCCACAGACAAAAAGAATAGGTTCTCCAGTTCCTAGAAAAGCAATCAAGGTAACAAATGCACATCATATCAAGTTCAGAGCACTCTTTATATAATCCAACCAAAAAGAAAAAAAATGTAGAAGATACAAAGGATTCACTGGTTCACATAAACATTGGATCCTTCCCATTTATCAAAATTTAGTCATCTGAGGCCTAAACCCTCAAGCACAATACACCCAACTCCTCTTTCTTATGATAGACTTTCAAATACTTTAAGAAAATTGTCACATCTACCTCCCAACCTTTTTCCCACTCCCTAACATTTCTTGGCATCAGTGATAAAAAGGACTCAGATACTTGAAATCCTGGCTCCTGCAAGCATTACGTTAGTCATCTATTGGCCATGTGTAGTGGGTTGGGCTCCCACCTCTCAAAACTCAGTAGAGGCTGTGAAAGAAAGGACCTATGATAGAACTAGCATGGAGCAGGAGATTCAAATGCCTACTGGCTCCTTTTCTTCCTTTGATACAATTATAGATTAATTAATTCCCACCCAGCAATATCTGATTTACAGCAGCTCATATGCAAAGCAACAGATCCAGAAGAAAGAATAAGTCAGCTATATAAGGAAAAGCAATCTACAATCTATTTAAAAAGAGATTCCTGTGTGAGGAAAGGCAGCTGTTTCAAATAATCAGGTTACATAAGAGGCAATTAAAGACGAACCTAAGGGCCCATGGCTGCTATGAATTCTCTAATGGAGGATCCTAAGGCCAGGGGGGGAGGGTCTTATTAAACCAAGGGCTGAAAAGATCAGGAAGGGTTGATTCTTAGTAATAACAACTTGTCCTATGGGTACAGCACTTAGCACTTTACTTAGCACTTCCGAATTCATGATGTCATTTGATCCCCACCCAATGACTTGGGTGAGGCAAGAATGGTTTTACCACAGAGGGAGACATTTAGAGGTTAACAGCACATTCTTGGAAGTATTTTCTTCTTTGTCTACCTTCTTGCCTCTGTGATGGGCCTATACTGCCAGCACTGGTCTAAGAGAAATCCAAATATAAACAATATGTAGTCCCTGCTCTCAAAGAGAATGGATCTCATCATGAGTTCCTTTCTGTTCTGTCCTGCCTTCCCTACAACTGTCAGCTGAGGCAGCAGCATCCTAAACATTCTCATTCCTATTCAGCAGCTAAGAAACCTCTCCCATAGCCAGATTCCTCCCCAAGCAGCCACATCACCACCCTGCCTATACTCCTTACCTGCAGCCCCCTGTTGTCACTTACCTCACAAGGACCTCAGATGCTAGTTTCTTTTGCTTACAACAATAATCTGAGGCAGATAGTTCTTAATTCCATTTAACAAATGAGGAAACTGAGGCTCAGAAAAAAAAGTAGCATAAGTAAAGCACAGGATTTGGAGTCAGAAACCCTGGAATCATATCCTGGTTCTTGCCACTGACCAGCTCTCAATAATATTGGATAAATCAATTCTCTTCTCTGCCCTTTAGTTTTCTTGTTTTTAAAATAAAGGTTTGGACTCAATCAACTCTGAAGTCCCTTGTAGTTCTAACTGCTATAAATCAATTAATCTATATGTCACATTGCTGGAAAATAGGGGAGACAATCTTGTCGATCCAAAACCAATGCTCTTTCTAGGAAAGAAGCAGCATGGTACAGCAGGTAGCGTGCTGAACTTGAAGTCAGGCAGACCTCTGTTCTCCCTCGAATATTTAGAGCTATTTGATTTGTCATCTACCCTTAGCTTTCGGAGTTAGTAGAAAGTGAAAATGACATCTGTAACATCTGCTTCACAGGGTTTGTTATGAGGTCTCAGAAGGAGCTACTAGGAAAAGTGCTTCTACAACTTCAAGATTCTACAGAAACATTAGTTATTGTTATTAATACACCACACTACCTCTCAGGAGAGAATGGGATCCACAGGCTCATCAAATCATTGAATGTCAGAATTAGAGAGGATGCTAAAGCAGAAATGGATTTCAGCTGAGAGAATGTCAGAGCAGCTAAAAACTGCTAAAGCTTTAAGGGACTCTAAGGAACATCTGACTCAATTGCTTTATTTTAGAGAGGAGAAAATAAAGACTCAGAAGACATGGAAAATTTTCTCTTTGCCTCATTTTTCTCCATATATACATTTATATGATATGAAATTATGTATTTATTTTCTATATAATTTACTATATATACATATGCATACACATATGTTTATATATGTATGTGTATATGTACATATACACATGTGTATGTGTATATGCATATATACACAAACACACAAAGAGGAGACATAGGAATGGGACCTGAGGAAATGAGAATGAACGGAATATGACAGTAGTGAAATATTCCAAATTGCCTAAAAAGCCCCAATTTCAGGTTGGCAAATCAAGTCTAATACCTTTTTGAACTTGGTGCTGATAGCAATTGTGAATATGGCACTAGATTTGAAATCAAGAAAACTTGGATTCAAATCCTGCCTCTGATACATCCTAACTATATGACCATTTGTTGTTCAGTCATGTCTGACTCTTTGTTAACCCCATTTGGGGTTTTATTGAAAAAGACACTAGAGTAGTTTGCCATTTCCTTTTCCAGCTCATTTTACAGATGAGGAAACTGAGGCAAACTGGCTTAAGTGACTTGCTCAGGGTCACACAGCTAGTAAGTGTCAGATGCCAGATTTGAACTCAGAAAGAGCAGTCTTCCTGACTCCAGGAAGTACATGTGACTATAGGTAAGCTGTGTCTGTGTTTGTCCTTCGTTTTGAAGAAGACCATGACATCAGAGAAATGATGATATGACTTGCACTTGACTTTGTTTTGAGTGAGGGCAGGCTGTGCAGGTCACCAGCCTCACTTTCTCCTCTGGAGCCATCTGGGTGCAGGGACCAGATCTTCACCAGGATGACTGGAGAAGGTCCAGGATGCAATGGGAGACTATGGCCTATTCAGGTAGTCACTAAGAGTGAGGGATCTTTTCAGGACTCAGTTTCCTCTCTCTAAAATGGGAAGGATAGGCTCAATGTCCCTTCGATATTCAAATGCAGGATCTATGTCACTAATGTCTTCCACCAATGCCTCCTCAAGTCACAGAGATCACCTTGACACTTGAACTTTCTACTGATGGCATCTCAAGTCTTGGAAGGTTCTGCTAAATTGGAAAGGCTTTGAGTACATTGCTGGTCAAGAAAAATGATGTGTTTTTCATCTGAAAGCAAACTTTAAAAATGTGAATAGGCTCACCACCAAGAAGCCTGGTCACAAGGGGAACATCTTTGGACAAACCAAGTCATAAAGTACTTATGATTAAAAATCTGTGATTTTACCACTGACGGAAGTCACAGCCTTTTCATATACAGATGTTCACAATGAGAACAAATTTTAAAAAATATTTAACTCTAAAATATGTATTTTCTTGTTGTGTACTTTTGAATATGCATCCAATACATAGATATAGTAAAAGTGGACCAGAGAGATTGGTGCTTTGATCCAGCATGACCAATTAAGAGGGGATATGACATCACCACCAGATAGCACACTTTCACCCCCTGGTGACCATTTTTTAGATGAGCTTCTCTCCAACTTAGCTGTGCCCCACTCATCTGGGCTTGTATCTGAAACTGTGAGGCCTTATCATCTATTGAATATTGGCCTCAGAGGATGACTTTGTGATGTCCTTACCAGCAACAATCTTGAATGTCCTGAGGTATTTTGGTCTCCCCTACATGGGGCAGTGTGGCAAGGTCCTTCTCTCCCAACATGGACTTACTTCTCTCTGAGTTCCCTACCCTTTCCCCTTTCCCCACTCCAAGTCCAGCTGAATTTATATTTGACATAAAAAGTTATTTACAATTCTAGTCTGACCCTTCTCTTGATATACTGTAATCTCCTTGAGAACAGGGTCTTATTTATTATTATTATTGGGGTGTATTTTTCCTCCCCCAGTGGAATACAGTGTCTTTCATACAATAAAATCTCAATAAATTATCAGCAAATAAATGAATAATTGAATAATATGAACAAATACACATGTCCTATCTCCATATCCATATGGTAAGTGCCAGGCAATACCTGGGCAGTCTTAGTATCTTTATCTGTAAAAAAAGGGAAAATAACATCTTCAGTTAGGTGGCACAGTAGAGAGAGTACCAGGCCTAGAGTCAGAAATAGTCTTCTTCATGACTTCAAATCTGGTCTCCAACACATACTGGCTGGGTGACCCTGGGCAAGTCACTTAGCCTTCTTTGCCTCTGTTTCCTCATCAGTAACAATGAGCTGGAGAAGGAAATGGCAAACCACTCCAGTATCTTTGCCAAGAAAATCCTCAAATGGGGTCACAAAGAGTCAAACAGGACAGAAACAACTGAACTACGCTCAACATAAGTTGCACCTCCTATAGAGAGGTTTTTCTAGTACCCCTCCCATAATTTTAAAATGTAGATAAGCATTAATTTTGAAGTAAGTGTAATCCTCAGGAGCACTAGCTATGAGAAAACAGTATCCTGGTGAAATAATGTCAATTTCCAGATTGTTGATGAACTCTACTAGGTAAACTTTGCCTAAAAGCACTGATTGATTTGATGGGGGAATGAGATATTCAGTTTTGGGGAGAGTATAAGGAGGGGTATGCCCTACCCCAATTCAGTTGATGTGGTCACAGAAGGCCCAAAATGTAATCACAAGGTAGAAATGAGATATCTTACAGCAAAGATGAAACTACTTGGGATCTCCTTATCAGATAAGACCTATCTCACTGAGAGAAGGGAATCACGTAATTGGCTGAGAAAATAAAATCAGCCATTCATATTGGGGGGGGTTGTTAAATAGCTAAGCCTTGAGGAATCTGAGACAGTCATAGCTGGGAGCAGTTGTGGTATTAAAAACTCTAGGCCAAGGGGTGTATGATCATTCTCTCTTTCTTCTTGGTCACAGTTTCTAGTGGTGGAGCAAGAGAAACATTCCAGTCAGTGGTTCTAGAGTAGGAGGGATTATAATCTGGCAACTGCTTGGGGAAGAAACCCCATCAAGCAGGTAGCTTTGAAAAGGAGCTACTCAACCAGTAAAATGGATGGATGGATGGATGGATGGATGGATGGATGGATGGATGGATGGATAGATGGATGGATGGATGGTTGGATGGATGAAGAGAGAGAAAGAGACAGAGACAGACAGACAAAGACAGAGAGAAACAGAGAGACACAGAGAGAGACAGAGATAGAAGCAGAGACAAACAGACAGAGACCAAGTGAGAAACAGAGAAAGACAGAGAGAGAATGAAGGAATATTTATTGTTATTACTTTGTACCAGAGCTTGTGCTACGTGCTGTGGCTGCAAATATAAGAAGACAATATGATCCCTATTTGAGAGAAGCTGCATTTTTATTAAGGAGGAAAAAACAAAGGGGGAGTTGGAACATGGGTAGAGGGGATTCCTAGATTGAGAAAACTGCTGGGCTGATCTTTCTGGAGATTGAATTGATCTGGTAGCAAAGTGAGCATGACTGAGACCCCTCAGCAATCACTGGAGCACACCTTGAAGCACAGTCTTCTAAAAGTATGCAAGAATGTTAGTAGGGAGGTGGGGAAGGTGAGAGATTAAGACTATATCAATTAAGGAAAGCAAGATATACACTCCAGACAGACACAGAGACAGAGAAGGACACCATAGGAAGGAAGTAGCTTCAAGGAATGTGACCACTAGAAGAAGGAAAGAGAATCATATTATATAAAGAAATAAACCCTGAGGACTAAGATGAGCAACCATTCCAATAGAGATTCTTCACCTTAAAAGAGGCTGTTTGAAGGCTCTACAAAGAAAGAAGATTCCTTATTTCTGCCTTTGTCATACATACATCCTATACTTGCCCCTCACTATCTTAATCTAAAGTTTAAGTCCCAACTTTGCATAGATTCTGCACATATTTGAGGGAGATTGTGCTCAAAGTTTATAAAAGAAATGTTGTATAACAGCTATTTTTGTTATGCCGTTTGAGTAAATCCCTTTGCTAAGACATACTTGAATATACTCCTAGATTATTAACGAGAAGCATACTGGTAGGGGCTCATGACCTGTAGTAATAGTATAAAAGTATAGAACTGCAAGTGAAACTCAATTTAGCAGCCATCCTCTGGGAAATTCATTCTGTGAGTAGAAGTTGGTAGAATTATTATCCAGAGAGGGCTACACACACACACACACACATGCACACACACCACCCCATGTATGCATACATATATACATTTCTTTTAAAAATACTCTATGTGACAGTTCACAGTTTTTCATTCTATTCTATTTCCTGTTCTTCATGTCTTTAAACCTTTGTGATTATGCATGACTACTGAATTCACAAAAAAGAACAAAAGTTCTCCAGTCGAATTAGGAGAGCTTGGCATTGGCTAGGTGAATGAAGATTGGTGACCCCAGGAGGTTGCAAAGCTAAGCCTTCCAAGCCCTTTTTGGTTAGAAAATTCACCACAAAAAAAAATTGAGTTGGCCAAGGATGCAATCTTCTCTGTGGAGTGTGACCCCTGTGCTTCTGCTAAGGAGAAAGACAGAAGGAAGGAATTTTTCTCTCTTCCCCTCTTCCCCATCAGTTATAGCATAACAATCTCTCTGCCATAGTGAGGCATAGAACAGTAGCAAAATGATAGCCACAAAGAAATGCCGCGTTCAGCAGAGAGCACTTTGACAGAGTTAGACACAGTAGAGTGCAGTGACACCCACATTGCACATAGACAGATACAGACAAAAGCAGCACTTCAGAAAAGAAGCAACTTTACGGAACA
Organism: Notamacropus eugenii; assembly: GCF_028372415.1. Taxonomy (NCBI): domain Eukaryota; kingdom Metazoa; phylum Chordata; class Mammalia; order Diprotodontia; family Macropodidae; genus Notamacropus; species Notamacropus eugenii. The sequence continues at coordinate 92,192,687 of NC_092875.1, read as the reverse complement.
TGACTTCTGGTAGGAAAGAGAGCAACTGTGAATTCAAGAGGAAGTTAGCCCTTGCAATTGAGTGCTGAGTTTGCAGAGAAGAGCGGGCCCAGGAAGCTCAAGAGAAATATTGTGTGTGCATGGTAGAGGAGGAGAGGGGAGCATGAGGGCACAACAAGAAGAGAATGGACACTGAGGACGTTCAGTGCTGGAGGTGTGAATTGCCTTGGCCGCATATGTTCCTTAGGTGTACTCTAACTGTGTGCCCATTGTCTTCTCACTTATACTGTGTATATGTGGGAGAGCATGCCTCAGGTTTATGGGAGAGATGATTAGTAACTACTTTTCTGGGTACCATCTTAGTAAATGCCTTTTCTTTGAATTGATTGTGCCTATTGACTGACTACTAAAGGTAAGTTCACCAGTGGGAACTTAATAGCTTTAGTTTCAGGAGTGTGAAGTCATACATATGAGAATAGTTACACCCCTCATAACCCAACCTATAGACTAGTGTTTACTAAATTGTAGAGGGATCATCCAGAAATATTACTGTGATTCTCTAAAATATGCAAGGGAAATAATTTAGTTAAACATACTCCCTAAGCACGTTACTCAATTGAGATATTATATCCAAGGGGAACTGCATGAAATATCTGAAAGGTGGGAAAAGAATTCCTTGTAGTACAAGGAATTGTGAAATGCCTTTGTCACATATCTGTCTCACTATCATTACATTCTTAATTTGAGCTCATTCTTCCCATGGATGCTGGATGTATCTTTAGCTCTATCACAAAGAAATCTCACATCATTGTCATTCCCTCCCTCCTTCTAATACACACAGCCCAAGTGCTGTACAATAGTGAATTTACCCAAACAACAGTCCAAGTTGCAAGTTCTTATAATAATACCTAATACTATAATATTATAGCTAATAATACTACAATTATAATGTATAATTATAATTATAGTATTAGAATAATAGCTAGCATTATATTGTACCTATTATGTGCCAGGCACAAATATTACCTCATCTGATCCTCAGATCTTGAGAAGTGGATGCTATTATTATCCTCATTTCACAGATGAGGAAACTGAGGCAGACAGAAGAAGTTAAGTGACTTGCTCAGGTTCACACAGCTAGTCAAATATATGAATTCAGATCTTCCTGACTCCACACCTGGCACTCTGCTCATTGTGACAACTAGCTGCCCCCACTCCCTCCTTAGGCAACTCCACAACAGAACAAAATCTAGTGCCCTTGTTAAGATTATTCATGGCTATTTCTTCATTCAACCTCCCCCACTTGCTTCCCTGGATGTATTGACAACAATTCTATTAAATAAGTAAAGTTAGTCTCTTGTACCTCCAGTCCAATTTTTCTTTACCTTTCATTTCCTCTCTCACTATGCTGACTTCACTCTCAAAATAAAGAATTCTCCCAGGGAGGAAGAGCATTAGCCACTCCAGCTGAAATCCAGAACTCTCTCTAATTAAATCCAATAAATACTTATTAAATATCTATTGTATGTAGGTCACTGTGCTAGGAGTTTAGGATAGGAGGCAGTGTGGTATACTGAAAAGAACTCTGGATTTGGAGTCAAAGGCCCTGAGTTCTAATTCTTTGCAACTTATTACTCTGATAATGTTGGGCAAATCACTTTACCTTACTGAACCCTAACTGATACCTCAGTTTCCCCTCCTGTAAAATGTATAGGTCAGACCAAATTGGTGATTCTCAATGTTTTTGGTCTCAGGGTCAAGCAATAGTCCAAGGTGCATATATATATATATATGTATATATATATATATATGTCCATCTGTGTGTCTGAGGCCTATGTGTCTGTGTGTGTATGTATTTATGTGTGTGTATATATATGTATGCAAGCATGCATGTATGTATGTATTACGTGGGTGTGTATGTATATATACATATACACATGCACATATATATGCATGTGTTCATATTTGTATATATGTGTATATTTATATATACACACATACATACATGTGCATACATTTATATGCGTATGTATGTACATATATGTATGAATGTATGTGCATGTATATGTCTATGTATATTATATATATATATATATATATATATATATATATACCTACACATATATATATCTGGTAATATTAATGTAATGTTAATGGTGGGTGGGGGAAAAGTTAAAGATCTTCCTCACCCATTAATAAGCTTCTGATATCTTTTGTTAATTTCTAATGAGGCCCTGGGTCACGAGGGTTGTGCCCTCCAGCTCTGAGAAGTCTATAAATACTCTGAAGTCAGGTTTTACTTTGGGGCTCAGTTTTTGGAAGAAGGTTCGTGTGCCAGATGAGACTCTGGGAAGCTGTTTTAAGAAGCTCCCCCTTCCTACTTTGAAAACCCAGATGTTGGTGCTTCTCTCTCTGGTATAGTCAGACAGTTGGAAACCCTGTCATTTGGTCCTGCTTGCTTTTTCTCTGTTGATATATGTTTGATTAAAGTGATTGTTGACCCCTCAAAAGTTGCTATCCTTTTAAAAAATCAGACCTGAGAGCCTGTGCAGCAGGCCCTCCTATGTATGCTGGGGTGCTTATTGCTATATGTGCCCAACACACATATATGTATTATGAAATTATACGTATACATGTATGTATTATGTAATTATATATGTATATACTCATATATATGTATATATGTGTGTACGCATTTACCATCCTAAAAATTGAGGACTCCAAAGAGTTTTTATTTATGTGGGTTATATAAATAAAGTCTTATTATTACTACAAAAATAATTTTGACCTCACAGATCCCAGTAAGAGAGTTGAAGATCCTCTGGTTCTTCAGATGATACTTTGAAAACCACTGGAGTAGATAATCTCTAAGGTTTCTCCAACCAAAAAGTCTGCGATCCAATGAGGAAAATACAGACATAAAAACTACCATGAAAGAAGGGTAATTAAGATAAAAGCAAAAGAAAGAACAAGGTAAAGTGCTTGGGGACTGATACCAATGTAAGTAAAGAGGTAGTAAGAAAACACCCAATACCTTTGATAAATTTGTACCATCTAGCCTAGTTGAACTGTATCCTCTGGTCCTAGAAAACTGGCAGATGCTATTGTTGAGGAATTTGTTGTTTAGGAATTCCAGTCATGTCTGACTATCCATGACTCCATTCGGGACTTTATCAACAAAGATACTGGAGTGGTTTGCCATTTCCTTCTCCAGTTCATTTTACAGGTGAGAAAACTGAGGCAAACAGAGTTAAGCAGCTTGCTCAAGGTCACATAACTAGGAAGTGTCTGAGGCCACATTTGAACACAGGTCTTCCTGACTCCACGCCCAGCATTCTATCCACCACAACTACACCTAGCTCCCTTCATGGAAGCATTAGCAGTGCTATTTGAAAGAGCATGGAAATAAAGGAAAAGTAGCATAAGGATAGAAATAAAATAATAGTTTTGATTTTGAAAACATGAATGGAAGAGAAGTGGACCTGCAATGTGTAAGCTAGCAAGTTTATCTGATCCCTGCGAAAATTCTAGAACAGTTTATTAAACAGATAGTTGGCAGACAATTAGGTATCAAACCCCTGACTACACCTGGCATGGTTTCATCATCAGCAAATCATGAGAGAAAGTATCTTATCTCCTTTTTTGACAGGACTAATAAACTGATAGATGAAGGAAATACTGTGGCTATGGTTTACCTAGGTTTTAGCCAAGCTTTGCATAAGTACCTAATACTAGGATTTTGGAGAAGTGGGGGAGGAGGAAAATTGATAAGAATTAGACTGTAATCCATAAGATGAAATCAGTACTGGTTTGATGGACAGCCATCAGAGTAGTTGTTAGTGATTCAATGTCAACATGGCAGAATGTATTAAAGGGATCTGTTCTTGGTCCTGTTATGTTTAACATTTTTATCAATGACTTTGACAAAGCCCTGTTCATAAAATTTGCCAATGGTACAACATCAGAGAACTAGTATAATAGAGGACAGAGTCAAGATCCAAAAGAATCTTGGCAGTTAAGAGTGTTGGGCTTAGTCTGATAAGATGATATTCCAAAAGGATACATGTAAAAGAAAAACAAAACAAAACCTCAATTTCACAAGTACGAGATGATAGAAGAATGGCTAGATCAAAGATATTCTGAAAAACAATTTAGGGGTTTTAGTAGATTGTAAGCTCAACATGAATCAGTATATTATAGCCAAAAGTCTATCATGTTCTGGGCTGCATTGAAGGCCATGGTTTCCAGTAATGGGGAAATTATAGTCCTAATATACTCTACGTCATCTGTAATATTATGTCCAGTTCCAGGCACTATGATTCAAGAAAAACGTTGAGAAGCCAGAGAGAGTCTAGAGCAGGTCAACCAAAATGATGAAAGGTCTTCAGTTCATATCATATGAGAATAGGTTAAAGGAACTGGGCATATTTATCCTGAAGAAGACTCAGGAGGAACATTAAGAATGTCTTCGGGTATCTGAAAAGCTTCCATGTAGAGGAGTAGACTTGTTCTGCTTGACCGTAAAGGACAGGACCAGGAGCAGTAAGTATAAGTTGCAAAGCAACACATCGGGCTCAATTTTGGGGGAAAAAATTCTTTCTAAAAATACAAATTGTCCAAAAGTGGAATGAGATTGCTTCAAGAGTTTGTGAATTCCTTACTCCTTGGAGGTCTTCAAACGGGGCCAGAAGATCATTTATCAGTTATGCTACAGGGGTTACTTTTGTGGATTAAATGGACTCTAAGCTTCTTTCAAACTCTCCAATCTGCAATTCTATTATTCTGCTATAAAGAATTTGAGGAGAGAGAGGTCACTTTCACCTTGAGAGTCAGAAAAGGCTCAGTAAAAGAGCTGGATCTCAATTGGCTCTTGGGGTAACAGGAATATTGACAGATGGAGACAGAGAAGGACATTGATTCAAAACATAGTAGACTGTGATAATAAAAGCACAGAGATATCAATAGGCAAGAAGAGATAAACATGGTTAGATTTGGCAACTGACTGGATGGGAGGGGCAGGAAGAAGTCAAAAATGGCTCCAAAATTATGCCTTGTTAACTGAAAGGATGGCAATATCATTAAACATGAACAGAAATAGACTAGTGAGAAGGAAGGAGAAGAGAGTATAATTTTAGTACAGAGAGTTCAAGATGACCAACAGGCAGCTGAAAATATCAGACTGGAGTTCTATAAAGTCATCTGTGCAGATTGAGGTCATGGGAGTAGATGGGGGCACCGAGGGAAAGAATGTAAACAAAGAAAAGAGGTCTTGGAGGAAATATCTTCTTCAAGGAGGGGGATGGCAGAGATATAGATATTGCAACATACAGAGAAAGACAGAGCGGGGGGAAGAGAGGGAGGCAGGAGAGAGAGAGGGAGAGAGAGGAGAGAGAGGGGGGAGAGAAGGGGGTCAGAGAGAGAGAGGGAGAGAGAGAAGGAGAGAGGGAGAAAGGGAGAGAGAGAGGGAGAGAGAGAGGGAGAAAGAGAGAGAGGGGAAGAGACAGGGGAGAAAGAGAGGGGAAGAGCGGGGAGAGGGAGGGAGAGAGGGGGAGGGAGAGAGAGAGAAAGAGAGAGAGAGAGAGAAACATATTTATTAAGTATTTGCTATGTACCATGCACTGTAGTAAGAACTCTGGATACAAATGCAAACAAATATCTCTTCCCTCAAGGAGTTTACATTCTACAGAAGGAAAACAATACACCAGGAGTATCTGGAAAAGATGTGAGGAATAAAGATCTAATGAAAGAGATAAAGAAATGGTTAGAAAATTTTGTAGTTCTTCTGATTTTCTAATAGATGGGGACCCAAAAGTCTATACATCAGTTCTCTGTCCTCATTCACTTATGCATTTTGATAAGTCTATCATTCCATAGATTTCCCTAATTCCTCCACTAAGGCATATAACATCCCTTCATTGTATGCCTCCCTCTCCTGCATAATTATCTTCTGTGTCCTACTATAAATCCTTCAAAGAAGATAAATTCAATGCCCCAGAGACCCCTTTCCGGGTCTTTAAATAGAGCACAGGAACACAACACTCATACTCTCCATCTGTCATCCCTCACTCATCCTACATGATCAGTTCACCTACTTAACCAAGCAAATATATCTATAATAATGTCTTTTAAATCATTTCTTGAGCATGTCATCATTGGTCATATACTGAGTCTGAATACGCCCACCATGCTTTCCGCTGCCCTGTGGGTCAATTGCTATTTTTATGCTACTGAGAGCATGGTGTGTCATGATTCACAAGTACGTGTCATTCAGATTATCAGTGTTCAAAAGTTGGGCTCTGGCATCAGGGGGCAGTTTGGGATTTGCAAAAATTACTTTGCAATTTAAAGATGGTTGAATGCATGAATCCCAGAGAAGAGTCTCCTTACCTCTTGCCTGGACTATAACAATATCCTTATACTGACATCTATGTTTACAACCTTCTTCCTCTCCAAATTATTTTTCATGTAACTACCAAAATTATCATTCTAAGGCACAGTTTTGAACATGCCACTTCTCTATTCAAAAATCTTCACTTCTTCCACTTTTCCTTTAGGACAAAACAAAATTTTCTGTTAACTATTCAAGGCCCTTCATCATCTGTTCCAATCTGCCTTTCCTCTCTCTTCAGAGGCAGAAGAATGGCTCATTGGATAGAGCTCTGGGCCTAGAATCTGGAAAGACTTCAGTTCAAATTCAACCTTAGATGTTTAGTATCTCTGTCACCCTGGACAGGTTATATAACTTCTGTCCCCCCTCAATCTCTTCATCTGTAAAATGGGGATAAATAATGGCACCTACCTTCCAGCATTGTTGGGAGGGTTAAATGAGATAGTATTTGTAAAGTGCTTAGCACAGTGCCAGACACATAACAGGTGCTCAATAAATGCTTCTTAATGTTGATCACCAGCTCGCCTTATCTGTGGGCACCATCAGGTAGAATGTAAGAGGGCCCTAACTCTTTGTTTTGTGTTTGTACTGATAGTATCCCTGGCACCTAGAAGTGTATTACATGTAAAAGGCACTTGTAAATACCTGTTGAACGGGATAGAGTAGAAAGATTTCAAGCAGAAATCTTTATAGGTTCTGTCTATTGTCCAAAGATCGACCAACTAAGGGACAGGGAATCTCACAAAGCAAACTAGATTCAAAGTGATGAGTCCTCTGCCCATAGTAACCCATAAAAACAGATTAAATTACAAAGGCATTCTAGGTCTCATGTAACTTCTTTCTTTTTCCGCAGGTTCAGTATGAAGGGTACGATGGGGTGGAGAGAACTGCAATGGAGGTTCAGCATCTGTCACCTAAACCTCACAATTCTGTGAATCTCACATTCAATCAAAGGGCTGCACTTGAGGACCACATGCGGCCTCAAGGCTGCAGGTTTCCCAACCCTGCCCTATCCTGTTGTAGCTCAGACCCAGCCTCTTCTCTGAGTGTGGCCTATTCCCAGGATATAAGGAGAAATCCAAGCTCACAAAGGCCAGCCATGGACTGGGAGCAGTACAAGAATGAAAAGGGCTATGTCTCATCCATCTCCACCAAAAGAAAAAAAATCTGTGGCGCATGAAACTGTTAAACATGTGGAACACCTTAGGGAACTCGAGTTCAGTTCTAAGCAGCTATTGTACAGTCCCAAGAACCCCAGCATGGGATTCAGGAGACCAGGTCTGTCACCTGGGGCAAATGGCCTTGGTTTTCCTATCTATAGTACAAATAGTTCAAGCTTCAGAACTTTGCTGCTGACATTTTGTTATGTTTTGTTTTTATTTGTTTTTACTCACAGCAACACTATACATGGGAAGCAGTGCAAATGTTTTGGTCAGACTTTTCAGGGAAAGAAACTGAAGTCCAAAGGAGAGTTGCCCAAAATCACATTTCTTATTAGTGAAAACTGGGTCTTTGGTCTTCAAAGACAATGTTCTTTCCCCTATGTGCACAAAACATTAGGAAAATTGATTGAATTGGCCTCAAACTCAAACAAAAATGCATCCCTAGGGGCCACACAGAGAGTTAGAAAACCACAAATTAGCATTATCTATGTTGTATCCAATTTTTATTTGTTTTGTTAAACACTTTCCTACTACGTTTCTGTCTGTTTCAGGCTGCACTAGGGAGTTCTTCAGGCTTCAGATTTGACACCCCATTCACTCAAATTCCTTCTAGTTCTGACATACTTTGTCCCTACTTTATGTCCCAAAGTCTTTTCTAGCTCTGACACCTTATATTCTACTTCTTAAGGGTTTTTTATCCATTTCAGGTGTTCCCTGTGTGTGTGTGTGTTTTTCCTATCTTCTTTTTGTCCAAAGAATTTCTTTACAGACTTGAACTCCAAGACACCTGATGCCCACACAGTGCCCTGTTTCCGTCTTACAGATGAGGAAGAGACCGAGAACAATCTCCTAAGTTATTAGGGACTCAATGTGCTCTCTCTCTCCAAAGGGAAATAGTATTGTTAAAAATGTCAAGAAAGAACAGTGGTTAACCCTAGAGAATTAACCTTTAGTAGTGAAATTATAGTACTTGGGAAGAGAGGTTTTGTTGTTTACGTGTCTGCGTGTGTGTTTGGGGGGGAGGAGGGGAGGGAGGTCTTCCTGCGGCCCCACCTCCGCGCTACATATGGGAAACTTTCCACTACACCTAGAGATAAATCCAGCTTTACCGTGGCAGGGGGAGGAGAGGGGGATGGGAGTGGGGTCAAACCACAAGAGCAGCGACCTTCTCCCACCAAACTTTGTTGTGGGAGGGCAAAGCCAAGAAGAGCTGTTTATAGATTCTGGGCTCTTTGCCAATGATCATCCCTGGCTTCAACATCATTTAATGTTCCTTCAATGTATTATTCATTCCTATGAATTACAGGGCTCTCTCTTGCTGGGCTCTTAACACACACACACACACACACACACACACACAAACACACACACACACACACACACACACACAGGCACAGACACAGAGAGACACACACACACAAGGTAGAAAGGTTCTCCTCGCATACAAAGACAGGCTAAAGTAACTGAGAATGCTTACCCTGGGATGAAGCATGATCATAGTCTTCAAGTTTCCAGTGGACTGTCCCATGATAGACACATTAGTCTGCTTCTGTTTGGTACCAGAGAGAAGAACTAGGAAAAAGGAAGCAGGGATAATAGTGATTAGCTGGGGGATGTGGGGGGATGGAGGGGGAGAGTGAGGGGAAGGACCTACGAAGCAAAAAAGACAGATTTCATCAATTAGAGCTGTGCAAAAGTATAACGGACTGGCTTAAGAAGTAATAAGCGACTGAAGATTAGAGATCTTCGAGTAGGGACTCAATTATGACTCCCTGAAGAGGTTGTATGTAGAGGTAGGTTTGGGTTGAATTTCCTTATTCTAGGTCTGGTTTCTCTATAAAATGAGAGTTGTTTTGGGATCCCTTATAGTTGTGACATCTAAGTCCTATGTTCTAAGGCCAGACCTTCTAAGTCTATTCAAAGGTCTCTTTCAACCCTGACAGTCTGTGATTCTCTGATCTCTTCCTCCCCCGACTTCCCATCTACTCAAAACCATTTCTAATGGATGAGCATACCACCAAACCACCACCAAATTAAACTGCAGATGATGAACAAGTGATGGGAGAATCACTGATTGGATTTCTTTCTTTTTTTTCCTCCTGACTCTTCAATTATTTCAGTTACGACTTTTTCATAAAACAGTTCATAGACTGCAGGGGAACGAGTAACCTTTAAATCTCCCATTTAGCACATTACAATAATTTCCTTGGAAATGTATTACAATATCACAGGTGCTAACAGTATATGACCTACAGTAAGCACTCCATCAGCAAATTAATGTCGAGGTTAATTCAAACTTGGGGGGAAAGAACAAATTCGAAAAAAGACAGATAAAGACATTAAAATCAGCATTCCAATGACATCTACAAGTTGTCCGAAGATGAAGGGAGCAAGAAGGCCACTGTGATGTTGGAGTGACATCAAGTCACTTTAACTCTGAATCTCAGGTTCCTCTTCCATAAAAAAGGAATAATCACAGCCTCTCCATGGTGCCTTCCTTCTTTATAAGGATATTACAAGAATCCAGTGATATAATGGATGGGAAATCACTACAGACTACAAAGCATGTTGTAAGTTGTAAAGTGTTTTGTGAACTTTAAGTGACTCTGTTAGTGATAAAGTGCTTTGTAAACCATAAAGTGCTTTGTAAACCATTAAGTGCTTTATCAACCATAAAACTAAAGTGTTCTGTAAACAGGAACGTACTTTATAAGCTAAAAAGGGTGCTTTAACTGTAAAGAGCTTTGTAATTTATAAGGCATTTTGCAAGATGTAAAACATTTTGGAAGCTGTAAGTACTTTGTAAATTTATAATGTAATATTACTTTCAAGAGACTAACACTGGGAGTTGAACGCTGTAGGAGTTTGATAAACATTTGAGAGTGTCTTTGCTGAGGTGCAATCACATCACTGAGGGAAGCTAGGGGGTGCAGTGGATAGAGCACTAAGCTTGGAATCAGAAAGATCGATCTTCATGAGTTCAAATCCAGCCTCAGACACTTACCAGTTGGGTGATCCTGGGAAAGTCACCTAACCCTGTTTGTCTCAGTTTCCTCATATGGAAAATGAGCTGGATAAGGAAATGGCCAGTCACTCCAGTGTCTTTACCAAGAAAACCCCAAGTAGGATCACAAAGAGTTGGACACAACTTAAAAAGAAACTAAACAACAATAAAAAGCATGTACCTTGAACTGCTTGCCTCTTGGACATCCCAAACTGGCATTACCTTTAATTAATTCTTTTCTCTCAGACACTCCTCCTTTTCACTCTTCTCTGCTACTGTTGAGGAGAACACTACCTCATGCTTCAATCACCCCAGTCCAAAATCTCACCGTCACCCTCAATTCTTCACCCTCGTTGGCCCTATCCGTCCAACCAGCTGCCAAATATTATTGATACTACCTCCATAACATCTCCCTCATGCTACTGCCCCTTCTCTCCCTTCATACAGCCATAAATCTTTGTCACCTCTCTCCCTGACTATTACAATAGCCTCCTAAATGGACTCCTTGACTCAAGTCTATCTCTTCTCCAATCCATCCTTCACTAAGCAGTCAAGCTGATTTTTCTAAATCATATGTCTGACCACATCATCCTCTGTTCAATGCAGTTCCCTGTTACTTCAATAATCAAATATAAAACCCTCTAACATTTAAAGCTCTTCATCTCTTGGACCCCTCCTTACTTATTAGCCTTCTTATAGTTTACCCCCTCTATCCACTCTATAATCCAGCTATACTACTCTAGCTGTAGCTGATCAAACATAAGACCTCATCCCCTTTTACTGTATATTTGCACTGCCTAGGTGGTGCAATGGATAAAGCATTGTGCTAAATTAAGATGATTCCTCTTCCTGAGTTCAAATCCAGCCTCAGATGATTAATAACTATGTGACCCTGGGCAAGTCATTTAGCCCTTTTTACCTTGGTTTCTTCATCTGTAAAATGAGCAAAGTTCCAAATGGGATCACAAAGAGTCAGACACAAGTGAAAATGACTGAATGATAACAATCCCCCATGCCTAGAATGCTCCACCCCATCATTTCCAACTCCTAGTTTCCCACCTTTGGTTGGAGGCCTTTCCCAACACCCCCCCCCCCAGATATTAATGCCTTCCTCTTTCAGATTACCTTCATCTACTCTGAATATTTCCTGCATCACCCTGATGATGCCATTGGTCTTCTTTGAGAAAGAAGGATGTAGAACAACAATATATCCTGTATTTACATCCCATTACAAAATAGTTATTTTCATGTGGTCTTCACCATTATGTATGCTACTGGAAGGCAGGAACTCCTTTTTTCCTTCTTTATTTCTCCAGGGTTTAGTACATCTTCTGATACATAGATGAGTGGATGGGTAGGTGGGTGAATGAATAGAAGGATTGATGAATAGAGTCCTTGAGGATATATTAATTTAGCTCAATATAAATCAGATGGATTGCATTTAAAGAGGTTATTTTGTTCCAACTTTGCTTTGTCCACATTAGACTTTAAAAAAAAAATTATGGCAACATGTGAATCAGAGATGATTCAGTCCATGGCCGTGAGTGGATTGGAATTCAGTGATAAGCTCCCAAGAATCTTTTCCAATGGGATAATGAGCAGGGAAATCTGGTTCATTAAGCCTATCTTGATGGTACTAAAACAAGTAGATGAGAAAATAAATTTCTATCCAATTATGTTTCCCAACATTTTTTTTCAGGCATCTTAGTGGCGTAGTGGCTAGAGCATCAAGCCTGGAGTTAGGAGGACCTGAGTTCAAATGTGATCTCAGACACTTACTAGTTATGTGACCTTAGGCAAGTCACTTAACCCTTTTTCTCAGTGTCCTCAGCTGCAAAATGAGTTGAAGAAGGAAATAGCAAACTCCTCCAGCGTCTTTGCCAAGAAAATCCCAGATGGAGTCAGACATGACTGAAATGACTAAACAATAACAACAGATAGTATATTAGTCAGATCACTGGGCCTGAAGTCAGGAAGACCCAAGTTCAAATACAGCCACAGATATTTATTTGCTGTGTGATCCTGGACAAGTCACTTAATCCATTTGCCTCAGTTTTCTTAATTGTTATATGGGAAATAATAACAGCACCTGTGTTCCAGGGCTGATATGAGGATCAAATAAATTAATATTTATAAAGTCCTTAGCACAGGAGAATTAAACGGCAAAATAGAAAAATGTGAACCCATAATCTCCACAAAAGAGAGAGAGAGAGAGAGAGAAAGAAAGAAAATACTGGTATACAAATATGAAAAAGTGAAGGACAATCTGAAAGGAGAGAAGCAAAAAATATTAGAGTTTTTAAAAAACATGATTTCTGTACAAACAAAACATTGATCCTGAAAATAATAGGACTTCTCCCTGGTCAGGGATTCTTTCACTTCCTGCTGCCATCTCATCTCCAGCCTCCTCAGGCGAGGAGAGGAGCCCAATGTTGCTCTGACCTCCTACCTTCTGCCTTCTCTTTCCCACTGGACACAGCATGTCCTTGGAGAGGAAGACCCTCTACAGGGGGTTGGACCAGGTGCCTTCTATCTGCCCAAATCAGATATACCTATACTGGGCTCAAACTGTCTGTTGACCTCCAACTTCACTTCTCAGATTGGACATTCAGCAAACATCTGAAACTCCACACATCCATAATGGTACTTGTTTTTTCCCCCATCGCCCACCCCCTCTTCCTACCTTCTCTAATTACTGTGGAGGGCAATGCCAACCTCCAGGGCCCTCAGACTCAAAACTTAGGATTCATCCTTGACTGCCCACTATCTCTCAATCCCCCATATCCAATTTTTTGCCAAAACCTGTCGATTTCAGCTCTGCAGCAATTTTCAAACACTCCCCTTCTCTCCTTGATACTGCCTGACCCTGGAGCAGGCCCTCATCTCTTCACTTTTGTATTATTACAATAGCCTGCTGGTTGGTCTTCCTGCCTCAAGTCTCTCCCAACTTCAATTCATCCTCCACTTAGTCATCAAATTAATTTTTCTAAAGCACATGTCTGACCATGTAACCCACTCCCACCTCTATCCAATAAACTCCCGTGGCTTCCCTGCCTTCCTGCAAAGCCCTGTTTAAATTCTATCTTCCACAGGAAGCCTCTCCTAATCCCTCTTAATTCTAGTGCTTTCCCTCTGTTGATTTCTTCTTATTTACCCTGTATATTGTTTGTTTATAAAATAGTTGTTTACATATTGTCTCTCTCATATTCGATCGAGAGCTCAAGGGCAGAGACTCTCTTTACTTTTCTTTGTATCCCCAACACTTAGCATTGGCACATAGTAAATATTTAATAATTGTTTTTTGACTAATAACAATAATAAAATAATGTATCCGCTTCAAGCCCTGAAAAGCATATTATCTCCTTTGAATATCAAAACAAAACTGTGAAATAGATGATATTATTAGCACCACTCTACAGATGAGAAAATCAAGGCCTAGAGATGTTAAGTGGCTTACTTAGGGTCACACAGTTAAGTATCTGAGGTACGATTTTAACCCAAATCTTCCTGACTCAGACTCCAGCACTTTACCCCCTAGAAAATAATGCTCTAGGACACAGGGCTGGAATTTCAACTAATGGGAAAGAACCAAAATGTGTCTGCATCTCTGAGACTGATTCTTTCCTTGTTTCCAGTTGACTTGAGCCACGAGGAGAATTAACAAAATATTCCCACTTCCATAACTCTTTGAGGTTTAAAAGCTCCCATTTCCCTATACCATTCTGAGTCTAACAGTACAAATTTCATTGTCCTAATTTTGAAGATGAGGGAAATGAGTATAGAAAAGGGAATTGACCTGCCCCAGAGCACACAGCCCAGGTGGAACTAGAACGCAGGTCCTCTGACTTCAATACCAGCTCTGACTCTCAGTCCTCTACTCTTTGTTCTACACCCTACTGCCTACGTTGTTGTTTCATTGCTTTCAGACATATCCTACTCTCTGTGACCCCATTTGGGGGTTTTTGGCAAAGTTACTGGAGTGGTTTGCCATTTCCTTCTCCAGATCATTTTACAGATGAGGACACTGAGGCAAATAGGGATAACTGACTTGCCCAGGATCACACAGTTAGTAAATGTCTGAGACTGGATTTGAACTCATAAAAATGTCTTTCTGATTCCAAGTCTATTGTTCTATCCACTATACCTCCTAGCTGCCCTAAGTGATGTGACTGCACCTCAGCAGGGTGGCTCTCTCAAAGGTTTATCAGGCTCCTACTGCATTCAGCTCCCAGTGTTAGTCTCTGGAAAGTAAAATTACATTATAAATTTACAAAGTGCTTACAGCTTCCAAAATGCTTTACCTCTTGCACAATGACTTATAAATGAATCTCTTTACACTTAAAACAGTTTAAAAGATTTGAACTCAGGTCTGTCTATCTACAGAGCCACTTAGCTGCCCTTACTGCTTCATTCCTACACATTCTTCACTCCTAATGCATTCAAGTACCTACCAAATCAGCCTCAGGTCAGAGGCTACATAAAACTTTCTGAGTACCTGGGAGACAAATAACTCCTGCCTTGGCTCAAGCTATCAGCCATGATGAGGGTGCTCAGGACTAAGCTCTTCATTCCTCTGGCTTAATTTCCACAAAGTAGCATGGACCAGGAGAAAGTGCAATAGACCTAAAGACCCAGGGCTTTTGTTTAAACCTCAAATCTGTTGTTTTTCACTAATATGACATCACACAAGTCACTGAACCTTCCAGGCCTCAGATTCCCAATCTAATAAACAAGCTGGCTTAGGCAATTATGCAACAAACATTTGTCTACTATGATAGCAGCACCAGACTCAATCTCATTTAATACACATCAGGTACCACTCTGATCATGTCACTCTCCTAATCCAATGACTCCATTACCTTTCAGATTCTGGTCTTTAATTTAGCCTTCTTCTATATTTCAGCTTTATAATCTTTAGTCAAATGGGAGCTGGGTGGTGCAGTGGATAGAGCACCAGTGCAGGAGTCTGGAGGACCTGAGTTCAAATCTCACCTCAGACACTTGATGCTCACCTCATCCTGGGTCATCTCCAGTCATCCTGATGAATATCTGGTCACTGGATTCAGATGGCTCTGGAGGAGAAGTGAGGCTGGTGACCTGCACAGCCCTCCCTCACTCAGAACAAAGTCAAGTGCAAGTCATGTCATCATTTCTCTGATGGCGTGGTCTTCTTTGGCAACAAAGGATGAACACACACAAATAAGAAAGAAAATAAATAATAAATTTAAAATAAATATTTATAATAAATATAAATATAATAAAATAAACAAATAAGATAGGAAAGAACTTTGTAAACCTTAAGGTCCATATAAATACCAATTACTACTACTACTACTACTACTACTACTACTACTACTACTAGTATATAGGCAAGTCATGCTGCTGGGCCTTGAGTGACAAAAACAAAAAGGATCTAAAAAGTCCTCTCTGCCTTCAAAGGGGTTTACGTTCTAGCGGGAAAATACATCAGTAAACAGAGTAGTAACTGCAGGAAAATTTGAAGAAAAAAGGGAAAGACTAGAGAGAATAGAGGAAGCCTTCCTGCAGAAGGTTAACACCCAGGAGAATGCTGAAGGAAGTTGGCAATTAGGTGGCTCAGTGGATAGAGATCTGGGCCTGCAGTCAGAAAATCTAATTCACATCCAGCCTCAGACACTTAAAGATCTTGTGTGAGTCTGTGAAAGTCAGATAAACTCTGCTTGCCTTAGTTTCCCCATCTCAAAAATGAGGAATCAAATGGAATGACATTTGTCAAAGTGCTCTCTAAATGCCAATTGTTACCATTAGTGAGGAGGGAGAGTGCAATCCAGATAGTTTCAAAGGAGACATGAACATGAAATCACTTTGCAAAATATAAAGGATTATTATTATCTTCGTCATCATTGAAGTTACTGTTGTCATTCTACTAGATTATTTCTCGAAGATCTTTCCCCGACAGCTCTAAGTCCTAGACTTCCAACAGATGGTGGGGGTTCAAGTTCAACCAGGCTTACGTTTATATTCAAGTGAGACAAGGAACTCAAGAGGAATGAGCTGAGATATGCTAGACAGCTCTCTCCCCTGGTGGTCTAGAAACAAGAAGTGAATAAAAGACCATAATACAGAGTCCTGCTGGCAATGGGGAAGGACAGCTATTTTGAGATCTGTTTCTGTCCAGGGAACTCTCGGCATTGTACCTCCCTCAGCCCTATTCCTTCCTTTATGCCGACACAAAGGCTGAATGCTGCCCAGGCAATGGGATTTCCTCCTGCAGTGTGTGAAAATGACATCGCAAATGATTTATAACGAGGCTAGTCACAGGAGGTAGGAAAATCACAATTAAAAATAAGCTCCCCATAAATCATAGAATCAAAGACCTGGGACGAGAATCACAGAGCTGGAAGTGGGGCATCCTATCCACAGCCTGGGATGGCAGGCAGGAGTAGTTTGAGAAAGCCCAGGACCCAGTGACACAAAGGAAACAACAAGAGAGGATGCTAGGCAGGAGCTCGGGGTGACCTTCAGAAAGATGGTTCCCTACTTTTGGGAAGAAGACTTAAGAGGAACCCAACTCCATTCATCCTCTCATCTCAGGAGCTAGCTCTCTCTATTCCTTTTCCTAGATACAGTGAATTGACTTTCAAAGGTCACCCTGAAGCCTAGCCTAACATCCTCCGTCTTCTCCTATTGTTCCTTATGGGTTACCAGGCTGGATTTTCATGAACCACATTCTTACTGTACCTTCATGACTCAGTTGATGCAGTTGAGAAAGTGCTAGCTCTGAAGTCAAGAAGCCTTGTGTTCAAATGCTGACAAAGATATTTATTAGTCATGTGAACAAAGATGAGTCACTTAACATGGAAGAACCCTAATCTGCTTGTTTGAAACATGTGCAGATAAGGAAACCTACAGTGTGGGGGACTTAAAAGAGGTAATGAATGTAAACCACTTTATAAACCTTAAAGACCTATTTAAAAATTGGATATGATAGTCTCATTCCTGATCCTACCTCTGGAAAATAATTTGCCTTTTGGCAAGTTATTTGCCCTGAATGAGGCTCATGTTTCTCACCTGTAAATGAGAGGTCTAGACTTCACAGTCTCCCAAGTCTATCCCTGTTCTGATAGTCTATCTCTCAAGTTAACAAATCAGGTAACCATGTTGTATAGTAGATAATAGCGAACTTATCTAAAAGTCAAGAAGACTTGGGTTCACTTCCTGCCTCTGACTCACACTATCTATGGCTCAGGTCCTTGTGAGTAGAACAGGGTAGATGTCATGGAGGAAGCCCTGCCTTGGATGAGCATTACATTAAATCTTGTTGTAATAAGAGAAGAGAAAGAGCAGTAGATAGGGGAGGTTCTCTGTCAGAGGTAGACTTTCTCTGAGTCTTTAAAACAGGAAAGATTTGGGAAGGATGAGGAGAACTCGGAGGGGCATTTTCTGTTTAGGTGAACTTTGGAGGGAAAGAAAATAAATAATTGTTCATTAAAAATTATTGTTTTTTAAAAAAGGGAGGAAAAAAACAAAAGAAGGAAGAATTTGAAAGAAGTTCAGGAAGGATTGAGTCCTTCTCATGATTCTACTTCTTCAATACTAAAGGATTCTTTTTCCCCTTCCAATAAACTTAATCAGTAACAGAGCAGGGAGGGACCACAATCCAACCCAAGTTTTCTTCCTGTTCATGCAATTCTTTGATAATGCCTTTTTGCTCCTTTTTTCTGGTGTGGGGGAAGTTTCTCATTGATTAGATGGTACAGGTTGCTCATATTGATCATGTATCTCTCTTTGCCTTCTGGGTGATAATTCCTCTTCAGTTCTTCAAAGGAAATGGTATTTGAAGGTAGCCCAGGAAACAGACAATTGCTAAATGTTGGCTAAATGGAAGTGAGTTGAGATGAAATTTAATTCTTCCAAAGGGGGCAGAAGTGATGAGGTGTTTGGTTGGTTATCTGGACCTAGCTCTCATCAACAAGAAGGAGAAACTGGTGAATTGGAATTGGCTTTGGGGAGGCAGTAACCATGCCATCTTCAAATGTGAGATTGATAAGGAGAATTTTAGCAATACTCTGATGTTTACCCTTGACTTTAGAAGAGTAAATTTCAAAGAGTTCAGAGATAATATAGGAAAAATCCTGTGTTCTGACTCCTCAGAAAAAAGAAAAATCAAGAGGACTGAGAGAGAAAGAGCGAGGTACAATGGGAAAGGCATTGTATCTAAAGTCTGAGTATGTGGGATTAAATATGGACTCTGCTACTTCTGAGCTTTGTGACATTGGCAAGTCATTTTGCCCTCTATTGATATCACTTCCTTATATTGTAAAATGAAATATCTTAAATTAGATAATCTCTAAGGTCCCCTAGAGCTCACAAATCCTCTGGTCCTCTAAATTCCTGAAGAATGATATTTTGATAATGAAATGGTAAATAATGCAGATGACAAAAAAAGGGAAAGTATCTAAAGAGCATGATGTGGATACATGGGAAGCTCTCTGCTGGGTTTATTTTTAAGGAGGACATTTCTAAGAGATGTAAACAAGAATGGGCAACTGAGAACAGAGGATCATAGTCTTGTTTTAAAAAAAAAGTAGACTAAAGTTCAACATAAGCAAAAAAAATTGTGAAAAATGCTAAGGATGACATAATGGGTCTTTAAAGTCATGATGGAGGCAATAAGAACTAAAAATAGATGAGGGCATTGCTTGAGTTGGTTAGGAAGAAGGTAACAGAAAAGAATTGTATCTTGAGTCAAAGGACTAGGGCTTAAATTCAAATTCTTTTGTGTATTTCCTTTGTAACCTTGGGCAAGTAACTTAAGCTCTTGCAGTTTGAATATTCTTATGTAAAATGAAGACATTGACCCAGATGTTCTCCAAGATCCCATTCAGTTCTTGATATCATGAACTCAGAACCATCTAACCCAATGTCCTCATGTTAAAAAGGAAATTAAGGTCCAGAGAGGGAAAGAGTCTCATCCACAGATTGTGAGCTCCTTGAGAGTCAATACTGTCTATCACCTCTTTCTATGTCCCTAGGATTTAGAGCAGTTCCTGGCACTTAGTCAGGGCTTGATAAATGTTTACTGACTGACTTATTGACTGCTCTTCTCATTCTACTACTTTGTCTCTTGATAGAGTGAAAATGGATAAAACAAACACCATGCTACTAGTTTTTCTGAGTTTCTTTTTTCTGTTTGTTTGATTCTGTTTTGTATCAAGAAGAATAATTATCTGACTAGAAAAATGAGAAGAAAAACAGATGAAGGAAAGAAACCTCAAAAGGAAAGAGGACGTGCCATTGCCTTCAATGAGCTCTAGCCATCATGTCTTGAAGTATCTCAGGATTAGGGAATGTGATTGCTGAGCCATTATAAAAGATCTTGGAGGAATCCTGAAGAATGGGAGAGGTACCAACAGAAGGGAGACATATCAACCATAGAATCAAAGAGTGGAGAGGGATTTCAGAGGTTCCCTTGATCAGTCTCTACCCAAAGCAGAAAGGAAAAATAGATAGTCAATGCTATCAGTTGTGAAAATACAGGACTTCAGGCCTGGTATCATCCATTCTCTTTCCTTTAAGGTATTCTATTTCTTATTTTAATTTTACTAGATAAACTACCACTATTCACCACTACCACTTCTAGCCTTTCAACTGCCAGGATACCACGCCCTTTGTCCTTTTGTTTTCTTCACTCTTCAATTAAAACCATAGGTCAAAGAGCTGGTAAGGACCACCCATGCCATCTAGTTTAACCCCCTCATTTTGCAAATGAGGAAACTAAGACCCATTGAGGTTTTTTAAGTGACTTGTTCAAGATTTTATAGGTAGTACACAGCAAATTTCATCTTTGAACCCAGGTCCTTTGTCTCCCGAGTCCTTCCCTAATAACTCTTCATGGTTAGATGAGGGGTCTTCAAAGGCTCTGCAAGGGAAATGCAGGACCCAGGAAGTCGTTTACAATCTTGGAAGGGTCATAGCAAGGGTGTGCTGATAAATGTTTAACAGCTGACTATCTGAAAGGGAAAAAAGTATGTTCAGTGCACTTTTCAGTTTATTGGGTATTTTTGACATTTTTTTCCCATCACTTTCTTAAGTCTAGACAATTAACAAAACAATACATCAAGCCTAGATTTGTAGCGTTTGACAATTTCTAAGGTGTAAATGCTTATGCTGAAAATTTAATATTCTGTTCTCTTGAACCTTTATGGACTAGTTCTAGCAAAGCTCTTGATCACAGAATTCTTTTAAAGAGATAATCTTATCCACTCCCCTCATTTTATGGATAAGACAAAGGAGATCAGTGGAGAGACTACTTGCCTAAGGTCACATAGGAAGTAGCAGAGTCAAAATTCAAACCCAAATTCTCTGACGTGAGATTGTGTGCTCTGGCTACTTTAGTGTGCTGCTTCCACAGGAAAGATGGGTCTGGAGACAAATCTTATGACTCAAGTTCAACAAAAAGACAAGTGAGTTCATCCGCCGAAGCCTGGCCACCTGGGAATGAAACTTTGATCTTTGGAAGTTGAGGACACACCCAAGCTCATGTCCTCAAAGACTTCCTGTTCTCAAAGAAGGCTCTCATCTCTTTTTCTTCTGGCTATCTGAGAGGAAGATTGGCAAGCATTTTATTATTTTCTTTCTATCTATCTGTCTGTCTGTCCATCTGTCTGTCTGTTTCCATTAGGAAATATTTACTCCATTTGCCTTTACAAAAATTGGACTCAGAAGTGGTACCCATTGCCAGAATCTTTTGAAAGATAACTATTTGTTCAAATCTTTAGAATTATTTTTAGGGATTCTATTTTTTAGTATAAAGAAGGATTTTGTTGTTTTTGTTTTGTTTTGTGGTAGCTGTATGTGTATATTTGTATCAAGTTCAGAATTTCTTATTGGACACCTGCTTGATAGACCCCATTAGGGATCTTCTGAGTCAACCTTTACACTTACTCGGTGTAAATTCAACTCATTGAGTGTCTCCTTGATTGCTATGGGAGATTTCAAGAGCACTCCTTCAACAGCTTTGAGGTTTTGTAATCTCATTAACAGTTTCTAGTGGAAGGCCAAGAGCATAGCTTTAAATCAATATTTTCCTCTCTTTCAGTAACTGTTACAGGATATTGGTGGAAGAACTTGGGCAATGTTGGTCCCAAAGTTCACATGCTCTAGTATTCATGAAAGGTCATTGGTGAAGAAAACCATGTCATCTCATTTGCTGTATTTCCCTTTTTTTTTAATCTTCCCAAGAGCAGGAACCTTGTTTTCTACTTGAATTATAAAACCTCCATAAATGTTTATGAATGATTTGATTATTTCTCCTCGTTTTAAATTTTTACGATGCCCAACAAAGTGCGAGGTTAACTAATTACATAAGGACTAGTTACCCAAACTAGCAGTGGCAGAACAAAAGCTAATGGAGAGAAGTCACTGGGACATAAATTACAGGACAATCAAAGGAAGAGATTCTGATAAGCAAAGCCATCTCATAGTGGTTATCTACCTCCCCCCTACTTCAATGATAATATTCAATCAAAGTCTAAAAAGATGTATAATTTAAAGGATGATTCACAGTCATTTAGCTATGATCATAAAAGTCGATATGGTTCCATCAAGAAGAGGTCACGGAAACATGAATGAATGAACATTTATTAAGTGCTTACCATGTGTCAGGAACAGTGCTAAGTTCCAGAAATTTTGTAAAATGCAAGGGAGATATCTTCCATCCTCATTTTAATAAGGGAAAGCAACACTGATTGGTCAACTAGAGTGGGAAAGGGGGCATGGTACACATTTGCAGAAGCATAGTTTGGAGATGGTCAAGGTTTGACCTAGTGGCCTGGGACTGAGCAAGATAAGATAGACATTCATCTATCAGAGCCTGGGGTCCTAGGATCAGGAGTCTGAGTTCTTGTAGAAAGAGGTGAAGGGGGGAGTTGTGGGGACCAGAGTATAAGTAATGTAATCTAGAGATGACTATGAAATTAATTTCATTTCAGACTAACCTCATTTCACTTTTTAAAGGTTTGCTAGACTGGTCAATCTGAGGAATATTGTATTATTTACTCATTTTAGCAAAACATTTCATAAAAGTCTGATATACGATTTTTGTGGAAAGATGGAGATATGAGTTAGTTGATGATATAGTTAGGAATATATGATTAGAGCTAGTTAAATGACTTATTAAAGAGTATAATTCAGTTGGTAATATCAGCTTGGACAGAGGCCCCCACTGTATGTACTTTTGGTCCTCTGCTATTCATGGCTTTTATTGTTGTTTTGTTTTGTTTTTTTCCAAAAATCAATGACTTAGATAAAGGTATCATGAAACACTTCTCCAATAGACAGATGACACAAAGTTAGGACTGATTTATTACAAGAGGAATGACAGAATCAGTATCCGAAATATCTCAGTATCACTACAGGCTAGAGCAGGGGTGGGGAACCTCCAGTCTCAAGACCACGTGTGACCCTCTAGGTCCTCCAGTGGAGCCCTTTGAGATTCAGTCAAAGGACTCCACTGGAGGACCTAGAGAGCCATACATGGCCTTGAGGTCATAGGTTCCTCATCCCCTGGCTAGAGCAAGGAGCTGAGAATATTATAATAGAATTTGCTTGGATTTAATCTCAAATCTCATACTTATGTTAAAAAAGATCAACTTCACAAGGACAAAATGGAGGAAATACACCTAAACAAGTTATGTGAAAAAGTTCCAGTGGTCTGACCAAACTGTAAGCTCAATACGAGTTAACAGAGAAACAAGGGTGCTGAAAAAGCAAATGAAGTCCTATACTGAATTACAAGGCACATAATGCCCAGAAATATGGAGATAAACATTCTAGAATACATTCTTTCTCTTGTAAGGTGTTTTCAGTTCCTGGTGCTACATTTGGAAGGGCATGGGCTAACAGGAACATCATTAGATAAAAGGTGACTGTAATGGTGAAAGGATTAGATAATTAATTAGATAATAATGTAAGAGTGAGGGTAACAGAAGGGCCTCAAAACTGTCAGTGCATTAGGCAGTATCAATTCCCAAGCATGTGAAGACTTCACCTGGTGGAATGGGTTGATGAGAACAATTTGGTCCCACTTCCATGAAACTAGCTAAAGCAGGCACTGAGGAGCACTTAAAATTTGGTCAAACATGAAGACACCAAGTTCATTTACTGTGTCGCCAGCCATAACCAGTCATCTTGACTTTTGGCTTGTGACTAGACTCCAACCACTCTGGAAGAAAGAGTGAGGTTGATGACTTTGGGCAGCTCTGCCTTGCTTAAATTGAATTCATGAGCAAGTAAAGACATTATCGATGATGTCATTGATCCTCTTCAAAATCAAAGGACAAATAACATTAATATTAGCTTAGGTGAAGAACTGGCAATGGACAGCTAGGTGAAATGAAGACTTAGGAAAGTAATATGAAAAATACATGGAAGAAAGACTTGATTGTTTCTGCTTGGCCCCATAGGACAGTAGTTGAAAATTATAGAAAGGCAGATTTCAGGTTGATCAGAAAAAAAAGAAAGAAAAAACTTATCAATTAAGGCTATTAAAATATGGAAATGGCTTCTTCAAGAAGTGGGGGGTCTTCCAGCAATATCGCTTCTAGGACTATGTCCTCAAGAGATCATAAAAATGGGAAAGGGTCCCACATGTACAAAAATATTTATAGCAGCTCTCTGTGGTGGCCAAAAACTGGAAATCAAGGGGATACCCATCAATTAGGGAATGGCTGAATAAATTATGGTATGTGAATGAAGTGGAGTACTATTGTACCATAAGAAATGATGAAGAAGAAGACTTCAGAGAGGCCTGGAAGGACTTATATGATCTGATGCTGAGCGAAAGGAGAAGAACCAGGAGAACTTTGTACACAGCAACAACCAGAGTGTACAAGGATTTTTTCTGGTAGGCTTAGAACTTCATTGCAATGCAAGGACTTAAAAAATTCCCAATGGTCTTTTAAGGCAAAATGCCTTCCACATCCAGAGAAAGAACTATGGAATTCAATCTCAGAATGTAGCAGAACATTTTCTTTTGTATTACATTTTGGTTTGTTATATGATTTCTCCCATTCATCTTAATTCTTCTATGCAACATGACTAGGGTGAAAATGTATTTAATAGGAATATATGTGTAGAACCTGTATAAAATTGTATGCTGTCTTGGGGAGAGAGGGGGAAGGAGGGAAATGGAGGGGAAAAAAATCTAAGTTATATGGTAGTGATTATAGAACAGTGAAAATAAATAAAA
Source organism: Notamacropus eugenii (assembly GCF_028372415.1). Classification (NCBI taxonomy): domain Eukaryota; kingdom Metazoa; phylum Chordata; class Mammalia; order Diprotodontia; family Macropodidae; genus Notamacropus; species Notamacropus eugenii. The sequence continues at coordinate 92,167,923 of NC_092875.1, read as the reverse complement.
TAAATTTAAAAAAAAAAGAAGTAGAGGTCTTTGAAATCCAGGCTGGATAGTGTCTTATTGGCAGGCTTGTTGAGGGTTACAAGTTGGACTAAATGAATGATGAGGACCTTCTAACCATGAAAGATAGGCTTCCTAAAAATCACAGGTGTCTAGAAATGTGTTCCCTCTCCCTGGAGGTTTCCACTTGAAGATACTAGAAGTTGAAAGTTTTCCAACAATGTAGGAGAAGAGCTTTCTGCTTAATTAGAAAATGGAATGGATGACCTCATATGTATTTCCCATCTTTGTGATTCTGTCATCATCACCTCCTCAACCTCATTAGAAATGCTATGGAGATGTTTAACTGGATAGGAGGTTTAATTAGATGATTTTTAAGATCTTTTCCAATTCTGTATTTCTAAGACTTTAAATAACTCTCAGATTGATTGGTATTAGGTCCACAGTTCATTGTTATGGGTGGGAAAAAACATATAAAGCATCAGAGCAAGAATGAACCTCAAAGGTTTGTCTCCTTTTTTTATAATTTCAACCTTTTCATTTTACAAGTGAGGAAACTGAGGCACATAGAAAAGAAACAACTGTCCAAATAAATCAGATCCAGGTCTTCTGTCCCCAAATCAAGTGCTCTTTCCACAATGTCACATTACCTTGGCCTGTCCTTTTCCAGTTGTTTCCATTTCATTTATAGTCAATTCTAGTCTCCTCAGATTTTCTGTCAGGAGCTGGGGAGGAAGGAGGCAGGTTGTTTACCAGAACTTCCTGAGGGATGTGGGGGAGGAACACTGTTTTTAGCAAGTATACGGTAATCATTTATGAAATAAGCAGGACTCAGGACACAGGAAGTGCGCCAACTTGGGCTTGGTGCCCAGCAAGACAGTCAAACAACAAGCACTACTAGCTGCCAACTTCTCCACAAAGGGAGATTCTGGGAAGAAGAGACCAACAGGGCAGAGGGGAACCAATAGGAGAGCTGTTACTCTGCCTTGAACTTGGTGGTCCATTCACAAGAAAAGGCTTTCGTTGCCAAAATCCCTAGATGAAGGGTTGGCAACCAAGATCACAAATTTCAAAGATGGTAGATTCACAGACACTTATTCAAACATTCATAACTGCTACAAACCTTTACTTAGCACCTAGTGGGAACAATGTCCTGAACACTGTAGATAAGTAGGTGGGCAGGGGAATGATAACAGAGAATAAGAATAAGACTAGCTCACATTTATGAAGCACTTTCCTCCTCCACTGCACTGTGAGATGGGCAAGAAAAGTATCATTACCCCATTTTATAGTTAAAAAAATGAGACTCCAAGAGGGCAGTGGAAGAAGGATTTCAACAAATGAAGAATAAGGAATGCCTCCTAAATCATGATAAGAATAGAAAATGGAGTGTATTCCATTATAGCCAAAATATAAGAGTAGTAGTGGGAGAAGAGGCTGGGTAGATTTTGAATTGAAAAGAAACTTGGTGGCATGGAATAATCATTTGCAGTGGAGACCTTGTTTGAGCCTCTACCCTTTCTCTTGCTAGATGTGTAACAGTAGACAAGTCACTTACCCCATCTAGACTTCAGTGTGCTCTTCTGTACAATAAAAGGGTTAGCTAAGTGATATCTTTGGTCCCTTCTAGCTCTAACATAAGGATTCTGGGATCCATATGTATCATGGTGTACTGTGAGGTCTAGTTTTTGAAGCATGTGCCAATATTCCCGACCCATTTGGGGTCCAAGTGCACATACACATATATATGGATAATTCAAAACTTTGAATAGTGTGATGGCAGGGTCTTCTAATTGGTTGTGAAGCTAGAAGATCTGATAACCCATGGGCTGTTAAACCTGACCAAAGTGGGCATACAAAGGAGGCACTCTGCCCCCATGTCTCTATCTTTCTACTTGGGCTGTAAGCATGACAGAACCACTCTGAGGTGGTCCTTAAAGATAACTTAGAAAAAGTCAGTAGCCCTGTCTCATACTTAGCCATGGGGATGATGAGCATAGGGTTTACATCTGTATCTTTGTGTTTATTTTTTTCTGATCTTAAGTAAATGAGTATTCTGACATATGTCTCCAGGCAGCAGTTTTATGAACTTGGATCTCATGAAAGTTTCAACAGAAACCTCACCAGTGCCTAGAGAAGCCACCAGAATGGTAGTAACGAAGAAGCTCCTGATCTAGCCATGTAGTAACGGTGCCACCATCTGACTGACCCAGTTGGTCAACTCACCCTTCACCTACTCAGGAGTTACTTTTTCCAAAGCCTTCTTTCCCTGACCTCTCTTACCACTCATTTTGTAATGGACACATTTTCCTGGGAAATTCACTTAATTTTTTGTTTTCTTTCTTAATCCCCTACCAAATTGGGAGCCCCTCACCCTAGTCTGGATACTGTGTTGGTTTTACCTAACATTTGTAAACTGAATCGGATGAATGGGTAGATAGAAGAGTATGCTAAGTGCCTATTGAGTTCCACACCAACTCAGAGATTCTGGGATTGTGGCCATAGGTTCATAAATTTACAGCTGGACAGGATATTAGATGCCATCAAGGCCAATCCTTTCATTTCATGGAGGGGAAAAATGAAGCTTGGAAAGTTTAAGCAATTTGCTCAGAGTCAAACAGGTACTAAAGGGCAGAGGTGGGAAATGAATACAAATCTCCCTGACTTAGAATCCAGCCTTCCATCCAGTACCTCATGCTATCTCTGATTCCATGCATCCCCATCCCTTTAGGGCCTTACAGTACTCAGATCCTCAAGGATTATAGAATCAACAGAATATCAAAGCTGGAATAAGCCTCAGAGGACATGTAGTCAGATGTAGGAATCCGACCAGTGATCCCCTCTACATGCCCCTTAAATGTGGTCATTCAGGCTCTGTATAAACACCTCCAATGAGTGGGAAACCCAACACCTCCTAGAGCAGCTCATCCCACTCTTAGTTCTGATTATTAAGGAAATACCCCTTTCCTCATATCCCTCTCACTGGCAGCTGATGTTCTCGGGGTTCCCTCAGTTCAGATCACCTCATCATTCCCTCCTTCATTTGTTCCCCCTTTACCCAGGATTACTACCTACGCTTCCAGGTTCTACATACACACACACACACACACACACACACACACACACTCACACACACACACACACACACACACACACACACACACACTGATTCAACATCTCTTTCATGAGTCCACAGATTGATGGAGAGGGAGAGCTTTGGGCACAATAGCAGACAGACCCTGATGGGGATTTAACCCCATTCACTAGACCCCACAGGACAGGATCTCCCGGCTTCTTCAAAGTTGCCATTTTCAGATCCCAGATGGCTTCTCCTGGGTGCTAGTCTGTTATACAATTCCCCAGCATTAGCAGGAATTGTTGGGCATTTTTTTCTTCTTAGGTATCATTTTTTCTAAGGTTTCCCTACTTAAATTTCACTTAGAAGCTTTATTCCTGGGCTTTTTTATTAAAACTGAAGTCTTTGAAATCACCTAATGCAATTCAGTAACTTTGTAGATGAGACCTCGAGAGAAAGTGACTTGCCCAAGGTCATACAATGAGTCATTGAGAGAGCTTGAACTCAAATCCAACTCTCTTGACTCCCAAATCAGGGAATCTGGGACTACATGACTATAACATGACTCTTCCTCCAAATGTTTTATTTGTGTTCATATCCCCACCTCCCTTATCAATCATTCGATCAATCAACAAGTATATATTAAGCTCTTCTTATGTGTCAGGTACTAAGTCAGGGGCAACTAGGTGGTGCAGTGCATAGAATGCCCCGCCTGGAGTCAGGAGGATCCATCTTCCTCCCTTGAAATCTGGTCTCAGACACTCTAGGCAAGTCACTTAATCCTGTTAGACTCAGTTTCCTCATCTATAAAATGAGCTGGGGGGGGCGGAGCCAAGATGGCGGAGTAGAAAGACGCACATACGCATAGCTCCGAACCCACAACCCACAGAATGGCTAGAGGGGACCAACTCATGGTGAATTCTGCACCCAGAGGCCACGGAATATTGGAGCGAGGGAGATTTCTGTTCCGGAGAGACCTGCAAACCTCTCGCGGGGGGTCCTTCGCGCTGCGGACTGGGCACCGGAACTGGGAGCAGAGGGCAGCCCTGCAGCGGCCACGGCACCGAGAGGTAAAGATTCGAGCCGGCTTCAGGGATGGGACCTCCAGCGGCCAGGTGGGTCCCTCCACCCACAGAGGGACCTGCAAACCTCTCGCAAAAGGTCCGTCGCGCTGCAGACGCGAAGCCCAGCCCAGCCCAGACCTGCTGCGGCCACAGCAACAAGAGAAACAGACCTGAGCAGGCTCCAGGGACGGGATCTCCAGCGGCCACACAAGTCCCTCTGCCCACAGGTGACAGGGGTCAGTGAGAGAGTCTCTTTGGCGGGTCAAGAGGGGAGTGGGGTGCCCCCATGATTTGGAACCCCCCAGGAGGTAGAAGCTGAGAGGTGGCTGCAGACAGGGGCTCCCCAAGTGGGCAGGAGCCTGGATCCATTGTGGAAGGTCTGTGCATAAACCCCCTGAGGGAACTGAGCCTGAGAGGCGGCCCTGCCCCAACCTGACCACCTGAACTTAATTCTCACACTGAATAGCAGCCCTGCCCCCGCCAAAAGCCCTAAGACGGGAAGCAGCATTTGAATCTCAGTCCCCAAACGCTGGCTGGGAGGACCAGGAGGCAAGGTGGGTGTGAGGAGAATATTCAGAGGTCAAGTCACTGGCTGCGGAGAATGCCCAGAAAAGGGAAAAGAAATAAAACTATTGAAGGCTACTTTCTTGGAGAACAGATATTTCCTCCCTTCCTTTCTGATGAGGAAGAACAATGCTTACCATCAGGCAAAGACACAGAAATCAAGGATTCTGTGTCCCAGCCCACCCAATGGGCTCAGGCCATGGAAGAGCTCAAAAAGAATTTTGAAAATCAAGTTAGAGAGGTGGAGGAAAAACTGGGAAGAGAAATGAGAGGGATGAAAGAAAAGCATGAAAAGCAGATCAGCTCCCTGCTAAAGGAGAACAAAAAAATGTTGAAGAAATTAACACCTTGAAAACTAGCCTAACTCAATTGGCAAAAGAGGATCAAAAAGCCAATGAGGAGAAGAATGCTTTCAAAAGCAGAATTAGCCAAATGGAAAAGGAGATTCAAAAGCTCACTGAAGAAAATAGTTCTTTCAAAACTAGAATGGCACAGATGGATGCTAAGGACTTTGTGAGAAAGCAAGATATCACAGAACATAGCGAGAAGATCGGAAAAATGGAAGATAATGTGAAATATCTCATTGGAAAAACAACTGACCTGGAAAATAGATTCAGGAGAGACAATGTAAAAATTTTGGGACTACCTGGAAACCATGATCAAAAGAAGAGCCTAGACATCATCTTCCATGAAATTATCAAGGAAAACTACCCTGAGATTCTAGAACCAGAGGGCAAAATAAATATTCAAGGAATCCACAGAACACCGCATGAAAGAGATCCAAAAAGAGAAACTCCTAGGAACATTGTGGCCAAATTCCAGAATTCCCAGATGAAAGAGAAAATATTGCAAGCAGCTAGAAAGAAACAATTCAAGTATTGTGGAAATACAATCAGGATAACACAAGATCTAGCAGCCTCTACATTAAGGGATCGAAGGGAATGGAATAGGATATTCCAGAAGTCAAAGGAACTAGGACTAAAACCAAGAATCACCTACCCAGCAAAACTGAGTATAATACTTCAGGAGAAAAAATGGTCTTTCAATGAAATAGAGGATTTTCAAATTTTCTTGATGAAAAGACCAGAGCTGAAAAGAAAATTTGACTTTCAAACACAAGAATGAAGAGAACCATGAAAAGGTGAACAGCAAAGAGTAGTCATAAGGGACTTACTAAAGTTGAACTGTTTACATTCTTACATGGAAAGACAATATTTGTAACTCTTGAAACATTTCAGTATCTGGGTACTGGGTGGGAGTACACACACACACATGCACACACGTACACATACATAGAGACAGAGTGCACAGAGTGAATTGAAGAGGATGGGATCATATCTTAAAAAAAAATGAAATCAAGCAGTGAGAGAGAAATATTGGGAGGAGAAAGGGAGAAATTGAATGGGGCAAATTATCTCTCATAAAAGAGGCAAGCAAAAGACTCATTAGTGGAGGGATAAAGAGGGGAGGCGAGAGAAAAACATGAGGTCTACTCTTATGACATTCCACTAAAGGAAAGAATAAAATGCACACTCATTTTGATAGGAAAACCTATCTCACCATAGAGGAGAGTGGGGGACAAGGACACAAGCAGGGTGGGGGGGATGATAGAGGGGAGGGCATGGGGAGGAGAATGCAATCCGAGGTCGACACTCATGGGGAGGGAAAGGATCATAAGAGAATAGAAGTAATGGGGGACAGGATAGGATGGAGGGAAATATAGTTAGTCCTATACAACACAACTATTATGGAAATCATTTGCAAAACTACACAGATTTGGCCTATATTGAATTGCTTGCCTTCCAAAGGGAAGGGGTAGGGAGGGAGGGAGGTAAAGAAGTTGGAACTCAAAGTGTTAGGATCAACTGTAATGTTCTTACCACTAGGAAATAAGAAATACAGGTTAAGGGGTAAAGAAAGCTATCTGGGCCTACAGGACAAAAGAGAAGATGGAGACAAGGGCAGGGAGGGAGGATAGAAGAGAGAGCAGATTGGTCACAGGGGCAACTAGAATGCTTGGGTTTGGGGGTGAGGGGATAAAAGGGGAGAAAATTTGTAACCCAAAATTTTGTGAAAATAAATGTTAAAAGTTAAATAAAAAAATAAAAAAATAAAATAAAATGAGCTGGAGAAGCAAATGGCAAACTACTACAGTATCTGTGTCAAGAAAACCCCAAATGGGGTCACAGAGTCAGACTTGACTGGAACAAATAAACAACACCACCATGCTAAATCCTAAGGATACAAAGAAAAAGCAAAAGAGCTTCCATTCTAATTCAGGAAACAGTATATAAATATATGTGTACATCATAGCAGCAGTACAGAGTAGATGGAAGTTAACCTTAGAGGAAAAGGCTCTAGGCGCCAGAAGGATCAGGAAAGGTTTCTTTCTCTAGGTGTCCTTTGAGTCAGGTTTTGAAGGAAGTCAAGGACTTTGAGAAGGCCAGGTGGGAATGGAGATGTTCTGGATTAAGCCTGGAAAAAGGCACAGAGACATCCATGGGGCAGCATGTATGAGGAGGGCAGCTAGGTGGTGCAGTAGATAGAGTGCCAGTGCAGGAGTCAGGAGAACCTGAGTTCAAATCTCACCTCACATACTTGACACTCACTAGCTGTGTGACCTTGGGCAAGTCACTTAACCCCAATTGCTTCATCCTGGGTCATCTCCAGTCATCCTGATGAATATCTGGTCTCTGGATTCAGATGGCTCTGGAGAAGAAGTGAGACTGGTGACCTGCACAGCCCTCCCTCACTCAAAAAGAACAAAGTCAAGTGCAAGTCACGTCACCATTTCTCTGATGGCATGGTCTTCTTTGGCAACGGAGGACAAACACACACATATATGAGGAACAGCAAGTAAGCCAATATGGTCTTAGGTCTGAGACTCAAAGTCCTGGGAAGTTCTGCTTTTGATCATTATGGAATAATTGCCTGAAGTCATGGTCTCAACTAACACATTTACTCAATAATTTTTTTGAATCATAGAAAGACAAAATCATAGCCAACTAGAGAGAAAGTGACTTGCCCAACATCATACAATGAGTCATTGGGAGAGCTTGAACTCAAATCCAATAACCCAATAGTTATTTACCAGAAAAATAGGTCTGTAAAGTTATAGATTCAGTTCATTTGCTTTTTCCACTCCTTTCCATAGACTGTTAAACTGAGTGAGAAAAAGTTGTGCAATTATGCTAATTAAGTTCCCTACAAATTTTGATTAGTTAATATCAACTGGATTCTCTTCTTCTCTTCACTGTATCCCAAAGTCAATTGACATAATTCTCCATCTCCTCCTTTACTTCAATCTCTGATTCAAAGGTGGTCCTTGTCTTCATCAAGGAAAATGTTTCTAAATATGTATATATGCCCTTGATCCCATTCTCTCTTGTCTTATCAGCAAATTGTCACTTCAATCATTCTTGTCTTTGAATTTCCAGTGACTCTCTACCACTAGCTCCTATCCTATTGTCTAGAAACAATTCCCCAGTACTAGAAAAAAATCTCACTAGACAGCCCCTCACCCCCATCTCTTTGAGCCATGGAAAAACTACACGAATGTCTCTTCTTTCACTCAGTTTTCAGTGCTTTAAAATCTGGTTTCTAACCTCATCATTCAACTGAAATTGCTGTCTATGAAGTTACCAAAGATCTCTAAATTGTGACTTCTCTACAGCATTTGACCCTGTTGACCATTTTCTCCTCCTGAATACTCTCTCTTCTCTGGGTGTTGTGAGCCTGCTTCATCTTTGTTCTTCTACTATCTTACTGTCTACTTTTCAGTCCCCTTTTCTGGATCAACATTTATATCACCCTTCACCCCTCCAGTTGTGGTTCTTTTTTCTTCCTTCTCTACATTCTCTTTCTGTGATTTTATCAGTTTACATGGGTTTAATCATCCCTATGACTCCTAGATCTATATATCCATTTCTAGCGTAATATCATAAACTAACTGCTGGGCATTTAAAACTTAATATTCCATAGACTTTTGGGGATGGGAGGGAAAGTGGGAAAGGTCTCCATATCTCTTCCAGGATAAAAGTGTAGTAATCACTCATGGAATTAGAGAGATAACTTTGGCAGCTCTGTGAAAAGTGGATTGGAAAGGGAGGGATTGGAGATATTAAGACCAATTAAGAAAATATTGCAATGGTGCAAGTAAAAGGTAAAGAGGGTCTGACCTAGGGTAAGGGTCCTATGAGAAGGGAAAAGGGGATATTTTTGGAGGTGCAATTAACAAGGTGTTGGAGGTTCATTGGATATTGAGGTGAAAGAGGGTGAAGCGTTAAGGAAGACTGAGGATGTAAGGTTGTGTGACTAGAAGAATGGTGTTACCCTAATCAGGAAATTAGAAAGAGGAGTGGGTTCTAGGGGAATGTAAATGAATTTCATTTGGTATTTGCTGGGTTTGAGATGCCCTCTTGGCTGTTCCATGAACAAAATGTTCCATCTCCTGGCCCTGGGCATATTCTCGGACTATCCCCCCCATGCTTGGAATGCTTTCCCTCTTCAGTTCCACTTACTGACTTACCTAGGCTCCTTTAAGTCCTGATTAAAATCTCATCTTTTACAGGAAGCCTTTCCTCTTAATCTTAGTGCCTTCCCTCTCTTCATTATTTCCTACTTATCCTGTATATAGCTTGTTTGTATTTTTACATGTTGACTCTCCCATTAAATTGTGAGCTTCTTGAGAGGAGGTACTGTTACTTCTTGGCATGAAAACTTTGACTTGTTCCATTTCCTACCTAAGTTGGCTAACCCTTCCTTAGGCAGCTTGGTACCATGTTTCTCCATTCTATTTCTTCTTCCTATCTCCCTGAGGGTTGAACTTAGTTCCGTGGCCACTCAGAAGTCCCAAGCTCAAGTGATCCACTAGTCTTCCCATAAGAAAAGACTGGAGGCATTTAGCACCATTTCCTTCTTATCTCTGTTCCAACATTATATTATATACTCTCTTTAATCTCTCACATTTTATGCTCTATATCTGAAGTCCCTTTCAGTTTTGACAGTCTGTGTACTACGGTCTTTTTCCAGCTCTGACTATATGTCTTATGTCTAATAGTCCATTTGACTGTGAGTTCCTTGAGAGCAAAGACTATATTTTGCTTTTCTTTTTTGCTTTTTGCTTAGCACAGTCCTTGGTCCATAGAAGGTGCTTAATACATGCATATTGACTTGGTGATTATAGCCTTTATTTCTCTGTTACTAATCTGTCATGGTTTTGTTCATCTCTGTCATTCCATACTTTATTTTGTATTTTCCATGTACTATGATGGTCTTTTCCAGCTCAGACATTCTATATCTTCTATTTATAGCCCCCTTGGTTTCATAATTCCCTGCTGTAAGGTTCTCATCAGCTCTGATAATCTAAAAGTCTGTGATCTTGTCATCAAGCTAGAATCAACTTTTTGTATATGTAGTAAACATGGCTAATCAATTAGTATGGGCATCATGAGCAAAGAGTGTGTCAATGCCAGGGTAAGACCCAGGGGAAAGAAGTCTTGATTGAGGAGTCCAGAGAAACTAGGACTGACTCAGTATCTGACACTATGAAAGGAAAGGAGATAGGGTTGTGGAGGATAAATTCTACTCAGCCAGGAAGGATTACCTGACCCAAACAAATGGAAAGATAACCCCTACAACTAACAAGTCACATGTAAAATTCTTGAAAACACTCCATAGTCTTTGAGAGCATGATCCCTCCTTCCACTCACTTTCTTGTTTTTCTCTTCTTCTTGCTGACAAATTCTTGGCATTCTCAGATTCAAGGTGACCCCTGTGGCTCACAGCTGGGGTTTGGAGATGAACCAGATATAAGGGAGCTGAAGAGAAAATAAAGGAAGGTAAGGGGATAAGTTGGCAACCAGGAAATTGTGAGGGTATTTCTAATTGGGCATTCCATAGTAAATCAAGAAACATTTATTAAGTGCCTACTATATGCCAGGAACTATGCCAAGCACTGAGAATAAATATAGTCCCTCCTCTCAAGAAGCTCACAGTTTAATGGGAGAGTCAACATGTAAAAATACAAACAAGCTATATACAGGATAAGTAGGAAATAATGAAGAGAGGGAAGGCACTAAGATTAAGAGGAAAGGCTTCCTGTAAAAGATGAGATTTTAATCAGGACTTAAAGGAGCCTAGGTAAGTCAATAAGTGGAACTGAAGAGGGAAAGCATTCCAAGCATGGGGGGGATAGTCCGAGAATATGCCCAGGGCCAGGAGATGGAACATTTTGTTCATGGAACAGCCAAGAGGGCATCTCAAACCCAGCAAATACCAAATGAAATTCATTTACATTCCCCTAGAACCCACTCCTCTTTCTAATTTCCTGATTAGGGTAGCACCATTCTTCTAGTCACACAACCTTACGTCCTCAGTCTTCCTTAACACTTCACTCTCTCTCACCTCAATATCCAATCAATCTCCAACACCTTGTCAATTGCACCTCCAAGAATATTCCCTTTTCCCTTCTCATAGGACCCTTACCCTAGGTCAGACCCTCTTTACCTTTTACTTGCACCATTGCAATATTTTCTTAATTGGTCTTAATATCTCCAATCCCTCCCTTTCCAATCCACTTTTCACAGAGCTGCCAAAGTTATCTCTCTAAAACTCCTGACCAGCCATGGCAGACCTCTGAAAAAGAAGCTCCAGTGACTCCCTATTGCTCCTAGTAAAGTCCAAATGATTCAACCCAATATGCATTTGTTAAGGGACTAATAAATGCTTAATTAATGTTTGTGGAGTTGAGGTAATTCCCCCTTCTAAGCATTTCCAGGTGTGGTCAATACACCTCCAATAACACACCAGCATTCATCCTATATTATGCTTTGACTCGTCTCAGAAAATCCTCTATACAATCAGTATAAATATTACCTAGTAGAACTATTAAAAATTATTTTATTTCCATTATAAAAGAGTAAAAAAAAATTAAAAAGAATAACCCCTGTGATAATTATTCTTATTCAGATTTTTTTGCCTTAATTAACTGGAATTCATACCATCTGGTCTGCATATCTACAAGTCAGTCTTTAGGCTGGCACCCTCTTCATGTTGTATAAATATTACCCTGAGGTCAAGGATGGGGGAACTTCTGCCATTAGCTTATTACTATCATTTGGGCTAAATCAAGGAAGGAATTTATCCGTCCATAGAACTAATATTGTGATTCCCTGGCTCTCTGTATCCCCAAGCCCAATGGCTCATTAGCTCCCTTTGAAGAAATGTGGGTTATTAACCGAAAACACCATAAATGTCATAGTATTCTGCTGGGTGTCATGCTTGCCTGTAAACGATCAATTATTTCTGGTTTATGGGCAACTTCCCCGGGAATAGTGATGAAGCTAGAGATGGTCCATTGGTTTATCGCTGTCTCTTTTCGCCCCAGGGAACAGGCCGTGCAGGCGGAGGAGCATAGCAATGGATCAGGTGTAGCAAAGGTATGAAAGACAACCATATTACTGGAAGGAGAATTTAAAAAATACCCTTTTGGGTCTGATTGCCCATCCCTTTGATGATTTCATTCCATTACATTTAACAAACATTTATTAAGTGCCTACTATGGGAGAAGCACAGTGTTAGATACAGAGGATATAAGGGGGAAAAAATCAAATCAATGGAAAAGCCTTGTCTCCCCCACCATCATCACTAATACTGAAGAGTTCATATTCTACCTGTCTAAATGTGAAAGATTCTTTCTAGCATCAGAGAAAATATAGAAAGTCATTAATTTAGTCAATAAGCATTTATAAAATACCTACAACGTGCCAAGCACTAGGCCAAGAGCTAGAAATACAAAGAAAAAAACAGTTCCTGACCTTCTAATGGAGGAAACTGATAAAAAAAAGAAACATTCAGGATACATACTAGTAGATGAAAGTTACCTTAAAGCAAAAGTTCTTAACACTTTTCATGCCATGACTCCTCTTGGGAGACTAATGAGCTCTATGGACCCTTCTCAGAATCATGGTCTTAAATGCATAAAACAAAATGCATAAGAAACCAAAGATTATTGAAAATAAATATTGATGGGAAATTTTTCCCATTCAATTAAGTGGATGCCCTGAAATCTATCGGTAGACTCCCCTCACACCCAAGGGACCTCAGGTTGAGAATCCTTACTTAGAAGGAAAGCATTTAAGAGCTGGGGAGCCTGAAAAAAGTCCACTAAGTAGGGTGGGATTTAATCTGAGTCTTGAAGGAGGTCTAGGATTCTAAGAGGCAGAAGTGAAGAGAGAGAGAGAGCATTACAGCAGCAGGGGCAGCCAGTGCAAAGGCCTGAACACTGGGTAGGCAATGTGTGAAGAATAAAGAACAAGTCACCAGTAGAGATGGATTTCATGTTTATGATATGTGGAGATGAGTGTAAGATTAGGACAAGTAGAAAAGTGAGGGGATGGGGTTGTAAAGAGCCTTAAATGCCAAAGGACTTAATATTTCATTCCAGAGATAAAAGGGGACCACAGAAGTTTATTTGATAAGTGGTGACATGGTTAGACTTACACTTCTAGGAAGATCACTTTGGCAGGTGGATGGAGAATAGACTACAGTGGGGAGACACCTGTGAATTTGGAAACCTGGGTTCTACTCTTAGCTTTATCCTTAAGCATTTGATCTCTCAGGTTCGTTTTCCTTGTCTATAAAGGAAGTGATTTGTGCTGGATGGATCATGTTGCTACAGCTGTAAAGAGACCTGCTCACTTTTTCACTCTCCCAAAGAATCATAGAACATAAAATGTCAGAGCTTTAAGAAACCTAGGACAAAGAACAGAGAAATATGAGAGCTGAAGGGGCAGGTAGAGGACATGGTGCATAGAGTGCCAGGCCTGAAGTCAGGAAGATTCATCTTCTTGAGTTCAAATCTAGTCACTTAACTCTGTTTTACCTCAGTTTCCTCATCTGTAAAGTGAGCTGGATAAGGAAGTGGCAAAACCATGTCAGTATCTTTGCCAAGAAAACCCCATGAGAGTTCGTGAAGAATTGGATGTGGCTGAAAAACAACTAAACATGAGAGGGAAACTATCTAGTTTGCAAATTATCTAATCTAATCCCTCTATGAATGGGAAAACTGAAAAAACCTGAGACCAGTTTCAAAATAATAATAGCTAATAATGGCAATGATGAGATAGTCCTTTGTGGTTTGCAAAGCATTTAATAAATATCTCATTTTATACTAACAACAACCCAAGGGAAAAGGGCTATCTATCATCATTATTATTATCATTTTACAGCAAAGGTTAAGTAACACACCCAGGGTAATATAGTCATCTAAACTCAAGTTCTCCTGGATCCAGATCCACTGGTCTGTCCACTGTGCCAACTAGCTACCTGAAATATCCTTATAAAGGCATGTAAGCCAAACCCCCTTACTTTTCCAGATGAGAAAATTGAGGTATGGGTAGGTTAAATAACTTGTCCAAGCATCAGAAACAGAATATGATCTTGTTTCTTTCTATGGTACCACACTCTCAGTTGCTCCCATTGCTAACCTCATCTTTTCCAAGAGATCTTTTTACTCTAATATCCTGTGATTCTAATTCCGTGGAGTAGAAATATTTCGGGGGCGGGAGGGGCAGAGTCAAGATGGCAAAGTGGAAGGATGGACCTGCTCTTAGTTCTCCCCCCACAGCCCATAAAATACCAATAAAAAATGACTCTAAACAAATTCTAGAGCATCAAAAACCACAAAACAACAGAGTGAAAGAGATTTCCAGCCCAAAGCAGCCTAGAAGACTGACAGGAAAAGTCTATCACACTGGGCCTGGAGCAGAGCACAGCCCAGCCTTGGGAGCGTGGTACAGAATGGACAGGGCCAGAGGACCAGAGCAGACTTCAGGGCACCAACTGCAGCAGCTGTGGTTCCCAGATTGCTCAACCCAAAAACTCCAAAGGCAGCTTGAAAAGTCAGCAAGAAAGCTCTTTCATCTGGGGGAAAAGGGAGCAGGGTCTTGCCCTAGTCTCAGCCCCAGGTGGCGGTAGCAGCAGCATCCATTTTTGGAGCCCTCCACCTAAAGACCCTGGGGAAATTGAGCTGCTGATCTGGATATCAGTCCTGAGTGGTAGTTCTGGGGTGAGGAAGAGCACTGGCTAGTGAAGCTGGTGGAGGCTCTAGAGAAGGAATCCTACTTGCAGATCCTGGGCAGAAAAGCTTGCTCCCAGACCAGAGTGCAGGCCAGGAAAGGAATAAACTCTCCCTTGACTGTGCCATATTGGAGAAACTGAGGACTTATACGTCCCCCGAGAATACCTTCTTCTTGCCAAAGGACTCAAAAGTCAAGTAACTGACTGGGAAAATGCCCCCAAAAGGGGAAAAAATAAGACTATAGAAGGTTATTTTCTTGGAGAACAGGTATTTTCTTCCATCCCTTTGGATGAGGAAGAAAAAAGCATACCATCAGAGGAAGACATCAAAGTCAAGGCTTCTGCATACAAAACCTCCAAAATAAATATGCAATGGTCTCAGGCCATGGAAGAACTCAAAAAGGATTTTGAAAATCAAGTGAGAGAGGTAGAGGAAAAATCCAAAGAGATATGAGAGTGATGCAAGAAAATCATGAAAAGCGAGTCAACAGTTAGCAAAAAGAGACCCAGAAAAATGATGAAGAAAATATAACACCTTTAAAAATAGGCTAACTCAAATTGAAAAAGACACCTAAAAAGCCCATGAGGAGAAGAATGCTTTAAAAAGCAGAATTATCCAAATGGAAAAGGAGGTTCAAAAACTCACTGAAGAAAATAGTTCTTTAAAAAGTAGAATGGAAAAGATAGAAGGTAATGACCACATGAGAAACCAAGAAATTACAAAACAAAATCAAAATAATGAAAAAAAATAGAAGACAGTGTGAAATATCTCATTGGAAAAACAACTAACCTGGAAAATAGATCCAGGAGAGACAATTCAAAAATTATGGGACCACCTGAATGTCATGATTAAAAAATAAAGTCTAGACATCATCTTTCATGAAATTATCGAGGAAAAATTCCCTGATATTCTAGAACCACAGGGTAAAATAAATATTGAAAGAATCCACCAATCACCTCCTGAAAGAGATCCAAAAACAAAAACTCCTAGGAATATTGTAGCCAAATTCCAGAGTTCCCAGGTCAAGGAGAAAATGTTGCAAGCAGCTAGAAAGAAACAATTTGAGTATTGTGGAAATACAATCAGGATAATACAAGATCTAGCAGCTTCTACCTTAAGGGACTGAAAGCCTGAGGATATGATATTCCAGAAGTCAAAGGAACTAGGATTAAAACTGAGAATCACCTACTCAGCAAAATTGAGTATAATACTTCAGGGGAAAAAATGGTCATTCAGTGATATAGAGGACTTTCAAGTATTCTTGATGAAAAGACCAGATCTGAAAAGAAAATTTGACTTTCAAACACAAGAATCAAGAGAAGCATTAAAAGGTAAACAGGAAAGAGAAATCATAAGAGACTTACTAAAGTTGAACTGTTTACATTCCTACATGGAAAAACAATATTTGTAACTCTTGAGATTTTTCTTAGTATTTGGGTGGTTGGGGGGATTATGCACATACACATACACACACACACATATACACATATACACATTATACACACATGTGTGTGTATAATCCCTATATATATATGTATATATACATATATATATGTATACACACACACACACACACACACACACACACACATACAGAGGGCACAGGATGAATTGAATAGGAAGAGATGAGATCCAAAATAATAGAAATAAAGGGTGAGAGAGGAATATATTGGGAGGAGCAAGGGAGGAATGGAATGAGGGAAATTATCTCTCATAAAAGAGGCAAGAAAAAGCTTTTTCAATGGAGGGGGAAAAGGGGGAGGTGAGAAGGAAAAAGTGAAGCTTTCTCTCACCACATTTGGCTTAAGGAAGGAATAATATGCACACTGAATTTGGTGTGAAAATCTATCTTATGCTACAGGAAAGTAGGGGAGAAGGGGAGGGCAAATGGGAGGAGGGAGTAATTAGAAGTAAACACTTTATGTGAGAGACAAGGTCTAAAGACAGAATAGAATAAATGGGGGGCAGGATAGGATGGAGAGAAATATAGTCTTTCACAACTTGACTATTATGGAAGTCTTTAGCAAAACTACACATATACAGGATAAATTGAATTGCTTACCTTCTCAGTGGGGATGGGTGAGGAGGGAGGAAGGGAGAGAAGTTGGAACGCAAAGTCTTAGGAACGAATTTTGAGAATTGTTTTTGCATGCAACTGGGAAATAAGGAGTACAGGTAATGGGGTATAGAAATCTATCTTGCCCAACAAGAAAAGAGAGAAGATGGGGATAAGAAAAGGGAAGGGTGTGATAGAAGGGAGGGCAGATTGGGGGAAGGGGTAATCAGAATGCAAGGTGTTTTGGGGGTGGGGGAGGGAAGAGATGGTGAGAAAATTTGGAACTCAAAATCTTGTGAAAATGAATATTGAAAACTAAAAATAAATAAATTTTAAAAAATAAAATGAAAGATTGTAGAAAATGGAAAAGTTGTTATAACATGGGAGAAGAACAAATGTTATACCATTTTAAAAAAAGGAAATAAAACAGATGCTGCAAAAAAAAAAAAAGTAGTCATAAGAAAAAAAGGAAAGAAAGAATTCTGATTGGGAGTAAAGAGTTCAAGATTTGAGTCCCAGGTGTGATCATGCACAAATTATTCCCTTTTCTTGGATCTCAGGTTTCTCATTTTAAAATGAGGGTATTATACTCTAAAACTTCTTCCAGTACCAACTTTCTAAAAGAGAGCTCAGAAATCTGTCTGACAGTTTAACCGTTACATCAACCAAAGTGATCCTTATTTGACTGAGCATGAATAAAAATACTAGTCCACTTCAAAAGTATAGATAAAAGAGATTTCTCAGATTTTGGAGGTCACATTCTATTTGGATGAAATATCTTCAAGTCCCCCAAATGAGAAAAGAAACCAAGCTGGACATGACAGTAGGGAAAGTCTAGTCCAATATCTTCACTTTATTTTTTTATGGATTTATTGATACTTCTTTTTTACGTGACAGCCATTTTGAGGTCTCCCATCTCCACCTCCCCTGTTTGAACTTTCCCCTCTACCAATAAAAACAATTAAGCAAAGATACCCAGCTCAGTGACCAGATCTGAATATATATACAACATTATGCCCAAGCAGTCTCTCACCCCTGTGCCATAAAGTGGAGGCCTGTTTTATTATCTGTTCTCCAGAATTTTCTCTGTCCTGCTAACAAAATTCAGGTTTTAGCTGTCTTTTCACTTGCAGTGTCGTAGCCATAGTTTAAATGAGTTCTTTGGTTCTGCTTGTTTTATTCTGCATTAATTTATCCTATGCTCACATTTCTAAGAATTTCACATATTCTTCATTCTTTATGGTACAATGATATTCAATTATATTAATATACCATAGATTTTTCTGCTAGATTTCAATCGGTGAGTAACCACTTTGTTTCCAACTCTTTGTTATCACAAAAAGTGTTACCATGAATGTATTTATGAATATATTGATGTATATATATATATATAAAATAAATGTTTATGTTCATATATGTATATGTATGTGTGTACCTAATAAAAGTCTTCTCTCTCTCTCTCTCTCTCTCTCTATATATATATATATATATATATATATATATATATATATATATATATATATGTGTGTGTGTGTCTGTCTGTCTGTCTGTATGTGTGTATGTGTATGGGGGAGAGACAGAGAGAAAGACAGAGATACACAGAGAGACAGAGATAGACATGTATATGTATATATGTATGTATATAGATAGATAAATATATACATATATGTGTAGAGAGAGAGAATTTTATTAGGTCTTATATGTAGTTTCTGCCTTTGATTTCCTTCCTGTATATGCCAAGTAGTGGGGGGAGGGGTTCTAGGTCAAAGAATATGACTGGTCTGTCACTTTTATTGCATAATTCCAAATTGAAATTTCGAACATATGGCACAAAATCACAGCTGCAACAATAGTGCCTTTCTGTGCCTAATTTCTACCAGCCCCTCCAACATTGACTGTTCCCATTTTTGTCATCTTCACCAATTTGCAAAGTTTGAAGTGAAATCTTAGAGTTGTATTTGTTTGCATTTCCTTTACTAGTAGTGATTCATAGAGTCATGATATGATGAATTTAAAACTAAATGGGAACTCTGCAGCCATTTAGTGGATCCCTTCATTTTACAGAGGAAGAATTAATGTAGACCCAGTAAGATTATGACTTACCCAAGGTCAAATAGGTGTTGTTTGTCCTTTATTCGGGAAGAGGACCATGATATCAGAAAGGTAATGCCATAACTTGCAAGTAAATTAGATTTGAGTGAGGGAGGGCTATGCAAAGTCACCAGCCTCACTCTCTCCCCTGGAGCCATCTGGGTCCAGTGGCAAGATATAGATCAGAACAACTGGAGATGGATGCAATGGGAGACCGTGGCCTTTTTAAGTGAAGGTCTTTCCCATCTAAGTTTGACCAAGGTAATGTCCATTCATTGAATAAGGCTAAGTAAGAAATGAGACAGAGAATGATTTATATGACTTACCCAAGATCAAATAGAAAGAATTTGAATTTAAACACAGATCCTCGGACTATAATTCCAGTTCTCTTTTTACTCTACAACACTGTCTCAAGTTGCCCTCTTCCACTTTTCATTGGAGGAATCTGATATCCAGAGAGATACAAGAACTTGCCCAGCATCACTGTTGATCAGTCATTTTCTCCCCATTCTGTGGTTTTCTTGGCAAAGATACTGGAGGGATTTGCTACTTCCTTCTCCAGCTCGTTTCACAGAGGAGGAAACCAAAGTAAACAGGATTAAGTGACTAACCCAGGGTCACACAGTTAGCAAGTGTCTGAGGCCAGATGAGTCTTCCCAACTTCCAGGCTTGGCACTCTATCCATTGTGTCACTTAGCTACCCACCCCAGATCACACAGCAAGGTATAATGAAATGACAGAGCAGGCCCAAGGTTAAAATCTCCTTGTTTCAAGGCCTGGTGTGCTTGGCTCTTTCCTGTAATCCCCTCTCAAAAACCTACAATGGCTTTTTGGATTTGGGGATAATATGGTCACTTTTTCACTTTCCCCAAAAAAACACAGAAGGAAGGAACTGAAAGATACCTTGGGCAAAAGAATAGAAAAGCCATAGAACTAGGAAGGTCTTTATAAACTATGTAGTTGAAAATCATTTTACAAGTAAGAACACTGAGGACTAAGATGAGTTTTGAAATAAATTTGGGAGAAAACATAGACCACGTTGAAGACATCAGTCCACCGACTCATCCTTGGACTGAGTCACACCTGGCATTTCCCTCATTTCCAGTTCTGTATGGTTCAGGTCTTTGAGTATCTTGACTAATAATAATAATACATAACATTTCTATAATGCCTTAAGGTTTACAAAGCTCTTCACTTAAATGTTATGATTTCATATTCACAAAAGCCCTGAAAGGTAGGTTCTATCGTTATCTCCATTTCTCACTGGGAGAAACCGCAACAGAGAGAGGTTAAGTGACTTGCCCAGGGTCACATAGCTAGTTAGTTTCTGAGGCTGGATATGAACTCTGTTCTTCTGATTCCAGGCTCAATTCTCTATCCATTACACTGCTTAATATCACATCCATATCTCCTTTTTTTTTGACTCCTCAAGACTTTCAGAGTTTTCTTCCCTCATATTATTACCCCAGTTTTACAGAGAAGGAAACTGAGTCTCAGAGGTGGTGAAAAGACTTACCCAAAGTCACAGAGGTAGTAACTAAATATGTGTGCAGTGTTTGAACTCAGAAGGGGGCACTTGAACCCAGATCTCCTTCCCCAGCATGCAAGACAGTACTTTTTATACTGTTTCATGCTGTTTCAGCATGGCTAGGCTTCAGGGTCCTCTAGTTCTCCCAGGTCCCTCTGGCCTCAGCTAGATTTTCCCATTTCATTCTCTCAGCTCATCTAGACACAAGAAATTGATACTGTAACTGGGCTTTATTAGTAACTAAAGGGGAAATATAAAAGCATTAAGAAAAATGAACCATACTTTAGAGAGCAAATGCTTTTGTTTATTTTTGAAGCCCATTGGAATGAAGTGACTTGTGCCAGGGTCACACAGCTAGTAAGTATTTGAGGTCAAATTTGAGCTCAGGTCTACCTGACTCCAGGGCGGGTGCTTTATCCACTTCACCACTTAGCTGCCCCAAAAGCAATTGTTGGGTGACCCAATAGCACAAAGCTTGGTAAGCTAACAGTCCTATTCCCTTCTAGCTCACATCTTGACTTGGCCCTGAAACAAAAACATAGTCCATGAATCTTCTCCCCCACCATCCCACTGACACTGCATGCAAGGATCGGATCACCTACTTTCCTTTTTTTCCCCCAGTTTTTGAAAGGAAGATTTATTTAACAAGTTTCGCTTAGCATAATACACCTAAAAGGAAATCCCAGTACAATGAAAATCATCGGTTCCTGACAAAATCCTGGAGCAGACCATCTAACAGACTGAATAGGAGCCCCTAAAAGGGAATCAACATAGTCACTCCAATCAGGAAC
This sequence comes from Notamacropus eugenii, assembly GCF_028372415.1. Lineage (NCBI taxonomy): Eukaryota > Metazoa > Chordata > Mammalia > Diprotodontia > Macropodidae > Notamacropus > Notamacropus eugenii. Next base: position 92,146,675 of record NC_092875.1, on the reverse strand, counting down.
AACAGTCAGGGTAGATGAGTGGGTCAGGGCACTCACAGCAAGTCTCACTCTTCAATTGAAGGGAGACAATGAGGCAGAATGGAAGAGCTAGAGGCTTGGTGTCAAAGCAGCTGGTCACAAACCCTGCCTCTGCTCCTTGTCCTCCTGGGGTGACCAAAACAATATGGATCCCTTCATTCAACTCTCAACCAACACTTATCTGACACTTGCTGTACACAGAGCGATACATCAGGCTCTGAAGAAAACAGTAGTTCAATGAGACAGAATGCCTCCCCTAGAAGAATCCAGTGTTGGAGAGATAGAGACACAAATACATGGAAAAGAGAGAACTAATGATGAAAATAATGAAACAGGATATCCATTACAGAGAGGCGACAGTTTGATGGTACAGAGTGTTACTCTGGGTGTATGTGTACATATGTACTTGTGTGTGTGTTTAAATAGACAACATACACTTAAATATTGTTATATTTCATGTTCACTATGTATGCTTATATATGTATGTATATATATGCATATATATACAAATATATACAGACATATCTACAGTCATTGACGAAATTTGTTTTTCTTCATTATACATATATATCATATGACATTTCTTTTTCTTTCCTTTTTTTGCTCATTGGAGGAGGGACAGAAGGGAGAGAAAAGAGATTACAATTAATTGAAAACATAGAGAAAATTAGGGAGTGCCACAGATGTGGAATGTCGCATGCACTTTTCAGGTGAGAGTACCCTAATATTAGTTTTGCTTTCTTATAAGAGACTTCTCAGAAAATAGGACTAATATGTAGATATTTAAAATAAGAAAACAAAACATATAAATCTTGAAAATTCAAGCAATTACAAAACCATATGGGATAAGGGAGTGAGAGGCAATGTGGGGCAGTAGGAATTTGAATCTGGAATTAGAGAAGGTTGTTTTGAATCCTCTCAACCTTGGATAAATCCCCTAATCTACCTGAGTCCTAAAATCCTGATCTTAAAATGAGAGGATTTGATTAGATCACTACTATGATCACTTTCAGTTCTAAATTTATGATCTTACTATATCACCTGATAAGTCACTTACCTTGTCTGTATCTCAATTTTCTTCCATTGGAATGACAATAATTGTTCTAACTACATAATGGGTTACAGTGAGAAAGCAGTTTGCATTTACTAAAATGCTATAGAAATAGAAGGCACTGTTATTATTTAAAGGAAATGTCCCATCTTCCCAAAGAAAAACTCTTAACTTCCCACAGCCCCAGCCCCAATCTTTATCTCAGCCCCTGGAAAGCACATTTCACAACATGATTTAACCACCTTATTATTTAATAAAACTGTCAGAACATCTGATTTGTGCAATGTACACAGCTTTCTTGTTTTGTTTTGTTTTTTGATCCCCTTCTTCACAGATTCAATAAAGCCTCTATTCAGCCTGAAGTTGTTACCAGTAGACAGAAGAATGACAGGGAACATCAATTACCAGGGAGATGATGGGGCCAATCTACCTAGAGAGTACATAAATGATGAGGTGCCACCTGGAAGCAGGGCATCATGGGGAGCCAACCCAGAAATGTATCTTGAAAAGGGTCAACTTTCATGAAAATAGACTAGCCATTGGCCCAACTGTTACTGTTGATCTCTACTACTCTGAGTGGAATGTGATAGTGAAAAATGGTCGGGGTGGGGGGGGGGGGAATGATAGGAAATTGGAAGACAGGTGCATTGGTGACACTGGGCACAAAATTTCCCCTGATAGCCCTAGCCAATACCAACTTTCCCCATGGGATTTCATATAGACATTTCTGTATCTCTTACTCAAATTGTGTGCAGGGATTTGTCCATGGGAGATGCTAAATAAATAATTCTTGAGTAAATAAATGAATGGTGGTGGCCATTTGCTAGAGCTGGGCCATTTTACTAGTTAGATGTGAAGGACTAGTTAACCTAGGACTTAGTCAACCAACAGGGATAATGCCAGTTCTTCACTTACTCCAGTGTTTCAAAAGATCCATAACCTCAGAAGGACTGCCTCCCCCCCAATAAACTGACACCCAATCCCCACAGGGTCATGCCTCAGCACATAGTCTTCCTTAGAAGGAATGGGGGGAGGAAGTATGGAAGAAAAGAAGGAAGGAAGGAAGGAAGGAAGGAGAGAAGGAAGAAAGGAAGAAAGAGAGAAAGTCCTTACCGGGTAGCTAATTCTCTGATGAGCCTAGCCTTAACCCTTTAGATAATATGGTCCTTAGGTGAAAAATAATAATTCTATTGCTGGGTTCCTACAAAAAGTTTTTCTAGTCTTAGAGAAGCTTCTAGACTAGAACTTGGGCTGAACTACAAGTGCCAGCTAGAGCCCAAGACCAGCGCAACTCCATCATGAACCTTCAGAGGTAGAGTTAAGTTGAACACATATGCATAGAGTCTTTTATGAAAAGCCCTTTCATTAAAGGGGTTTCTTAGGATAAGACTGTAAAGGGATTATTCCATGCTTGGTAAATTCTTTCATCTTGCCTGCTTTGCCTTTACTCACTAGCAAACTGATAATCATAGGTTCCCACTGCACCCCCTCCTACCATGCAAGAAGCCATTGAGACCCAGGGAAATAAAGAGATTTGCTCAAATGGCACAGCAAATGTATGTCTTGGTGCAGATAGGTGCACTGGTTTTCTGGTCCTCAGTCTGAGATTCTTTTCCCTATATCATGTTGTCATCATGCTCTTCTTCCTCATAGAACATAAGTTCTTTGAGAGCAAGTATTATTTTATGTTTGTCTTTTTAGCCACATTGAACTTAATAAATGCTTGTTAACCGTAATTGAATTGAATCACTCCCATGGTCCTTTAGAAAAATGTGACCAATAAAGATAGGAGAGCTATTCACATCAATGGTAGGATAACCTAAGAAAGAAATGGAGCTAAAGTGTGGATTGGTGACCCCTGCAAAGTGAGACAAAGGAAATGATAGTTGGGGGAAGGAGAAGGGAAGGGAAGGATGGCTACTAGAATTGGAATAAAAACCAAAATTGTAAAGAGAGAAGAAAGTGGATTAAACCAAGCCTGGGAAGTTTACCTCCTCCCTAGGGTCCTATGTTTTTAGGACAGAGAGTTTTAAGCATCCATCTGTTTTTCTTTTCTGCTCTGAGTGGAGGTTGATCTAAGGAATTTCTGAAATTGCTTCCTACTCCTTGGTTCTATTATTGGTTTGTCTTCATTCTGTTGAAGCCTGTCCTGTTTTTTGTGATTACTCTAAGATCTCCCATGGTGGCTCAGCATTCCCTTGCTGGTGCATGAACCTAGGAATCGTGACTTAGAACTTATCAAGGACAACAAGACATCCTTTAATCTATTGGAATTTTCCTCAACTGATTTTCTTCTTTCTTTTCCAGGATAATGATTATTTTCTTTAATACAAATAATGTTAAGTTAATGAAATTAAGGGGGAAAATGTGGTTCTTTATTAATCCATATTTTTGCTCCATCAAGAAAAAAGACAGGGCAGTTGGAAGAGCAAGAGGACAGAATCAGATTATCAAGTTCCCAGCCTTGAATATACCATTAATTCACTACGCAATGTTGGGTAATATACTTTCCCTCGCTGGGTCTTAATTTCCTCTCTAAAACGGGAGCATTGGACTAAATGGTCTTTAAGGTACTTACAATTCTAACATATAAGTTCTGAGTTCATGGTCTCCAGAGCTGTATGGGACCTTGGAGTATATCTGAGTCAATGTCCTCAATTTACACAGGCTCAGAGGTTTTAAGTGACTTGCCCAAAGTCACAGTTGATACACAAGAGAACTAGGATTTATGCCCAGGTCCTTTACCTCTAGATAGCAACGATTTTCTGTTACTATTATCCCATGTAGCCCAGAGCAATAAATGCCCCCATCTCTTCCTCATTCTTTTTGTTAACTCTAGCATAACTTTAAAAGACCTCACTATTTTTTTATTCTTATTACTTTTCAAAATCCTTAGCTCATACTGACTTTAGCCTTCCTGAGACTTCATTTTACAGAATTATGAGTGTTTTTATTCTATTTTAGTTATCTACTCTTACTTCCATCTCTTTCAAATGTGATCCTTAAATCTAAATCAAGCAGAGATTTTCCTGTGCAGCCACATCAGGCTCTTTACACATCTCCTTTTTTCCCTTATCTTTGTTATTTGCCATTCCATCATCAAAATTTTGTTCTTCAGGAACTTAGCGGACCAGAGGAATTGAGAGCTCTAGGGCACGTTAAAGATTATTGAATCTAATATTTTCATTTTACAATTGAGAAAATTGATGATGAGAGGGCAAAGTAATCTGCCAAGGTCACAAAGCTTAGAAGTACCAGAGTTAGTATTTCATTTCAGACTCTCAGACTTCAGATCTGATGCCTTTCCCATTGCATCTCACTGCTTCTCTCCTATTCCTCTTGAAAAGTTTGTGCATGTATATACACACTCGTATACACACACACACACACACACACACACACATTTCTGAAGAGACAAACCATAGAAACTTTCTTATTTTTTTTCTGAACTCTGAAATTTGCTCTTCTAAATTCAAGGGCAAAGAGTGTTTGGCAATCTTTTCCTTATCTATCTCACATTTGAAAATGGAAGAGTTACTAACCCCAAAAGTTCTCATCACTTGTACTTTTACTAACTTGTTTTTCCTCCTTGTTGATCAAAACTAAGTCTAGAAAACCAAACACCTAATCACCTCTCTTCTTTTTCTATGAATTAAATGATCAGCCAGCCATTTCAATTCAACCCAATCCCATTTAGCAAGCTCTCACTAATTGCCTTTGTTTCCTGGGCTGCCTTGAAACATCACTGCCTCTGAAAAACTAAAAATGATTAATCACTCAGAGGACAATGAAGAGATGCATGATGAGTTTGAGCAGCCTGCACCATTTAACCAATGGAATTCAAGGAAAAGGGCATTATCAAGGAATTGCATGGACAGGAAGAAGCAATGGGCTTTCCATTGGTGCTCTCTTGATGGTGGGAATAATTGAGGAAGGCTTCCCTATGTTGGCTGTGTCCCATGTGGTAGACTTCTGGGAGAACATGGACAAGAGTCCCACAGGATTGGTAGCCATGTAAGAGTTTTCATCAGTAATACTGGAGACAACTCCATAATTGAGGAGAATACTTGAATATAAATTTCTGATGCTGTACTAAGTGCTATGGCTAAAAAGGTAAAGACAAAACAGCCCCTGTATTCAGAGGGCTTATATTCTACTGGCTCTCAGAATCAAAGGTAGTCTTACAGAATGTCTATACTTGAACCTTGAATCCTAGCTTAAATAGGGATATAAAATTTCCTCATATACTGTCCTTGGGGGTGATCTGATATTTGAACCAATGTTTTTCTTTATTTTCTCACTTACTTACCAGTGTTGTTGTGAGTATCAAATGTTCTGGCACAGAGTTAATACCATATAATTACACACACACACACATATATATATTAATATTGTTATTTTGCCATCATCATCATCATCATAGAAGGTTCAGCATTAGAACTGACCTTTGAGTATCCAATTCATCCTTCCACTCAGTGCAGACACAATGGGACAATATATAGTACCTACCTTGAGGTATTTGAGAACTGTATAGAAGTGTCACAAATACTATCTACGATCCAAAAAGACTTTTCCTCTGGTAGTAAGAAAGGGGATAGCTAGTTGATCTTAGAGTACAATAATCTACTTCTCAGCAACTGTGCTTTTTAGGGGAGACAGACAGAGAGAGTATGTGAAAATGGAAATCTCCACTCACTCTTATGCCCTATCTCCAAATCACATTTGTAATCTGTCTTTAAAACTCATGATCCATGGGTTTGTTTTAGCTTATTGTTTTTGGTTTCTTTGGGGTTTGGGATTTTATTTTTTTGTTTGTTTTTGTTTTGTGTAATTTTCTTAGGTTCTTTTGTTCTGTAATACATCCCTTCCATTTTTTTCCCCATTAATCCTCATTGAACCTCACCCAAATATGTTCCACTATATTGCCCTCTTGGGGTCATGGATCTCAACATAAGTATATATCATCTTGCAACACATGGCTACTCCATAATCCAATTCTATAGTGTTCAGAAGAGGGCAGATAGGATGGTGAAGGGCTTCATGACGATATGAGGATCAGTTGAAGGAGTTGGAAATAGCTGATCTAGAGACAAGAAAACTTAGAAAGGACATAATAGCTGATTTCTAGTGCTCAAAGGTATTTTATGTGAAGCAGCTATAAGACTTAAGGTAATAATCTTAGAGCCAGGTGGGACCTCATAGGTAGATCAAACCCTTTACTTGCTGAGGGGACCTCTAATGGGTAAGAAAATAGAGACCCAGGGAGTTGAAATAACTCTCTTAAGGATGAACAGGAGGTAAATGTCAGAGACAGAAGTTGAACCCAGGTCTTCTGTCTCGAGAACAAATGCTTTGTTTTGTTTTCCACTATAAGATGCTGTCTCCAGAGGTCAGGACCAAGTGAAATGGTTAGAAGCTACAATGAAGCAAATTTAGATTTAAGGTAAAGAAAAATGTCCTTATAAGTAGAACTAGCCAAAAAGGTAACATCACCTCAGGAGAGAGTAGTATTTCCCTCACAAAATATATTCCAGCAAGGTTTAATGACCACTTGTCAGGGATGATATGAAGGGAATTTTTGTTCAGGTATAAATCCATTACAGTTCTGATGTTGTGCTCCCCCCATTATCGATCAAACAGTTGATATTGATTAGGTTTTACCAAGACATATTTACCGAGAAGACATACTAAAGTGAAGTTACAAAATCCCGTCCCATTTTAACTGGAGGCTCACACTCACCTTTTTCTACAACCTCTCCCTTAGCAGAGTAGAGTCAGACTTCAAAAACAAATATAGTGACATGCATATAGTAAACATCTGAAAGTGAGGGGTACCTCATAACTCCTAGCCCTGGGAGTTCCTTTCTCCTTTCAGAGAGTCTCCATCAAGTTCACCGCAGGATAGGGTACAAAGGATGGAGAAATTACTCCCAGAATGCAGTATGTCAGGTTATCTTTCGATCACACCATAAGCTGGTCAGTTCTATGTCCGGATACACATTCACCAGTTATCAGGAAAGAATCAATATGAAAGATAAGAAAGAAACAAGGGATCCATGAATCCCTAGACACATGGCAGCCTGGTGAAAAGATATAGCTACATATTCATATTCTTCACATTGGTATGTAGATATTTGATCCTTAAGCACAATTTTGGTATCTCATCTCTCCAACTATATCCTATGAATCACAGGGCATTCTCAATAGCCATTCTTTCTTTGTTGTCATTTGCTGTTTTCTACGGTGTCTGATTTAGCTTTTATATGTGGACAATTTTCTTCCTCTTTTATTTTTATTTAAAGGGTCCTTAATCTGATCATTCAATCAATCATTCAACAAATACGTTTTTCCTCACCCTTACTAGATACCTTTTGTGACTCACCAACAATGTGTCATCCATGGATCCTGAACTCCCAATTCAGAAAAATTATATCCCATTACCTGAAACCATGACTTTGGCCAGTCCTTTACATTCCATATCCACTCCCATTTGAATTATCTTAGGAAGATTCTACAGATCACCTGGCAGGATAAGGTACAAGACACTGAAGTCCTCACTGCAACTAAACTGCCAAACATTCAAACCCTGTTCCATAGAGCGCATCTCCAGCAGGCTGGTCACGTTGTTCAAATGCAAAACATACGCTAGCCAAAAAGACTATTAAATGGAGAATTCACACAGGGCAAGCATTCACATGGTGGTCAGAAGAAGCAATAGAGGGACACTCTCAAAGTCTCTCTTAAGAACTTAGGAATTGATTGTGAGACATGAGAGACATTGGTACAGGACCGCTCAGCATGGTATGCCCTCATTAGAGAAGGTGCTGTGCTCTATGAACAAAGCAGAATTGAAACAGCTCAAAGGAAACACTAGGATGCATAAATTTAGAGTATCCACCCCAAATGTTCACATGGACTATTTGTGCTCCACCTGGGGTGGAGCCTTCCAAGCTCATATTAGTATGATAGCCATAGTCAGACACATTGAAACTTGACGTTAGCATAGTGATGTCATTTTAGTCCTTTATAAGAATGCAACATAGCAAAAAACATTCCATATACTACTTTCAATTCTAACTCAGGGACAGTTTCTCTACCTCTGCTATAGCTTCTACATCTAATGGGCAACAAAGGTCAAGATATCACCTGTGTCCTTAAATCCTTCAACCTCTTTCCTAGCTTCATAATCACTGGAGACTTTCTCTGGATTTCTTTGAGCAGTATTATTTGTTCTGAAATAAATAATCAATAAATTTGATAAGATTTGGTTAATTCTCCATCACGTCTGGAGTAAATGCCCTAGAGATATACGGCACTTCCTAAATTGAGTGTAGGACATACACTTCCCTCTATTCTTTGCACAGATTTGCCTTCCACCATGATTTATCCCTCTTTCTCAAGTCTAGTAGTAGTTTTCCTCTCACTTATTTGGGCATATGATTTGAGAAGTACTATACATAGACTACTAGGTAGCTATGCAGTGCAGTGGATAGAGTACCAGATCTGGAGTCAAGAAGACCTGTGTTCAAATCTAGCCTCAGACATTTACTAGCTGTGTGACCCTAAGCAAGTCACTCACCCCTTCTTCCCTCAGTTTTCCCATCTGTAAAATGAGTTGGAGAATGAAATCTCAGTATCTCTGCCAAGAAAATCCCAAATGGAGTCAAAGAGAGTCGGACACAACCAAAATGACCAAACAACAACAATGTATTACCTAATCTTTCTGAGGAACACAAGGTGCTATTTCTTTCTCAGAAGTTCCAGGCCCATATGCGTTAGGAAGAAGCTCATGTTTATAAGTTAGCTCAGCAAATTTGCTCCTCTTTTTTGCATCAAATCATTTCACTTTCCTGTCTCTTGATGTTCACTTGCATTTCTTTCTGATTTCTTAGATTTCTCTCTAATTCTTCAAGTATTTCTCCTGACTTGTACAGGAACCTTTCATCCTTTTAGACATACACATACACACACACACACACACACACACACACACACACACACACACACACACATATATATATATATATATATATATATATACAGGCAAGTCACTGAAATGGTCTTCTTGATGACCACTACTCCTAAGCTTCAAAGACATGGTTCTTTGAGTTTTCTCTGACCTTTTCCCCTGTTTCCTGATCATATGCTATCACTTTTCTTTTATCACTTTTTTGTGTTTTTTTTAAATTTATGGGTTAAGTGTTATCTCATGATAACATTCCCAAATGCCAGTAATCTTTCTGTAATTGGAGAATTGTCGCCAACACCTTAATGAATCCAAATGGGAGACACAATCAACAGCTGTCTACAAGATGTTATATTGGAGGATCCCAACTATCTGGCCCCCACTGTCTTCTTCTTCTCTCTTCTACTTTCAGTCACTGGTCAAAAGCAACCACTTATTTACCGTTTCCCAGATTCCCCTCCTCTTTCTGTCTTTGCCAATGTCAAGATCACTTATTGAATTAGTGGCACCCATTCTCCTACGTTCCAGACATAGTTCTCTTTCTAACCTATCTAAAATACTTAGCTACCTCAAAATAAATGCTTTGTTGGGTGAAAGAACATTAAAAAGAAATTAATTCCATAGATGTAGTGTCATAAGTAGAGGGTATATTTCAGAGTGACCAAAGTTCCATTTATAAAAGATCTGGGACTATAACATTATGAGACAGTGTGAAATAGTGGAGAGTCATGAGAGAATCACCCCACTGTCTCATTGAGAAGACAAAAAATTTGACATAGATTATACTTGTGTAGTCATACAAAACACATTTCCGTATAAGTCATGCTGTGAAAGAAAATACAGACAAAAAAAACAAGGAAAATAAATGGAGTAAAGAAATCATATCTTAAATCTATATTCAAGATCTACCAGTTCTTTCTCTGGAGATGGACAGCACCTTTCATTATAAGTCCTTTGGAATTGTCTTGGATCACTGTGTTGCTGAGAAGAGCAAAGTTATTCACAGTAAATCATCATACAATATTGCTGTTACTGTGTACAATGTTCTCCTGATTTTGTTCATTTTACTTTGCATCCATTCATGTTAGTCTCTCCAGGTTCTTTCTGAGAGCATCCTACTTGACATTTCTTATAGCACAATAGTATTCCATCACAGTCATATATATCCATTCCCTGATCCATGGACATCCCCTCAATTTCTAATTCTTTGCTACAAAGAGCTGCTATAAATATTTTTGTACATATAGATCCTTCTCCTTTTTTGTAATCTTTTTGGGATACAGACCTAATTCACTTAATATTCTTAAGCCTGTTTCTTTATGTGGAAAACTGGGGTACTAATAATTTCCCTACCTATCCTAGGGGTCTTGTGAGAAAAGTAATTTGTAAATCTTAAAAAGGCAAAATTATTGTGTTTTTAAATGTATGTGTGGATATATGAGATATATACATGTATGTATGTAGGTAGGTATGTAAAGAGCTCTTGCTGAATTAAGTAGATGCATAAGGCAGGAAGAAATGAATAGCTGAACTTGGTTGGAGAGAGTATCCTGAGGTACAGGAGCAGGTGGGCAAAGAACTAAGCTAAGAAAAGCTTGAGGACTAGCTGAGGATGAGAGAGCTGGGCTGGGCTGGTTTGGTCATAGATACCCTTCTGAACCTTACAGTGGTATTATAAGGTAGTAGGGATGCTATGTGCAAAGACTTGTGTTGAGGCAACGCTAGGGCTGTAGTTGTTAGTCATTAACATCTTAATGCTAATAAGTTCAACCTATTGTTTACCTTTGTTCCTGGAACCACTGAGGAGATGGACAGTATGAGCCTGATAACCTTAAAAACCCACAGAGACCATCCCTACCTCTACAAATTTCTACAAGTAGAGTCACAGCATTTGGCCAAGTGGCCAAAATCTCACAGTCACCAGCTAGCAGAAACTTTCCCTCACCAACTTCACCAATACTGGTAACTCTAAAGGCAAAAAATACATATTTTATGCTGAGCAATAAAGATATTTTACACAGGAAATTTAATATAGCCCATTAAACACCACTGAATCACTTATATCAATTGATGATACTATAATGGAACCCCATAAAGAGTATTAAAATGCTGTTAGGGTTATGAACAGGAGCATAAATAAGGAGATAAAATGTATACCCCATCTATTTCACCCATCCACCATCGCCCACCAAAAGGAGTTAACTAGTCATGCTTCCTGGTTCTCAAGTCCAAGTGAGTGCATCGGGGCATGAGCTCCATAACTTAACTCAGTACAGGGGGAAATGTGAATCTTCCCAAGTTTCAACAGGACTAGATTCGCTCCTGAGTAGCTCATACTTGTATTTTCTTCCCAATTAACTTTCAGGTGAACTTGGATGGATTATGAATTGAATTTGAGATGCCTTGCCCCAACTCCAAGTCCATAGCTGAGGTTAGAAGGATATCTCCACCTTACCGAATTCCTAGCTTCCTCTAAAGGACAGTTCAGGTGCTTACTCCTACAGGAGACCTGACCCCCATCTAAAGAAATAGATGATTTCAGAGAAACCTGGAAAGACTTGTATGACCTGATGCAGAGTGAAGGAATGAACTAGGAGAACAAGTTATATTATAATATCAATGTTCCAATAAAAGAATAATTCTATAAGACTTAAGAATCTTTTTTTTTTCTTTTTGAGACTGGATGTCCCTATCTCATCCAAGGGGTTAGTATAGCAATCCTACTACTGAAAAGAAGAGGAGCTCTGACATGCTTGGTTTCTGACCTAGGTCAGCTTGTCCTTCCTTAGGCATCACCCTGCCTCTTCTAGGACTCACCATACTTGTGCCAGACAGTGCAAACACCCAATCTCCTTTAGGTTAATTCTTTAAAAACTTTTAATTTTTATATTTCTTATTAAAATTCAACAAAAGCACTATCTTATACTTTATATCACTCTAGTCAGTTTTTATATTTTATGAAAAACTTTCCCTAACTGCTGCTAAAAGTGACTGAAAGGATTGCATTTGTAATCCTAGCCTGAAGATCATCCAAAGGACAAACTTTTGAGATATATATATATATATATATATATATATATATATGTCTCTCTCTCTCTCTCTCTCTCTCTCTCTCTCTCTCTCTCTCTCTCTCTATATATATATATATATATATATATATATATATACATATATATATATATATATGATAATACTGATATAATCCCAAAAGAAAATGCCTAATACAGATAGATAAGGTTGCTAATGTGGCCAACCAAGAGGACCTTCTTGATCAATCCACTGATCTGAGAAAATTATCTGGAAATCATCACATATGCAATGAATAATGACAGGGTACCCTGCCTTGGTAAAAATTAAATTTTATTATTCTAAATTTATAAGACTAAATAAATCTAAAAGAAAGTTACATAATTAAAGTTTGTAGCATTTATATTTCTGAAGTTATTAAAACAGCAGTAAGATTTTTGGGACACCATGCATTTCACATTGTTGTTCGGTTGTTTTCAGTCGAATCTGATTCTTTGTGACCCCATATGAGGTTTTCTTGGCAAAGATACCAGAGTGGTATGCCATTTCCAACTCATTTTACAGATGAAGAAACTAAGGCAAACAGGGTTAAGTGACTTGCTCAAGGTCACACAACTACTAAGTGTCTGAGGTCGAATTTGAACTCAGGAAGGTGAGTCTTCTAACTCTGGGCCTGGCTGCACCGCCTAGCTGCCCACATTTCATACACTTCATTTCAAATACAATTACAAAAACAAAACAAACAAACAAATAACAATCCTATAAAGTCAATGTTGCCATGGCCCCATTTTACAGAGATTAAAAAAAAAAACAGAATCAGTGAAGTTACAGTGCTCACTCAAAATTACACAACTATTAAGTGTCTGGGGTAAGCTTCAATCCCAAATCTTCTAGACTCCAATTCCTATGATTTTTCCACTGTCATACCATTAACCACAGTCAAAAACCAATCCTGATCCCATTCACAAACCAGTTAGCCCTAGTCACATATTGAAGTTGAAGTATGATTGTAGCTGTCTCACAAACAATTTTGCTTGTTCAAAAGAGTATGAAAGATTCCATGAAGCCACATCCAACTGTTGGAGACATATATAAGAGCCAGCCCATGGACCGTGACTGGATGTCATCTGGAAGAGTTCATATTATTGTCCTAGGGGTTATCTGTTTCCCTTGATTTGAGTTGTCTCCTGAAATCAGTTAATTTCAAGGAAAATCTTTGGCTCTTTTATCACTCTTTAAAAATACCAAATTACTTTCACCTTGACAGTATCCTTTTGTCTCTGTACCATCCTCATGTGGACATGGAATCATAAACTGTTAGAACTAAAAGTTGTTTGGGGAGCAGGAGGAAGGACAGGATGTTTAAAACATAGAATGTCAGAGCTGAAATGGGGCTTAGAGACAATCACCTTTCACCGATAAATAACCAGAGACTCAGAAATGGAAAGTAAGTTGTCCAAGAAGACACAGCCTATTCTAGGTAGGATACCTTCCTTTTCTCATGCCAATTCTGTCATCAAGTATCCCTTGTTAATTGCCATAGTCACATAATCTGGAAATTGGGGGAAAGAAACAGTCCACATTTTTATAGCTACTTAAGAGCTACACAATACATTTTTCCACCACAGCCTTGAGGAAGGGACAGACAGAAAGATGGCCTCAGAGACAGGTCTTGCTGCTGAATAGCTTGACCCTATGACCCAAGTCACTTAACCTCTAAGGTGCAGAGCTGAACTGATTTGCATTAGGAGATGGGGGTTCCCTATACCACTTCAATCACAATCCAGATGTAAAAAAAATTTTCTATGAAGTATATGGTATGATTACACCAAATTGACAGGTGAGTATAGCTAGTAACAGAGCTGGGATGGAACTATGTTGTCCCCATTCCAGGCCTAGCTTTCATGACCCTATGCCACACTATTTATCTTTGCAATCATCATATCCAGTGTTGCAGACCTGTCCTCTCCCCCTCATCTTCCATCTTAGCAGCACGCAATAGTCAGGAAGTCAACTCCCCAGCCACTGAAATGGTCTTTCTTCCCCTTCTAAATCAACTTCTCCTGAATCACATGCTAATGATGTATTTCTTTGCGGGCCCCACGTGTAGGTGGCTCCAGGTGAACCAATCACCTGGACCAGTCTCTGACAAGCAGCTCACTATCCATTCCCTAAAAATAACTTCCTCACTCCCATAAATCGGGCCACCTCCCCCCAGAATCCAATACCCCAGCCAATCTGCTTACACAATCCAATATATTTCATTTACAAGCTGAGCCATTAGCCAATTTATAACCAATCTGTCACCCACAGGAATCGATGCACATCATGGGAAAGGCACATACATAATGCTAGATGCAGAATTGAATTTGGGTTCCCAGGCATCTCATTTCAGCACCATGCCACCCCCGGGATCCACAAATGCCCACTCAGTCCCCAGAGAGAGGAACAGAGATAGAGCAGACTTCAGCTCTATCAGCAGCATCAGGCACTAGAGTAAAATTTCCAGAAGAACTTTCCCAAAAGAAAGACGGATTGAAAAATGAGAAGCCTTATAGTAGCAAAGAAAGTCTCAGGATTAAAGAGTCACAGCAGCATAGAATACTAGGATCTGAACATGAGAGAATCACAACAGAGTCAGGTAATGAAACCTTGGAGTCTTAGAATCACGAAATAATTGAATCTTCTTTTTCATTGTCTTTTTCCAAAATGTTCTTCTGGACTTCAGAACCCTGCTCCCTCTACTGCTGGCTCATCTTGGAACTTAAAAATCCCTCACTGCCAGGGGTTTACTCATCCTGGAATACCTTACACCCTCTGAAGCCCAGTTACAGTGGAATATCCCTTGGGAAAGCCTACCTCCCTGTTGCCCTAGTGGAGCCACCATTTTGTGGAGGGGAAGAGGTCAGTGTGCCTTCACTCTCCTCGCTCTAGCACTTTTCCTGACCTCCTCTGACCTTTAGAACCATGCCTTCAAGAGGGTACTTTCTTTCACCAATTTCCCTCTTCTGACCCCCACTCAGGCTTTTTACCTCCCTTTTTTACGTGGCCCTTGCCCCATTGGAATGTAAGCTCCTTGAAGATGGGATCTATCTTTCTTTTCTCTTGTATTTGTATACCCATCACTTAGCACAGTGCCTGGCACAAAGTAAGGGCTTGATAAATGCTTGTTTCCTTCTTTCATTCTTTCTTGGGGAATCCCTAATACCCCATCTGTCTATCTGGCAGATGGTCATCAAAGAATGACAGTATCTCAGAGCTGCGAGAGACCACAGAGGTCAGCTAGTTCAACCCCTAAGTGAGCAAAAGTCTCATTTACAAAACTCCCAGTAAGTAGCCATCTCCAGACTATCGATAACAAAAACAAAAACTCTTATTTCTAAAGGCCTTTACAACTTATGTAGCACTTTCTTCCCCTCTTTACTGTAAGGTAGGTAGTTCAGACACTTACTTCATGGAAGGGGATGATGAAGTGACTTACCTATGGTCACTGCACTAGTGCATTTCAGAGCCAATATCAGAGTGGAGGTCACCTGACAAAGTTCATGGCTCTGTCCACTGCACCTGCAGCTGACCTCAGCAACTTTGTCCTAGATACATTCTCCTGTTTCCATATTACTTTTATCTCCCCTATACATTTGTAATAAGTGTGCAGTTTCTTTTTCCCTTTTCTCTTTCTCTCTCTTTTTTTTGTCTAGACAGACTCTCGGTATTGGAAGGGATCTCAGAATCCATGTACACAGTTCAACCCAGAATAGAAATCTCCTCTACAAGATCTCCTACACAGATAGGTGGCCCAGTGAATAAAATGTCAAACCTGGAGTTGAGAAGGTTCCTTTTCTTGCGTTCAAATCCAGCCTCAGACACTAACAAGCTATATGACCCTGGGCAAGTCACTTAACCCTGTTTGCTCAGTTTCCTCATCTATAAAATGAGCTAAAGAAGGACATGACAAACCACTCCAGGATCTTTGCCAAGAAAACCCCAAACAGGGTCCTGAAAAGTTAGACATGACTGAACAACAACTACAAGATCTCTGACAAATAGTCATCCAGTCTAAAGAGCTCTAGTTAAAGGAGAATCTGTCATTTCCTGAGAATGCCATGTTGGGACAATTCTATTGCTTTCTGAATGTTGTTTCTTTGGTGCTTTTTTTTCTTACATAAAACAAAAGTCCTACCTCTCCACAATGTGTACCCACCACTGGGACCAAGGCAAACAAATCAGATCCTTCCTGCTCATAACCATCCTTCAAGTACTTGGATTCTACCATCACATTTCACCTAATCTTCCTTCTCTGGGACAAATATATTCAGTTCCTCTTACCAGACCTCCCATGACCAGGTCTCCAGTCCTCTCACCAGCCTGATTATGCTCCTCAGTACCTAATAATATCATTCCTAAATGATGGAGCCCAGGACAGAATACACAGGTCCAAGTGTGGAGTGATCAGGGAAAAAGAGGGTAGAAGTATTTGCTTTCCTCATTCTGGGCACAGTATGTCTGTTGAGCATTACAGTGGATAGAACTCTGGACATTGAGTCAAGAAGGCCTGAGTTCAAATTTGGCCTCAGACACTGAAGAGTCCTGTGACCTTGGGCAAAACACTTCGCCTTTGTTTGCCCCAGATTCCTCCAAAATGAGGATAGTGATGCACCTACCTCAAAGTGCTACTGTGAAGATCAAATGAAATAATATTTGTAAAGTAATTCACAAACTTTCAAGCACTGAATTGTTGTTTGGTCATTTTCCAATGGTGTCCAACTTTTTGTGACCCCATTTGGGGTTTTCTTGGTAAAGATAGTGGTTTGCCGTTTCCTTCTCTATCTCATTTTATAGATGAGGAAACTGAAGCAACCAGAGTTAAGTGACTTGCCCAAAGTCACACAACTAGTAAGTGTCTGAGGCTGGATTTGAACTCAGGTCTTCCTGACTCCAGGGTCAGCACTCTATCTACTTCACCATCTAGCTACCCCAAAGCACCCAGTAAATGTTAGCTATCATTATCATTCATGTAATCTAATGTCTTGCTAGCACTTTCGGCTGCCACGTCATACTGTTGGCTCGTGTTTAACCAGCAATTGACTTCCACAGGTAGCTGGTGGCTCAGTGGTGAGAAGACTGCATCTGGGGTCAGGAACACCACAGTTCACATCTACTTCCAGAAATTTACTAGCTGTGTGACTCTGGGGTCAGGAACACCACAGTTCACATCTACTTCCAGAAATTTACTAGCTGTGTAACCCCTCTATGTCTCAGGGTACCTCAAGTCTAAAATGGGAATCATAATGATAGCACCTTCCTCCCAGGGTTGTTGGGAGGAGAAAATGATGTAATTTCTGCAAAGTACTTTCAAAACTTAAAAATCGTACATAAATGCTGGCTTATTGTTGTTATTACATGGGTGTTGTAGTTATGAAGGTAAATCTAGGAGGTGAGATGGGGTATCGATCAATTAATCGATTAATTAGTAGATTAATCAGATGTTCACTATTTATTAAATAAGATAACATATAAAGCATTTGCAAGGGCTATAAAAATGTCTCCCATGTACTATGTACTATGCTGAGCATTGGAGGAGATGCAGAATTGCCGGTATTGGAAAGGCACAATTTCTGTCCCTGCGGAATTCACGGTCTAGTAGAAAGACACAAGCCATAGGCAAATTACAATAATGCAAACTAATGTGTGACAAGCATATATCTCTAACTGAAATCCTATTCCAAGGCCTTCTCAGGGGATTGAGGAAAACCTGGATTCTTGAAGGCTCCGCCAGTGAACTGTAAATGCTAAAAAGGACTCAAGTATTGACCTAATGAGGGACTATTTTATGAGAATCAGATTAGGCAAGTGCAGACAAGCTTATTTCTAGAGGGCTGCCCATTAGGGAGTGAGGGTTTGTTGGTTGGTTTGTTTGTTTTAAACCAAAGGAATTCATGAAGACCATTATTTAAGAAGTGGCATGGCATGTAGTCAACATTTGTAAAAGTAGAACCCATATTTGGAAGATACATTAGGGAGAGTAATAAAAATACTGAAGTCAGAACATATATGTGTGTGTATACACATATGTGTGTATATGTATGTATGCGTATGTATGTGTATGTGTATATATGTATGTGTGTGTGTGTGTGTGGTATACATTATGCAAGCAAGGTACTATGTGAGATCCAGCGGTGGGGAAATCAGAGAAGGCACAGTGGAAGAAGGAGCATTTAAGCTGAGATTTAAGTTGAGATTTGACTCAGTTTCTTCATCTATAAAATGAGCTGGACAAGGAAATAGTAAACCACTCTAATATCTCTGTCCCACCAAAAAATAAAACCCAAATGGAGTCCTAAAGAGTTGGATCCAATATAAACAAATGAACAAGGTAACAATTCAGTGAACAGAAAGCCAGGTGTGGAGTCAGGAAGACCTGAGTTCAAATCCAACCTCAGATATTTACTTACTATCTTGTAACCCTAGGCAAGTCACTTAACCCTGTTTGCCTCAGTTTCTCATGTAATAAAATGAGCTGGAAACTGCAAACCACTCTAGTATTTTTGCCAAGAAAACCCCAAATGGGGATACAAACAGTCAGACATAGCTGAAACAATGAAATAACAAGAAATCCCAAAGAGAGGGGTCAAAATGAAGAAGACCTTGAAGGCCAAAGGCACAGGATATGAATGAGTGTGGACTAGCCCAGGTTAGTAGGTAGAGTAGTAGAGGGAAATAGTAAGAAAAAAGGCCAGAAAGGTAAATTGATGTCAATCAACAGAGGGCCTAAAACTCCTCTACTTTGGAAAGTCAACACAGTCTATCAAGTGATACAACAATAACTCCCTTTTCTAAAGTTCTTTAGAATGTACTCTACCTCCCCTCCACACCAGTAATCCAGGAAGGAAGGCAGTTCAAGTATTAATATCTCCATATTTAAAATGTGAAAACACATGCCTAGCATAGTTTTATCATGCCCACATTCATGCAGCTCAAAAGGGGTCTAGCCAAACAGAACTTTTAAGTAACCCCTAAACTCCACAGCCATCTGCTTTCTCCATTCCCCATGTCCTAAATGTATGACCTCCTCAACTCTATCTCTCAGAACCTTTGCCTTCTTTCAAGTGTTAGGTGAGGTGTTACTTCCTCTGGAAAGCCTTCCCGGATCCATTCCCCATGATTATCTGTGCACATGCTACATCCTTCTAGTAAAATATAAGTTTCTCATGGGCGGAGACTGTTCCATACATGTCTTTGGAGTTTCCAGGTCTAGAGCAATGCTTTGCACATAGCAACATCTGAGTTACAAATGTTTATTGGCTAGAATGGAACCATCCTGGAAAACTATGAAGGATGGGTTGGAGTATGGAGAGATGATTCATTAGAGAAGATGGCTATTGCAGTAATCCAGAAAGCTAGTGACAAAGGCCAACCTTATGGTAGTGGGAATAGAAAGGATAGGGTGGATCTGAAGCAATGGAATCAGCAGAATTTGGTGATGAGATGCTAGAGGTGAGGGTGAAGGAAGAGTCCAAGATACCGCCAACGTTTCAAACATGGAAGGCAGATTGAATCATGGAGCAATGAAGAGAAAGGAAGTCAGGAGAGGAGAAGCTTCAGAGGGAAAGATAATAAGCTCAATTTTGGATCTGTTGAATTGGAGAGGCCAGCGGGATCATCCAGGTGGAGATGTCCAGGAGGCTGTTAACCTTCTGAGCTCTCCAAAAGTCTGGAGTTTCAGCAGAACTTCCACACCTGCTGTTTCAACAAGTCAGACTTGGCTCACTCTCCATCTCAGTTTGTTATTGATTTCTTTTTACACCAATGTGGCACCTGAGTAATTGAAATGAAATCTCAGTCTCAACCAGGATCCATATCCTGAGCCAGTGGAAAAAAACATCCTCATCTCCAGAGAGATTTTTCATGCTTGGGCAATGTAGGAGTGAGTTATCTGGGTATTTCAATGAAAAGTAAATTATCCCTGTTTCTTTGTGCATGGATTCACATGTTAACCGATTTATGGCATATATGTACATACTGGTTATATGTGTCAGTATACACAGATGTATTTATGAATGTATGTACACATGAATATGATCCGGAGTAATTCCAGTTATTTGTCATTTTTCAGTAATATTGGACTCCCTGTGACCTCATTTGGGGTTTTCTTCGTGAAGATATTTCAGTGGTTTTCCATTTTCTTCTCCAGCTCCCCATATTACAGATGAGGAAACTGAGGCAAGCAGGGTTAAGGGACTTGCCCAGGGTCACACAGTGTCTGAGGCCTGATTTGAACTTAGGAAGATGAATCTTCCTGACTCCAGGCCTGCCACTCTTTCCATTCCAGCTACTATCCAGTAATTCAACAACTTTCAAATAGAGAGAGCACTTTAAGGTTTACAAAGCAGTTTTCTGTAAACCAGACTGTGAGGTCATTAGTAGTACATTATCATCATTTTATAAAAATGTTCATAGGAAACAAAGGAAACTTAGCTTTAGAACCAGAAAGGATTTCAAAGTCCATCTACTCTTTCTCATTTTAGGCATGAGAAAACTGAGACCCACATAGGTTAACTGACTTGTGTAAGGTCACAATGGGCAGCTAGGTGGGGCAGTAGATAGAGTGCCAGGCCTGGAGTCAGGAAGACTCATCTTCCTGAGTTCAAATCCAGCCGCAGACACTTACTATCCATGTGACCCTGGGCAAGTCATTTAACCCTGTTTGGCTCAGTTTCCTCATCTATAAAGTGAGCCAGAGAAGGAAATGGCAAACCACTCCATATCTCTTCCCTCCCCCAAAATGGGGTCATAAAGAGTTGGACTCAACATAAATGAATAAAAACAAAGGTCATACTAGTAGTAATTGTCATGGGTTGAATTTGCACTTAAGGCTTCTAACTCCAGAGAATGCTTTTTTTTCCCTACTGTAATAGGTAAAGTGACTTATTCTAAGTCACACAACTAGTTAATATTCTAGGCATGACTTGAATGCCTGACTTCAAGTCTAGTGTGTATGTGCATGTTTTTCCATAGCATACTGCCTCATAGGAATAACTAATATTCATTTAAAAATTAATGTTTATTTATTTACTTGGAGGATGAAGGAGAAGACTTTTTTCCCATTGTTAAAGGGAATTCCTAATGTTAAAAATCCTTCCACAGGTGCAGATGGATTCACCTGCAAATTCTAGTCATGAAGAACCCTGTTTGTCAGGTATGATCCAGAGGGGAATCGTGCTAATGTCTGGTCAGACTACATGACCTGCTCCCTATATGCTTCTATAATCAAGCAAGGTAGGTGATCTAAATTACATGTCCCTCTCCTAGAAAACTTTAGCTATCTTCATGCTATCTTTGGATGCCAGAAGCCAATCCAATAGGCCAGTCACTGACACAACCTCCTCTCCTTCATTCCTTCTCCTCCCCTTCCTCCTCCTTCTGCCATTAGTACAGTTGAACTACTTAAACACAAATTGGTCTCAGTGAGATTTGTAACTTCTGGTCTGACTATTGACCCAATGTTTGAAAGAGCCACTGATCCTGGCTAGAACTTTCACAGGTAATGAGCAAGCAACCCTGTGGTTAATCAGGCAGAAAGGAAAAAAAATGAATGACTTCTTGACTAAGAAAGGCAAGACCCCTTCAACTTGCACCTCCCCTTTTCCCTGCTCCTAGAATTCCAGTCAGGTTAACTTTCTGGTTATTGACACAGAATTTGAACTTGGAGTTAGAATACATGGGTTGAGCCCTCTCTCTCCAATACCCTGTGATCTTGGTTCCTTCATGTCTTAACCTCAGCTTCCTCACCTGCAAAAGGAAGATAATAAATTACACTCATTCCCTTATGTTGTTGGGAGGATCAAATGAGATTATGTATGTAAAACAATTTGTACACATTCAAATGCCATAGAAAAATGTCAGCTATTGTGTATTCAAGTCTTTCAACAAGCATTTAGTAGAAATCTACTCACTGAGATCCCACCGATAGGCATCTACTCCAAAGGAGCGCCCAAATACACCGAAATCTTCATCGCAGCATTTTTGGTCGTAGTAGAAGATTGCAAAGAAAGTAGGTAACCATTAATTAAGGAATGTCTAAATAAATCATGGGCCATTACTGAACTATTAAGAACAATAATGAATCCAGAGAGGCACGGGAAGACTTCTCAAATAACTAAAATTCAAAGTGAAGTAGATCAAAAAAGGAAAAACAACATATACAATAGCTACAACTATGTAAATGGACAAAAAACAGCCTGGAGCATAATAGGAACTGATTTTAATGGCTAGATTTTAATGCTCAAACTTGGCTCCAACCAAAGGAGAGAGGAGCACTGAACTAGGGTTAAAATACATGTGTTGAAGACTCTGTTTGCTCTCTGTGGGTCTGGTCCCTTCAATTTCTTCCAGTTAAGAAGAGGTAGGAGACTATGGGCATGGAACAGTGCATAATGTTGGATTTGCCTGAAGTGTTGGTTGGGGTTTCTTTTCTTTCATATTCTTTGTCATAAAGAAGGCTGTCTGAAAGAAGGGGGGAATATATGTGATATAAAAACAAAAGATTTGTTTTGTTTTTTTAATCAACTAAGAACAAAGGGACTGTTCAAGGTATTGAAAAAGATAAAGTTTAAAGGACATCCTCTTTCTTAAGGTCAGGGAGTTTGAATTACCTATTGCCAGAACAGGGCTCTGAATTCAGAGTAAGTACTTTTAATAAATGTTTGTTGAGTTGAATTGAATTGCTTGTATTGTAAGGCTTGGGCCTTGAATGGCGTCCAGATTTCAAAACCTTAGAGTTGATGTGGTTACTCAGCTGGAAAAACAAGATTTGAAGACATGATGATGAATGCCATAACAAGTACATGTTTTTTGTTGAGCTCTGCTACCTTGGTCCCAGGAATCCAAGATAGGTTTGTCCCCCTAAGACATCTCAGTCAGGAGAGAAATCCTCAACCCTACTTTCTGGTCTTGTATTCAACTACCTGAATATTTTTCAGTTTTGCCACAGTATCTTGAAGTTGATGCATTGGTCTTTCACCTGCACCCTCACAACACTAATTAATGTCAAGTCAACACAGTCCTAGCTTAGGCTCCATTAAGAAAAGCATAGTAGCCAAGAAAAGGGAACTAGCAGTCCCACTGACCTGGTCAGATCTCATCTGGGGTGTTTTGTTCAGGTCTGGGTATCACATTTTTTAAAAGGACATGAACAAGATGTAGATTATCCAGAAGAGAATAATCAGCATGGTCAACGGCCAAATGAGAATTGGGGCACTGGATTTGGATTCAGAAGAACTGTGTTCAAATCTTGTCTCTTTCGCTTAACTACCTCCATGACTTAGAGCAACTTTGTGACTTCTCTGGGCCTCAGTTTCTTCAACTGTAAAAGAAGAGGGATAGACTATATGATTCCCAACATCCCTTTCAGCTCTAAATATGTGTACTGTGTTTAACTGGGAGAAGAAAAGACTTGAGGGACATGAAAATGATCTTCAAATATTTGAAAGGCAGATGCATGGAAAAGGAATGATTAGACTCATTCTGCTTGGCCAAAGATTCTACCACGTCTTAATTCTGTGATTTAGCTCACAGTCTACTAAAACACTTTAGCTAGCTACTGTTCTGAGTGCTGATTCATGGAAGAAAGGTCTAGTTTTCATACTCGTTGGAAGTTATTGAATGTTTGGTAAGCCTGTTGATCTGAATGTACCTACATGGAGGCACCAGAGATTTTGATTTGTCTACAGCTGGTCATAGTACCTGGAGAGAGTGAGGGGGTGACAGAGAGGATCATGTTCATGACACCTGGTTCCATATAAGTCTCATTGGGTTCATGCATTTCAAAGGCTCCTTCAAAATATCAATAATTTGAAATATCCATGATGTCATTACTATGGGGAGAGGTCACAAACTCTTCACATCTTATCAGATAATAATTTCATGCAGGGTGGTGCAAGCAAAATCAACAAGCATGCACTAAGTACTTACTATGTGCCAGGCCAGATTGTGCTAAGGACAGGAGATACAAAAAAGGCAAAAACTCTCCCTGTGCTTTCATGGAGCTCACAGTCTGAGAGAAGAAGGAAGGGAGAGGGGAAGAGACAACATGCAACAGCTCTGCAAACAAAAGATAGATGGATAGATACATGATAAATATGTATGTATGTATGTTTATGTACACACACATCCACATGTGTGTATACATACATGTATATATACATATATGCATGCATATGCATGTGTATATATAGTAAGCCCCTTCCTTTGAGATTAATTCTTTATCATATGTGTATATATCACTTATGTATATGTGTGTCATATATGTATATATCGTATGTGTATATATGTCATATATATAGTATATGATAAATTAAAGAATTAATCCCAAAAGGAAGGTGCTAACATTGAAGGGAATAGAGGAAGCCTTCTTACAGAAGATGAGATTTTCACTGGGATTTGAAGCAAGCCATGAAATAGAGATGAAAGATGAATATAGATCAAAGAAGCATGTATTTGGAATCAGAAGATCAGGTTCAAACCTCAGCTTTTCCATTTATTACCTATGCATCTTGAGACAATTCACCTAAGTTCTTTGGGACTCAATCTTCTCATCTGTAAAATCGGCCTAGGTGACCCCCTAAACTCCTTTCCAGATATGAGTGGCCAGCCTCCTAGTAATGAAGCTTTTTTGGCTAGGCTGGTCCTCAGGTAAAAGTACAAAATCTGTCTCCAGAAACATTTCCATCTTGGTAGGATCTTTGGGACCTTACACAATGATTTCATGTGTTTTTAGAGTTCAAGATTATCTCCGTGCCAAAGCAATACATTACGGAGGAATTCACTGAAGAGCGGAGCTTCCTCTCTTGGTCTCTGTCTCTCTCTGTCTCTCTTTGTCTCTGTCTGTCTCTGTCTGTCTGTCTGTCTGTCTCTCTCTCTCTCTGTCTCTTCTCTTCTCTCTCCCTCTCTTTCCCTCCCCTTCCCCCTCTCTTTTTCACACACACACATGCGCGCACACACACACACACACACACACACACACACACAGGTAGAACAAGGTAGAATGATACAGAAGGCAGGGTGCCTTCCATTTAGGACTACTGTTTCTGAGCACAAAGGGAAACAGAAAAAGGAGAGAAATCCTCTTGGATTTTGGCCACTGCAGCCAATGTCACTGGGTTCTTCATGATCTGTAGCATTTCATTGTCACTTTCTGAACTAAATGGGTTGAACAAAGGGACGATTAGTCTCAGAATTATCTAAATAGGAGAGCATTTAAAAAAAACATAAAAGGAATCCATCTGAGCTGTAACTGCAATACAGTATATCATAGTCAATTGATTCGCAAATCCACCAGAGTCCCTTGTCAACTGACTCTAAGAGACAATGATTTGCATATTTGAATACAAACTCTCCAGGGCGTGCCTCTGGGGAAAATAATTTAGGTAGAATTAGGAGTGAAAAATCTAGGACCAAAGTCGGTACCTAGACTGCTCAATGCTAAACCAGAGCTGCTAGGCAGTGTGGGGTGAGTTCTAGAGCAGAAAAAGATCCTAGGAGTTCAGAACAAAAACAGCCCTCTGAAGGCATCTGGCCTAACTAGTACCTGAGTTAAAACCTCCACCCCTCACCCCTTAACGACAATGGCAAGTGATCATGAAGCCTCTACTTCCCCTGTAGGGAAAAGGTCACTCCCTGCTATCCTAAGACATCTCACTCAGCTTGTAGATACCTCTGATTGTTCAAGTAAGAAGTCAGGCAGGAAAGCTCTTGAAAGATGAGGGGACAAGAAACTGAGAGAGGTGATTAGGCCCTGGCCCTTGGCTTAAACACCAAAATACCTGAACCCTCCCAGGTGCCTTTGCATCTCTCCTGGAAGGTCTCCCGGGATTGAAACTCTTCATCCTCTCCCAGTTACCAAGCCCAGTGCCCCACATGGCCAGATATTTGGGCTACTAGATACACCCTGCCTCAGGTACAAACTGGACTAGATGACCTCTAAGGATCCTCCCAACCTGGAAATTCTGCTATTAAAATGTTAATCCATCTCCCCCCCCTTCATCCTGTCCTTTCTCCTTTTTCTATCCCTCTCTCAATGTCTCACTCTCCTATTCTTTTCTTTCTGACTTCCTCTTTTCTCCCTCCTCTCCCTCTCTCTTTCTGTCTTCACCCTCACTTCTTTTTCTCATTATGCTTTCCTTCCTCACTATCCTTCTCTCATATTCTCCCTATCTCGTTCCTCTCCACCCTGTTCTTTTCCCTCCCCCTACTATTTCTTTCTCCCTTCTTCTCCAATTTTTTGTCCTTCCTCCTCTCTTTCGCTCTCTCCCCCCAAGTCTCAATCATCCTTTCCACTTCTTTTCTAACGCTTCCTCTTTCTTCCTGCTTCTTCTCCATCTATCTGTTCCTCTACCTTCTCCAGTCTTCATTCTAACTTCTCTTCCTCTCAATCCCTCTCTCTGTCTCTCTGTATCTCTTTCTGTGTCTCTCTATCTCTCTGTCTCTGTCTCTGTCTCTGTCTCTCTCTGTCTCTCTGTCTCTGTCTCTCTCTCTGTCTCTGTCCGTCTGTCTGTCTGTCTGTCTGTCTGTCTGTCTGTCTCTCTCTCTCTCTCTCTCTCTCTCTCTCTCTCTCTCTCTCTCTCCTTATCTTCTTATCCTTTCCGGAACTGAATTGCCTTGTTTCATCTCTCCACATCACACCCAACAAATACACTGACCCAGTAAGTGAAGTCCACCTATTCCTTACTCCTCAAAGGTACTGATAGGCCATCCTCCTACCATCTTCTCTCAGTGATCTCTCCTTCTCTGAGGTTCTGTACATCCAGAGAGATGACCTTATCTATATCCTCAGAGCAATTAGCTGGCCCCAGGTCAATTTCACTCCTTTTTTGTCAAGGATTTTGCTACCTGGCTCTCAGTCTTCTCCTCTCTATCTCCTATCCTCAGACTTGGAGACTTCCCACTTGTATAATGACATCACCACAGACACTTTTACTTCAAAATCCATAAACATCCCATACCTCTATCATCCCTTCACCATAGACACGTGCAAGCATGATCACACCCTGGATGATAATCTGATTCTCTCCCACAAATATACTACCTCCACAATCCATGACTCTGAAACTCCTCTTTTTAACCATAGCCTTCTATCCCTCCATCTTTCCCCACTCCACACTCCTCCTCACTATATTCTTTATGCTCACCTGGTCCACCAAGTGTCTCCTTCCCACTTTCCCTGGATATCACCTATGTTTTGACCTCATGTTTCTCTCTTCAAAACTTGACCCTACAGGCGAATTCAACTTTACATAGCTCTATATGTGCTTTTGGATCAGTTACTCCTTTCTTTCATTACACAAAATCTTATTCAAAGCCGAATGTGGAATGGCCTACCATTAAACCTTACCATCCCTTAAAATCAAAACTTTCTCAGCTTTCCTACTCCCCAAAACATCAAGGAAGAACAAGGAGCAATGAGGAAAAGTTGCAGAGTCAGAATTTACTTAATATCAGAAAAATAGTCCTAATAATTACAGCTTTCTGAGAGTAGAAAAGGCTGTCTTGGAAGACATTGGGTTTTTTTCATGAAGATAGTTATGCATGCCCTGGCTATTTGGGAGGCAATACTTCAGCAAGGATTCTGGGTCAGTTATGGATTGTATTATATCACCTCAGAAGTGCTTTCTAACTCTTTGATTCTATGATGATTCACCCTATATCTATTTCTGACCTGCTAGGCTCTGTGCCCTAATATTTTAGGTTCTATGCTCTTCTTTCTGGGCATGTCATATCTGTCTGACCCATTCCAGACTACTCAGACTCCAGCTTTACCTAGGCCTGTCCCATTGTCTAAAACATTTTATGGTATTATAACCCCTTAGAAGTATTTAGGTGACACAGTGATAGAACACTGGAACTAAACTAAGGAAAACCTGAGTTTTTCTTAACTCAAACACTTATCAGCTATATAATCCTGGGCAAGTCACTGAATCTGTCTGCTTCAGTTTCCTCAATTGTAAAATGAGAATTATAATAACACCTACCTCCCAGAATTGTTATGAGAATGAAATGAAATAATCTTTGTAAAATACCACAGTACCTGGTGCATGGTAGTTACTTAATAAATGCTAGTCTCCCATCATGAACACATGCACACACACACACACACACACACACACACACACACACACACACATGCACGCACACACTTTCTTCCATAATATGGACTGGATTCTCCTCCAGTCAATCAAGAATCCTCATTATCCTCAGTATGTATCATGCTTATTCACCTCATTCCTTGTGTATGCAATTTGTATTGCCTTCACCTCTCTCTGGAGGCCCTTCCCCCTCTGTTGGTCTAATCTAAATTCTATCCATTCTTCTAGGCCCAGAAAGTCCTACTTATTCCAGGAAGTCTTGTTGACTAGATCCTATTCTGGTCTCTTCTTTCTCAGAACTCCTCAAGAACTCACCCATGTATGACAGACAGAAGACTGGAATCAAAGTCAAGAGCTTTCTCTGAATCATAATTTGACGCTTGCTTTCTTTGTGACCTTTGAGAAGTCACTTAAACTTGCTTACACTCAATTTCTTAATCTGTGAATGGGGCAAAATTCTTTCACTACCTCCCCCATAGTGACCATGTAAGAAAACTGACATACAGATTTTAATTGAAATGGGGATCATAGGGAGAATGAGCAGTGATCACTCACAGACTACACCATACAATTTAATACTTGCTTATGAACATGAGAACAATACTGTAGACTGTTTACAAGTCTCCTGGTATACTTACAGGGTCGTAATCAGAGGAAGGAGAGCGTTATACCTGGTAGAACTTTTGTTCAAATCCAAACTGACATTTCCATGCAGCATTACCATAGACAAAGTATTTAACTTCTCTGAGACTATTTTCTCAACAGTAAAATAGGAATGATAGCAATTCTTATAGCACCTAATTTACAGGGTTTTGTGCTGTTCAAATTAGACAATTTTGTTGTTGTTCTTGAACTGTTTCAGTTGCGTCTGACTCTTTGTGACTCCATTTGGGATTTTCTTGGTAAAGATACTTGGAGTGGTTTGCCATTTCCTTCTCCAGCTCAATTTACAGATGAGGAAACTGAGGCAAAGCTAAGTGACTTGCAGAGAGTCGCACAACTAGGGTCTGAACCCAGGTCCTCCAGACTCCAAGGTGTCAACATGTGCCACCTAGTACCTCAAAAGTCTCAGTTCAGTCTTAAACTATTAAAGCTATTGTATAGCAATAGCTTTGCAAAATTTAAAGCACTCTAAATGTTATTATTAACATTACACAATTCAGTCATCAATAAGCATGTATTAAGCACCTACTATGTATCAGGCACTGTGCTAAGTTCTAGGGATACAAAGAAAGAGAAAATGTTTCCCCCAACCTCCAGGAGCTTATAATCTAATTCACAGACCAATGACAAGGGGTTCACTGAATCAGGATCTCAGGGAATAGATGGAGCTGCCCCAAGTTATTGCTATGGGACCATACAAAATGACTCTGGGTACTGACGGCAAGCAATCTCAGTTCAGTCAGATCATAGAGCAAGCTCATAGCACAAAAAATAAAAGAAAAAGAAAAACAATCAATTTCTCCATATTAATGTCACTTCTGCACCTATAACTAATTAGTATGTTCTCTACCCTTTTTCTGAAAATATCTAATAAAATAACAATAATAAATGATAATTATGTTGATAATGATAATGAGTATTTATATAGTTCTATAAGGTTTTCAAAGTGATTTCTGAGTTATTTGCTATTTTTGTTTCTAAAAAGTTTTAGCTATATTGCCAAGCAAACTCATCAGATCATTTCTGGTTTTCCCTCTGGACTCCTGGATTGTCTCATGGCCAGAAAGAATTGGCAGGAATAATCATTGCTTGTTAAATTTTTTTTTCTCTCAGGCCATCTACTGACCCATGGTTCAACTCTGGGACACAGCTGCTGGGCTGGGACTGAGTCTTTGATCAGGATCTAGTTTCAAGCCATGACTCAGATTAGGTAGGTCAGAACAGGGTTAGAGCTCAGTCAAAGATCCGTTTAGGGTTCCACAACTGAGATTATCACCCTAAGCCTTCAAGGGCTGAATTCAAGGAGGAATGGTCAGGTTGATCAGAGAGGAAATGGAGAGAAGAAGATTCCATCCAGAGTCTTGTCTCTGGCTCAATGCTTTGCAGAGCCACCAAAGGCTACATCAGCAGGTCTTTCACAGAGCATGGCAATGTTGGGAAACAAGCGTGTTTCTTCAAGCAAAAAGGATTAATTCATCATCCTGAGCATATGGTCACCCATATGAGGCGGCAGCTGCCTCTTGGAGCCTGAGCAGACACTTGTTTTGGATGCTGAGCCCACCATCTTATCAGGACTTGAGCTGCCCACCCAGACTAGCATTCCAGCCTAACCCCCACCAGAAATGCCACATACATATTGACACACAAACACAATAACAGCCCGTGATGGCACCATGCTATAAGGTTTACAAAAGTGATACATTCACTTATGTCCCACACTGTCCCACACAATGTCCCACTCTGGTTATTAAACATACACACTGCATTGATACCCAGAGTAAGACAGAACATGAGGATCTATTGTTTCCTCTCATCTCTTTCTTTCACTTCTCTCCTTTTGTCCTCCCTCTTCCCCCTTCTCCTTTCTTCACTGTCTCTTTTTTCTTTACTTCTCTGTCTCAAATTCTATCTCCCCATGGCTGCCTCGCTGACTCTTTCTCTCTCCCTCCCTCGCTCCCTCTCTCTCTCTCTCTCTCTCTCTCTCTCTCTCTCTCTCTCTCTCTCTCATCTCCTCTCTCTCTTCTCCTCTCTCTCTTCTCCTCTCTCTCTCTCTCTCTCACACACACACACACACACACACACACACACACACACACACACACCTTTGTCTATCTATGTCTCTGTCTCTCCTCCCCTTTATTCTCTCTCTCAATTTCTGTCTCTCTAGTTCTCTGTTTCTGTCTCCATGGGTCTCTGTCTCTGCCTTTTTTTCTCCTTTTCTCCCTCTATCCTTCTCTGTGTCTGTCTCTCTATCTCTATCTTTGTCTCTACATCTGTGTCTCTCTGCACTCCCATTAAACATATATCACATCTGTGGTCTGGTTAACTCTACCCTAATGAGATGCTCCTTTGATCCATGTCTGGGCCAGTTATTGCCCCACAGACAATAACTGTTTCCCATTTGCTGACTGAGTCCTAACCTTTGGGCCAGCCTAAGCACCAAATCTGGGTACTGATTGAATCCTAACTTTGGACCCAGAGGAACAGACCCATCTGCCCTGAGTCAGTACTTGGGATATTGGCCGAAGAGATTTAGCAGACTACAAGTGCCATATGAGTCAGCAGCGCGAGAGCCAAAAGATATAATGTCACCTTGCTTTGCATGAACAGAAGCAAAGGATCCAGAATGAGAGAGGTGATGACTTCTCTGTTCTTTGCCCATTTCTCCCCAGCGTTGGACTCAGCCTGATCCTCTTCACAGACTAAGTCCTAACCACATCACCAGACATCTTTCAGGCAAGTGTTGAGTCACCACGTACCTGAGGAGAGCGTGAATAGCTTGGCTTAGCTCATCCCCCTGTTAAGGACATCATTTCCAGACTGGTGGAGACTTGGGAAGGGACAGGCAAGGAAAGAGGATGAAGGACAGCACACATTATATACCGGTGACCACCCCAAACCTGCACCAAAAGCAGATTTTTTTGCTTACTCACAAATGCTTATCATCAAAGTCCATGTTAGCAACATTCTCCTACTGTCTGCTAAGCTCATTTCTAAGACCTCAGGTCATAGTCATAGTATCTCAGAGATAGAAGACACATGGATGAATATTGAGTTCAATCATCTAGTTATAAAGATAGGAAAATCAGGACCTAGCAGGAGAGGGAATGTGCGCAAGGTCACACAGATCACTGCCAGATCACTGCCTACTGAGCCTGTCCTTCGTCCTAGCACACCCTCTTCTCTACAAGTTTTCCTGGTTTGGATAGATCATTTTGGAAATAGAGAGCACAGATTCAATTCACAAATATCTTTAAACTCTAGTTAAGGAAGTAAGTCTGTTGTGTGGTCAAGCCATAGCAAAGGGATTATAGATTTTTCAGCATTTTGAAATTAAACACCTTCCTATCTCCTCTTGGATTCTAGACAAATAAGATCTGCTATTGCAGTAATACAAACCAAACTCCTTTATTCTAGATTCAAAGCCCTCACACTTTAGGAAAAAAAAAACATCATTTTTGTACCTTATTTCATGTTATTTACTTCCACTTATTCTAATATGACACCACCCAGAATATTTAAAAACATTGTGTGCTTCCCTGATGTTTCCTCCCCATTGAGGAAACTCCTCTTTAATCTCTACCTGTTACTCTCAGCATCTATATCACTATCTTGAATATTCTCATCCATCAACTGAATTCCCAACAAATATGGCATGGAGATGACCATAGCTTTTTAGAAGTGATTCTTATCGGTGATTGCATAGTTAGTGTATACCAGAGCCAGAAGTGAAGGTCAAGGCTGTTGCAAGCCTTGCTATTGCATCACGCTAGCTCTATGCATGGATGAAATCTCCCTGAGAGCAGGGACCATAACTAATTTAGCTTTATGAGCCATTCCACGTATCTCATCCCCATACAACAAGGGGTCATGCACAGCATAGGTGCTTAATAAATGCTTATTGAAACAAATGTTCTTCCTTATAAATGGCATTATGCTAATTGTGTCACCCTCCAGAATACTGCAAAATCATCTCAATAAAATCCAAAAAGTGCTCAAGAGATTAACCTAGATAAACAAAGTGGATGAGAAACATATGTTGCTTAGATTGTGCCAGGTAGTTAGATTAGCAGCCCATTAGTACACAGATACAAAGATATAAGAGATTGGAGATTAGTTAGAATACAAACACACTACATATGTGTATATATGTGTGTGTGCATGTGTATGTATGTATACAATGTGTATATCTGGTATATGTATATATGTATATATAGTGTGTGTATATATATATGTGATGGATAGATACATACACATAATACATAATAGATACACATTAACCAATCTCCATAAAACATAATATATATCCATTACCCAATCTCCATTCTCCTTTTATCTATATACGAATGGTCTGCTTATCCAACTGTATGTCACAATCTGAGCAATATAGATTTTCCATACATAATATATGTATGAATAAATGCATGCATATACATGTATGCATTCATGTGTGTATACTTATGTGCACACACACATATATTGGACAGGCACTGCAATGAACAGAATAAAACTAAAAATTGTTGCATCTATCTCTGGTTGATACATGCAGATGCAGGGTATTCACAATGAGCTCATCTTGGGAAGTGAGAGAAAAGACACCATCAAAGGCTTGTATGATGGAAAATAAGGTGGGCTGGTTATCGGATAATGAAAAGGCCTCCAGCACCATGGACAGATCCTCCAGGAAGCAGAAGTAGAAAAGCACAGTGAATAGTTGTCAGCAAGGGGTGACTTCTAATTCTGCCTTAGATAATTACTCACCTTTCAAAGTTTCAGTTTCTTAAACTGCAAAATGAAGGAAGTTCCTTCTAGTTTTAATCTATGGTGCTATGATTTGTGGAAAGATAAGAGCCACCCATGATAAGATAACACAGATAGATTGCAGTTTGTGGTAATGGAGTACCCATTCCTCACCCCAGCAAGACTCAGTAAAGTAGAAAGGCAGCTTGATACATAGCAGAAGTGGCATAAAGCTTTGATTCAGGAAGTCTAATTTTTTAAATCATGGCTTTTACACTCACTAGACAGAGCACCTACTTTTCCCTAAGCCTCAGTTTCTTTATCTACAGTATGGGGATGATTCTAGCCATACTACTTTCCTTACAGGGCTCTTGCAAGGAACAGAGCTGAATAAGGTAGATGGCACCTGGCATCACAAAAATCAGTGCTATTGAATGGGAGTTATCCAAGAAATGAAGAATGATTATTCAGATCTCAAGGTCATCATGTCAAGAACCCCTTCAAAGCTGAGTCTGGTTAAATGCTCCAAGCCCCTCAAGGCTTCTGGTGTAATTGCTGGTATGCTTCTTCTTTTCATTATAAAATGCCAGCTAAGCTAGTGAAGTGAACTGGGGCCTCCAGGTGTCCTTTGCCATGGGCCCAGGGACTCTCTGAACTACATAAAATGTGACAGTGTTCCCTGCTGTGGACAGGACAGATGGGCTTTTTATCTACAGAAGAAAGACTAACAGCCATGGAACATATGGTACATTTAAGGAGGTGTCCAATTGGCTGGAGAAGGGGAGGGCAAATACAAGGCATTTTCATTTTCTAGAAATAGTCTGGAATAATAAAGAGCTTCCTTCTCTCTAGCTGTTTAGTGTTTAGAAATAACTTCCCTCATAACAGTCCTATGGACAAGGAAGAGCAAATATGAACATTTTCTAGTTTTATAGAGGGGGAAACAAATTCTTAGAGTATGGAAATGACCCAAAATTCTTCCACTAGTAACATAAGTGCAATAATGATCCCAAGAAGAAATAGGATCAGAAAACAGAATCGATCCTCCTTTTACACTTTGTCCTTTCAATTTCCCAAGACTAACAGACCCAAGAACTATCCCATGGCTAATTCAGCTGAGGGAGAGAGGGACCATTTTAAGAAGTATCTGACTATAGGCTGTCTGTTCATATACAATCAACATACTGCCCTTCTCCCAATAGTTTAGAGAGAAAGAGAACAATTAGCACACACCGCCCTTTCAACACAACATACATACACATATGTGCATATACATACAGATATGGACATATGTATGCTTACAGATACAGACATACATATATAAGTACATATATATATGCACTCACATACATATAATACACACAGAGAAACATACATGCCATACACATACAGGCACACGGAAACACATGCCCACACATATACATACAAATATGCATAAACATATGTATTGCACAGACACAAAACACATACAAAGACATATATGCATATGGATACACATACAAACACTACATATATGCAGAGAAACATGTGCAAATACATCCACATATAGACACACATTCATATATAGACACACACAGACATATACACACAGAGAGAGGGTATGCTTTTTTTTTTTGCCTCTTTAGAGAAAATTAAACTGTTTTCCATCTCCTGTCTTTGGGCCTTTGCTCAGGCTGTCTCCACTGCACCCTTCCTTTTTACCACCTCTTCTTATCCAAGTCTTAGCCTGCCTGCTGCCTCTTCTGTGATACTTTTCTTGACCTCTCTAGTTGTTAGTCCTCTCTCCTTCTCGAATCACTATGCATATATTTACATTTACATATTTTACCACCATTCCCACCATCCCCAATAGAATATAAGTTCTTTGAAGTAAGAGGTTTTGTTTGGTTGTTGTCATTGTTTGTTTTTCATTTTCCCAATGCCTGGAAAAATTGGTTTGCATACAGTAGGTACTCAATAAATGCTTCTTGGATTAGATTGGGTTGGAATGGTTTGGAAAGCAGACAAGGAGGAAGAAGGGAACAAGGATTTATCTTTATATCTTTAATCCCTCCCCCCATTAAATGTTCATTTTTTAACATTTTTTTTCTTAATTTTGAGTTCTAAATTCTATCCATCCTTCTCTCCTCTTCTTGAGATGTTAATCAATCAGATATAGGTTATACATGTGCAATCATGTAAATAAAACATTTCCATATTGGTCATTTTGTACAAGACCACTTGAATAAAAGAAAAGGAATGAATGAAAGAAAGTGAAAAATAACATGCTTTAGTCTGAATTCAAACAATGTCAGTTCTTGTTCAGGAGGCAAATGGCATGCTTCATCAATAGTCCTTTGGAATTGTCTTGGATCATTGTACTATTGAAAATAACTAAGTCATTCACAATTCTTCATCGAACAATGTTGTTGTTACTGTGTCTAATATTATCCACTTTACATCAGTTCATGAAAGTCTTTCCAAGTTTTTCTGAAGTCATTCTGCTTGTCATTTTTGATAGCACAATAATATCCGGTTACAATCATAGGCCACAGCTTGTTTAGCCATTTAGCCATTCCTCAAATCAATGGACATTCCTTTGATTTCCAATTCCTAGCCACCACAAAAACAGCTGTTATAAATATTTTTGTACAGATAGGTCCTTTTCCATTTTTTATGTCTTTGGGATATAAACCTAGAAGTGGTATTGATGGATCAAATCACAGTTTTATGGCTCTTTGGGGGTATAGTTCCAAATTTCTCTCCAGAATGATTATATCAGTTCACAACTCCAGAAAGAGTGCTTTAGTGTACTAGTTTGTCCACATCCCCTCTAATAAACATCATTTTCTTTTTTCATGGTATCCATCATATTTCTCATCATATTAGCCAATCTCATAGGTGTGAAGCAGTACCTCAGAGTTGGGAAACAAGCATTTATTAAGAGCTCTGGGCTAAGTAGTTCTCTCATTGGATGGAACTGTTGATTCATCCACAAATCTGATCCTCAAAGTACTTTCTGAATTTCCCTTAACAGCAAACTCACCTCAACTCCCACTCTCCCCTTCCCTTATAAGTACCTATCTCCATAAAACAGGATATTCTGAACTCACTTCAGGCCCAGCCAGGTTCCCTTCCTGTTCCTAGCTGAAACAGGATAACCACCCTGGCATGGCCAGCAGATAACAATGTTCTCTTTGTGCTGGCGTAAATGAGAGTTTATGGGAATCATATAACCATCGGATAATGAACAAACTGTACTGGGAAACGAGAGAATTATGGGACTGTGGCACTGAAGAATTTCACAAACATGGAGTCAGGAAATCATGGAACCACAGAATCTCAGAACTGTGGAATTATGAAATTGTTGAATTATAGGTTCGTGGAAATAGAAATTTAGAATCTTGCAATCTCAAGACGGTGATTATAATCGTGGACTAGTTGAATCAGGATATTTCAAAATTATGGACTCATGGAATCAGAGTTTCTTAGAACAGTGGAATTGCAGAGTTGCCATAAACAACAATGAACATGTGTTAAGGACATAACGTATGGCCAGATCTGTGCTCACTCAGTGCTGCAGGGGAGATAAATATAAAAAAAAATTTTTTTTTTAAAACCTCAGCTTCTGACTTCAAGGAACTAAAAATCATTTATGAAAATAAGACATGTAATCTAAAAAAAAGATGGCTAACAAAAAAAGTGGTAAGAAGAGTAATATTAACAACTGATATTTACAAAACACTTTATGGTTTAGAAACAAGTTCACACAGATTCGCAGTGTCATATATTTAGAATTATACACAGAAGTAGAAGGGACCTCAGAAGTCATCTAATTAGACTGAGAACTGAAAAAGAAATTTCCCTTGAACCATTCATGTTGAAACCCTTTCTGTCCGCCCACACATGCATTTGTCATGTCATGTTGTGTGTTATAATTATCTCTCTGTGTTATAATTATGCCTCTACCAGACAGTAAGAACTATAAAGTAAGGACCTATACCTTGTCTGAGCTTTGTATCAGCTTCCCTGTATCCATCACAGCACTCTGCACGCAATAGGCACTTTATAAATATTTGTCATTGTTCCCCAGTCCCTAAGGGCTGGTCATTCAGCCACTGAAGAGCTCCTGAGATAAACAGAAACTCAATACTGCAAAAGACACCACGTTCCATTTTCAATTCAATTCAATTTAATATAATTTATTTTATTTTATGTTTATTAATTTATTTTAACCTTAAATACAAAATCAGAAAAAAAAGCATTGCCATGTACACAGCAGAATGTAAGAGAAGATTCAAAATATACAACAATAATTTTCCATTTCAAGAAAGCCCATATAATAAACACTACCCATTCTGAACAGTCCATCTTTTCTTTTCTCTCTTAAGTTTTCTTTTGTTCTCTGTTGTGCACTTTTTACTTTGTTCTTTTTTTCCCTCTTCCTCCCACCCTCCCCCAAGAAGTCAACAATTAAGTGCAGATATATGTGTGTATGCATTGTGCATGTATATATGTACACACATGTACATATATACATATATATGTGTACATGCATATATACATGTGCACATAGATATACTTAGATATCTACATCATAGATACATACTTTCATATGTATCTATGGAAGACTGTACTATCCTTTTCCGTCCTCTTTCTTTGAAAGTGGATAACATCTTCCTTTATAATTTTGATACAATTTCAATTCAATTTCAATACAATTCAATAAAATGCAATGTTTATTTAGTGATTATTGTGTATGTCCCTAGTGTCCTACTGGGTCCTCAGGCATTAAGGACACAGAATCAAAAACAAAAATAAACAGTTCCTGTACTCTCTAGGTTTTATTCTATTGGTGGAATACAACATGTGCACAGGAGAGTATGACACAGGGCTAAATGAGAAGGGAAACAGCCCTAAAAATGGGGAAGATGAAGGAAGGTTTCCTGGAGAGGCAGAAAATGAGTTGAACCTTGATGGAAAATAAAGATAATGAAAAGCAAACAATGAGAAGGGAGCAGACTCACTGAATGATGTGGGAGTAGAGGTTGTGCAAATACATAAAGGTTGGGGGTGGCATAACAAGAGAATAGGAAATAGTCATCTAGCTCGGTCAGAACATAGAGTTTATGAAGATGAGTAACATGAAAAATGACTGGAAAAGAAGCTTGGAGCCATTTTCTTAATTTCTTGAATGCCATTCTAAAGGATGTGTATAGGATCCTAGATGCCATCAAGAACTTTTTTGAGCAGAGAAGTGACATGGTCAGAACTATGGCTTAGAAGGGCAATTTTATAGCAACTGTAATGGATAAATTGGAGAGGGAAGACACTGGAAACAGGGAGTCCAATTTAAAAAATTATTGCAATAATCCAGCCAGCCAGTCAGTCTGTAAGCATTTATTAAGCAAAGACTATATGCCAGATACTGGGCTAAGTGCTGGGAATACAAGTCTAACGGAAGAGACAACAAGCATTTGAACAACTATGTACAAACAACAGGCAGACAAAATAAAATGCTTTAATGAGTAGGGAAATGGCATTAGCATTAAAGTTAGCTGAAAAGGCTTCTTGTTGAAGATGGGATTTTATCTGTGACTTGAAGGAAGAAGGCAGGAGGTGGAGATAAAGAGGGGGACTCTTGGGGTGTGGAGA
Organism: Notamacropus eugenii; assembly: GCF_028372415.1. Classification (NCBI taxonomy): domain Eukaryota; kingdom Metazoa; phylum Chordata; class Mammalia; order Diprotodontia; family Macropodidae; genus Notamacropus; species Notamacropus eugenii. Next base: position 92,107,437 of record NC_092875.1, on the reverse strand, counting down.
ACCACCCAGTAAAAAATGCCCATAGTCTAGAGCTGTTTTTTTTTTTGTCCAATGAACAGTGATCACAGAGTACATGGGGAGAAGGGTTTAAGAAGACTGGAAAGGTAGGAGGGGGCCAGGTTGGGATGGACTTTGAATGTCAAACAGAAGATTTTGTATTTGATCTTAGACATGATAAGAAATCACTGGAGCGTATTGAATGAGGGAGATGACATGGTCAGATCTGTGCTTTATGAAGATTTATTTGATAGTTGAGTGGAGGGTAGACTGGAGTTCGGAGAGTTCTAAGGCAGAGACCAGCCAGCAGGCTATTGTAAGAGTCCAGACGAGATGATGAGGGTCCTATACTGGGGTGGTAGTTGTATGGATGGAGAAATATTTGTTGCTCTTGCTCAAAGGCCATTCAGTCATGTCTGACTCTTTGTGGCCCTTTGTACCATACTGTTCATAGGTTTTCGTGGCAAAGATACTGGAGTGGTTTGTCATTTCCTTCATCAATGGATTAAGGCAAACAGAGGTTAAGTGACTTGTTCAGGGTCACATAGCTAGTAAATGTCTGAGGCCAGATTTTAACTCAGGTCTCCTGACTCAAGGCCCAGCACTCTATCCATTGAACTATCTAGTTGCCCCTAGGAGAAAAATGGAGTAGCTAGATAGTGCAGAGGATAGATTACCAGACCTGGAATCAGGAAGACGCGTCTTCTCAAGTTAAAATCTGGTCTAAGACACATATTACTTGTGACCCTGGACAAGTCACTTAACCATGTTTGCCTCAGTTTCCTCATCTATAAAATGAATTGGAGCAGGAAATGGCAAACCACTCCAGTATCTTTGCCAAGAAAACCCCTAAAGGGGTCATGAAGAGTTATATAAAACAACTTAACAACAACAAAAGAGAGAAATGGAAAGATTCATTTCATTTCTTTTCTATTGTAAGCATAGAGTTGACAGGACTTGGTAATGAATGAGATATGGAGGGATGGAAGAAGAAGAATCAGGGGCATCACCTGTTCCTGGGTGATTAAAAGGCCGAAAGCAGCCTCAAAAGAAATAGGAAAGTTTGGAAGAGATTCAGAATTAGGAGGAAAATTAATGAGCTCTGTTCTGAACATGTTAGAGAAACCATAATTGTTAGGGAATTCTGACTTATTTGGAGTAAAAAAATCTACCCTCTGTGCCTTTTTTCTCACTATCCCCTCCCCCATTCCTCTCATCTCATTTTTCACTCCTAATTCTGTCTTCTAGGTATGAGCAGTACATGTTTAATCATTCCTCCATAAGAAAAACCTTCAAGTACTTAAAAGTAGCTATCATGTGTCTTCTAACTCTTCTTTCCTTCAGAGTAAGAGGCTACAGTTCCTTCAACCAATTCTCACAAGGAAATTCCAGTGCTTTCACCATCCTGGGTACCCTGAGCTGGCTTCCTTCCTACTTAATAATAGCTTCTTTAAGTGACGCTCAGTCAGAGTGGAACATCAGTCTCCCAAGGTGATCTCACCAGGGCAAAGTACATTAGGAATAGCACTCTCTTCATTCTCAACACTATATTTGCTGTTAATGCAGTGAAAAACCACATTATTTTGGGGGGGATGTCCTATCACACTGTTGTCTCCTGTTCAACTAGCAGATCATGGTTTCTAATGTCATTCATTAAGCTTGTTCCGAAACCAGTGTGACATGGTCAAAATAAAACACCCTATTGGGGGTCTGGGAGTCTGAAAGCCTGCGTTTAAAGCTTTTCCAGTGATTCCCTATGTGATCTTGGGCATAGTGCCTGGCACATAGTAGAGACTAATGAATGCTTGCTGACTCTCTTTCCCTGAGCCTCAGTTTCCTCCTTTGTTAATTAACATATCCATGTAAATTATCTCTAATGTGAATTCCAGCTATAGAATTCTATATCATATTGGAGGAAGGACATTGACCAATAGATGCACATACAGAAAAAGGCAGTCAGGATGTCAGTGAGTTATGCCATGTGAGAAAGAATTGAAAGATCCATAAAAGTGCAACTAAAATGCTGCCAGCTCCATTAAGCCTTCCTTTGAAAACACTTCAAAGTTAGGAATAATTAGTAACTTCCTAAAGAGCACTGGCAAAGGAACAGGATTTGAACCATGGCTCTATTGCTTACTTTCTGTATGATGTGAGGCAAGACAATTTCCCTCTCTTTGCCTCCCTGGAGGAGATATAAGACATGTAAGGAAGTAACAACCTGTCCAGGTCTGAATCCTTTGATACTATAAATTCAGATATGGACTGAACTTTTGATTTCATTAGCACAAGGAACTCCCAGATGAGGAAAGACCCCCTACCAAAGCTGGTCAGCACCTCTCTACAATTAATAGTCTCAGAGAATTGTTGAAAGCAGAGGTGTCAAATACATGGCTTAGAACACCAACTACTAGACCAAATTATTATGCAATTGGAAAATATTTAAGCAAACAAATAAACAAACAAACAAACAAATAAATAACAAATGAGATATGTAAAACTAGATTTTAAAACTGAGTCAGTAAGTGGCCTCCAGGGATCTTCATGTGCAGTTTGTTGACCCGGTTTCTATTTGAGTATCATACTTATTTATGAGTTTATCCCAGAGGCCTGAAACTTAAATGAGTTTCCTGAAGGGGGGGGGACACATCTCCAGTCATTCTGATCTATATTTAGCCATTGGACCCTGATGGCTCTGAAGGAGAGAGTAAGGTTGGTGACTTTACACAGTCCTGCCTCACTTAAATCCAATTCACTTGCATGTCATGCCACCTCCCTGATGTCATGTTCCTTCAAAACAAGGGACAAACAACAACAATGACTTTCTTACAATCATAGATCTAGTGGGTGTCAAAGGCAGGACCTGAGTCCAAGCTCTGAGACAGGGTTGCTATCAACTGCCCATGTTGCCTGTAAATCCTTTAAATGAAAAGTTTTCTCATTACTAGCATCATCACCAAGGGAAGCATCATGATTTAATGCAGGGGTCCTTAAGCTTTTCTGTATAATGAACTCCCTCTGGCAATGTGGTGAAGTCTATGGACACTTTTTCAGGAAAAAAAGTCTTTAAATACATGAAATAAAGTACACAGAATTACAAAGGAAACCAATCATGTTGAAATACAGTTGTCTACATCTATATTTATATAGATACGCAATGCAATAAAAATATAATATCTGCATATATATTATATCCACTTTGTTTATATATATATATATCTCCAAGCAAAGTGGGATTTTTTGTTGTTATCTTTCTGGAAATTCAATTTCCCAGGCTCATTGAAAATATCTGAAAGATTCATCTCATTTGAACCCTGATAATTCGCAGCTGTGCTGAGTCACATAGGTTTTGTGCCTATAGGGTCTGAGCCAATCAGGGATTGAGTCTTTGTTATATATACTGGGAGGTTGGTATTTCGCTTTGGGGGTTCATTTATAAGAAGGACCTTTTGATTTCCTGGATGGGATTCTGAGTAGCCATTTGATAAGAGCCTCTGGACTACTCAGATGTTGGTGGTGTTCCCCCATCTGGATGAATGGGGGTGGTTGAATTACTTGGTTCAGACAGGAGGAGCCCTGTCTGTTGACTCTCTCTGCTAATTTTTCTATGTTTCACTGCTTGTATTTTCTCCATGTTCAGGGTGCTGACCTTTCCCCTGAACTAGTGAATGACTTACATATGTTTAACTAAAGTTGGATTGTTAAACTCTTTGAAGCTGTCTTTATAAAGTAGCTCAAAGAACCTGTGCTAAAAGTCCACCCTGTGTGCTGCTGTGGTTGCTAATATAACAGGTTGGACAGACAGACAGACAGACAGACAGACAGACAGACAGACAGATAGATAGATAGATAGATAGATAGATAGATAGATAGATAGATAGATAGATGATAGATAGATAAAAAGATAACAATTTCCTGGACCCTGATTAAGAATGAGTAGTGTTAGAATAAGGTCTACCTTATAGTCAGGACACTTGGGTTCAAATCCCAGATCTGACATTTAGCAGCCCTGTAATCCTGTGTAATATCCTATAGGTATGATATTACTTGCACAATCTACCTCAAACTACTATTGGGAGAGGACTGTTTTTCAAATTTCTAAGTTCTATAGAAAACTGATTGGAAATAGGGGCTAGAGCTATGATTTCATTGATAGAGGGAACCTTCAGAGGAGGAAACTACCTCCACCAGTGCAGGTCATCACCTTCTCAACTTACAGTCTTACAATTTACAGATCATGGGTCATCCTGGGTCTTTCCTTTGAGAAATGAAAAGAAATCCTTCTATCAATTATGTGTGTTATGTGTGTATATATATGTGTGTGTATGTATATACACACATATATGTATATATACATGCATATACATGCATATGTATATTTCTATATAATTTATAAATTATATATTATTATAGTCTTCTATTATTATTAATTATATTGCTCCAATTATTGAGGTTTCACAAAAGCCTCACATCAGATCCTGGGCTTTGAAGGTCATCATGGGAATGGGGGTGGGGAATTCCTGAGTGCCAGTGCCAGAGCTACAGTTAAGATGGCAGCTGCTGTCAGCCTCAGCACTCTCCCAGTGACCCCATCCCACACCCCTTTAGAGCTACCCTGATTCTGCCCTGTGGACCTAGCCTTCCTGAACTCTTCACTCCTGCACACCTGCTCCAGACCAGGCAACCCTTGGCTGACCTGAGGATAGGAAAATGTGCTGACTTTGAGACTGCTGTTCAATGTTGCCTCAAAGTCAGAAGGAGCTTGATTTGGGTTTAAAGCAGGCCCTGCTGGGGTTGATTTGGATGGAGTCATGATCCCAGAGCAGACACTGAGAGCTCAGTTCTGCCTTCTCCTTCACTTCAAGGGACCTATTCATAGGCAGAATATGAAAGTCTCTATGTGGTGGATTATAACAGTTTTTAGGAACCCCTCCTCACTACCCCCAAATCAATGAACACAGAATGGAAGAGCTAAAAAGGACCTTAGACACTATTTTTTCCCAAACCTTTCATTTTGCCGATGGGAAAAATGAAGCCCAGACAGGATAACAACTTAGTGACTTGTCCAAGGTCAAACTGCCAGTTGAACTGCAGGAATAGAATATATTCTTCATGACTCCCAGTCAAATGCTAGAAAACACTTTAGGGAACAAAGTAGAGAATGTCAGACTGAAAGAGACCTATAGTCTCAGAATGTTAGAACTGAAAAGGATTTTAGAGTACTTAGAGTAAATAAATGCACAATGGGGAAACAGATATTCAGAGATAAGTTATTTGCCCAAAGTCGAGTCAGTGGTAGAGTTAGTACTAGGCTCAGGTCCCCTGCTTCTCAGCTCTGGATATTCCTACAAAATATAAAATATGGTCACTGCCATCAAGCTGCTTATCATCTAGTTGGTGAGATAAAGAATGTGAGGTGTTCCATTATTCATTGACATGATGTATGAGATGCTGGGAATAGCACAAGATCAAGTCAGAGAACCTGAGTCTAAATCCCAGTTCCACTATTTACTCATTGTGTGATTTTGGTCAAGACACTTAATCTGTGTAGACCTAGGTTTCCCTTTCTGTACTTTAACCACAAGGTGGTGCTATTAACACTAGCCTGATTCTGGCATTATACAATCCTACACTCAACCTAATGGCTGTGCCCTTGACTCAACACCAGAGCAAGTATGGAGGAGTGCCACGTTCTCTGTGGTTCTCAGAGAGATGGTGATCTCTGTCCCCTAACTCTTACTCTGTATAGGCCGTAATTACTCATTTCACTAATCAAGTTGACAACAAGTCAACAACTTAGTAATTGCCTATTATGCGTCAGGTGCTATACCTAAAACGTGAGGATACATAGAAAAGTCAAAAAAAAGTCCCTGACCTCAAGGAGTTCACAGTCTAGTGGAGAAGATAACATGAAAAACAATTATATACTAGATAGACAGATTAGATAGATAGATACATAGATTATATAGATAGAGATATCTAGATAGATATCTAGATTTATATATACACAGAGAGATGTATATATGTATGTATATTCACATGTATATATACACATATATGTATGCATGTGTGTATATTTATATCTATATGCATATATGTGTGTACATATATGTATGTGTATATGTGTGTGTTTATATATGTATATACACATATGACTGACTGGAGACAATATCAGAAAAAAGGGTGCCAAGGTTAAGGGGTGTGGTGATTGTGGATTTATTCAATCAAGATCTTAACTTAAGCCCCTAACCACTGAAAAACCTTTACCATTTTCCCTAATGACTGCTGAATTTCACCACACCCTGGACTCATAAGCAAGGCAAAGTCTAGTCTGCCAAATTAAATACAAGACAAGAATGCTAACTAAATATAATTTATTTATTCATAAACAAAGATTGAACTAGAGAAATAAAATCATAATTTATTTAAATACTATTACATGGCTGTATCCATAGGTTGAGGGTTGTAGTAGAATTAAGACAATGGATTTGGAGTCTTGAAGACCTGAATTTAAATCCTACCTTAGACAGTTATAAAGTATATGATACTAGACAAATTACTTAAGATTTGAAAAAAAAACTTTAAAAATAATAACAGATCATATTCACATAGCATTTTACAAATATTATCTCATTTTATCCTCACCACAACTCAGAGAAGTAAATGCTATTATTATCCCTATTTAATAGATGAAGAAACTGAAGTAGAAGGAAGCTAAGTGACTTGCCCAGGGTCACATAGCTAAGAAGTGTTTGAGGCTAAATTTGAATTTAGGAACTCTAGGTTCAGCATTCTGTCCTCTTCTCCACTGTGTCTCCTATCTATACAAGAATAGTAGTTCTTTGAGGTCAAGGATTATCTCCTTTTGCTTATATTTATACCTCCTGTGCTTAACACAGTGCTTGGAACTTTTTATTGTTCAGTTTTCAGTCCTCTGATACTTCATAACCCCATCTGAGGTTTTCTTGGCAAAGATACTGGAATGATTTGCCTTTTCTTTCCTTCTCCAGCTCATTTTACAGATGAGGCAACTGAGGCAAGGGGGATTAAGTGACTTGCCCAGGATCACAAAGCAAGTGAAGTGGTGAGGTCAGATTTGAACTCAGAAAAATGAGTTTTGCTGACTCCAGACCTGGCACTCTATCTATTGTGTCACCTGGCTGCCCTGCTTGGAACAAAATAAGTGCTTAATATGCTTATTGCCTTGCAAGCAGCCAGAAGAAACACTTTCAAATATAAAGGAAAGACAATTCGAACAACACAGAATAATTCTGTATTCACAAGACATCACCAGAGACAACTGAACACGATGTTCCCCCAAAGCAAAGGAAACCAAGCTATAGCCCGAAGATAACACAACCTACAGATCTGAGCTTAATCATCAGTGATTGGTGATAGGAACAAAAGATTGTAGGATATTAAATGTAGGTATAAAATGTAGGGTATTCCTGGAGAGGAAAGGAGGGAAGAAGTAAGTAGATTATTTAATTGAAGGTAGGGAAATTGAATTATCCAGTAGACTAATAAAATAAATTATCTCATGTTTATTGGTTATTGAGAGAGGGTTATAGGTCACCTAGGGCTAGCATCCAGAAGAAGGAAGCTATGGATAGTTTCCTTCTTACTGTCTGATTATCTCAGTTGTTTCCATGCTGCTGAAGAAGATTTAGCACTAGGTCAAAACCTTCTAAATTTTAGCACCCTGGGGAAAAGTCCCCTTCGTTCTTTCCTAAGTATGGCTCTATCCCCACTTCTCTTTTCAGACCTGCCACAGATCTGTCATCACCTCCCTGACCTGAAACTCCCCTTAACTGAACCATTCCTCTGAGTTAGACAATAAAGTCAAGGGTCCTTTGAAAGATATATTTGTGTGCTTTAGAAGTAGCAAGAATGCCCTGTAGAAAGTGGCTGGTCATCTCTCATTGGTTCCATGATGATAGCACCAGATATTTTTATACATCTTCGAAGTTTTCAAGACATTATATCAAATGTATAGGGTTTAGTGTTGGAAACTCCTCATTTTAAAGAAAACTGAGACCAAATTAAGTGACATGTGCAAGGTCAAATAAGTGGTAAATGGCAGAACCGAGATCCAAACCTAGCTCCTATGACTCCAAATCGCATTCTCTTTTCACTCTATACTACATTTCTCCCATTTTAGAGATGAAAAGACTGAGTCCTAGAAAGAGTAACTTAACTATTCAGCTCATAAATGGCAAGAAATGAGATTTGAAACTGGGTCTGACTTCACACTCAGTTCTTTTTTCACTAGAACATGCTACCATCCCCATTTTCATTTCTTCCCATTCTCTCCTCAGTCCTTCTTCCCCTAAAATATATTCTTCTTTATAAAATGAAAATCAATGGGGAAATGGAGTTTGAAAGGCAACATTTTTGTTTTGGTGCCTACTTGATAGAAATTCCATGTTCTGAGGGAGTTCTTCAAAGTAAGTTAAAAAAAAAAGTGCTCATTTCAAGACACTTAGACAGCACTGTCCTTCCCCAGGAAGAACTTCTTTAGACCAACATTGGGAAGTTCAAAGTCCAAGTAAAAGATAAATTAAAATTGAGTCAAAGGTGGAAACCTTTAAAAATGAAGGGATGTTGGATCTCTGTTTATTGCAAATGCCTCTACTTGAATCACTTTCCATATTATCCCTGTGGCTTAAGTCTCTATTTATCACCAAGGCAGTTGAAGGGAGGGCATTCCATTCAATACTACCTAATGTAATTAAACACAAATGTATTAAGAGCTTACTGTATTTAAGACACTGTGATGGGCCCTGATACCAGAAAATTTAAAGTATACTAGTCCTTGACCGCAGAGAGTTTACATTCAACCGAAAGAAAACCCCTAAAAGTTGAGTAGCCAAGTGGATTCCATTGAAGAGTTGTATATTTCCTTTGTTTTCATTTTTGTTTTCTCTGCTATATTTCAGCTAGACTGAACTATGTAAAAAGCCTTTCCTGAAGTCCAACAACAGTATGCTGATGAGGAGGCGATCTGATGAACTTAGAAAAATCTGCCTCCAAGTAATAGGCAGTATTGTCATGGAGAAAAGATTTGTTTGTGTGTATCCCTGGACAGAAAAATTAGGAGTAATGGGGAAAGTTACAGGGAAGCTGATTTATCTCAATAGAAAGAACTTTGCAATTGTCATCAGAACTACAGAATTTCAGAGTTAGAAAGAACTCTCTAAATCATCTAGTTCCAATCTATACTTGAATAAAAGTCCTTTTTGCTACAGTATTCCTTTTAAAAAATGTATAGAATCAAACAAGCATTGCCATAACATAGTGCAATAAAAAGATGATTGTACATAAAATTGCAAATTCACTATACATAACTTGCTATTCGTTTCAAAATACAACAAAATTATCATGTAAATTTCTTCTTTTTTTACCCTTCCCTCCCTCTCTTACCCTAGAGATGGCTACCATTAGATACAAATAGGTATATATGTATGTATGTATGTATATGTAAAATTATTCTATACATACTTCTACTTATCAGTTCTTTCTCTTGATGCAGATACGTTCTTTATAGTTAATTTGGATATCTGTAGTAGACAAAATAGCTCATTTGCTCAAAGTCATTCTTAAAACAATAATTCTGTGATTATATACAATATTCTCTTGGTTCTGCTCATTTCCTCATTCATTATTTCACGCAAGCCTTTCCATGTTTTTCTAAAATCATTAAGCTCATCATTTCTTATAGCACAGTAGTATTCCATCACGATCATATGCCACAACTTGTTCAGCCATTCCCCAGCTAAAGGAATCCCTGCAATTTCCAGTTCATTGCCACCACAAAGAGAGCTGCTATAAACATTTTAGAACATATAGAACAGTATTCCTGACAAGTGATTCCCCAAAGTTTTCTAGAAAACATCTAATTATGGAAAAAGGAAGGAAGGAGGAAAGAAAAGAACATTTATTAAACACCTACTATATGCCAAGTACTGTGCTAAAAACTTCACAAAGGAAAGAAAAAGAGAGGAGGGAAGAAAAAAAATTTATTAAGTGCCTACTATATGCCAAATACTATGTTAAAAACTTCAGAAAGAAAGGAGGAAAGAAAAAAAAACATTCATTAAAATCTACTATGTGCCAAATACTGTGCTAAGAACTTCACGAATATTTTTTTCAATATATTTTGTTTTGTCAAATATTTCCCAATGACATGTAAAAAATCTTTTAACATTTTTTAAAAGTTTGAATTCCGAATTCTCTCCTTCTCTCTCATCCCTCCCCCCTCCTTGAGAAGGCAAGCAATACAATTATTATCTCATTTGATCCTAACAACCCTGAAAGAGAAGCATTATTATGATTCACATTTTACAGTGCAAAAAAAAAAAAAAACTGAGGCAGACAGAGGTTAAGTGACTTACTCAGGGTCACGCAGTTAAGAAGTATCTGATGCTGGATATTAACTCAGGTTTTCCTGACTCCAGAACCATCATTCTATCCACAGTGCCACCTAGCTGCCTCGAGGCCACCCATTCAAGTTTGGGGCAATTTTGTTTCTTAGGAAGTCACTCCTGACATCACGGCTTTCATTCATAGCTCCTACATCTGAACCTTGGAGCTGTCTAATTAGAGCTGTCTCATAACTAAATATATATCCTTAACAACTAAATAAATAGCTCCCACTTCTATAGCATTTCTTCTGATTTAAAAAATAAAGTTTTTCTTTAACCAACCCTCTCCACCTCATTGATCATGCAGTGGCACTAAGAGATTAACTGATAGTGAACTCTCCATGACTGGAGGTATTCAAGTAGAGCCTGTTAGTGATCTTGTAGAGGGAAAGTAACTGGGTAAGACGAAGGGTGGAGAAAAAGAAATAGGGGAGGTGCTTCCAGGAACAGAGATTTCCCGGCAATTCCCAGACTGGCATCTCAGAGGGACTAAATTCTTCACCTCCTCAATCTGGCTAAAAGCCTTAGCTTTCTCTGAGGGCCGTTCCCTTGTTTCCAAACTAACATTTGTGATTTATAAAAGACTCCATGTCATTCCCTCCTGGCTGGTCCACACAGGGCCCATGCTTCTCACACCTACAGTTCTGAAGTGTTAAATCCAATTTTCTCTGCAACACCTCTTCGAGCCTGAGTCCAGGGGAGAAATTATCCAACAGCCAGCTTTGACCTTCAGGGCCAGCCTTACACACAGCTGTAAAGTTGAAGAGGTATATCCTTCCTCCACCTACTTGCCACTTCCTGAGATTCCTTCCCACCTTTGGGGGTGCCCCTCCAGCTCACACCACATTTCACCACTCTATCCCATTCCCTTTATTCCCACTAATACTACCCTAGACAAAATCTTCCTATCCACCTGCCTAGATGACTGCAATATTCTCCTAATGAATCCTCCTTTCTCTCACTCTCCCCCTTCTAATTCAACCTGTGATCAGGATGCCAGAATAATCCTCCTTCTGTACAAATCTGACCATGCCACATCTCTGCTCAAAAATCTTCATTGGCTGAGACTCCTTATGGTCTCGTGGGTAAAATTCATATTCCTCAGACTGGCTTTTAAAAATCGCTCTAGTACTTAACTCTAAACTACACTTACAGCCCTATTTCACAAGGTTCCTTTCCATAGTGCCAAGTCCAGAAACCAAGTCCTGAAGGTATTAAACCTTTCACATCTGACCTCAGCCCCACAAAGTGATGTCATTTTGGTGCTCTTTGAGAATGAAGGACAACAAGCAACTTGCTTCCATCCTAGTGTTCCACTCTCCTAATTAGTAAATCCAACACTAAACATAGATTCCATGTTGATGACTCACAATCAAAAGGAAACTCACTATCTCTCAGAGCACCCCATTCCATTTTTTATATTGTTACTAGTGATCATGCTGCTACATAAATATGTTCTATTTTCCCTACCTCCCCTTCACTACTATCTACTTTTCCAGTTCTAACACCATGATCAAATCAATTCTTGAAAAGGTTATGTCAATCTGCCTCCTTATGACTATGGGCTTCATGTGGCTCAAGCTGTGGGCTGGATCAAAGCTCAAAGCAGTTCACATGTGCCTATTAAGGGGCAGGGAAGATCTTCAAATTCCCTTAACATTACTTGCCACAAGACTCACCCCATTCCAGTCTATCCTTCATTAAGCCACTAAGGTGATTTTGCTAAAGTGCAGGTCTATGTTCCCCGTCCCACACACTCAATAAACTCCAGTGATTCTCTATCATTTCTAGGATCAAATACGAAGTTGTCTGGTTTTCAAAGCCCTTCATAACCCACCTTTCCAATCTTCTGACACCTTATACCTCTTCTCTCCTCTGCCATATACTCTTCAATCCAGGCTTCCTTGTGGTCCATAAACAAAATGTCCCATCTCTAAGCTCCAGGAATTCTCTCTGACTGTCTTCCATGCCTAGCACACCCTCTCTCCTCATTTCCATCTCTTGGATTTCCTAGATTGCCTCAAGTCCCAAATAAAATTCCATGTTTTCCAGGAAGTTTTTTCCAACCATCTTATTTCTGCTGCCCACTCTCTCAATTATTTCCTATTTATACCGTATATAGCTTGTATCCATATATTTGTTTGTTTGTGGTCTCCATCATTAGACAATGAGTTCCTTGAAGACTTCTTTTGTCTCTTTTTCTATCCTCAACACTTAGCACAATGCCTGGCATATAGTAGTTGCTCAATAAATGCCTATTGATTAACTGATTTCTTGGCAGAAAGATTACGAATTAAAAATGTAGAGCCATACATTTTCAGACATGACCAATGTGAGAATTTGTTTTCCTGTGCTATGAGGATACATATTGGGGGTTTTATTTATTTATTTAAAATTTGCTTATTGGATGAGGAGAGAGTTAGAGGAACCAATTATTTTTTTTTAAATCCAAAGTATATTTATGGTATGATATGCCATATTTATTTCATTATATTTTATGGCCGTTGAGTGGTGTTGCTCTGCATTAGAACTTAGGTCCTCATTCAACTGCTGGAGAGAAGTGGTGGAAATAGATTTTATCATCTGGCTATTGAAAAGTATTTCAATGAACTGCCTTGATAAGGTAGGATTATAATTGATATGACCTTCATTGAGAATGAATGGGTAGTGTTTATTGAAAATATGATGTATAATGGACACATTATCCATAAGTGGATACCTTATGCATAGCATGCTATTGCTAAGACATATATGCTATCTAATAAAATAAATACCATAAAAAACAAAATAGATATCTGCCCCTGGGCATAATTTCCTTGCATGTATTGCTTCCCATCTCTATTAGGATTTAATTAAGCTCAAGTGCAGATACTGTCTTCATTTTTGTGTTTACCCCTCCTGTGATCCAGCACGGTGTTTGGCAAGTAGAAAGTGTGGAATAAATGACTTTTCTTCCATTTATTCATCCGTTCTTTGCTTCTAGGATTCCTCATCCAATTATTTCTCAACATCTCTTTATTAGAAACAGTATCTACAAAATCTCTTCCCCCTATCTGTTTTTTCCCTCTTAAACTAGGCAGCAAACACCAAAAACTCTTCTTAGAGACTTTGCCTTTGTTAAGCTTTGGGAAAATTGAAGATCATTATCTGGAACCAGAACTCTAGCCCAATGAGTCTCTCACCAACCAGGCAGAAATCGCACAGCTTCAGTTTTCTGCAAGCTGGCTGCTACTACTATGTGTTTCCTCAGACAATTCTTACAAAACTGCTTTTCTCCCATGCTGAATTTTCTGCCAACTTCCTTAATCTTTTCACCACAACAGCATCAGCCTCTGCCTACTATATCCTATCTTCTATATTTTCTGCCCCCATGGCTTAAATATCTCCTAGGATGCAGTAGTTCATCTTCCTCTTAAAATTTCGAAGTTGGCCAAGTTTCTATTAAGAAATAAACATTCCTTTTTTAAAAATCATACCTAAGTCTCCAAGTAGTTATATGGTTTCTATTTTTAGTTGTACCCTCATAAATCATATAATAGCTATACTCAAATGAGCTAAGGAGCCAAAAAGCAGAGCTCATAGCTCTGTTTCTACATGGTCCAAAAAAGAGCTTTAATGAGCTCCAATTTTTATCGAGGTACTCTGAATCCTGTAACAGAATCTTTCTTTCCTTTGAAAACATTTTTATCAACTTAGTATTTTACAAGTATTTATTATTTCTCTCTCCCCCCATGCATTCTCTTTACCCCCATGCTAAACAATACCAGAAAACAAAAATTTCAAAAAACACCAAATACAGACTAAAATACCAAATACTAAATAAATACTGTCAAATACCAAAATATAAAAAAATCCACAACAATGGTCAATACAAACTCTTGCATTTGGTAGTATAATTCATCTTTAGTCCTCTGGACTTGTGGTTTATAATTACATTAATGAGAGTTCTAAAATTATTTAAACTTGATTTTCTCTGTAGTGTTGCTGTTATGTAGATTATTATCCTAGTTTTCATTTTTCTCTGCATCAGTCCACAGAGGTCTTCCTTGTTTCATCTACAACTGTTCATGTCATCATTTCTTATGTAGTAATAATAGTTCACTGCATCCATATACCACAATCTGCTTAGCCATTCTACAATAGTGGGCACCCAAATAGTTTCCACTTTGGAACTACTACTAAAAGAGTTGCTATGCATATTTTTGTACATAAAGGTCTATTTCCTCTTCCTTTGATCTCTTTGGCATATAAGCCTAGTAGTGGATAGTTTGTTCAAAAGCTATGGAGTGTTTAGTAACTTTGGAGGAAGTATTCCAAATTGCTTTTTAGAGTAGCTGAAAAAAAGTATAATTTCACCAAAAATGCATCATAGTAGCAATTTTCCTGCAGCCCTTCCAATATTTGCCTTTTTTTTCCCATTTGTCATCTTTGCCAATTTAGTGAGTACAGAACCTCAAGGCTGTTTTAATCTGAATATCTCTACTTCTTAATGAGTTGGAGAGGCTAATTTTTTCCCCATGGTTATTAATAGTTTGGATTTCTTCCTTTAAAAGTATCCTTTGATGATTTATCCACTGGGGAATGACTCTTATTTTTATAAATTTTATAAAATTGAATCACTTCCTTATATATCTTAGATATGTACCTAAAACTTAAAATAACTTTTCTCAGTTACCTGTTTCCCTTCTCATTTCAACTCATATTATTTGTGTAAAAATTGCAAATTTTATGTAACTAAAATGATCAATTTTATATGTTAGGATTCTTTCTATCACTTCATGATGATGAACTAGTCCTTCCCCTGTCCATAAATCTGCCAAGTATTTTTTTCCTTGGTCCACTAATTTACTTCAAATCCTAATTGTAGGTCTGCCATGTCTTCATATGAAATTTATCCTTTTATTCAGTGTTGGAATTTGGACTGTACCCAGTTTCTGCCTTATTGCTTTCTAGTTTTTCCAGAAGGCTTTATCAAATAGTGGATTCTGACCCAGTAGTTGAGGTTTTTAGGTTTGCTGAAACCCATACTACTGTTTTCTCTTATTCCTATATGTTGTGTGCCTAATTTGTTACATTAATTACTATTTCTTTTTTAGCCAAGACCAAAATGTTATAATAATTGCTGCTTTGTGGTACAGCTAGAGATCTGGTACAGATAGACTCCTTTCTTTACCACTTTTTTTCATTATCATTCTTATTATTCCTGACCTTTATTTTTTGCAAACGAATTTCTTTATAATTTTCTAGATCTATAAAGTAATATTTGGACAGTTTGATTAGTATGGCACAGAATAAATTATTTTAAGTGGCACTATAATTTTCGTTCGTTGTTGTTAGTTGTTTTAGTCATATACAACTCTTTGTGACTTCATTCGGGGTATTCTTGGCAAAGATAACTAGAGTGGTTTGCCATTTCCTTCTCCAGCTCATTTTACAGATAAGGAATCTGAGGCAAACAGAGATAAGTGACTTGCTCAGAGTCACACAGTGTCTGAGACTGAATTTGAACGTAGGTCCTCCTGATTCCAGGCCTGGAAATCTATCCACTGTGCCACATAGCCACCTCATTAAAGATTTAAGGACAGGATTGTTGTTATTGTATCACTTCAGTTGTATCTCACTCTTTGTGACCCCATTTGGGGTTTTCTTAGAAAATATAATAGAGCGGTTTGCCATTTCCTTCTCTAGATAATTTTAAAGATGAGGAAACTAAGACCAACAAGGTTAAGTGTCTTACCTAGGGTCAAACAGCTAGTAAGTGGAGTCAGATTTTAACTCGGGTCTTCCTGACTCCAGACCCAGAACTCTGATCTATTGTGCCACATAGATGCCTTGTAATTTTTATTAAATTAACTCAAATTAGCCATAAGTAGTTAATATTTCTCTAATTATTTAGGTCTATTATCATCTTTGCAAAGAGTTTTTGTAGCTAGATTCACATAATTCCTGGGTATGACTCAGTAGATACTCTCGCAAATATTTCCAACTTCTATAGTTATTTTAAATGAAATATTTTCTTTCTAGCTCTTCCTGCTGGGATTTGTTGGTAATAAACAGGCATGCTGATGATTTATAGATTTATTTTATATACTGCAACTTTGCTGAAGTTATTGAATTAATTTTTGGTTGACTTCTTAGGGTTTTCTAAATAAATCACCATCGTCTGTAGAAAGCTATGATTTTTGTTTCCACTTTGAGCATGGTTAATCTTTTGATTTC
Organism: Notamacropus eugenii; assembly: GCF_028372415.1. Lineage (NCBI taxonomy): Eukaryota > Metazoa > Chordata > Mammalia > Diprotodontia > Macropodidae > Notamacropus > Notamacropus eugenii. The sequence continues at coordinate 92,090,800 of NC_092875.1, read as the reverse complement.
TTCTTGTCATTGCTACAATTGGCATTTTTCACATTATGTTAGATAGTAGTGGTAATAATGCACATTCTTGTTTTACCTTTGATCTTATTGGAAAGGCATCTAACCTTATATCTGATACATTAAATGCTAGCTCTAAATTTTAGGTAGACATTATTTACTATATAAAGGAAAGATCTATTTATTCCTATGTTTTCTAGAGTAGTTAACAGAAATGTGTTTTGGATTTTGTCAAAAAGCTGTTTCAATAGCTATTAATAAAACCATGGGGTTTTTTTTTTACTTATTAACCTGATTTATTGTATTTATATTTCATCTGAATCTGGTTTATTTTTTTTTCAAACTAACCACTCTCACTAATGGTTTCTTCACATGGTTGCAACAAAACTTGCTTCTTCTCCCACTTTCCTCCATCAGTCTTTCTCCTCCTCCTTTTTTTAAATTAAATCATTTTAGACAGATTTCTTTAGCCCCTTCACCATTAACTTCCAAGTTTAATACTTTTCAATGGCTTGAATTTCAAAACCTCCTGATATTCAGTGACTTACTTTTATATAGCAAAAATTCAAGGAAATCACAAATGAATGAATTATAAAAGTTAATTCTTAAAATTATAAAGTTCTTACTAGATACCAAGGCCTGGGCTAAACATTGGTCCTCAGGAAACAAAAAGAAAAGAGGAGACAGTATCTGCTCCCAAGAAGCTCCCATTCTCATCTAGGAGATAACACATATAGGCAATTTCAGCTACAAGTCATATGAAAAGGTCCCATGGTCTTTTGGGTTTAGTGGCAAATCAGATGGTAATACATCTTTTTAGTGTAATTTCCAGCGATTAAACCCTTTCTGATTTTGAAGCATTTGATAGTGCTAAGGACATCTGCTAAGAAGGCAGGGGCTGGTTGCTGTTGGTAGTATCTGGTCATCATCTGCTGTTAATGGTGGTGAAGATGGTGGTCCTTTTCTTTACAAGGTTGCTCTTCACAATGATAGCTATGGGGGCAGGGCTGGAAGCAAGTTTTTGCACGGGGAATGGGAGGAATAAGTGATATTCCCCAGACTCTTTAGTCCTAGGCTATCTTCATAAGAGTCTGTGAAGATGTAGTTGAGCAAATAATGGTGGAAGTGGTTTAACTTACCTGGTACATGCTGCTTCCTATTTCTCCTTCAAGATGCCTTTCTGCTTCAGCTAACCCAGCTTGTGCTGTAGGTGTTGGTTGGTAGGAAATAAATGGGGATGATCATGCCTTTCTTACTTCTGTGGATAAATGGCTATGAAAGCTGGGCTGGAAGAAAGGTCAGTGGTTGGGTAGAGGAAATAAAAAGTGCCATTCTCAAGACTTTTGAGTTTAACTACCTCTTTGTGGGATTGGTTAACAGTCAGCATTGATGGGATTGAGATTGCTGGGGCATTTCTCTAGAAGGTTTTTCTTCTCACAGATTTCTTCAGGGGCAGAACTGGAAACAGGCTGGTGGTCTGGGGGTGGAGGTGGGGAGGTGTTGCTATTTCTAAGACTTCAGTTCAAGGTCTTGAGCAATTTCTATAGAAGTCTGGTGGGAGACAGAGGTCAAGGTGATATTGACAGTTTGACTCACTATACCACCTCTTTTCTCTCAAATCTCAGCTGTGAAATCAACAGTCTTTTTATTTAGTCATCAGTCTTCAAACAGGGAGGTTTTCCCTCTTACATCTTAAAACAGTTACATTCAAATGAGCTATCCTACAGCTCTAGTCATTTATTAGTTCTCAAAATGATTCTTTTGCACTGTTTATGTCTGAAAACTGCATTTATTCATACCAGCATTTTATCAGATTTTAATTGTTAAAATTCTTTTCTCTGCACCCTTTATACATCAATTGTTTATTGTTCCCATAGAGAAGAGATATCACAGTAACATCCTTTATCAGAAGATATAAGCTTTTATATTTCTGTCACAATTAATTTTCTACCACCAAATGCCTGTATCCAACTGAAATTTGTATTTCTTTACATATAAATTTTCAGTTTTCTTTTCATTAAGCCAAAATTCTTTTTCTATTCCTTCCAGGCATCAAATTGCAGGTTTATGAAAGATGCAATATTTTGCATCCTTTACCAGTACATTTATGTCTCTTTTTCTTTACACAAGACCCTTTCAGCCCCAAACTGCTTCATATCAAAAAGCAGTACCTTAAAGAGACAGTACTTTACATATATAAAGAATCACTGATCCTCCAAGGTTATAAGTTGCAGAATGTTGACAGGATTTAAAGTCAAACTCTCAGCATCATAGTGTGCAAATACCTGTCTCTTGTCTTTTTTGAAACATGGGGCATTTGCCCTTTCCCAATCTGGCAGTGATCTTCCTGCTCTTCACAGTCTTTTATGAGATTCTCTTTGAGAAAGGCCAATTTATTTCCAAGACTCATATCAGGATGACTCCTATTAGCTGCTGAATTTTGCTGAGAGCAGAGTACAATAGTGGGAAACAACAGGAGGGGGAAAAGACTTGAAAGATATGCATGCAAGTCTTGACCTGTCATATCCTAGTCACATGATTTCTCTAAGTCTCATATCTTTCTTTTCCTCTATATAAGAAAGGGATAAAACTGCTATAGGTGTGCTGCATCCAGCTTGCATTGACTCTCTCCACATGATGGTTAAATTTTAGTGTGAGTATCTATCTTGGAAATTGGCAAACTAAAAACCAGGGCTCAACGTATTATTTTGTTGATTATATAGACTTAATAAAATGGTAGAGGAAATTTCAATAATGCAAATGAAATTCAAAAGTATGTTGGGGGGTATTTTTTTGAGAGCTGGTTGTTAAATATTTACCCACATACCCTTAATAGTTCTTCAATGTTCTATCTGCCCATTCTTAATTTAATTCTATTTTTCCATTGTCCTTGTCCCTTCCAGCTCTGACATTCAGTGGTTCTCTCTTATGAGAGCTATTCCTGCTCTATGTTTAACTCTCTGTGATTTAGTTTATGCCTCTGGAAATATTCTTTAGGCCTCAGTAGGACTAACGGTGTCTAATAGGTCTTTCCAGGCCCCTGTGCCTGGCTGCAGCTTGCCCTGACAGCTGGTGAGTTTCCATACTCAGTCTGCTGTCATCTTAACCCAGACTCTACATACAACCTGATCTTCTAGAAGACCCTAGGAGCCTCATCTCAGTGGCAGGGACAGTCCCTAGCACATAGTCAGGGCAATGCCTGAACCTCTCGGGACAGTCATTGGCCTCATCTCTTTTAGAAGATCTCTGGAGAGGGAGATTCCATCCCCTTCCCCTTTTTGTCCCTGGGTTTATATTATGGTGATTTGTGACTTTATCTCTCTCACCCTGCTCCTAGGCTGGAAACACGTCTCAAGGATCTGGCCTCATTTAATGCAAGCAACTCAACAAATACTTCTCAAATAGTAATCACTCTCCTTGGAGTCCACAACAATGGACTATTTATTCAAAGGCACAAACTGGACACAGCCCCTGCCCACAAGCTTCCAAGTGAGCAGTCCAGCCAGTTAAGAGCACAGTTTAGCTGGATCATAGATAGCATGAATAATATTGACATTTAGCCCCATATCCACAACACTTTGCACCTTCCTACCTGTGAGGCAGGCAGTGGAACTATCATCCCTATTTTACAGATGAGAAAACTGAGGTTCAGAGAAAGGATCTAACTTAACCAAGGATATGAAAATAGTCAGAGGTGGAGGCTTGGATTTAAGACTAGAAAAAAAATGAAACAAAGCTGCAAAGTTAGATTGGTGACAAATTGTGGAAGGTCTTCAATACTAGACTTAGGAGTTTCTATTTTATCCTAAAGATCAGTGGTTTGTTAAAGTGGGGAAGCACAGCTATTTAGTGTGTCTGAAGCTGTGACTTGCCTCTGCTACTTTGTCTCCAATTCCTGGGCAGTTGTTCTAGATACCCATCCACATGTGCCACTGGGCCAGGGATGTCATGACAGGAAGTCATTCTCCACCCAGTCCCCTCTCTCTTCCTCCCCAATTGAAACAGCTGCATGTAACTCACATGTCTCATTACTCAGGATGGACATATCTAGACCCCTGAGCAGGCCAGGCTGATATGAGGATAGGCAGACACTGCTTCTCCAGAAGGGGAGAACCTTTCATAGTCTCAGTGCCAGGGTAGGATGTATGAGATGGGTGCTTCCCAAGCGGTGGATTCTATCCCTGGCACAGACAATCAGAATATCAAGTCAATTACCATGTATCCCAAGCTGAAATGCGGATAGATGGATGGATGGATGGATGGATGGATGGATGGATGGATGGATGGATGGATGGATGAGTGAATGAATGAATGACACTTACTATGTGTCAAGCACTAAGCTAAATGTTGAGAATAAAGTAGAAAAATCTCAATAGTCCCTGCTTTCAAAGAGCTCACATTTCGCATTCTAATTGGACCAGAAGATACATTAAATTCCACTACAGTTTAGATGGAAAAGGCTTAAAAATCATAGAGGCTCAGAAGCATGTCTGACAACAAAGCCTAAGGGTTCTTCGATTATATTAGCCCAGAGGATAGTCCTAGGTTGGGGGAGGGGAGCTGAATTTTAGGCCACAGAGGTAGAGCAGGATAAATGGTAAGACCTGGCTGAACTTAGAAGGCAGTATCACATTAGTGGGATAGGCTGATCATGTTCTACCAGCAAGGACCCTTCTGGTGCTTCTCCTTCTAGGGAAGATGGATGAGGTGTGTGCTTTACCATCTATGAGAGAAGGCATACATAACCTGGAATCTGGGAACTGAAGCCCTCCATTGGTCCAGGTGGACCCAGAAAGAGAGAAATGCTCCTTGCTTTCCACTAGGAATATTCTATCTCCTGTTGTTACCAGGAGAACCAGGGATTCCTATGCAGAATAAGATGAGATAAATTACTGAAAGTCACAGAGAAATAGGAGCAGCAACTGGACCGATGGGAAAAACAGCTAGGAAGAGATGATAGACAATGGAAACTTCTGCCATCAAAACCACCCTCCCCACACCCCAAACCCAACAGCTTGGAAACAAATGAAGAAGGCCATTCACCTAATGAAGAACTGGAAAATGAGGAGAGGTCCATCAATTGGGGAATGTGATTATGTGGTATGTGATTATGATAGAATATTATTGTACTATAAGAAATGAAGACCAGCTTTTTGTGGTGGTCAAGAACTAGAAATCGAGGGAATGCCCAACAATTGGGGAATGGCTGAGCAAGCTGTGGTATGTGAATGTAATGGAATACTATTGTTCCATAAGAAATGATGAACAGGTAGACTTCAGAAATACCTGGATAGACATATATGAATTGATGCTGAGTGAAGTAAGCAGAACCAAGAGAACATTATACACAGTAACAGCCACAGTGTGTGAGGACTGTTTTTGATAGACTTAGCTCTTCACAACAAAGAACTGTGAATGAATTTGCTATTCTCAGCAATACAGTAATCCAAGAAAATCCTAAAACACTCATGATGAAAAATGCCAACCACTTCCAAGAAAGTTCTGATGCTGTCTCAATACACACTGAAGCATACTATCTTTTACTTTCTTTTTCTTTCTTCCTTCCTTCCTTTCTCTTTCTTTCTTTCTTTTCTTTTTCCCTTCCTTCCTACCTTTTTCTCTTTCTCCTTTTCTTTTTTTCAAGACTTCTTGCACAAAATAACTAATATCAAAATGTTTTATATGATTGCACATGTATAACCTACATCAGATTGCTTACCGTCTCAGAGAGGGGAAAGGAAAAGAAGGGAGAGCTAGAAATTGGAATGCAAAACTTTTTTTAAAAAATATTTTGGGGGGCGGAGCCAAGATGGGGGGCGGAGCCAAGATGGCGTAGTAGAAAGACGCACATACACATAGCTCCGAACCCACAACCCATAGAACAACTACAAAAAAGTAACTCACGGCGAATTCTGCACCCAGAGGCCACAGAACATTGGAGCGAGGGAGATTTCTGTTCCGGAGAGACCTGCAAACCTATCGTAAAAGGTCCTTCGTGCTGCGGACTAGGCGCCGGGACTGGGAGCTGAGTACAGCCCTGCTGTGGCCGCGGCACCGAGAGGAACAGATCCGAGCGGGCTTCAGGGACGGGATCTCCAGAGGCCGCACAAGTACCTCCACCCACAGGTGACGGGGGTCTGTGAGAGAGTCCCTTTGGTGGGTCGAGGGGGGAGTGGGGTGCCCCCATGGCTCGGGCCCCCTCGGGAGACAGAAACTGAGGGGCAGCGGCAGACCAGGGCTCCCCAAGCAGGCAGGAGCCTGGATCCATTGTTGAAGGTCTGTGCATAAACTCCCTGAGGGAACTGAGACTGAGAGGCAGCCCTGCCCTCACCTGAGCATCTGAATTTAATCTCACACTGAATAGCAGCCCTGCCCCCGCCCAAAGCCCTGAGGCTGGAAGCAGCATTTGAATCTCAGACCCCAAACACTGGCTGGGAGGATCAGGAGGTGAGGTGGGTGTGAGGAAAATATTCAGAGGTCAAGTCACTGGCTGGGAAAATGCCCAGAAAAGGGAAAAGAAATAAGACTATAGAAGGTTACTTTCTTGGTGAACAGGCATTTCCTCCCTTCCTTTCTGATGAGGAAGAGCAATGCTTACCATCAGGCAAAGACACAGAAATCAAGGCTTCTGTGTCCCAGCCCACTCAATGGGCACAGGCCATGGAAGAGCTCAAAAAGAATTTTGAAAATCAAGTTAGAGAGGTGGAGGAAAAGCTGGGAAGAGAAATGAGAGACATGAAGTCAAAGCATGAACAGCAAATCAGCTCCCTGCTAAAGGAGACCCAAAAAAATGTTGAAGAAAATAACACCTTGAAAACTAGCCTAACTCAATTGGCAAAAGAGGTTCAAAAAGCCAATGAGGAGAAGAATGCTTTCAAAAGCAGAATTAGCCAAATGGAAAAGGAGATTCAAAAGCTCACTGAAGAAAATAGTTCTTTCAAAATTAGAATGGAACAGATGGAGGCTAATGACTTTATGAGAAACCAAGAAATCACAAAACAAAACCAAAAGAATGAAAAAATGGAAGATAATGTGAAATATCTCATTGGAAAAACAACTGACCTGGAAAATAGAGCCAGGAGAGACAATTTAAAAATTGTGGGCCTACCTGAAAGCCATGATCAGAAAAAGAGCCTAGACATCATCTTTCATGAAATTATCAATGAAAACTGTCCTGAGATTCTAGAACCAGAGGGCAAAATAAATATTCAAGGAATCCACAGAACACCGCCTGAAAGAGATCCAAAAAGAGAAACTTCTAGGAGCATTGTGGCCAAATTCCAGAACTCCCAGGTGAAAGAGAAAATATTGCAAGCAGCTAGAAAGAAACAATTCAAGTATCGTGGAAATACAATCAGGATAACACAAGATCTAGCAGCTTCTACATTAAGGGATCGAAGGGCATGGAATAGGATATTCCAGAAGTCAAAGGAACTAGGACTAAAACCAAGAATCACCTACCCAGCAAAACTGAGTATAATACTTCAGGGGAAAAATTGGTCTTTCAATGAAATAGAAGATTTTCAAGCATTCTTGATGAAAAGACCAGAGCTGAAAAGAAAATTTGACTTCCAAACACAAGAATGAAGAGAACCATGAAAAGGTGAACAGCAAAGAGAAGTCATAAGGGACTTACTAAAGTTGAACTGTTTACATTCCTACATGGAAAGACAATATTTGTAACTCTTGAAACATTTCAGTATCTGGGTACTGGGTGGGATTACACACACACACATGCACACACGCACACACACATAGAGACAGAGTGCACAGAGTGAATTGAAGAGGATGGGATCATATCTTAAAAAAAAAATGAAATCAAGCAGTAAGAGAGAAAGATATTGGGAGGAGAAAGGGAGAATTGAATGGGGCAAATTATCTCTCATAAAAGAGGCAAGCAGAAGACTCATTAGTGGAGGGATAAAGAGGGGAGGTGAGAGAAAAACATGAAGTCTACTCTCATCACATTCCACTAAAGGAAAGAATAAAATGCCTACTCATTTTGGTATGAAAACCTATCTTACAATACAGGAAAGTGGAGGATAAGGGGATAAGCAGAGTGGGGGGGGATGATAGAAGGGAGGGCATGGGGAGGAGAGTGCAATTTGAGGTCAACACTCATGGGGAGGGATAGGATCAAAAGAGAATAGAAGTAATGGGGGACAGGATAGGATGGAGGGAAATATAGTTAGTCCTATACAACACAACTATTATGGAAGTCATTTGCAAAACTACACAGATTTGGCCTATATTGAATTGCTTGCCTTCCAAAGGGAAGGGGTGGAGAGGGAGGGAGCTAAAGAAGTTGGAACTCAAAGTGTTAGGATCAGCTGTAATGTTCTTACCACTAGGAAATAAGAAATACAGGTAAAGGGGTATAGAAAGCTATCTGGCCCTACAGGACAAAAGAGAAGACAGAGACAAGGGCAGAGAGGGATGATAGAAGAGAGAGCAGATTGGTCATAGGGGCAATTAGAATGCTTGGCGTTTGGGGGGGGAGGGGAGAAAAGGGGAGAAAATTTGTAACCCAAAATTTTGTGAAAATGAATGTTAAAAGCTAAATAAAAAAAAAAAATGTCAAAAAAAAAAAAAAAAAAGAAAACAGAATGGATTGGGGAGGCTTAATGAAAAAGATCTCTGTTATACTGGATAAAAATTTACATATACATGAGTGATAATTTTGAAGTTTATGTTTTCAATTATGTATTTTATTATAACTTTACATTGATATCAATACAAACAACTAAACTTGAAAAAAAAAATGTTTTAAATTATTTTTTTCATGCAATTGGGGGGAAGTAAAATATTCTTTAAAAAATAAAAATTAAATTAAATTAAAAAGGCCATCCACCACTGAGAAACCAGGACCCCCTTGGCTATATTGCAATCCACCTTGATTTTCCCATCTTCTCCTTTTCTAGAACAGTCACCCACTGGACCTAGAACTTGGCCTCCAATGACCATGCTCTGCCCTGATCCCTGGCCTCACCACATATCAGGGAAAATAGAAATGTGATCACCACATTTCAACAAAAAACTTTTGGATAATTAGCAGATAAGACAGAAAAATGAGAATCATTGTTTAGTAAGCACAATCATCAACTCACTAGTTCTTCCATTTGGAGCTGTGTATCTTTATGAGATTTCTTTTTTCAAGTGTAACAGTCATTAAAATCAAATACCTGAATAAACTGAACTTGGAATTAGCCATATGAACCTCTGTATCACAAACATCCATTAAGTAATGGATGTGGAGCTTTGTGTGGAGTCTTGGGTTCTGCACTGGGGATTCAAAGATGGAAAAGGACTCAATTCCTTCCCTCAAGGTGCTTAGTCTAATAGTGATGATTTGACATGGACACAAATACAATAAAAGGTAGAATGAGAAAAAGGTCTTCAGGAAGTCACATTGGATTAAGACCATTCAAATATAGACATAAGGTTCTAATCTGGAGCAGTGAAAAGATTAATGAACTTACAGAGTGAAGGGCAGGTTCTGAGCTACATCTCCGATAAAAGTTACCTATGTGACCTTGGGCAGATGGCTTCATCTTCCTGAGCCAGTCTTCTTTGCAGTAAAATAAAAGACCTTGGAAATAGTGATGAGTCTAATTCTGCCTGAATTATGAACACTTTCTACAAAATCCCTCCTATAAAATAAAGAAAGCTAAGTGGTATGGAGAGGAGTGGGGGAAGACTGCTGGAACTGGTGGCAAGAGCGACAGGAAGACGTGAATTCAAGTGTGCTCTCAGATATTAATTCTATGATCCTGGACAAGTCACTTAATTTCTATCTGCCTCAACTTCCTTAACCACAAAATGGGGATGATACTAGCACTTAACTCCCAAGGTTGCTGTGAGGATAAAATAAAAAATAGTAGCAAAGTTCTTTGCAAATCCTTCAGCACTATATAAATGCTAGTTGTTACTAATATTATAGGGGCAACTAGGAGGTGCAATGGATAGAGTCAGAAAGACTTACTTTCCTGAGTTCAAAGCTGACCTCAGATACTTACTAGTGCTATGACCTGGGCAAGTCACTTAATCTTGTTTTCCTCAGTTTCCTCATTTGTAAAATGAGGTGGAGAAAGAAACAGTAAACTACTCCAGTACCTCTACCAAGAAAATCCCAAATGGGGTCATGGAGAGTCTAATATGACTGAACAAAAACAATACTATTATTGCTATTATTGGTAGTGGTGGTAGTAGTAGTGGTGGTGGTAGTAGTAGTAGTAGTAGTAGTAGTAGTAGTAGTAGTAGTAGTAGTAATAGTAGTAGTAGTAGCAGTACTTACCAGTAGATACTTGCTAGAATTGCTTCATATCTGAAAATTAACCTGAGGCAGTCAATTCTATTTTGGGGAATTCTTATCTTTAGAATGCTTTTTTTCTTATACTGCGTTCCCTGTAAATCAAACTTTTCGACATAGTTCTTCAGTCTGGTGTCTAAAAGAAAAAAAAGTCTAATATTTAACAATAGTAGTTAACATTTAAGTAACACTTTAGCATTTTCAAAGCACTTCAAAAACATTATCTCATTTGATCTTCACAGCAACTCTGAGAGGTGGGTGCTATTATTATCCTCCATTTTACAGGTGAGACAGGAAATGGCTAAGTGACTTGCTCATGACCACACATGTTGTTTCTGGCTGGACTAGAACTCAGTTCTCTCTGTTTCTAGACACAGCACTGTATCTAGCTGCCTACTTCAAAACCTCTGTCTGCTCCCTACTCAGTGCCCCCAAGTCCTCCCTTCTCCGGGCTTTAAGAGGGGTGATATGCATTGGGAAATGAAGAACTCACACCCAAGAAAGTCTTGAAGTTTTGAATTATCTGGGTGATATCAAAGTGCTATTTGGCCATGATTTTTTAATGTGTCCTCTATGTCTTTCTGGATCTTTGCTTATCTCAGGACAGGCATGTGAGCATGCAATAAAGAGAAACTTTAGGCTATAAAGAGGCAGCTCCAGGGTGTCACGTTGTCCCTGAACAATTGTCAGCTCAGGCCATGTAGCATCAGGTTTCTCTGACTTTGCTGTATTGATGTGACCTTGGCCTGCATGTCAGGGCTGTGTGATCAGATCCTGTAAAGGAAAGACCTATAGGGTCCTTTGCTCCTCTTTATGACTGATATTTGAAATCGGATCCTCAGGGCAAACTGTCCATTTCAGAGGGAAAATAAATCTGTGATTGAGTGCTACATGTGTGTGTGTATGTGTGTGTGTGTGTGCACGTAAGATCATGTTTGTATGACCCTAGCATATTTATACAGGCATGACTTATCCCCATGAAGAACTGTCTTTATGGAAGTGTCCATACCCAAGAACACATCTGTGTATGGTTAGTGCATGTGAGTTTGCTTAAGTGTATACACATATGCACATGCCCTAATTTGGAACACATGTATTTACACAGCCGAGCATACTCCTTAGTCCATTGACTAATGGTATCTGATCCAGCATTATCAATGAAGCAGGTTGATCATCAGGACCACTTAGCAAAACTTTCAAAGCCATCTGAAATGGAAAGTGAAGTGTAGTATTAGATAGAATGTTGGACTTGTTGTTGGAAAGACCTGAGTTGGAATCCAACCTTGCTAACCACTTGCTGGCTGGGTAACCCTTGCCAAGTCACTTAAACTTTTTCTGCCTCAATTTCCTCATCTGTAAAATGGTGATAATAATAGTATCGACCTAATCATTGTTGTTCAGTATATTGCTAAGGCAACATTCACAGCACTGACAGTGACTATGAATATGCTGGCACAGTTCTGAATCGTAAAATATAACAGACTCTCCACATGGAAGACAAAACCAAAACATTCATTTAAACACCAGAAAGATGAATCCCACTACCAGAAAACCAAATCCATCATAGTAACAAAGAAATCTATACACAATAACAATTCAGGGGGCACTACCAGCCCCAAGCCTTCCCTTCATTAGGCTTCCCACAAACAAACTCCCTTAAACAAATCAGTCTCATCACACCAGCTGCTTTCCTCTGTCCTTCCCAACTCTGACTAGTCTGACCAACTTCCTCTCAGCTCTGCTCCAGCTCTGCCTCTTCCTGTTCTACCCTTCCTGCTCTACCCATTCAGAAAGCTCTTCCCACCACAGACTCATGTGACTCAGGCTTCTACGTGACTCAAAGTCACATGGACTTATTAGTGGAAAGGAAAAATCTTCCCATTATGCAAAAATACATTAAAATACATTAACAATACATTCAGTCATGTCTGACTCTTCATGACCCCATTGACCATATTGTCCATCAGGTTTTCTTGGCAAAGCTATTGGCGTAGTTTCCCATTGCCTTCTCCAGCGGATTAAGGCAAAGAGAAGTTAAGTGATTTGCTCGGGGTCACTCAGCTAGTAAGTGTCGGAAGCTGGATTTGAATTCAGGTATTCTTGACTCCAGGTGCAGCACACTATTCACTGAGCTACCTAACTGCCTTATAGAGAAGATCAAGTGAGTCAATGTACATAAAACACTTCAAGGCACTATGTAAGTGCTGTTATTATTATTAATAATTTTATTGTTGTTTTCATCCTGAAGCAAGGGCCAATCTCTCACAAAATTGCAGGACCATCACTTTGTCAGCAAACCAATGTGTACTGATTTCCACCTACCTATGGGGTTTAGGCCTGAGGTCTGCTCTAAACCGAGAGAAGTCAGAGAAAGAGGGCAAAATTTGTATCCCTGCCCTATCCCTCCACTGTTGTGAGTACTGTCCTCTGGGCCAAGCAGAGCAAAGAGTAACCCTTCTTCCCCATAAGAATCTTTTATTTATTTGTTTGTTTATTTGTTTTCAGTTTTCAACATTCACTTCCACATAATTTTGAATTTCAAATTTTCCCCATCTCCCCCAACCCAGGACAGTGTGTATTTTGATTACCCTTTCCTCCAGTCTGCCCTCCCTTCTATCACCCCCCTCTTTTCCCCTTCCCTTCTATTTTCCTGTAGCGCACGATAGATTTCTATATCCCATTGCCTATATCTTATTCCCTAGTTACACGTAAAAACCATTTTTAACATTATTTTTAAAGCTTCAAATTCTACATTCTGTCCCTTCCCCCCTTCTCATCCACCCTCATTGAGAAGGCAAGCAATTCAATTTAGATTATACATGTGTAGTCATGTAAAACGCTTCTATAACAGTCATGTTGTGAAAGATTTACTATATTTCCCTCTTCTGACTCACCCTCTATTTATTCTATTCTCTCCTTTGACCTGTCCTTCTACAATAGTGTTTGCTTCCCGTTACTCCTTCCCCCAATCTTCCTTTTTATTCTTCTTCTCTGATCCCCTTCCTCCCTGCTTTCCTGTAGGGAATAACTGCCTTATGCACCCTATTCTCTACTAGAAATATCTAGAGTCACTTTAAGGGATCCTCAAATGTCACAGCCTGTTGTCTCCTCTCTATCATTATCAGCTAGGTATGAAGAAGAAGATGAAGGTTCATCTTCCTGAGTTCAAATCTAGCCTAAGACACTTAATAACTGTGTGGCTCTGGGTAAGTCACTTAACACTATTTGCCTCAATTCTGTCATATGTAAAATGATGTGGAGAAGGAAATGGCAAACCATTCCAGTATCTCTGCCAAGAAAGTCCCAAAAGGAGCCAGAAAGAGTTGAATGCAACTGAAATGACTAAACAACCCCTCTGCATAGGCTCCAATTTCTCCATGTCCCATTGAATTTGCTTCCCTTGGCTTTGTCTCAGGGAGTTCCAATCTTGTTGGCACTTGTCAAGAGAAGGAACAGGGAATATTACAATTTGTATCATAAAGGCAAAATACAGGGGAAATAGTCATTTGGAAAAAAACAGGAGAATTTAATGGTCTGCAAGGCTGCACTAAGAGAGGTAATGTCTATAATAAGGCAAGGAAATGGCCCTGTGTTTCCTCTACTAGGGTCAGAAAACATCTGGACACATCAGAACACATCAAAACACGTTCCTGGAACCAGTTTTGGAAAGATTTTGACAAGTTGGAGACCTTCCAAAATAATGAGATTTTGATCATGCCCTCAGTAGATCCATTCAAGTATTTGGGGAGATTTTGCCTGAAGAAGACAGTATTAGGGTGGGTATGTGAGGATTCTCTTTTAAAAATTGAAAGGCTATCAGAAAAAAGAAAAATTAGATTTTTGCTGCTTTGCCCTAAAGGGTAGAAGTATCATTAATGTTTAGAAGCAACAGAGGTAGAATTTTGGCTTGACATATTCGAACTATGGAATGAGCTGCTTTTAGTCAGTAATGAGTTCTACATTTTGGGTAATGAATATTATATTCTTTTACTTTGTGGGGGTTGGATCAAATAATCTCTGAGATCACTTTCTCAAATATTCAAATGAATAAATGATCTCAAGTGTAGATTGCCTTCCCATGATGCAGAGCAGACCCTACTGATCATTGCCCATCCATCCTTAACAGCCTCTGATGTGACTTTTGTGAATATCTTCTTATTAGTTTGAAACAGGTGGAGAAGAGAGCTAGTTCATTCTCTACTTTTAAAATCACAAATATACAATGGATGACTCAAAGTGTCCACCCAAGATTTCTCCTTTTTTGTCGTACGATTAGCTTATCTTTTTGCTTAAGTATTTATGAATGACATCTTTTCCTCTAGTTCCTCTTGAAGATCCCTTATATGGTATATGTTATATATACTCACCACATATCCACTACATACCTCTCCATTTACTTTTGGCATGTCAACAACAAGAATTAGATCATTTTAGAGCTCCTGGAAGAGATCTCTATCCATCAATCTATCTCTGTCTCTTTTAAGAGCTAGTTCTGACCATTCCTAAAGGAAAAAGGAGATAGATAAACTAATGTAGTACCTAGGGTTCATAGTATAACACATGGGATAGTTACCTCAGGTTCAAGGTAATCTATGTGCTCGCATCCATTAAAAATAATAGATCATGAGCCCCCAGTGATGTTTTCCTTTTCCTCCAGTCAGCAGATACAATTAATTCAAAGCAAAGTTATTTAATGAAATAGCATGGTAAGACAATTTCCAGTAGAACATTTCCCTCCCACTCCAACCTAGTTAAAGATAGACAAAGCATTTTTAAGTACTTACTGTGTTGAGATGAGTGAGTAGGTGGAGAACTGGAAAGCTCTAGGAACACAAATACAAGCAAAAGGATAGTCCATGCCCTCGAGGAACCTATGTTGTAATGGGTGACAACAACACAGAAAAGGGAGATGGAAAGGGAAGGGGAGAGACACCTACACTAGGGTGTCTGGCCTAACTGCAGTGGGCTGCCGGTTCCTTCTTACCTAACTCAGGTCTTCGGTGATCAGCTGGATAAAGGTAATGAGAGAAGAGACCTCCAGAGTCAAACAGAAGTGTAGGCTTTTTTCCGGATACCAGCTACATGTCAGCATGCAGGACGAGTTCTCCCCATGGAGCCCCCTTCTCCTTCCAGAGGAGAGAGGAACCCAACCCCCAGGCTTTCCTGTCCCCATTTAAGCTCTCCCAGCTGCATAGTTCGCTCGTGGACACCACGCATGCTCTCAGCCCCTTAGCCAATTAACAACAGGTGTGCTCAGACCACGGACCAATCTTAAGGGTGGGATGCTCTCCCCAGCAAGTTTCCACTGAGAAGAGGTGGAAAAATAAGATAGCTTGTGTTTCACTCCTCAATTCTCAGCTGTTCCCTGGGGGACCTCGTGAGAGCTCTGCGGTTTAGAAACCCTCACCTTTACCTGACCCAAGACTGTTCACGTGAAAACTGAGCTTACACCCCAACACTAGGGCAAGATGCAAAGTCCAGAGAGTCAAGAGAAGAAAAAGCATGGCCATCCTAGGCACTTCCTCCAGTGGAGGTTCTGGGAAAGAGCTCACCCATCAAAGGAGGGGGTGTAAACATCTTCCAGGATTGAAAGGCCTTGGGACAACAAGTAGAGAAATCCAGAGTCAAGAGTGAATCTGAGAAGAGTAAGAACACAATCTCCCATAAATATACACATTGTCCTTGTGAACAGCACACACTCATATACACACACATGCACACACACACACACACACACTCACAACTTATGTCAAGGGGTAACTGATACCACAGTACCTTGGGTGTCTTTTAATGATAAAATCATATTTCAGGACCCCTGCTCTCTATTGTCCAGATGATGACATTCAGTTTGATGTATGATCTATGGTTCCTGTACATCCAAATATAGAACAACATTTGGAGAATTGTAAAACTCTTTTGATTATCCCAAACTAAGATTTCTTCTAACTTGGAAATCACATAATTCTAAGTAAATGAACAAGGGAGATTGATAATGGTTAATGTGTCAGATATAAGAAAGTAAGGAGGGGAAAAAAGTGGTAAGTTTCAATTTAAAACATTCTGTTAATTAGAATTATCCAAGAGAAGAGATAATAATTATAATGATATCTAATAATATCCTAATATCAAAAAGGGGTATCTATTAGATATCTAATAATTAGTCTACATTAGGCTATAATGGATTCTCCTCCCTCCTCCTCACCTGAGGATCTGGAGGAGGCGGTGTTAAACAAAAGCTGGAAGACCATTTTATAAGATTGATGTAGAAGGAATTTTTATTTATCAGTTGAACTAAACTGTCCAGATTTCTATCATGCCATCATAGACATCACAAATCTAAAGCTAAAAGGGACTTCAGAGGTCAACTGGTCTAACACCTTCCATTTACAGAAGAAGAAAATGAGGATCAGAGGATAAATGACTTGCCCAAGTTTACACAGGTATTAAGTGAAAGGGGTAACATTTGACTCTAGGTCTTTAGGCTATAAATCCATTGATTTTTTCACTATAACATACTGTATATATATATTTCTTCCATCACTGAAAATCAAGAAAACAATCAAAAAAGACTTGGTTCAAGTCATGCCTCCACTATTTCCTAAGTGTATTCATTTCTTAGAATTAGGAATATAGACTCATAGATGCAAAGCTGGAAATGTCTTCAGAAGTTATCCAAGCCAACCCTTTCATTTTCTAGGTGAAGAAACAGGACCAGAGAAGTTAAGGGATTTGCCTAAGGTCACAGAGGTAATAATTATCTGAAGTGGTATATTTGGAACCCAGTTGCTCTGACTCCAAAAGCCTGCACCTTCCCATTATACCACACTAAGAGACAGACTCCCTGTGGATTATAACTTGTTGTTGTCAGTCATTTCAGTATGGCCAAACCACTATAGTAGCAAAGATACTGGAGTGGTTTGTCATTTCCTTCTCCAGCTTATTTTACAGGTGAAGAAACAGTAACTTTCCCTGGGTCACACAGCTAGTAAATGTCTGAAGCTGGATTTGAACTCAGGTCTTCCTGTTGCTAGGCCTGAGTCACCTAGCTGCCCCCAGCTTGTAAGGCAGTAGCACCAAAAGAGAGGGGTCTGTAAGGACTGGATGAGGAGTTTGTGTGTGATCATTCTACCCACATAGAGAATGAGTCAGTTCTGAAGCTGGGAAGGGTAATGAAGAATGAATTTTTTGAGAAGGGTGGATAGATGTGTGAGGTGGTAAGAGATTAAAGGGGAGAGTCTGTTCTATTTGGGTCTGCTTTATTCCTCTACAGGACTGTTGGCTGCTGGTAACATCATGGTGCTATTTGGCGATTCTTTTTCCTAACAAATGGAGACAGTTACTCCCTAGGAGCTGGCCCTGGTGCCAAGACCCACTGTGAAAGAGAAACTTTGACATGGCCAACATATGGTACCCAGAGTTCTCTTCCAAGTGGAAAGCCTGAGAGAGCCAGGCTTCCAGAGCTCTAGGCTAGAGGAAGCCAGGCCATAACAAGCCTCTCTGAGAACACCATGCAGAAGCTGCAATTTCCGAGGAACTCTCAAGCACATACAGATCCACACTTCTCTCAGGGCTCATTCTCAGAGTCATAATCCTATGCTGGAAAGAGACTAGGTTCAGGGAGAGAGAAGAGTATTTCTCTTTGGTACCCTTATGAGTGTAAAAGATCTAAGGCTCTCCCTTAATATGAAATATTCCTTCCTCCTTGGAATTAAAATCATTTTTTAAAGAGTTGGGATCTTGTCCGCTATAGCTCTACTGATAAGGCAACTCTGACTTGAAGAATGGAACTCTTCCTTAGAAGTCTTCCATTAGAAAGCAGATGACTACTCATAGGCATGTCACATTGGGGATTCTTTTTGTGTATTAATTAGATTAGATGGATGTTGAGATTCCTCCTAACTCACAAATTCTGTGATTCGGTGATCCTTATTTCTAGGTCATATTTTAAGAGGAAAAAGTCCTAGAACCTCATGTCATATTCCAGCATGCCCAACATATTCCCTAAGTCTATATTCTACTGTTCCATAAGGATAAGGTAGATACTACACCTGTGATTTTACTGGTATAAGAAACTATCCATTGGTAAAGAAATACCCCTTACCAATAAAGGTTGGCACTTTCTTTGCAACTAATCATCTAAGAGAATTGCCTAGCGTATTGAATGGTAAGTAACTTAAGGTCCAAAGTCCTATCAGAGGCAGGACTAGAGCTCAGGGCCTCATGCCACCTCCAGTCATCCTGATCTATACCCTGCCACTGGACTCAGAAGGCTCTGGAGGAGAAAGTGAGGCTGGTGACTTTTCATAGCCCTCCCTCATTTAAATCTAATTCACTTGCATATCATGACATCACCTCCCAGATGCCATGGTCCTCTTGGAGAGTAAAGGACAAACAAGAACAACCAGTGATTAGTATAGTATATTGTTCTATACGTCTAACATAAATACTTTTTTTGGTCTAGCAAGGAAAAGCAGGGCTTCCTAGACATGTAGATTTCAATGGGAAAAGGCTTCATGGAGCAGATGGAATTACAGAATGCTTTGATCAAGTCCATTCTCTCACTAGGAATACTTTTTTCTTTCCTCTCTCTCTTCTACTGAAATATTAAATGACTTTCAAGACTCAGTCCAACCATATCTCCTCCAGGCAGCTTTCTCTGACAAACCCAGGTGATAACGACCTCTCCCTCCTTCGAGCCCACACAACATGTATTATCTCTAGTCACCATCTATTACTCTTTATTTTATTTTCTATCATAGAATGTCAGAATGGGGAGGGACCTTAGAATGCAGAATATTGGAACTGGTAGAGACCTTAGAACATAGAATGTCAGAGCAGAAGGCACTTAGAACATTAAATGTTAGAACTAGAAGGGATCTCGAATTAGAAACAAATTGAGTGATTCTTGAGTCTACTTTTCTCAATTCTATATCCCAGGAAAGAGAGGTCTAGAGAAACTGAATGACTCTACATGATAACACACCTACCAAGACATAGAGTCTAGAATAAGACCCAGGTTGATTCTTCCAATCCGTGATTCTTATCCCAACACCATCAACAAATTTAAGAGCTAGAAGAACCACAGAGGTCATTTAGTGAAGGGATCTCAAGCCACTTTGCCCCCAACAGCATAAGAAGCTAACAGAGCTTGCATACATACCATGCAGTCTTTTGTCCCTTTGTCCAAATGAATAAGTAATGTAGTCACAGACTTTTGTAAAGGAAAACAAAGATGGTCCTAGAAGCAAGGAATCAAATAGTTGACCGGTGAAAATATACTTTCTACTAAGTTTGAGAATCCCATTTCCAGAATCCCTAGTAGGTGCTCATCCAATAGCTCATTAAAATTTCCTTCCTTCAAGGCTCAGTTTATATGCCATGCTTCCATGAAGACTTCCTTGATTGGCCAAGCCCGAAGGAAGCAAGCTTCTCTCCCCAAGTCTTGCAGCTTTCCACAGTTGATCTCTCTCATGCACATTCTAACTTGTATGACAGTTATTATTTATGTACATGCTCCATCTATGTACTTCTTTATAAGTTCCTTGAAGTCAGGGACTAGGACTTTTCATTGCACAACATACAGTAGTCTTAATCAATGTTCAGTATGAGGCTAACATATTAAGGGCTAAATTAAATTCCCCCTTAAAGGTGCATTCATAATATGCATTGGCAGCCCCAATTCAGCTACTCACTACTTGTAAGCCTTCTGGCAAATCACTTAACCTCTCAGAGACTTGATTTTCTCATCTGTAAAATGGGGGCAATGATATCCTTCCCTGTCTTTCCTATGGGACTGTAAAGATCAAATAAGAGAATACAGGAGAAAGTTATTTAAAGCTATCAAATTCTATATACACACAGAGGGTTATATTAATAACCAACAACAGTGACAATCATCCTGTTTGCGTCTGAGTGCACAATACTCTACTATCCATGACTTAAAAGACAACAGCACACTGTGTCCATGGGAGTCTTCAGGGTGGAGGTGACATTTTTCTAGCAGAAAGCAAAGCTATGACTAGAATGGAGTAAGCAGGACTTTACCTGTAGAGCACTGAATTTAGAAGGTGCTAACAGCCTTTACACTCCTTCAGAGAAATGATGCTTTTTAGCATCTAGTTAACAAGCATAATTAGTTTTTAAAAAAGAAACTACCAGAAAATAGAATGATAAATTCTTCTCCCTTGTCCTGCCTCTTTCCCAACTAAACTGAATAAATGGTGCTCTTTCTTTCTGTTTTTTCTCTCCTTCCTTCTTTCCTTCCTTGCTTCCCTCCCTCCTACTTTCTTTTTCTCCTTCCATCCTTTCTTCCTTTCCTCTATCCTTTTATTCCTTCCCTCCATTTTTCCTTCTTTTCTCTTCCTTCCCTCTTTTCTTCCTTCCTCTTTCTCCTTCCTTTCCCTTCCTTCTCTCCATCCTTCATTCTCTTACCTTCTTTCTTTATTCTTCTTTCCCTTACTTCCCTTCCCTTCCTTCTTACCTTTCTTCCCTCACTCCTTCCTTTTCTTCTTTTTTCCTTCTTTTATTTTCTTCCTTTCTTCTTTCCTTCTTTCCTTTCCTCTTCCTGATAAATTGTTGTGATATTTTCCCTGAACACAAAAATGCTCAGTTTTAGTACTGGTTGAAAAAATGCTAGGTTTAAAGTAAACAACATGGGTTCCAATTCTATGTGATCTTGAGCTAAGTGATTAACCTTTCTGTTTCTCAGCTTGCGAATCTATAAAATCAGTGTCCTAGATAAGCTGAATTCTTTAGATTCCTTCCAATTCTAAAGCTATGTATCATGCTATGACTCTTTGGTCCAAGATCTCAGCCCTAAAGAATAGCTTTAGGAAAGCCGGGGTCAGGTAGGAATGAATCCCAAACCTATTTCTAACCCAAAATTCTCCTGCCCTCATGAGAATGCTTCACTTACCCTTTAGTATAGTAAGCCAAAAACATGTGGAAAGAACATCTGGAAAAATCAAATGATGACAGAATGCACCAAACTAGCTCTTAATAACTTATTGATACAGCAAAAACATAATGTGCTAGGTGACAGAATTATGAATCATCTGTGGTCGGATAGCTTAGTTAGTTAAAGCACTAGGCTAATTAATGGTCAAGGTTAGGAGTTTCATCCTAGCATTCTCAAATCCTGTGCCCTTGTTATCAAGGAAGAAGGCTTGGATGGATCAGTTGAAATACATATCATTTAACCTCTTCTTGAAGACCTCCAAGAAAGGGAAATTTTCCACTTCTCTGCATGTTGGGTCAAATATAATTGTTAGGAACTTTGTTCTGACCTCTAAAGTTGTCTTTGAAACTCATACCCATTGTTTCTTATTCTATGTCCTGGAGTCAAATCTAACAAGTCTAATCCATCTTCCATATGGCAGCCCTTCAAGTATTTAAAGAGAATGATCATCACATTCTCCTCAACCCTTCTCATCTCTAGGTTAACTATCCTGAGGGCTTTGAATCAGTCCTAGAAGATGATAGTTTCCAAGCATCTCATCATCCTGACTACTCTTCATTGGTCCAACTCCAGCATGTTAATGTCCTTCTTCAAATGTGGTGTCTAGAACTGTGCATAATGCACTTCTCTCAGTGTGATAACCCATTCTGAGGAAAGTCAGTCTCTTATCTCCCTTTGTTAGCACTAGCTTTATGTTCTATTTCTATGTACCCTATCTCTTGTATGTACATAGTTGTACTCACTCTGTCTCATTAAAATGTGAGGTTTTTGAGAGCAGGGACTGTCTTTTGCCTTTCTTTGCATACCCAACATTGAGCACAATGCCTGGGACACCATAGACATTTAATAAATGTAGTTTGTTATCTCACTGATCCTATATCCCACTGTTGGTTCATGTTGAACTTTCAAGCCACTAAACTCCAAGGTTCTGTTCACATAGACCTATCTTTCTAGTCTTACAATAACAGAACATAAACTCCTTCAGGACAGGGATTGTTATTGTTTCATTTTGGTTTTAATATTCCCAGCATCATAACTGACATAATATTTGTTGATTGATGGATTGACTTTGAACTTGTGTAGTTGAATTCAAGTGTAAGATTTTCCATATTTTGTTTTATTTGGGACAAGACCAGTGACTTCACTGGTGTGACATACTCCTAGTGTGAAAACTCCCTCTATCAATGAAGATCAGCAACCTCCTTTATCTTCTTTTTAAATTAATTTTTCTTTACCTAATAAGCATTTGTTTTCATTTATTCAAAGAAGTGAAGTGGCATAGTGGATAGAGTACTGGGCCTGGAGTCAGTAGAATCTGAGTTCAAATCCAGCTTCAGATACTTCCTATCTGTGTGACCCTGAATAAATAACTTAACTTCTGCCTGCCTCAGTTTCCTCAGATGGAAAATGGGGATAATAATAGCATCTACCCTCAAAGGTTGCAGATCAATGAGATAATATTTTTAAAGAGCTTAGCACATTCTTTTTCTCCTGCTAAAATGGCCAGGGTCTCCCATTGCATCCTAGGCCATCTCGTTATCCTGATGAATATCAGACCACTAGACCCAGATGACTCTGGAGGAGAAAGTGAGGTTGGTGACCTTGCACAGCCTTGCCTCACTCAAATCAAAGTCAGCTCCAAGTCATGTCATCATCTTGAGGTCATGGTCCTCTTTGAGAACAAAGGACCAACACAACAGCAACAATTCTTTTCCTCCTATCCTCTTGTCCTCTCCCCTTTCTCTCCCCTGCACTGGAAAATTAAAAAAAGAAAAGAAAATTCCTTCTAGGGGATATGTACAGTGAAGTAAAACTGACTCCCATTCTGACCACATCCAAAAACATGTGTGTTACTCTGTTTTGTCTTAAAGAGTTGCCCAGGGCACTGAGAAGTTAATTGTCCAAGGTCACATAGCTAAATATCAAAATAAAGTGGGTTCTAGCCACTCTGTAATCCTGCCTCTCTGGAGTCTATATTTAACTCTATTACATTTCACCTTAGATTTGCCCTGATAATTCTAGTTAGAAGAAATTTCTTTGAATTTCTATTCTAATATCCAATGCATTAAACAGGTAGGAAACTAACAAGAATTTATTAAGCACTTGCTAGGTGCCAGGTATTGTGTTAAGCACCAAGAATGCAAATGCAAATAAATGGAAAGAGAGTTCTTGCTTTCAAAAAGCTCATATTTTAATGGGAGAAGAAAGCACATATGCAAAACAGAGCTAAAAAGGAAGATGGAGAGGAGCAGGTTACTTAAGTTAGCTTTGAGGGTGTTTGGTGATGTCCCATGCACTTGCTGGTAATGTCCAACTGGTAATTTCCCCATGCCTGGAAAGTAAGAAGCAGGCCAAGGAACGCAATAAAGTATAAAGGCCTGGCTCCCTCTGTCAAATAGCAACCCTTGGAGGAATTCACCAGTTTGAGAAGGGAGCCTCAGAAGCAAAGAATATTCCAGAATGAGAAGGCCCAGGAAGTGAGGCAAGTTTTGGAGTAAGAAGGCAGGTCAGGCTAATTCCTCAGCCTCCCAATTCCATGTCACTTAAAGACATCCAGAACAGTACACAGTACTCTAGATGGGGTCTGGGAGGCCCACAGGACTATCCCTTTCCTTGCTCTAAACACTCAACTTTTCCTCATGCAGCCTAATATCCCATTAGCTTCTTGGCCCCCACATCACACACTGTGATCAGAAATAATAAAAAAGACAGAGCTGTTAGGGAGACAATGTCAGTACTCTCACAGGACCAGATGTGCTTCTGGGAAGGTGCAAAGAGCCTGGGAATTGGCCTGTGGGCTCCTGGGAGCTAAGACAGAGAGTGAGGAGTTTGGGTTCAGAGGCAGGGAAAAGTAAAGAGGAGACGGTGCTTACTGACAGGAAACACAAGAAGGTTTGGCTGCCAGTCCAAGCTCTGTGCTCAATGGAATCTGAGATGGCACTTCTGATTAAATCAGTGCCCAGCCTGTGGGAAAGGGCAGCCAGGCTATGACTAGAAGCATCTTGGTCATTTCTGAGCTGGAGCTACCATGGGAGGGAGTGCACTCTGAGCTGGCCAGGCTCCAGAAGGCTTAGGGGCTGATGGAATACAGCTTAAAAAAATCCTTTTTTTGTATAGAGCACAAACTTTGCAAACTACAGTTGACAGGAAAATTCTTCATTTTGGGCTTTCATCTTGATTAAAGAGACAAAACTTAGGACAAAGAGAATTAAAAGGAGTTTACGACAGGTTGACAGGCTCATCACTGAAGATCAACGATGGTGTCAAGGTGGAGCTTTTATCGCTAGTTTTCATAATGAAATAAAGACATCTCAGATAGGTCTATGTCAGCAAAGGAGGTTGGGCCTTTGCATCTCATTTCTTCCCTCAGGTAGGAAGAACACAACAATTTCCAGGTACAGACAGGTAAGGGGTGATTTGACTACATGACAAATATCGAGAGACTGACACCTCACCCCAAACTGATTGACAAACTGATCTGAGAACTATGGGTCACTAAATCAGCATAATTTTCAATACTACTCTCCTCCCACCTGCCTCCCATAACCCTGTAACTGTACTGCAGTGGTTTTAATCTTTATTTTACAGATGAAGAAATCAAAACTCAAAGAGTTTAAGTGAGGGACCCAGGGTCACACAACTGATAGGTGTTGCAACCAGATCTTGAACCCAGAGATATCTGCCCTTGGTCCTGTGCTTAACTTTTCAATCAATCAATCAAAAATTAATCAATAAACATTTACTGACAATCTATTATGTGTCAGATACTGTGTTAAGCTCTGGACATACATAAAGAGGCAAAAGACAGTCCCTGCCTTTCAGAATCTTACAATCTAATGGGGGGGGGGGAACAACATGCAAACAAATATAAGCTACCACAAGATGAATGTGGTTGTTCAGTCATTTCAGTCATGTCTTCGTGACCCCATTTGGGGTTTTCTTGGCAAAGATACTGGTTTGCCATTCCCTTCTCCAGCTCATTTTACAGACAAGGAACTGAAGTACACAGGGTTAAATGACTTTCTCAGAGTCACCAGCTAGTAAGTGTCTGAGATTTGAACTCAGGAAAAGGAGTCTTTCTGACTCCTAGCTGCCAGTAGGATGAATAGGAAATAATTAATAGAGGAAAGGCACTGGAATTAAGAGGGTTAGAAAAATTGCCTCTGGAAGGTAGGATTTTAGTTGGGACTTAAAGGAAGTCAGGGAGGTTGGCAGTCAGAGTGGAGGAAGGACAGTGTCCCAGGCATGGGAGACAGTCAGAGAGAATGCCAGGAGCCAAGACCTAGGTTGTCTTCTTTGTGGAATAGCCAGGAGGCCAGTGTCACTGCATCAAAGAAGAGTAAGGCCTAAGTAGACTGGAAAGGCAGGAGGGAGCTAGGTTTTGAATGGTTTTAAATGCCAAACAGAGGAGTTTGTATTTGATCCTGGAAACAATGGGAAACCACTGGAGGTTACTGAGTATGAGAGGGGCAGAGGGTGACATAATCAGATCCCCATTTTAGGAAAATTACTCTAGTGACTGAATGGAGGATGGATTAGAGTGGGAAAAGTGGGGAAAGACTCAAGGTGGGCAGACCCACCACAGGCTATTGAGGTGATGAGATCTGCAGCAGAGTGGTAGTAGTGTCAAAGGAGAAGAAGAGACATATTGGAGAGATGTGATGAAGCTGAAATAGGCAGGCTTTGGCAACAGCTTGGATTTGGAGGGTGAGAGATAGTGAGGAATCTGGGATGACTCCTATGTTGTAAGTCTAACAGACTGGGAGGACAGTGCTGCCCTCTATGCGAATAGGGAAAGTTGGACAGGGGTAGGTTTTAGAGGGAAAGGTAATGAATTCTGTTTTGGATCTATTAAGTTTAAGATGTCTACAGATATCTTCAGACATCCAGTCAGAGATGTCTGAAAGGCAGTAGGAGAGGCAAGAGAGGTCAGCAGAGAGATTGGTGTAGGAAACGTAGATTGAAGAATCATCAATATAGACATGGTAATTAAATCCTCAAGAGCTGATGATATCACCAAGTGAAGTAGTATAGAGGGAAAAGAGAAAAGAGACCAAAACAGTAACTTGAGGGACACCAGTGTATAGAGGACATGATCTAGATGAGGATCCAGTAAGAGAGACAGAGAAGAAACAGATAGATAAGAGAAAAACTAGGAGAGAATACTGTCCAAAGGTAAAGAGAAGAGAGTACTGAGGAGAAAAGAGTGAACAATAGTGCCAAAGGCTGCAGAAAGTTCAGAGACAATGAGGATTGAGAAAAGGCCGTTGGAGATGGACACTAAGAGATCATCGGTAACCTTGTTTTGTTTAAATCAAGAACTTGGCAAAAGTGACATATGCCATGACTATCAAATCTGCAGATTTCACCCATGTAGAAAGGACAGGTAGTATATTGGATGAGAGCCAAGAACTGAAAATATCTAAACAGGCTACAAAATGGCACTGATTCCAATAAGAGAATATTTTACAGGGTGAGAGCAAAGGATTATACTGAAAGTCCAAAAATCAACTTCATAAATATTAGATGTGGAAGATGTAGATAGCATTTCATTGGAGAAAGAGAACTGGCTCAAAATAAGAGTAAACAACATAATATAGTTAGAAGAGAAAAGGAAGGAAGGAAGGAAGGAAGGAAGGAAGGAAGGAAGGAAGGAAGGAAGGAAGGAAGGAAGGGAAGGGAGGGAGGGAAGAGGGAGAGAGGGATGAAGGGAAGGATGGAGGAATGGCGAAAGAATTTATTAAGAGCCTACCACGTGCTAACTACTTTACACATATTTCATTTGATCCTCACAACAACTCTGGGAAGTAGGAGCTATTCTTATTCCCATTTTACAGTTCAAGAAACTGAAGCAAACAAAGTTTAAATGACTTGTCAGGGTCATAGTCTGATAAATTTAGTTCAAATAGTTTTGAATTCAGCTGTTCATGACTCTATACCCTTTGTCACCTAATTGCCTCTGAGAAGGCATCTGAAAATATAAGATGAGGAACAAGGGAGAAAAAGAAGATTCCTTCAAATAAGGTCCAATTTTTTAATGAAATATGGAGGTTCTCTGCTGAGATAGTAAGGGGAAAAGAGCTATATAGATTTGGGGAAGGACGCAAAAATGTTCAAAAGTTGTTATGGCAAATGTAATAGCTAACTGATTAGGGAAATATAAAAGGATTATCTAGCTGCAGTGATAACCCAGCTGAGATTAGGAATCCTCACCTTGTAGTGGATTCAACATGGTTTGGGAATTTTCTCCAACCTTGTTCAGCAGCACATGAGTAGGGAGTAAAGACAGTGGATGTTAAGAGAGATCCAAGGCTAGAGGTCAGCATCACAAAATCTTCTATGCTAACAGGACAAGGGACTAGGTAGAAGAGGACAGTGGAGAGTTGAAGTGACTCATCAAGGGATCAAGATGAGAAAGGAAAGAGAATGACACCAGTACAGAGATAATGACCTAAGAGAGAAATGAGCAGTCAAAGGAATGGATATTGCATATAAAGATAAACAGCAAGGTTAAGAGTTGCAAGACAGAGGGACCCATAGAATGACAACATATTATGTCCCAGTAAAGTATACTCATGATTAATGAACATGGATGTGGAACATTTGTAGGTGGTGGCAAGATCAAGGGTATGATTGTGTCTATATGTAGCTAAAGTGAGGTAGAGGAACAGATCATGAATTCAAAGGTTATGGTATTTGAAGGAGAAACAATATGTATATTAAAGGTCCCTAGTGTAAGGCATAGGAGTTGGGAAAGAGAAAGAATGCAAGCTAGAACCCAAACTCATTGATGAAGAATGTGCCATGGAGGTTCCTGTGTCATGGTTACCAGAATCATAATTGAGTGATAAATATGTATTTAATGAACCTCAGAGGAGGAAAGGCTACTGAGTGATGGTGAAAGAAGTAGAGACCGAAAGTGTCCATAGGAAGCAAGAATTATTCCTTGCCTCCCCCACCAAGTGAGTCAGGGGTATGAGTGAATGTGCAAACAGTGCTGGGGAGCATAACTAGGAAGCTGGAACAAGCCAGGTCTCAGTGATCACAAGAAAATGGGAAGAGTGAGAAAGTAAAAGATCTAAGACAAAAGCCAGTCTGTTACTTATGGAGCAGGAATTCCAGCGAGCACAACAGACAAGCTGGAAAGCTTTAGAATGGGGCATATCAGGGGTTGGTTGAGGGGAATGAGAATAAGGGAGGTCAGTGGGGGATGAAGAAGAAAGTTTGGAATCATTTTTCTGGAGTACTCACAATGTCCATTTTAGCTACATTGTAGTTTTTTTTCTGATGAGTTCTTCTTAAAGAGCCTCCAATCTACCTTTAAGTCCAGTTTGTCCTCACTTCCTGATACAGATAGCATTGTCAGCTGCCCCTAATCCTGGGACATGACTAGGATTCTGATTTTTTTTAGAGTTCAAATTCTCTAACTCTCCAAACTTTACAAGATCTTCAGAGGAGGCAGGAATGGGGAGGAGGTAGAAGCTGAGGTCCAGGTACTACTAGTGATTCTTTCTCAGGGGCTTGACTGGAGGCTTCCACTAAGCAGTTAGACCCAGAGATCAAAGGGATTCAAATGGGTCTGCCATTCTATAGACAACACACAGAGTGTGATATGTCACTTCAACCAGTATGAACACATTTCTTGTGCATTATCCCTCCATTTTATCCAATGGCTTCCAAGGACAACTAAATTAATGAAAGACTTTTTAGCATTTGGTCTAAAGTATATGATTAATTGATTCAATTTAGAAGTATTTTTACTTGATTAAGGTATCAGGGTACAGCATCTTGACACTTACTTAAAGTGGAGTGGGGTAATTGATTGATTTAATTGACTCCCACCCTTACACAAAGCAAAAGCAAATGTGTACGTATAGATAGATAGATAGATAGATAGATAGATAGATAGATAGATAGATAGATAGATAGACAGATAGATAAAATATATATGTAATATATATAATATATACATGTACATATGTGTGTATGTGTAGCTATGTTTACATGCATGTGTATATATACACATGTACATTATAGAAACACACAAAACACAAATATGTGTCAATATCACAATTTGAGGAGGGAGAGAGTCTGCCATAGTTTTTATCACTTTCCTTCCCTCCATCAAAAATTCTAACAGGAAATCATTAACTTAACCCCATGGTTCTCAAAATTTCCACTTGAGCAGAAGGGTCCTCTTTGTTGATGAGAATAGAAACTAGAATGGAATTTCTTCCCGATTTCTTTCTCCACCTTTGGAAAAATGCAACTATCTTGGCACATATCTGCAGCATCTGGATAATTAAAGTCCTCTATTATTTCTATATCATGCCTCCATACCAATACTCTACCCATATTCCTAAATAGATACTGAATAAAGGATAAAGAACTCACTATATGACAAACACTCGATCAATGGGTCCTACCTATTATATGCCAGGCACTGTACAAGAAGTAGTGATACAAAGAAAAGTAAGACAGTCCCTGCTCTCAAGAAACTCACAGTTTTATTGGGGAGACTCATGCAAGCAACTATGTATAAACAAGCTAGATAATTGCAAAAATCAGTAAAGGGAAAGCCCAGAGACCTGGGAAAGGCTATTTTCAAAAGGTAGGGTTTTGGCTGAGACTTGAAGGAAGCCAGGAGGCAGAGATGATGAGGGAGAGAATTTCTCGCCTCAGGGATGCCTATACATGCAATAAAGACAGTCCCTGTATTCAAGGGCACACTAATAGGGAAAGACACCACATAAAAGGGAACTATAAGGAGGGGAGTGTTAATGTGATCGTATGTCTTGGAAATGGCTGGGAAATAAAATGGAGACCTGTTTCTGGACAACATGTGATAAAAGTTTCACCTATTAAAGTTCAGGGTCCCAGGGGCAGAGTCCAAAGACATGGTGGATAAGGAATGAGGAGAATGTATGGTGGAGACATGGAATGAAACAGTCTCCTAAGAATTAAAAGGATGTATGAGCACATTGCAATACATTCAGTTAAGAACTTTGAAGAACAGGAGGAAAAGATGCCATTAAGGGAATGCATGACAGGAAAAGAAGATTAATTACATAGCAAGACCAAAGGAGTGACAAGTGGGCAATCTGCATGTTCCATTGGTAGCCATGTTATATCTGGAGAAAGCAGAAAAGACCTCCAACATGCTGGGTGGACCCACTATAGCAAGTTTATGGAACAGCATGGGCAAGAGTCACATAGGATGGGCAGGAATGGCTGGTTATAATCAACATCACTGAAGGGAATTCCCAAATTATGAAATTTCAAGCTCATTTGAGTTGATTATGTCAACCTTGTGGCATGCTTCTCAAATTCCCTATTAATTTTGTCTTTCTGTATTGGTGGTCTTAAAAAAGCTCCTCCATGGAGGTCTTGAACAAAGGCTAGGTGATCGCTTGTTCTCTAACAGGGACGATTCCTATTTGGACACAGATTAGACTAGATAGCCATTGACATTCTTTTCAAATGTGAGATTATAAAACTGATCTGTGACTGAGTACTTTCACCGTCAACATCACTTCTGTTACCGCCTTCGTTAATTTCTGCCAAATTACTTTTCATCATGTTTTCCCTCTCTCATATCTATTTTTCCTCATGCAAGGATATTTTCTGAGTAATCAATTCCCCTCCACTCCTTCCATATTCACCCAATTTCAGTGATATTCATGGGACCAAACTGAACTCCTCGCATTGGGATCTCTAGTACTCATGGTTACTTACACCTTGCACATTTTTGCCAAGATATCTAATTCATTGGGTTTCATAATTAGCTTTTCTTGCAGATTATTGTCTCCTGTGAATTTTGTAGTTTCTTAACTGCTATGTTCTTTTAAGTCCATTTAAAAAATTATTGAATTTATACTACGTGTAAGGCAAGGAGCACAATGACAAACATTTTAATGTCTTTACGCTCAAGGAACTCATATCCTACTGAATGGTTTCCTAGATCAGAGATGTGTCAACTGTTTTCAACTGAGCATACCATTAATAAAAGAATATTGAGCATTTCTTGTCAAGTTATGTATATGTATTGTTGTTGAGTCTTTTGTCAGTTTTACATGACTCTGTGATCTCATTTGGGGTTTTCTTGGTAAAGATACTGTAGTGGTTTTCCATTTCCCTCTTCAGCTCATTTTACTGTTAAGAAAACCAAGGCAAACAGGGTTAAGTGACATACAGAGTCACACACCAAGTCTTCCTGACTTCAGGCCTGGCACTCTATCCACTCTGCCACCTACTTACACATATATATTTGTATTGGATAGTGAAAAAACCAGGAAGGCCTGAAATCAAGTTCTTCCACTGACACTGGCTTGTGGGATCCCGAGTAAGTCACTTAACCTCTTAATGATCTCAGAATCTCTCCAAGACTATGAGTTGCAGAGAAATTGCCAATTTGCTTTGGAAGGGGGAGTTTTTGAAGTATAAATACTCATACTAAAAATTTAACAATCAGCTCTGTCTCTGTTTCTCTCTCTCTCTCTCTCTCTCTCTCTCTCTCTCTCTCTCTCTCTCTCTCTCTCTCTCTCTCTCTCTCTCTCTCCAGTACAAACTGCCTCCTTTACTCTCCTGGGCTGCTATTGGGAGTTTTTACAGCAGACAGAGAGGGAGGAGTAGGAAAATGTTGAGAGATAAAGGTGGGTATGATTGCTAAACACAAGGCCCATATGTGTATTTCACTGGGAGGGTGGCTCCTGGCCCCCAAGTTGTAGACTTCTATCTTATAGTAATATATATTATAGTAGGATATAGTTTCTTTGTGGTATCTCCTAACTTCTTTCACACCACGACCTGGGCAAGTAGTTTGTGCCAGTATCATTACCTCAAGATCACTGGACTAGTATAGACAGCAAACAAAGCCTCAAACTCCAGTCCCCTGACTAGAACTCTGGTACTCTTTGGCTGCATCAAACTGCAAGTCCCGTTCCAAGGGTTCTCAGAAACCTGTTTTTAAGTCTTACTGATAGATGTTGCTTGATTCTTGAACTCTGAATAGTCTTTCTCTGGGCTTTTAACATAGGATAGTAGAGATACAATGGGTGTTTATTTAGCTGAAAATTGAGAAGGTAGAGGGGAGATGGGGATCTCTCCATGTGGACTCTAGAGGATAGGAATTCAGATTTGCTAGTGACCTTTGGTTACACTCCTCAACTTCAATCAAACACACCGGAGAAGGGTCTTGAGAGAAAAAGAAGAACCTTGCTTAGGAAGCACTTTTCCAATTAAAAGTGTCTGCATGCCACCACTCAGCCCCAGGCCCACCACCTCCTGCTTCTGTTGGCCATATGGCACTTTAATAGATGCTGGCTGAGGGAGACCTTTGAATTGTAACAGATGGAAGGATGGGAGCAGAACACAAGGGGAGGGAGGGGTGGGAGGCAAGGGAGAGATGGAAGAGACTGGGGGGAGGTGGAGGACATAATTCTGAACTCTTATAGCAGCTGGCAGTTGAAAAATATGCTGGCATCTCAGCTCCTTCCTCGTACCCTGGGTCATCTGTTCAGTCCTGCCAGCAAACAGAAGAGACAGCATAGACTGTTAGTATCACAGAATCCTAGAATCTGAGAATAGGATATTATAATCCTAGATTGTATGTATGGATCATACATTAATAGAATCCTAGAATGTTGGGCCTTTCAAATAACAGAACCAGAAAATGTTAGAACCTTAAATCTTAGAATCATACCACTATAGGACACTGGAATCTTAGAAGCCCAACTCTGAGAATCTCAGAATGGAAAGGGACTTTAGAGGTCATTTAGACTAACCTCCTCCTCCCCTCCTTCCCTCCCCCCTGCTATACACAACTTTCTCCTATAACATTACCAGCACACTCATCCTCTGCATAAATTCCTCTAGGAAGTGGTGGATCACTACTTATCAAGACAGAACATGCCATTATGGGATTGCTGTAATTATTAGAAATAAAATATTCTATTGAGCTAAAATCTACCTCCTTGGATTATGCTTCTCCATGGACACTGGGGCCACACAGAACAGTTCTACCCACAATGACAAGCTGTCAGATATTTACAGAAGATCACATTTCACTTGGATATCAGGAAAAACTTTTCAGCAAGCAGAGCTAACTCCAGTTGCCCTGACTTTTGTCTTGCCACTGGACTCCGCTGACTCTGGAAGAGAGTGAAGCTGATGTTTGTGTGTCACTCTGCCTCACTTAAATCCAATTCGCACACAAGTCAAGTCATTATCCCATGATGTCACTGGTACTCTTCCAAAATGAAAGATGAACAGCTGAAAGTTGGATGGGCTGCCTCAGAAGCCAATAGGCTCTCCCTTCACTGAAAAGTCTTCATGTGAAGGCTAGAGAACCACGTCAGGGATACCGTAGAGAGGACTTCTGTCCTACTATAGAACAGACAAGAGAACCTCCCTAAGGCTCCTTCTGACACTGAGATTCTGTGATATTTGAAGGAAATTATCCCTCACTCCAAGTCATTTCCATAAAATCAACCTATACTCCAGCCTCCACCTTTCAGAAGAACCGAAGAGATTCCACCCCTGGGATCCTAAGCTCTGATGGGTAAGCATTCACCTGGTCTTGCCCAGACACAGACTCACCACACAGCTTCTTAGGCACCTTCATGTTGTGGATATCCTTTCTACTAATATTCCAATATTTTCTCTCCAAGAATGAAAGTCAAATCAACAAAGCCATTTCTGGAGAGGCCATAATTCAATTGCCCTATAACTCCAAACCCCAGTCATTTTGACTTTCCTCTCTAAAACCTCTCCTGTATGTACTGTTTCTCCTATTAAAACATAAGCTCCTTGAGACCCTGAGTGGTCTTGTTTGCTTTTATTTGTGTCACCAGCACTTAGTGTAGCACCTGATACAATAATAAGCAATTAAATGTTTTTTATTCACTTTTTAACCCAGGCTAAATAGGGATAGTTCAGTATACAACTATGATATCCAACCTCAGGGATTCCTTCCTCTACCCTGCTTGTTCCACCTCAGGCCAACGCTATCTCACTATAATTCCTCAGGCTCATCTTCTCTCCCCAAGAACTGCCCAGGCTAGAGACTTTTCAGTCTCTCCTCCTGTTTTCAAAAATCAATTATCTCCAATACCACCTCTATCAGTCAGTGTTCTAAATTCACCAATCTGGGGAAGGCATAATAGCAGTAATGATGTTAAAAAAATGTAAGTTGATAGAACACTTATAGTTTCACAAGGCATTTTCCATATATTATCTCACTTCAACATCACAACAGCCCTGTGAAGCAGGTACTTACTACAGGTATCGTTATTATTATTTTACAGATGACTGGAAAAAGACAAGAAAAGTTCAGCAACTTACCTGTGGTCACACAGATAATAGTGTTGGAGATGGGATTTGAACTTAGGTCTTTCCAGTTGAAAGTCTAGTGTTACTGCAAGTCTAGGTCAAATTGCTTAAGGATCCATCTCTCCTAAATAATATATCCTGATACTCTTCATGCCTCATCATATAAAAATGTCTGTCCCCTATGCCCAGACTTAAATAGGAGAATGCAGGAAAACAATGAAGAGGTGTTAGCGATGATCTCACTAGTGGAGATAAGTCAAGAATGAATTCTGCTGAGAACACAGTAATAATGTGTGCCTGCCCATGGTTTTCTATTCAAGTACCCATGTCTTTTTTTTTCTTTCTCTCTTTCACACATCCCAAACAGAAAAGTACATTTCTAGTGTACTTTCTACTATTTATTTATGAGGGAAATTGATGCCTTATGATGATGTGATGACCCCAGGACCTGGAATTGAGAACATTCAGTCTGGAGAAAAGATGAATTGGGAGACACACCAGCTATCTTCAAGTACTTGAAAGGCTGTCATATGGAAGATAATAATAATAGCTGAAGCTTATATTGTTTTTTATTATCTCTATTTTACAACTGAGGAAACTGAGGCAAATAGAAGTTAAATAACTTTCCTAGGATCACAAAGCTACCGTCTGAGGCCAGATTTAAACTCAGGTCTTCCTTACTCCAGGCCCAGACCTCTATCTATTGTGCCACCTAATTCCCCTTCTTTGGGGGTCTTCAGGTAATGATTAGATATCTGATTGTTAGATGTGTTATTTTTGGTCATCGATGTTGTTTCAGTTGTGCCCAATTTTTTGTGAACCCACTTGGAGTTTTCTTGGCAAAGATACTAGAGTGGTTTGTCATTTTCTTTTCCAGTTCATTTTACAGATGAGGAAACTAAGGCAAACAGGATTAACTGACTTGCCCAGGATCATATAGCTTGAAAATATCTAAAGCCAGATTTGAACTCAGGTCTTCCTGACTCCAGGCCCAGCACCCTGTTTGCTGTGCCATCTAGCTGTCCAGATGTGTTACACTAGGGATTCTTTCTAGCTATAAATTAGGCTATGGTCACTAAGATACCTTCCAAATCTGGAATACTTCAAGTCAGTTATTCTTGAAATCTACGCCAGTAGAGGATGAGCTATGGAAATCTACCAAACTGAAAGTAATCAGGTATGGTGGACCTATTGATGAGCTTGGTATCTATTCATGGAACACCATAGCTAGGGACAGAGAGGCTCAACATCAAATTGACCACAGGGTGGTGAATTTTTTGACCATGACAACTTCTAAAGACGATCTATTTAGGTATGGAAGGGGTGTTGGAAGCTGTACTCAGTATTCATAAAATCATGGGTCTGTGAAATATTGAAGCATCCACCATCGGAAGAAAATACAGATTCCAGCTGCGGTTGTGAATATAGCATGCTGGACCCCCAGCTGCAGATATCTGGGGCTGAAAAGAGCTGAGGAACACTACTCTGAACATCAGTGAAGGTGATAGACAAAGCTGAAGGCAAGAGAATTAAAGCGGGTTGGGGTTGAGATGGCAGAGATGAATGAATTTGAATGCGGGGAAAAAAACGATTGGGCAAATAGAGATTTGCTTGAGGAAAGTTCTTAGCTGCTTTTCCTCTTTCTGACTGCCTGGTGGAACTCTAAAAGCTTAAGTCCCATGGTATGGAAACCCCTCAGCTTTGCCCAGTATTAAAAGGACAGAGACACAATTTAATATACACAGCCAAAAGCAAACCTGAAAATAGGGAAGCAGAGACATGATTGCTTTGGAGGGAGGTCAATGTTAGTTTTACACCTACTGTGTCATCTTCAGGAAAGACCAGCACAGCATTCCAATTACCTGCAGATTTCACCAGGGAGCTAATCCCCTGATAGAGGGTTCTGTGAGTGATAAGTCCTAGCCAGGATCAACGGGGCCTGAATTGCCAAGACTCGCCTAATTGAACAGAATTATAAAAAGGCAAATTTGTCATTTTTAAAGAAATATAGTCCACTAGAAATCACAAATAGTGGACAGTTGTTAAGAGTATTTAAAGTCCTGAAAGAACATGGAATCTAGGCACCCTTTAAACAGCCTTCTATTTATCCTTTCTTTTCAATCAGAGATTTATAGGTGTGTGGAATCATACCACCACCATCCATTGGTGCTTCAAGAAGAAAGTACCATTCTTCATTTTCACAAAAGCAAGCTGCAAGTGGCCTTCCACTGATGGGTTGATAAAGGACCCAGATGATTCCCAGGATGGCAAAGTACATGCTGGGGGCATAGTTATCAACCTTCTGTTTTCCTATCACTGTTTCTTTTCTAGTTAAGGCTCATACAAAGTCTTCTAAATGACCTTGAACAAAGCATCTCATATGAGGTAAAGAGATGGAATTTTCCTAAGTGGGATAGGAGACAGAGCCCTGAGATTTAATTTAATGACAGAAAACCATTAGAGAAGAGAATATTCACACTACTCACCAAGGGATAGAACTAAAGGAATGAAATGAGACCTGTTTCTCTGAGAACCTGATGAATATATGCTGGTGGTATTCATGCCATGTCAGGGCAAGCCCTTCAGTGACCGCTAAATACATAGGGTCCCAAGTATTAGAGAAGGCCAACCACTGGTTATAATATTTATTTCCTAGGAGACATGTTGTCTCTTCCATTAGAATATACTCTACTTGGAGATGGGGGCAGCTAGGTCGTGCAGTGGATAGAGCACCAGTGCAGGAGTCAGGAGGACCTGAGTTCAAATCTCACCTCAGACACTTGACCCACTCACTAGCTGTGTGACCTTGGGCAAGTCACTTAACCCCAATTGCCTCATCCTGAGTCATCTCTAGTCATCCTGATGAATATCTGGTCACTGGATTCAGATGGCTCTGGAGGAAAAGTGAGGCTGGTGACCTGCACAGCCCTCCCTCACTCAAAACAAAGTCAAGTGCAAGTCATGTCATTATTTCTCTGATGGTATGATCTTCTTTGACAACGAAGGATGAACACTCACACTTGGTGACAGGGGACTGGCTTTGGTTTCTATTTTGTCTTTCTTTGTAACCCCAAAGCACAATGCCTGGTATATAGTAAATACTTAATAAATGCTTTTTGACTGATTAATTGATATACTAATTACATTTAAATATCTAAAGGACTTATACTAGAGCAGAACAGCAGAGTCATGGAGAGAAGACTTAATTTGGAATTAATACTTACTTAAGTTTGAATCCTGGTTTTAATTCTAGCTATATGCCCTTGAGTAAGTCCCTTTACTTCTTCATTAGTTAAATTGGGAACAATAATAGTATTAATATAGTATATTTTGGTTTGTAAAGCCCTTTACATGTGCTAACTGACTTGATCCTCACAACCAACCTGTAAGGCATTTTACAGATGAGTAAACTGAGACTGAGAGAGGTTAAATAACTTCCCAGGGTCACACAGCTAGAAAGATCTGAAGCAGGATTCCCACTGGTGTTTTCTGACTCTCTAGTCCTGTTCTATCTACTGCACAACCCAGGGGCCTGAGGCTAACATAATTTATAATATTTTCACTGCCTACTTTTGAATCTCCTTTTCCTTATCTATACGATGAGGGAAATGGCTTTACATTACCTACTTGGCAGGGTTTTTGTAAGGAAAGAATTTTTTAAACCTTAAAAGACAATCGACACAGGAGATAATATTATTATTCAAATAAATGCTTTCTGTGTCTTCTCTTAGAGATGTTATTTTGAATTAAATGACTCCTGAGTATAAAATACCATGGTGGGACTATTTGTGAATAGAAATTGTTTCATTCTTTCTATTTGCATCCTTGAGCATAACATGTGCTTGGAATAAGGTGGTGCAATCAATAGAGCACTGGGCTTGGAATCAGGAAGACTTATCAGTTGAGGGTTCAAATCTGGTCTCAGACACTTGCTAGCTTTGTGACTCTGGACCAGTCACTTAACCCTGTTTGATTCAGTTTCTTCATCTGTAAAATGACCTGGAGAAAGAAATGGCAAACCATTCCAGTCTCTTTGCTAACAAAATGCCAAATGGGATTGTGACAAGTCATACACAACTGAAACGAATGAACAAGGACAGTTGCTTAGTAATGACTTGCTGCTTGATTGAATAATTGATGCAACATTGGCCTTGTACTCTAAAATACTAAAGGGGGAAAGACTTGAAGAAGGAAGAAAGGAAGGAAGGAAAAGAGAAAGGAGGAAGGGAGGAAGGAAAGAAATTGACTTACTTTACAGGGTTATTGTAGGAAAACCTTAAAGGACTACAGAAAAAGACTAGGCTGGTGGGCAGTGTGGATCACTTCAACATGAAGCAGGAGACCTGGATTCAAGATTGAGTTCTAATACTTATCCACAGAGTCAATTTCTTCCTCTATAGAATAGGCCTGATAATCTTTGAGTTACATAGGAAACTACTGTGAGGCAAGTAGTTAGAATGTAGAATCCTGGACCTGGAGGGAGGAAGACCTGAATTGTGTGACCCTGAAAAAGTCATTTAACTTCTATCTGCTTCAGTTTCCTTATCTGTAAAACTGGGATGATAATAAAAACACCTTGTTGTGAGGATCAAGTGATACAACATTTGTAAAAAGTGCTTAGCAAGGTGCCTGACATGTACCAGCACTATCTAAATGCTTGTGACAATTAAATGAGATACTGTATTTGAACGGTGTTATACAAACCATAAGGTGCTATAAAATGCTAGCTATTATCTATAAACTTTAAAGTGCTGTAGAATTGCTGTAGAGAACCTTGAGGGGTTTGAAAGAGCCCCTTATCAAGAGTTCCCCTCCTCCAAGGGAAGATAATAGCTAACTTGAGAAGTTAAGTGGGATACTGTTCTCAGGTGCATGTCCTTGAATTCGGGTATTGAAATTCCAGGAATTGAGGCTCATGCCATACAGGATAATATTCCAGGAAAAGAGGCTTTGAGGCCCCCCCTTGCAACTAATCGCAATCTGTTCTGTTCGCATGCCTTGATCACCAACCCTATGGTTTTTTACTATATAAACACCCCAACCCCTTTGATTTGTTGGCTCAGTATGTCTAGAGTAAACTCAGCTTGTTCAGACTGCTATGTCCCGCCTGTCTTTTCATCCTCACTCTGTGAGCCCCATAACGGCCCCAGACCTGCCCAACTGTGCTGGCCACAGCAAATTGCAATTTATTATTATTATAATTTATGCATGTCTTTACATATCAAAGAGATGGATGATGGGAAAAGTAGGTGGGCCAGTCACATATCCAGAATGGAGAACAACAAATGAGCCATCACCATTCTCTCCTGGTAACCATCAAATGTTGAAAGAATCAGGGAAAGGTCATCAGCACTAAAGATGGACCACCATGGAGGATAGGGGGAAGGACAGAGATATCACCACTGCCTAGGGAATAAAAGGTAGCTTAGATAAGACCTGGGTTCAAGTGCTCCTTCTATAACCAAGGTGTTTTAACTGAGAATAGTGTCCTTAAGCAACTGTAAAAGACTATAAGCTACCAAGGACTTGCAGAATTGACAGAATGAAAAGAATTTCAGTCTTCCGCACAGGACTCCCCTCCCCTATGGACAAGAGTGGCACAAGATGAGAGAGCATGCATGGGTTGTAATCTGAACTACAACGGGAGGAATGACACCAAAAAGATCACAGACCCATCTCCATCCAAGTCCTGAAGCATTACTGCCCTTGTCATTATGGGTAATATTATTATTATCATTCTATATTCCATTTTTCCTGTTAGACTTTGAAACTCTGAAGGATAAGATCGGGTTCCCCTGCCTCCCCAGCCCTCCTTTTCTGCGGCCTCACTGTACTTCCATTCATCTCCTCCTCCAGCAGGCCTTGAGTATATGTCTGGGGGCCCCTTAAAAGACAATGTTACCAAAGCTTAGCTGGAGGGGGACAGGTTCCCACAGGCACCTGGGCCATATGTTGTTCTTCATAGGATTATTTGCATTTGAAAAGAATCCAGTTCCCTCCTGCCTTCAAATCACATTTGAATGAGAGGCATCTGAAGACAAAACTTTGAGAAGCCCACATCTGGGCTAGGGGCAACAAGGCCATGGTGGAAAGCAGCTTATGGACCTAGAATTTCTCTTGTGGTTAATTACTGGCTGAGGCTGTAAAAGTTTCAAGGCTCATAGTGTCCTCCATTCAGAAAACTTTTTGAAAATTGATGCCTTTTGTTTTGTCCTCCATTGTCAGATCAAAATTTCCCACAATCCAGTCCTCTTGACTCAGTTAAGACCAGAAATCCCTGGTCTTAAAGTCAGACAATGTAAAGTCAAACCTCAGTTCAGGTGCTTTCTAATCATCTCTTGAACCAGTTTCAGACTGTATGAATTTGTTTGAACTGATTTTGAGCCATTGAAGTCATTTCAACCAGTTGAGTTTGACCAGTTTG
This sequence comes from Notamacropus eugenii, assembly GCF_028372415.1. NCBI lineage: Eukaryota > Metazoa > Chordata > Mammalia > Diprotodontia > Macropodidae > Notamacropus > Notamacropus eugenii. The sequence continues at coordinate 92,049,784 of NC_092875.1, read as the reverse complement.
AACTAGTTTAAGCAGGTTTGGACCAGTCTGAATTAATTTAAACTTGCTTTGACACATGACTGGTTTTAGCTCATTTGAACTGGTTGTGGCTAATTTCAATTGGTTTAGACCTGTTTTGACTAGTTCGAACTGCTTTTGACCAGTTTTAACAGATTTGAACCACTTTGGACTGACTTCAAATGGTTCAAATTAACTTCAATGAATTTGAACTGGTTTGAATAAGTTTGAATTGGTTTGAACTGCTTTGGACTAGTTTTAATGAGTTTGATTTGGTTTGAGCTGCTTGGACTGGTTTTCTAGGTGGCACTTTGGCATCAAGAAGATCTGTATACAAATTTCACCTTAAATATTTTCTAGCTGTGTCATCGTAGGCAAATCTGATGCCTGTTGCCTCAGTTTCCTCAACTATAAAATAGGGATAAAAATAGCACCTACTTCCCAGGACTGTTGTAAGAATCAATTAGATAATGTTTATGTAGTGCCTAGCATGTAGTAGGTGCTTAATAATTTTTCCCCTTCCTGTCATCCTTCCCCCTCACCTTTCTTTAGCAGATATCCCTCTTGCCATGGTCAGATATCTGTGCACCGTGCAGTAAAAGTCACTCTTCCAATTAATGATTCCATTTTTTTTAATACTTGACAAGATGGTGCTGACCTATGGTCACTTAATAAAGTGTGAACTAGATCTCCCAGGAGGAATTTCATCAGCTAAAGAAAGAATATGAATAGAGCAAATGATCAACAAATATTGACTGACTAGCTGATTAATTGACTGAGTGACTAGTTGCTTGTCTGACTGGCTGAAAAATTCATTGACTGACTGACTATCTGATTGTCTGACTGACTGATACCTTCGTGGTCCAACTGACTGGCTGATTGGCTCCTTCTTTCACATAGATAGGAGATGGGACTGTGATATAGGCAAAATCCTTGGTGGGCTTTTGCAGCAAAAAGGGGAGAATTCAACCAGGCTTGGGATCGAGCTTCATACCATGGTGATGGGAGGGTTGGAAGTTCAAGGGGTACAGGAGAATAAGAAACAGACAGAGATTCAGGTCCACAAATAATCAAGATGAATGTCTTTCCACCCATTCAGCCCTGCCCCTCCATCTTTCTCCTCTTTCCCTCTGTTGTCCTTCAAAGCTCTCTCAGTTCCTGATTTCTGTGAAGTTTCTTGGGAATTTATATCATGACTCCAGTTCCAAAGGACTCTTGGGCCCCAACAAATAAATAGGTCTGACCTTTAAATTATGAACTTTGAGCTTTGCTAAGGAAGAAGATGCACCTAGGCAGTGATACCCATGATTGTCTCCGGTAAAGGAATCCCTGTTGGTTGGTTGTTGTCCTTCATTCTCTAAGAGGACCAAATGACATCACTATGATAAAGTCAAGTTTCAGTGTATCTGACTATAGGTGATCAGACCAATATGAGTTCAGAATGCTCCACCACAGATCAGGCACAAATAGTCTGTGTGAACATACTCTAAATTTCCATATCCTGCATTTCCTTTGAGTTGTTTCAATTCTGCTTTGCTCATAGAGCACAGCACTTTCTCTGATGTGGGCACACCATGCTGAGCGGTCCTGTGCCAGTGTCTCCCACATTGAACACTCAATTCCAAAGTTCTTGAGAGAGACCTTGAGTCTTTGTATTGCTTTGCCCTGTGTGAGTTCTCTATAAAATAGTCTTTTTGGCCAGCGTACATTTTGCATTTGAACAACGTGGCCAGCCCATTTGAGTTGTGGTCTCTGAAGCTGAATCACTGTATTCAACATTTAAAAGTCCTCTTTCTCCTTAGCTGAATGCTGCAGAGGACCAGTGTTGAGGAAAGAATAAGGAAAAAGCTTTGATTTCATTACAAGAAAGTACTTCCTACCAATGAGAGCGATCCCATGAATGAATAAGCTGCTTCAAAAGGTAGCAAGCTCCCTATCACCAGAAATATTCAAGGAGAGACTAAACATGTACCTCTGTCAGAGATGCTATCAACAAGTAGGAAACAGGACCAACAAAAATTCAAATTCTTTCATTTTATTCAAATTTATTCAAATAGTTTTAGATGGACCTCACTATATAGTCATCCAGCTCACATCTCATCGTTTCAGCACTGAATCACAGAATTTGGGAGTTGGGAGAGATCCCAGCATATATCTAATCCAGCCTACACCCATAAGGAATTCCTACTATAATATACCAGAAAAATGGTTATCCAGCTTTTGGTAGCCAACCAGCAGAGCCTTCGACCTCTACTGAAAGACCTCCAAAGAAGAAAAACATTCCACCTCTTAAGTCAATCTACTTTTGGACATAAATAACCATAAGTAAACATAAAAAAGGTTTTTCCCAACATCAAGCCTCAATTTACCTCTTTTTATCTTCTACCCATTGTTCCTGGCTCTTGATGACATTTTTAGAGGCCATCAATGTTTCTGCCACATGATAGTCTTTCAAATATTTGAAGGCAATCAGTATCACTATGTCCTCCATATGTCATCTCATCTTCAAGTCAAACATCTTTGTTTCCTTCTACCTGTCAGTGAATGAGAAAATTAGCATTTTTATAAAGGGCTTACTATGTTCCAGGAAGTGTGCTAAGTTCTAGGCATACAAAGCAAGACAAAAAGAAAAACTAAACAGCCCCTGCTCTCGAAGAATTCACAGTCTAATGGAAGAGGCAAAGTGCAAACAACTATGTTCAAATGAGTTTTAGACAGGCTAAATTGAGGGTATTCTCAGAGGGAAGGCATTAAATTGAGGACTGGGAAAGGTTTCTTGCAGAAAGTAGCATATTAGCTGAGACATGAAGGAAGCTGCGGAAGCTAGGAGGTGGAAATGAAAAAGAAGAGACATTAAAGCATGAGGGACAGTCAGTGAAAATGTCCAGAGTCAGGAGGTGACGTGCCATGTGGAGCACCCAAATAACAGATTCAAGGGTTTTCACCATCCTAGTCACTTCCCTCTAGATATTCTCCAGATTATCAAAGACCTAAAACAGTTTCACCTACAACTGAACACAATGCTCTCAATGAAGTCTAATGAGAGTAGAGTAGGACCATTGCCTCCTTATTCCTGAAAGTGAGGCCTCCCTTAATGAGACCCAAAATTGCATTGACTATTCTGACTGCCAAATCATACAGCTGATTCCATTCAAGCTTGAGGTCCATTAAAACCCCCAGATCTTTTTCAGACAAACTGGTGTTTAACATACTCAGTAAATTGATTTTTATTATCCAAATAAAAGACTTTACAGTGATTCCTATTGAATTATTTCTTATTAGATTCATTCCAATGATATAGCCTGGCAAGATCTTTTCAGAGCTTGACTCCCATGGAGGGTGTTATCCCTCCCACATTTGGCTCCTAAGCAAATTGGATGAACTTAACCTATTCTTTTATCCAAATCACTGATAAAAATGTTAACTAGCATAGGCCCAAGCACCAGATGCAGCCTGTTCCACACCATGCCTTTTCTACACAGACTACCATTTTCCAACTCCCCTCTTTTTATACCTTGGATTCTGCCTTGGTTTCCTTTAGCTCTGAGAGATGTGTTCTTGTCTGGTCCATTGCCCTTCCCACTCCATATCTTTCCCACTCAGACCATCAACTCTACCTCCTTCCCTCCTTCCAGTTCCTTTTTCTGTGTAGTCTTCCCTATGCTTGTTTGTATTTGTATCTCTATCACTTAATACCTACCACAAATTAAATGATTAATAAATGTTTTGACTGTCAGTCTACGTGTCAATCCACTCTTCTACCCATGGACTCATCCATCCATCCATCCATCCATCCATTCCTCTATCCATCTTCTGAGAAATTGACCAATTCCACCATTTTCCTTTTAAATGCCTTAACAATCTGATTCGAGCCCACCTTTCCAGGCTTATTACATATTGCTTTTCTTCATTTGCTCAGCATTCCAACCACAATGGCCTGGTTGTTATACCTTGCTCCATCGCTCAAGCATTTACAAGGCTGTCTCCCATGCTTAGAAGAATTCCCCTCTTCCCCTCTGCCTCTTCGAATCCCTGGCTTTCTTCAAAGCTCATCTCAAGTGCTGTCTCCCAAAGAAGCCTCTCTTATCTCTCCCAGTGGCTTGTGCCCTCCCCAGGGAAATTTACTTCACGTATATTTTGTACTTGAAAGGCAAGTTGGTATAGTGAGTGGTGTAGTGGATTTGGAATCAGGAAGATCTAGATTTAAAGCCTCCCTCTAACACTAGCTATGTGACACTGAGTAATTCACTATTCTTCCATCAGTTTCCTTGACTTCTTCACTTTCAAAGGTTTATCTGTAACATGAGCATCATAATATTTGCTGTATCTACCCTACAGGTGAGGATCAAAGGAGATAATGTGTGTATAGCACTTTGCAAATCTCAAAGTGCTTTTAAAATGTTAGCAATGTTTTGTTGTTGTTCACTTATTTTCTGTTGTGTCTGATTCTTTGTGACCCCATTTGATGTCTTCTTGGGAAAGATACTGGCATGGTTTGCCATTTCCTCCTCCAGCCCATTTTACAGATGAGGAAACTGATGCAAACAGGGTTAAGTGACTTGCCCAGAGTCAGACAGCTGATAAATGTCAGAGGCCAGATGTGAACTCAGGAAGATGAGACTTCCTGACTCCAGACCCAGTACATTATCGTTATACCACCCAGCTGTCCATAGCAATTTTTATCACTATTTAATATTTTTCTTTATGTATACATCCTTGAGGACAGGACTGTTTTGTGTCTGACTTCAAATTCCTAGGACCTACCATAATTCCTAGCACAATAAGGACTTAATTAATTACTTTTGAATATAATTGAATGAATACCATGCTGAAATTCAGGGATACTATGTTCATAGTGTATCTCTGATTCATCATCTAGTAACCCTGTCAAAAGTCAATGATTAAGATGAAGAAACTGAGGCCTAGAGAAGGGCAGGGTCTTGCCCAGGATCCCACAATGACTTGGTGGCTAAGGCCAGAGCTCAGACTCAAGCTGGTGTCTCCTGGCTCCCAGCCCAGACTTCTTTCTATTCAGTCATGCTGACCTCTCTCAACCTCAAGAGAGCCTGGGAATTCCAGGCTCCTCTCTGGCTGCTGAATGTGTGCCCACCCTTCTCTTCCCTCATCTCCCTGACCTCAGGGAACACTCTGAGTGGCTTATTAGAAATTAATATTTAATTCCCTTCTGTGGATTTAATTTAATTATTCAATTTATTATTGCAAGTGGACAGCACTTGAAAGCCAAATTGCCTGCCAGAAATAGAAAAGGGTGGGTGGGAAAGAATGGGAGAGTCAGGAAGACAACAGCTTTGGCCTGACTTCCAACTTCTTTCTGCAGACCCATCCCCTAGAGGATCCCACCACTTGGATCCCTTACCCAGAATCATCTTCTCCCAATTTATTCTTCCCCTTGGATATATCCAGTGTCTCTTCCTGCGATGATGTCCCCACTATTCTCAGTCCCTGCCATTAGCAGTAATGATATTTTGTCTTTCCATAACACTGTCTTCCTGGATGGCACCACCACCTTCCCACTCGGCCATGGAACCTAAAAACCATGGTTATTCCTCATTCTCCTCTCTCCCTGATATTCAGTCTATTACCATGCACTATTGATCGATCTATTATGCACTGTCCCCCACCTCTGTTCCAGGACATCTGCCTAATCACTGCTATCTCTCTATACATTTATCAGGGAAAGATCTTGTTTGTAAATAGTTTTTTCATGCTTTCTCTCCCATTGGAACACAAGCTCTTTGAGGTTAGGGACTGTGTTTTTGCCTTACTTTGTATGTCCAGCACTTAGCACGGTGACCAGAACACAGTAAATACTTAGTAAAGGCTTTCGGACTGATTGACTGACTGACTGACTTTTCACTTGGGTTATAATACGTTGTTGTTCAATCATTTTTCAGTCAAGTTCAACTCTTCACGACCCCATTCGGGGTTTCTTGGCAGATATTAGAGCTCTTTGCCACTCCCTTCTCCAGATCATTTTATAGATGAGGAAACTGAGGCACATAGGGTTAAGTAATTTCCCCAGGGTCACATAGCTAGTAAGTGTCTGAGGTTGGATCTGAACTCAGGAGAACATGAATCTTCCTGACCCCAGGCCTGGCACTCTATCCACTGTGAGCCCTAGCTGCCCACCTAGTTGGATTATTATGATGGTCTCCTAATAGGCCTCCCAGCTCCATTCTCTCATCCTCCAATTCATACTGCACGGAACTGCAATACCAGTAATTTTTCTAACTCCTAGCTCTCCTCCATCTCTCTCTCTTATTCCAATACTGATTGAGTATCTACTGTATAAAGAACATTTTAAGTTAAAACATTGAAAAAGAAAGCTTCGATGATATGGTCTTTGCGAGGTGGGTTGGGAGTCAGGAAGACCTGAGTTCAAATTCAGCCTCAAAAATTTAGTAGCTATGTGACCCTACACAAGTTCACTTAATTTTGTCTGCCTCTATTTCCTCAACTATAAAATGGGGCCCATAATAGTATTTGTCTCCTCCTAGGGTTGTTGTGGAGATCAAATGGGGCAGCACCACCTTGCTTCCCCTGGGGTCTTCACAGGTTCAAGAATCTAATCGCCTCATTTTAGAGATGATAAAATTAAAGCTTGAGATCGCACACATAGTTGTCAGGCAGTAAGTTGATAAACATTTATAAAGGCCCTACAATGTGCCAAGCCAAGCGCTAAGCACTAGGAATACAAGCAGAAGCAAAAGGCAGTCCCTGCCCTCAAGAAGCTCACAATCTAACAAAGCAGACAATAGGCAAAAAAGAAAATGCACATACAAACTACATACAGGATAAATAAGAAGTAATAGAGAGAAGGTACTGAAATTAAGAGGAGTTGGGAGAGGCTGCCTGGAGAAGATGAGATTTTAAATAGGACTAGAGGAATATAGGGAAGCTTGGGGGGATGGAGAGCACTCCAGGCAATGGGAACAGGCAGAGAAAATATCTGGACCAAGGGATGGAGTTGGCAGAAGCAGCAGGAGTCCGGTGTTACTTGATTGGAAAGTAGGTGGCAAGTGTAAGAAGACTGGAAGGGTGAGAGGGGCCTGGCTTATGCAGGGTTCTGAACACAAATGGAGGATTTTGTATTTGTTCCTGGAAGCCACTGGAATTTATTGAGTAGGAGGAGGGAGGTGACATTCTTTAGGGAAATTACGTTGGTTACTGAATGGAGGATAGATTAGAGTAAAGAGAGACCTGAGGCAGAGAGACCCACTAGCAAATATTGCAACAGTCCGGGGATGAGGGGATGAAGGCCTGCTGCAGGGTGTGAGCAGTGTCAGAAAACCAAAGGACTTTGAGAGATGTTGTAGAGGTGAAGTTAACAGGCATACTCAACAGATAGGGTGGGGTGTGAAAGACATGGAGAAGTTGAGGATGACAAGATTCCTAAGTTGCAAGCTTGAGGGACTGGGAGAATAGTGTTGCCCAATATAGTAATACGGGGCATCGAGGTGACACAGTGGAGTTTGGAAGACTTGAGTTCAAATATACCCTCAGACACTTACTAGCAGGGTGACCCTGAGCAAGTCACTTAACCCTGTTTGCCTCTGTTTCCTCATCTGCAAAATGAGCTGGAGAAGGAAATGGCAAATGACTCTAGTAACTTTGCCAAGAAAACCCCAAATGGAGTCACAAAGAGTTGGACACAACTGAAATGATTCAACATCACACAGTACTAGGGAAAGTAGGGGATGAGGAGAGGGTTTAGAGGAAAAAACTAAGAGATCTGTTTTGGATATATTGAGTTTACTGGACATCTAGTTTAAGATGACTGAAAGCCAGTTAGAGATAAGAGTATGGAGGTCACAGAGAGTTTGGGGGCAGGAAAGGCAGATTTGAAAATCTACAGATGGTAATTTCATCCATAGGAACTGATGAGATCACAAATTGAAGTAATATAGAGAGAGGAAAGAAAAACCCAGGACAGAATCCTGAAAGACACTACACCTGGAGGGTATGATCTGGATAAGAAGCCAGCAAAGAAGACAGAGAAGCAGTCAGATAGACGGGAAAAGAATCAGGAGAAAGTAGTATCTCAAAAACCTAGAGAGAAGGGAATATCAAGGACAGAGAGGGTGACCAGTGGTTTCAAAGGCAGCAGAGAGATCAAGAGGTCAAGTAAATGACAATCAGAATTCAGGTCTAGGTCTGAGCCCCAATTCAGTGATCTTTCCACTACACCATGTGTATTACATTTTTAAAAAATCATTAGAGTGATACAAAACAAAGTGCTATGTGATAGATTGGATCCAGGCCACTGACCTTGGAATTTCAAGGGGTTTGGCAGGAGAGAGGGTAGTCCTGGCATAGAACATGTGAGCAAAGGCATAGAGAGAGTGGAGCACAGGACATTTTCATACATGTTTGTCTGGTGTGTACTAGGGTAGGTGGATACAAGATCCAGAGAGAAGAAAAACCATAGCAAGTGGGAAACCACATAGATGAGTATTCTAGACAAAAATAGTGACACTAACAAGAAAAGCAGATTTAATGGAAAGGAAGAAAATAAGCATTTATTAAATGCCTATTGTGTGCCAAGCACTGCGTTAGCCCTCTCCAAATATCATCTCATTGAATCCTCACATCAGCTTGGGAGGTGGGTGCTACTATTAACTCCCTTTTATAATGGAAAAAAAACTGAGGTCAAGTGACTTTCCCAGGATCACACAGCTTGTAAGTATCTCAGGTCACATTTGAACTTGGATCTTTCTTATTCAGACTCAGTGCTCTTAGCCCACTGCCTGGCACATAGTAAGCTCTATATAAATTCTATGTTCCACTGCATCATGTAGCAGGGGAAAAGATGATGAATTCAGTTCAGGACATTTTAACTTTGACATTCCCAAAGGACATGAGTGGAGTAGACCTGATGATTTGGGTAAGAAAGGGAGGTCAAGATAAGAGACAATGATTTGGGGGGCATTTGCTTAGAAGCTATGGTCATTTGAGGTCACTGAAACTATGGTAATGAATGATCCTGCCAAAGGGATGAGTGTAGACAAAAGAAGAGATAAAGAAGGCATGTACATTAGTGGATCTGGAAGAAGACAAGAGGAGGACCAACTAAAGACATAGGAGGAGATGCAGGACAGTCTTAAAAGCCAAGAGAGAAAAACATAGTAAAGCTTATCCAGTTGGCACTCCTTGCAACTAGAAATTCTTTGTATTTCTATTCATGGCATCTTACGTAGTGCCTGCTACATGGTAACTGTTTAATAAATGCTTATTGATTAATAAATAATAATAATTAAAATTATTAAGTAAATTGATTGATTGGAGGGAATGGTCAGCAGCAGCAGAAGTTTTGAATAGACCATGGAGCATAAAGACTCAAAAAGTGCTATTATATTGAGATGGTAGGAAGAAATCAGTGACTTTAAAGAGAGTAGCCTCACTGAATCAACTTTGCCTACAATTTCAAGTTCAAATTTCTTTGCCTGCTTGTGAAGGCCCTTGAGGATTTTTCCCCAGACTACCTTATAACTGTGATCTCCTACTGGTTTCTAACTGGTACCTTCTATTCCAGCAAAACGGGTCCTTCTTCACATCTTTTGTCTCCTACCCTGCACCAAGATCTGCTGTCTCTCACTTCCTGAGGTCAAAAACCATATCTCTCCCTATCTTCTTAGAAGTCAAGAGTTATATTTCTCTCCCCCACCTTTCCTCAGACTAGGAACTCCCTGGTGGCTAATTATCTGGTTCCAATCCCCTCATTTGACAGGTAAGGGAGTTGAGGCCCAGCTCTGGGCCTCAGCCTTCTTCTCTGTAAGATGAATGGATGACTCAATCAATAAGTATTTATTAAGTGCTTATTATGTGTTTGGGCCCTCTCCTAGGTACCAGGGATACAAGTGCTAAGAATGAAACTGATTATCTGCAAGAAGCTTGCATTCTGATGAGAGAGACAACCAGGGCCCATAAAAAACATACAGTATAAATAGGAAGGGAGTAAATAAAGATATATACAAGGTAGTTAGATACAGGGTGCTATAAGAGGACAAGAAGTTGCATTTTGGGAGGATCAGGAAAGGCTTTTTGAAACTGCATCTTGAAGGAAGAAAGGCACTCTGTGAGGCAAAGGAGCAGAGGTTGAATGAGGCTCTATACATAGTCTATATAATAGGAATTCCCAATCAATGTATGCACACCCCCAAGGACCATGAGAACCTTATCAATGGTGTGCATGAATATTTGACCAATAATTGCATCCTACTATGGAAATTAATTCTCTTCCTATGCATGGTAGACTCTGGGATTCATATCCTTTCATGAATAGAATGTGTAGGAAGATTAATTGGGATGTGGACCAAAAATGGCTGGGCATCCCTGGTCTATAAGCTCTAATATTCCATATTGTAACATTTAATGTTCAGGGATTCCTTCCAGCTCTAAAATTCTACATTCCATCTTTTAAGCCTTAGAATAA